>NC_066833.1:15376812-16576812 GCF_001640805.2 Lates calcarifer | reverse complement strand
TTGAGGAAAACATCTGACCCCTGCAGCTGACAGAGTGACAGAAAGATCTAGAGGAAAGACATGTGAGATGAACCTTCAAATGATATATTCATCAGAAGAACAACTGCAGTGTTTTGATAAACCTTCATATGTTTTACAAGTAGACCTGTAAAAAGCAAACACTGAGGTGTATATGCAGACATTTGCAGGCAATATTTATTTGGTATTTCACCTCACATGCTGAGTAAATGGTCCTTTCATTTAGCAGTGACATATATCAAGCTTCAGTTAGATAAATAAACATGATAGTGACCTAATAACACATTTATTAGGCTGCTAAGTAGATGAATTAAGAGACAGGGCAATTCCTATTTTACTGCTTTGTCACAGTCACAAGTTTAGTCTGAAAAAAATGCTGAGAGCTGTGTGCACAGCAGGAACAAAGTAGTTCCCTTTTGAGCAAAGACTAAGTGTGTCTTTCTGTCCAGAGTACAGACTTAAGTTCAGTTTGCAGCACTGACCAGTACACCACTTAATACCTCCTTGGAGCATGCACCACCATGATACCTAACCATTTAGACAGAAAATGACACACACAATAAAACGACCCTCCGGTTTTGCAGTATTACCCATGAATAACAGGACAGGGCACTGATACATGACATTTGTGACTGTTGTTATTGGACACAAAGAAGCAAAGCTCCACTAATGATGTTGCTCTCTAGCTAAGTCCTTTGGGCTTGTATACATCATTGTACAGAGCAGGATAATGCTCTTGACAAATCCTCTGAGCTCCACGATGTGTCAACTTCTCCTCCTCCTACTTATGCAGTCAAAGTGATGTTTGCAATCTTACAGTATGGCTTTCTCAACTGCTTATTACACTGTCTGCACAGGGTTAGCATTTATCTCAAATTACATATAATGAATTTTTGAGAACTTATAATGTGGCATTTTTAATTTAAAAAGTTATTATTTGATACTGGTACTGCAGTAGCACTTAAGATGACAAAAACAGATTATTATTAACAAGAGAGGAAAGTGTTATCATGCATTCACATCTCACCATATTGCAAGTTACAGTTTCACTGTGTGTTACAGCAGCTTGTTTGTGAAGTTGTCTGAACCCAGAAGTTTCAAAGGTGTGTAACAGGATGTGGTTTAAGAGCTGCAGTGACTTTCTGTAGAAGCAAAACTCCACAGTTAAATTAACTGCACTGGTGGATTTCCATTTCAACAGTGTTTAAATAAAGCTGAAGATTTTGTTGACTGGATTCCTAATTGTTGAATTTGTAATTCTTGTAAGTAAGCAGGTCAGGAAGACAAGAATATCTTGTTCATCAAATGAAATATGCTTGTATGTAGCTTGTACATGTTCTCAGCAACTGCTCAGGGCTGTGAACACCCCTGTGTTCTGTTTGCAGGTATTTTTTTACACTGACAGTTTGTTTCATGATCATCATCATAAATCATCTGAAATGTCATGGTGAGGAACATTACGTGAGAAACTACACAATGTACAGAACAGCATGATAAGTAAATCCTACTAAAAACTGCACACATCATACTTGGGAGATGTGAAACATAATTTGTATATTTTAAGAATAGATTATGATAATAAATTATTTTTAAGTAACATATATGAGGTGTAGCTGTTAAATAACAAGGCTGGGCTTATGCAAGTCAAACCAGCATTAGGTCTCGTGATTTAATAACCACACCTCTTGTGTGATCATGTGTCAAGTATATGTTTTGTCTATGTGTTTCATATTGCACAAGCATGTGCAAGTCCTGCACAATGTCTGTCATATATCATTTTAATGTTATCTTTTCCTACTATGCACTATGGACCAGAGTAAGGTGAACTGAACTGGTGAGCTCTTCAGACAGAAACACACTAAACCTGGTGGATTTAGAGAGCTTGATGAAAACCGTCTGAGGAATGCGCTTAGCTATCAGTGCTCCTATAGCCCTGGCCAGATACAGCATGTATCAGCTGGATGTATAGTATATTGGCCAAAGTAGGGATTTACATGTTGATCCTTTGAAAAGACATGCAGCTCTATTTACATTTGTAATAAAGCCACAAAGGCATGCACGCTTACATTATATCTTATGTGTTCTGTACCTATGTCTGCTGTAGTTTAAAGAGTCTGTTGTGAAACAAGGCCACTAAAGCTATGGTATTCAGAATTTGGTCTGAGAATGGTTTAATCTCCCCTTAATTAATGTGGATAAGCACTTGTATGTGTTTATGTGTGTGTACAGCTCAAAGTGGGTCTAAGGAAGCCGCCTAGACAAAGCATGGGCCATTTTTTTGAACTGGTACTTCCGGCTTCTGCTATTTAGGACATTTTCTCTCTTCCTTATGTTGCAGGCTGTTTCCACTTCATGCTGTGCACCGCTACAGAGGAACCTGTAGGTGTAACATACACGCAATATGAACACCAAAACATACATATACTCCCCTCACATTCTAGAGTTTAATAATGTAGTATTTTTTTGTTTTGTTTTATCCCTGTCTTTTGTGTGTCCCTGCAGCAGTAGCTACAAAGCTCATTATAACTAGAAACAGGAAATGAAACCTGGTTTTCATTTTCACAGACTTTTGTTGATAACCAAACAAGTCTGTAATAACAACACAATCATTTTTTAAATGTATTCCCAGAAGCCTATAATCCCCAAAATAGTGCTGGGACATTAAAGCTCTTGTGCGCAGACATGGTAAGGGGTAAAAGTGAAACTGCAGCATGTCTTATCCTGTTAGGCATGCACTTTATGTGATCACTGCACTAAGGTGAGGTGGCCTCTCTTCTTAGGGTGCATAACTGTGTAATTATACCCAGCATGACCCTCCCCAGTTAAGAAGAATAAAGGGCAGCCTTAAACTCTAACCTTTAGGGTCTTGCCACTTTAAAAGGTTAAATGGCAAAGTGAACCCCTACAGACATCAAACAACAAAGCAAATTTCAGATACAGAACAGTTACAGCTTCATTATCACAGTAACATGTTCCTTTAATGGTGGGTTTAATATAGCAGCATGGAAAATACATGTACAGAGTACATGTCCATATAGTAAAGAAAGATAACATCAGAGATTTTAAAAAAGGAAGGAAGATGAGGTCTTTAGGTAATGATAAAAACCTAACAGTTGTGCAGGGAAATTTTAAAGCACAGCATCATCTGAAAAAGAGGCTGTTTGAGAGCGACATGTATTTAGATATAGTCATGAGGCAGGAAGTGCACAGGGGAAGTTCCCCATTAAGCAACCACAGATTTGAAGAAATGGAAGGCAAAAAAAAAAAAAAAACATGCAGCTGCAACATCTTTAGATATATAAGCTGTAATAAGTATACTTTGGGTAATGTTAATTAATGGTGTGTGGGATCAAGGAGGATGATTCACAGGAAAACACTGCGGCAATGCATCACTTAAATAAACCAAACTGAAGAGTCAGCATTAATGCAGCAGACAAAGGCCTCCTCTAATACAGGAAGACTTTGGTACAACTCTAACAAAGCAACTGACGCAGTTCAGTTTCATTTTAGTAAAGCACCATCATCAGCTCTGCAGCAGTATGTCCAGCATAAGAGCTTTGTTTGAGACTGTGACAGATTTAATAGGCCACTGCAATGTCTCTGACCAGACAATCCCATTAATAAATAATGGTGAGCCACACATCAACTGTCTTGAGATGTCTGGTGCTTCCCCATCAGGCTACCCTCACAGCATGGCACAACGGTGGTCCAATGATACATTATTAATGAGAGGAGAACGGGTGTCCAGCTGAGGCCAAAGCCTGTATTTAGCCTGTCACACCCATCACCGTTGAGAGGCGAAAGTGTCTGTGTGATCATACACAGAGCCTGAATCCCCAAAGGTCTGTCTCTCTGGTTACACTGGGATCAACCCCACTTGGTGGCAGCCTGTCATTGTGTAATCTGCAGGCAGCAGATGTTCCAGGAGGAGCACCTGGACTTATAAGATCTCCCTTGTGTGAATTACAGGAGGATTCTGTTGGGTCACAAAGAGGACAAAGCCACAAAAATTACAACTACAAAGACAACATTTTAATTTGACATATACTTAATGCCTCTTTTGGACACTTAATGTGCAAACTATTTCTATTCTATTTCTATTTTCTTCAGCCTATTACTATTTCTACTTTCACTTTTAAAGTGTAGCTATGTTTCACATAACCTTTTTAAATGTGACTGTTTATTTATATAAATATATATATAAATTTAGCAAGCAAAAATAGTGTATATCACAATATTTGTGATAAGCAGTGGCCCATTTTCACAGCAGTCAGTATTCACTGCAGTGCATGCATTGCTCATGTCATCTCCCACTCAGGGCAGGATGTGGTTGTGTACGCACATCACTTTCAAAATAACTCTTCAACAGCCTTGTCTCTCCTTTTATAGTCAAAGTCTTGCTCATTGTGCCATGGGCCACAGTGAGGGACTGTGAGGCACCGTAAGTGGACGAATATGTGTGCCCATGTACAGGCATCTGATTTTCTCAAAAAAAAGGAACCTGCATTTCTTTGCAGGGCAGTTAAACATAGGGTTTTTATGCCCAGTATCTGCTGCATCATTAAATTATACTTTGACTGACTCCTGTCTGCAAGCTTGGAATTAATTAAAGTAAGAGAAGGGTGACACTGTTTTGATGTCCATGTTCATAGCAACAGAAAACAGCAAAGTGAACCACTGACCAATCAGTAGCCACTTCCCTTTGTAATATGCCTCAACCTGTACTCTCATTCAGGATATGATGATGCAGTCTTGTGTAGGCAGTGAAAAATATATGACGACAGACAAGGACCTCTGGTGACAGTAAAGTCACAGAGCACCCAATAATCACCAGTAAAGTAAAATGCACACTCACAAACAGCTGAAATTTCTGTTCAGATCCAGGTAGAGCACATTAATTACAAATCATGTTAGGCCAGACGCAGTGTAAGAAACAAACCAATAAAATGAGATACACAGTCATGAAAGAATGAAGGTGAACACACAGCCTTTTGTCTACACCTTGGAGCCTTATTATTGCCAAGTGCTGAACTATGTCTCCCTCTCCTGGAAGAAAGCTTACCTGATCTTTATGATCCTTAAGGGAGAATTTATTTGTACTAGGCACAATGTATATGGCATATATGTAGGCAAAATGTATATGACACCAATACTAAATAATAACAATATATGCCTGTATTGTTAAAAATAAACATTTTGTAAATACTAGCACTAAAAGCCAAGAGAAATGAGTTAGGTCTTTGTAAAGTCTGAATAGTATAAACATGCTGTACCACCAACAGCACAATGTATTTTAAAACTTATACCATAAATTAAGCAATCCTTGTGTTGTTCACTCATGCAAAATATATTTTTTTAACTAATACCTGCTAACTGAAGCCCAAAAGCCTGTTTGGCTAAAGTTTCAGTCATGGTCTAAATGCCAGGGCTTTCTCCTGGACAGATGAGGGTGCTGTTGTTGTGACAGTAATGGCTTCATTAGGTTCATCCACTACACAGAACCTGCACACACCGTCCACATGGCAGCACCAAGTATACAGCTCTAATGTATAGTATGCATGACCCACATGTTTGACATGTCAGTCAAACAGAGTCAGGTTGGAAACTAGAAATGGACAGGGATGTGTATGTGTGTATGTGTGTATGTGTGTGTGTGTGTGTGGTATTGTGTATTCTGTGCTCTTCCGAGGATTGCCAGAGCTGGTAAAGATATCATGCATCGAATGAAACAAGGACTAATGGTTAAGGAAAAGCTATTATACGTGACGGTTATTAGTATATAGAATATAAGCTGTAGTACATAATACCAATACCACAATGCAATACTGTGGGTTAGAGCCCAACTCTCACAACAGAAAACAACAACACTACATTTTTTTTCTTTTAACAATACAAAGCTCTTATTTTCCTCTCCTAGATTATCATTCCATTATGCTCCGTAATATATGTTGTAAACCAAAATTAGCCCAATAACTGTCATGGAGGAATTCAGCACAATGTTACTCCTGAGTAATCCACTGGAAAATAACACTGCCTGTGTATCTCTTAAAACAATAAAAAGCTTCAAAAAGCTGTTGACATGATCTTGTAAAAGTTAGGCTGTTTTGTTAAATACATCCATCTTTTTTCTTTTGAAAGCTTTTCCAGTCGGGTCAATAAATTTAACTACATGATAATACATATACTACATATAATAATCTTTTGCATGGGAGACAATTTGACATTGTAGGTATAGCATCGGTGTGATTGAATTTTGTGAATCTAACTCAAACAACTAGGTGGTCCAAATGGAAGAGCCACTGGGAGCCATATGACCAACTAAGCTCCAAAAAGATAGCATGGCTACTTGGATGACTAAAACAACTTGGATAAGGTTACAGAAAGGTTCTGGCTCTGGTTAGAAAAGATCACAATCATTTCACATTCAGTTTTTGTGCATATGGCTTGTCTGAATATTTGCTCTTGCATTAGCAGATTCTACACAATTTCTGCCAACACCACTGTTCAGCTAACCTAACCCCCTGCCCCTAAAGGTTCCTCCTGGATTAGCATTAAGGATTTCTGCTTGTGGATCCAGCAATATGAGTTAAGGTTCATCTTAATTATTGGTGTGTATCCCCTGCTTTGTTAAGAAGTGTTTGTGAGCTCACAGATATGTTACACTCATTTCTGATCACATGAACAGAGCCACACCAAACTCAAATGTGTATTATTGTTGCACCAAATGAGTTCAACAACAGGAGTGTCCAGACTGACTTTGTTCTGACCTCTTGCTATGTAAACAAAATGAGATATAACCAACATTTAACAAGGTGGAACATTTTCACTTCCTGACTGAATGTCTGGCAAAATAATCACAGACTTATATTGTTTAGCTAAACTACAGTGTTTAACGGCAGACTTCAGTCTCATCTGAAAGCTATTACCATCGCAGCTTTCACGTCATCATTTTAAGCCTCTTTTGGTGGTATGGCACTGGAAAAGCATTTAAATTGTAAATGAAACAGATTCTGAATTCAGTGCATAAATGACCTCCATCACCCATAACATGAGAGATGTATTTCAACAACAAATGTAAACTATAACCCTGACACTCGAGCAGAAAACATCACCTGTCCATTTCTGAGGGTACAGAGGAACAGGACCAGATGTTGGAGCGGACTTTGAAAGCGTGAAAACTCATTAAACATTTTTATGGCTCAACACTGAACTTGGAATTAGCATGTGTGAGAGAGTAAAGCTTTACGTGCTACCTGTGAGCAAGACATCAAAGAGCACTGCAGCTGCAAATGACAGGCCTATGCATGTCTGAGTTCCACATTTGGCAGATACAGCTAATTATCAAAAAATACACAGCATAGGCAGACTGTCAAACAACAAATGCTTAAAAAGCTATGTCTTCAGAAAGGAAACAAAATAAAAACGAGACTATTTGATGTTTGTGCATTTTTCCTTCTGGTTATCCACAGAAGAGCTTCATGTAGTCCTGTATAGAGTTTCAGTCAAAAGAGGAGCACCCCTAAACATAATCCCCACCCCCCTTAAAAACACACTCCTACCTCCAAAAGTCACAACCTATCCCTCACAGTGCAGTGTCATTTCAGAGTGTCAACCCACCCCTGGAATTTCAGAGAGGAAGAAAAGAAAGCAAATTATGGGACACAGAGAGTAGCGGCTGCACTGAAGAAAGTGAGAGAGACTTTTTTTTTCCCCCGAAGGAGGCTTTGACTTTGTGCTCTGGAAATACATGAAATCCGGCGTGCTTTGTGTAAAGGCTCAACTGAGACCTGTTCCTGTCTAAGCATTTTAATGAGCATAAGCCCAATAGTCGGAACTCACAGCAACCACAGCCAGCCCCGTGGGAAACAAAGCGCTCCGGCTGCTCACAGTCACAGATATGCAGCCATCCACCTTGGTCAGCGCTCTTTTTCTCTTGATCTACATCTCTTTGGGCAGTGCAGAAACCCATAGGTAAGTCAAAAAAGTTGAGCCACGGAGCATTTGATGTTGCATGGTGTGTTTCTACCCAGAGAACTGCAGCAGGTGTAAACTTTACTTGAATATTTGCCCAGTTAAAAGTCAAAAAGATATTCCCGTATAATGTCAGATAGATTTCTATGTCATTTAAAGTTGCTATCACATTACAGTGAACATGAAATACCCTGATACCAATAACAAACCAAAAATGCTACCTATGGTATTGACTAATATGCAATTTGACCTACTTCCTGTGGCCACAAAAAGGGAATTACTACCAATACAAACTCCTACTTCCTCCACATGCTGTAATTTTAAGTGGAGCTTAATAAGTAACACGAACCCCCCTATTTTTCACTAAATTATGTGCTTTAAATCTTTACAGGGAAAAGTGTTGTTTTCATGGTATGTACACACTGCTGCTGCTGCCAACAGAGGACTATGTGAGCTATGACAGTGTGTCAGCTAAATGTGGCACAGCAACTGTTAATAACTGAGGAGCACCTGTCACACTTAGGAGTTCCTCTCCTGTGAGCTATTCTGGTTAATTTCTATCAAGGCTCAGATTCCTCCAGTCCCACTGGAGCCGAGGCTGCTTTTAGGATGCTGCCCCTGCAACACCTTAACATCTGGGATATTAGAGCTTGACACTGAGCTTAGAAGGGAAGATACAGAGATGCTGAAAGCTGTGAAGTTAGTTTTGGATGTGTGATTCTGGGATGAATTTATTTTTTCACTAAATCAGTGGCAAATTGCACATTAACATTTTATAGGTTATAGGTACAGGTTATAAATACACACATGCAGTGTGATATAGATACTGTTGGTTATTTCTGAATGCAATGCTGACTTGCTGACAACAACCGAGAATAACCTTACCACAGATTCTCATCTGATTCCCATAACAAGAGTCAGATGAAGATCAAGGTACACAGAGGAAACAGGTATCAATGTGCAACAGGGGAAGTATCTGATTAGTGTGTTTTTCTCCATCTGTAGCCAACATCCTGTCAACTATCTGTTGCCCCACAGGGAGCCCTACCTTTATAAGGGAGCCTGTTAGGGTACACTTTATTTAGGTTGTTTGTTTCTTCACACCACTACCATAGGGAACATTAATTAGAGGTGGATGCCTAAAAGCATGCATGTGGGAGCTTGAGAGCTTAATTAGTTTGTGGATGTGTGGACCTAAATAAACATTCATTTGTAATAACCTGAGATTGCCTGCAGTGTTTCATTGTCATTGCTGAGATAAGATTTTGCTTAAAGAGAGCAAAACATGCTACTTTATGTGCTGTGCATTACCTGGTTGGGCTATAAATAATGCTAAGACAGTGAAATTACAGATCTTACCTTCTACCCCTCTCTTCTTCTACAAAGGCACTACCGACAAGTCCTTACTGGAAACCAACCAGGTGTGTGTCGCTATGGCAGGAGACTGGAGTGTTGCTATGGCTGGAAGAAAAACAGTAGAGGACAGTGTGAGGGTAAGGGCAGATTGATGTGGTTTATAATGAATGATAGTTTTTGATATAAAAGTATATTTTTCTCAATATTAACCAGTATTTTAAAATTCCAGTTTGCACACAGTGGTTTTTGAGAAGAATCTAAATTCACTGCCACAATACACAGGTCTGAATAATTGTTATTTGTTTCATGAGAGGGATTTTCCTACCCCAAAAAATGTGGAGGAAATAACCATCTACATTGAAAAACCGTTCCTCCATAATAGAATGTGTGGTTTGACTACAGTCCATCATTCTCAAAACCACTGATATTTCTGATGGCATTTTCTTCATGTTAAATGTTTTACCAGCTCAATGTGAGCACGGATGCAAGCATGGAGAGTGTGTTGGCCCCAACAAATGCAAGTGCTTCCCAGGATACACTGGAAAGACGTGTAATCAAGGTGAGTATTTGGGGTCAGTGAAGAGGGTCAAACTGACTGGGATAATCTAATAAACTTGCATTACTTGCTACTTATATGGTATGTTTTTTAAGGAAATCTTAATCTGCTATTTTCAATATAAGTCAAAACCTACACTTGAAGACTTGAAGAAAAGAAGGTGTTGTGGGTGAAAAAAAATCAAGATGACTCTTATTTCTAGATTTGAATGAGTGTGGCTTGAAACCTCGTCCCTGTGAACATCGCTGCATGAACACTTATGGCAGTTATAAGTGCTACTGTCTCAATGGATACACCTTAATGCCTGATGGATCTTGTGCCAGTGAGTCCCATCCTGCTTATATCCATACACATCTTGAGTGAAAATACACAGTTGCCGATTTTATATATTTGTGAGTGTGTTTATATTTATTTGTGTCCATGTGTTCAGATTCCAGAACATGCTCTCTTGCACACTGTCAGTACGGCTGTGAGGAAGTCCAGGGGGAGATTCGCTGCCTCTGCCCATCTGCAGGGCTCCAACTGGGGCAAGATGAGAGGACTTGTGTAGGTGAGAAACCACACTCACACAGTGACAGATTATCAACACAGTGAATGTCTTTTTAGGCATATGAGGTCATGCCAGAAAAACCGATGTGAAATATAATGCACAATTAGAATCAGGCCAGATGTACAGAGAGTAAGAAATCACATGGAGAAATAGCCCTTAGGAATAATATGGAGTGAAGACGGACTGACTTTGGCTTGGATTTAGATTTTTTGCATAGCGGAACAATTCTGTAAAGATTATAGTGCGTGGCTTTTGCATGCCTGGCTTGCAAATCAGATGGATGCAATTAAGTTATATTTCTTTTGAGCTGTGATAGAGCCAGTCTGACATACCAATCACACAGGGGAAGTAATATAATAGTTTTAGAGCATAAAATTTCATGACTACTCTGGATCCACCACACTCAAAACTGGATACACAGCAGAAATAGACTTTTACTCTGAAAATGTTTCAAAAAGTACCTTATTTATCCAGACATATTAGACCAAAAAAGACCAATAATAGACCCTCGTGAGACAAACGCATATCCACTCTATCCCACATGAAAGGCTAAAATAGTTTCTCCTATCTATAATCTATTTGAAATATAAATTTGAACCCCTGGCTAAATGTGGAGTAGCAATCTTTCAGTCTGTACTGGATATGATAGACCCCTAACTGGCTGCAGGCCCAGACTTTAAGTTGCTGACTATAAATAGAAACATGTGAAACCATGCTTTCCTGTAATTAGATATAAGTAAAATAACATAATGATATGACTGAATGAAAATACAATGGTAAATTAGTAATAGGTAATGTGCTGACTATCTGGCATTGTATCATGTTCAAAAGCATCACTAATGGTACACATTTCCTTCTGTGTAACATTCATGCAAAGTTGCATCCAAAACAACATCAATAGCTCAGTTACTGCACTCAGTGGAAACACTGCTTCCAGCCAGTCTAGGCACCACATCAAACGCATTAGCAGTGTTGGCTAGTGGGAAGCCAGTGAGAGATCATGTTCATGATGCACATATTGCACCAGGATGGTGAAGCTCCCTGCTGGCAGATGACAAACAGCAGCTGATAACTCCATGTGAATTAGAGGAAGCGCAAGGTTGGCTAGACCCCAGCCAGGGCAATAGTCAGCAGGAAGTGTCAAAGATTCAAAGCAGTAGGAATAAACCATGGCAAAAAAATGCCATAAAGTAAAAACAGGGGACAGATTTTCTGAATGTTACCTCATGTGACATGTGACTCTTACAGGTTCGCTCTGTTTCTTGCATTCTATAATTGCAGTTTGCAAATTCTAGGGGTACAAAACTTGCAATGAAGAGTAATGTAATGTACTTTTGTAGTATAGTGCTGTGGAAAGATATTGTACCAGCTACAGGTGTGTACAGGTAGGTCATAAATGTAAACTCAAAGGCCCCTTTAATTTATCCTGTGTTTTGTTTCCCTTCAGATATTGATGAGTGTGTTACTGGGAAGAACCTCTGTCCACACAACAGACAATGTGTGAACACCTTCGGAAGCTACTACTGCAAGTGCCAGGATGGTTACGATCTAAAATATGTTGACGGCAAATATGACTGTGTAGGTAAGGTATACAGATTTATTAAGGGGAAATATTTGTGATGAGTTCTGCTCCTAAAGGTACAAATAGGCTTCTTGCAATTCCAGACCTTGATGAGTGTGCAGCCGGCACCCACAAGTGCAGCCACCATGCTGTCTGTCTGAACACTCAAGGATCCTACAAGTGCAGGTGCAAGTCTGGCTTCAGAGGCAATGGCTTTGAATGTTCTGGTGAGATCCGAGATCTGTTTCACAGAATAATTAATACATTTTAGGAGTGTCTTTTAATATGTGCTAAAACTCGTCAAATAAAGTCATTCACAGGAGATTACAAAAGCTTATGTCTCAGCCGTTTCCCAGATGAGAGTAGTAAGTCAGATAGGTCAGGAGCAGTTTTACAGCCACATATTTCATTTGGACTCTTTAAACATCAGCAAACAGCAGTCCTGCCAAGGGTAGCTTCCTGCTTTCAGACTCCATTCCTTCTTTACAGATGTTAGCAGGGGAGAGCCACAGATTGAAAACACACCTGTGTAAATACAACACTGTATGGTAGCCAAACATCTGAGGAAGAAGGGGAAAGACAGGTTGTGTTTTACTCTTTGAACCAGGCCCAGATAATAACAGGTGAAGCCTCATGTAGCCAAATTGCATCAAAAGTATAGGCCAGAGGCTGCAGCATAAATGAAGATGCCTTTATTTTTTGTAGTCAAGCCGTTTTATCAGAGGTCGCAGGACGGAGAAAAGGGCAGTGCAGATGATTTCCTCAATGGTGAGATTGCGTGGAATCTGAGAATCTGCTTCTGCTGTTCACTCCCTGCCCTGCAACCCCAAACACCTCCTCCTCTTACTTCCATTTAAGAACACCTCCCCCGACTCCCCTCCATTGCTCATGGCTGCAAATGTTGTATGTCCACAGCACACACAGCTTGAAATGAGACCTGGAATCCTCAGCATGACCCTTAATATGCATAACTTATGTGATAAAATGCTTGTGCATTTAAGTTTAAGTTATGTGCAGTTAATGTCATTGCGATGCTTCATCTGCATGGAGTAGGATATTCCTATCTGTTGTTTTAGCATGTTATGTATGTATGTAATGTATTTCATCCATGAACTGGTAAGTAACAGCAGAGAGGTGATTAACAAGAACTGCAGCTGCAGAATGCATGACAACAAACAACAAATGCATCAGAACCCTGGTAAAACACTGCATTTCCCACTCGTGATTGCAGTTCCATGTGTCTAATCCGATTCCTCTTCCTGCCTGCAGCCATCCCAGACTCCCAAGTGAGGCCTGGGATTCTGGGAGGTAAGCTGGACGAGGACATCAAAAACATTATCCCTGAACCAGTCCCAACGCCACCCCCTAGGATCCGTCAGCAGCCTTTTGACTATGATGGAGAGGTCTACATAGGTGCCCAGACAGAGGAGAGACCAGAGGATGAATTTCCTGAGGAAGAGGAGGAGGAGGAGGAGGAGGAGGAGGAGGAAGAGGAAAACAACCAACTCAGTCCAAGAGGAGATGTTTTCAGTAAGTATGGCTGACTTGCAATAATTCTGTTTCTACTATTCTGGGTGGTCTGCAATGCATTAATCATAAATAGACTAAATGAACTCAGTATGTTTCTGCAGAGGATTTTGCTCTCATTCCTATGCAACATCTGAACACAATTATTGATTTTCCAATAGGCAGTTGAAATAAGTATAAAATAGAAGGTCAGGTCTAAGCCTTTGCTTAGGGCCCCTGTTCACTTCAGACTCTTCCAAGATTTATATGACTTTTGATGGAAAGTTACTAACAATGAAGAAACACACATTTGAAATATTACAGACATGAAAATATAAATCTCTTTTTAGTGAACAGCATATTAAGACACATTGAATCTGCTCAAGACGTCCCTGTCATGCTTTAGCATTGTTAAAAATAGCAAAAAATAGCAATATAAAATGAGGAGCAATCAGTCTATTGATTTTGGGGCTTCTAGCACACATCATTCACACCTGGTAACAGAGTCAGACACTTACAGACAGAAAAGATAAAGCTAAAACTTTAAGCTACAAAAAAAAGTAGAGTGGGCAGTGGTATGCATCACACTGAAACACCCCATAAACGCAGTTACCTCTCACCACCAATCTCAATCTTTATGGAAACATAGAGCCTGTGTAAGAACTCAGATAGCAAGAGGAGACAGGCCCCAAGACATCCATCACCTCCAGGGAGGAATGTTACTCTGTCGGCATGTGAGAGCCCAGGGATACAAGCCATCCCGGGCCTGCTTCCCACCTCCTGAGAGGAGGGTGAGGAAGGGAGGGAGGTTACGAAGCCCCCAAGCCTTTTATTATGTTTTCCCCAAAACAGCTGTTGTGCAAACAGACTTGACTCCTTGTAGGAAAGTCTGTCATCAGCACTCTAGACCTCTCTGACACAAACCCACTCTGGGTGAGCAGGTTAAATAACCCCAGCTGTCACTCGTCTGACTGTCTAAAGCTGCTTGGCAGGGGGGTGGTTTCCCTCAAGAGCTTTAAAAGGCTTGAGGGGCGCTGTATCCTAAAGCTGCTAGTTCCATCTCAAGACAAGAGTGACAGCAGGGCAGGTCTACACCTGTTTGTTAAAAGCCCCTCTCTGGCTTTTGTTTCATTGGGGAAAATCTCTCTGCTGTATAATTTTGGAATGTTTTTTTTCCCTCAAATATCACATATTTTCTCAGGAATTCATGGACAAAAACTTCTATGTAACATTTTTACATGAGTGTTATCCTGATACAGCTGTGCCTATCTTTATTCATTTACTAATTATCATATTTACTTTGCAGTATTTATCTTAAAATTTATGTATTTGCACTGATTTTTTTTCCCTTTAATCTCTAAATACAGTATCAGAGGACTTTGAATCAGTGTTTGGCCCAGCCACAGAAGTCAAAGAGATCCAAATTGCACCAGTTCAAGAGGGTAGTCATATCTGTTTCTGAGCCATTGTTTTACAATGACTTTTTATGTGACTAATTTGCTAATGTTCTCCCATCCTTTCACTGTAACTTGTTTATCAGAGTTTATCATGGATTGCAACTTTGACCAGGGAGCATGTGAGTGGGTCCAAGACAAAGCAGACGACATGGACTGGAGTGTAGCCTACCATGACAACGGTAACAAAATGGTGGAAATGCAGCAAAATGCATTTTTTCCACATATTAGTTAAGATGAATTCTTCTGTGCATTTAGATACAGTTACTAATAAGAGCTGCAAATTCCTTCAGGTGCAGAGTACTACATGACTATGAGTGGGCTCCTAGGGGAGCAGAATGATGTGGCAAAGCTGAAGTTGCTTCTCAATGACCGCGTCCAGCAGGGCAGCTTCTGCCTCACCTTTGACTACCGTATGGTGGGACATAATGTGGGTGCTCTCAGGGTGCTGCTGGATAACAATGCTTACCCGGTGTGGGAGCAGAGCCGAAGCAGAGACCAGGGCTGGCAGACAGAGCTCCTCACTGTGGCCTGGAAACAAGAGGCCCCAGAATCTGTGAGTCACTTACTTAATTCACAAGACATGTTATAGACATACCATACCATTTCTAAACAAATACAATACCTGTAATAATAACTACCCCTACACTGTTTACTTATTCCTGGAATCTACATCCTTAAGACACAATGGTATCACTGAATGTCTTTCAGATTATCTTTGAAGCTCAGCGTGGCACAGATGTTGGAGGAGAGATAGGGCTGGACAATGTTGTGCTGACCTCAGGGCCCTGTCAAGAGGATGTCAGCCCAGTCTATTAACAATCTCCACCTCAGATCAACTATTTGAAAATCTCCTCTAAATGACGCATGTCAAAGATCCCTGTTTCCTGTTCATATTATGATCTCCTAATTGTGGAGTTTCTCAGTGTTCTTTCACAGCATAGCCTCAGGACATCCACATAAAGATACAGCCACATAGTCTCAAGTGGAGATTATGTGCAATCAGTGCATGCATGTTTACTTTATCACCATGCTGCTACATCAACACATCCTCCTATCATCTATGTTGTGATTTTCAAAATAGTCTCTTACAATATGGAGAACCAAGATCTCAGGAACTGGTGGAAATGCTAACTTTGTCTGTTAGTTATGTTTAACAGTATTGTGCTTAGTCCTTTGTTGTGTATGTGATAGTACATTGCTGAAGTTAACTGAAAGTAATCCATGTCATGTAATGTGAATTCTTAGGTGAATTATTGCTGAAATTCAATATTAGATGAATAACCTTTTTGAAGGCTGGTTAGTTTAAATGATAAAAAAAAAGTATCAGTGCATAACTGCTGTAAATTATGCTTACACACTATACTGTACTATTTCATTAAAACTTTTTTTTTTCTAACTCTGTCTACCATTTCTTTTTTTTTATTGTGTGGTTATACCTGGGTGGCTAATCTTGATCATGTCAACTAATTTATAGACTTCAGGTTTGGTATTTTATAATTGAAACTTGATATGTGGTAGTCAATTACCATCCACCTTTAATAAGAAAGGCATGCCTTCATGATAATACAGCTATTCATATCAAAAAGGAAAAAAAGAAGATCAATGTAACTGACAACAGTGAGGGAATGATGGTTCATGTTTAGCTGGCGCCACCAGACTGTCTGTCTGTGAGTTGCAAAGTAATTAAGTTTATTCAAGTATAATTGTGAACTATTTCCACTCTATGTGACCTCATACAGACCCTCAACTAGCCTCTGTATTGCATCAGTAAAAATAACAATACATTTTGAAGCATCAGAGGGAAATGTACTTTTTACTTCACAGGATTTATCTGACAGATGCAGTTACGTAATTTAAACAATTGTTAAAACAACTGGTAAAATACCATCCAATATATAATTTAAAAAAATCACAGAAATGTTTCTTCTTTTCTCTCTTATTAATCATCTCACAACCCCTGAGACTTATCTGGTGACCCTGTGGAGAAGACTAGCCTCTAGGTTGAGAACCACCAGATTTAACAATCAAATTAACCATAAAGTGGTTAAAACTAGTTCCTCCTCTAGCAGTCATATCAATAAAATGTGTAAAGGAATATGCCTATTTAAAAATCTAATCAGACTTCAGTCAAAGGGGACATTTTACTACAGAACCAACACTTTAATGTTGATACTTACCACTGCATTGTAGGATTACTATGTGGTGTAAAATGACAGCAGATGTTTTCATGCCTTCAGTGGATATCTCAATGCAAATCTGGTTACATGCAACAAGCAGCCATGAGGTACAGCATCCAGTCTTTAGGAGATTTAAAGTTTCAACGGTATGCTGCTGGGATGTTGGCTGAGAGCATGGTAACTAACAACAAGCTAATGGCTGATAACAAGCTAAATGTCGCTCTCTATTGGCGGTGTATGAATAACACAACGAAATAAAACATTAGTTAAAGTTATCAAAGGGGAGACGCTGAGGTTAGCTAATACCCGTTGGCGAATAGACGCCACGCAAAATCCTGCTCGTTTTACGTGCAAATGTCATTTTTTCCCCATTCCGGCCGATTAACAAAATAATATGTAGACGCTGTACGGGCCTGAAGCGTTACCTCAGCACTCTTTGACTGTTTCTCTCTGACATGATCACATGACGCGTGACTCTCCATGTAGCTGTTGTTAGCTTGTTAGCAGCTAGCTGCGTTAGCACCGAGCCTCTGGAGCTCATCAGGAAACGGTGCGACCTGACGTTATCTCGAGCAACGCCAAGGCGGGTAGCTGTCAAACGTATGCATTAATAATATTTCAGTTATTTCGTGTTTTATTCCTCGTTGGCTCCGCAACTGCAAGGCCCAAACTGTAAGGTAAGCTACGTTAGCTATCTTCACTGCAAGTAAACCTCTGCTAGCTGATTTAGTAAATTGCATTAAGTCCAGCTGTGGTTCCTTGTTTTCCTTTTTCATGTTCGCCTAGCGTAGCTAGCACTTAGCTAGCTGACAGACTCAATTCATATTCTCTATACCAGCGGGCCAACATGTTAGTCATACATTTAATATTGTGTACGCTGTCCTAAGTTGAATTGTATACGTTATTAGAGTGCCCACAAGAAGTGTATTGAATATTTGGTGGCTGATTATGCTTCTTTGCAGTGGGGCTCATCTACTGTACTGTTGTGTTGGGACATCTGTTAATGAGGAAACTGCTGGTTTGTCACTTTGTTGCAGCTGGTTGAACGTTACCTACATGGATGTTGACATCAACATTAAGGAAATGAGCATGTGACCAAGGACTAGGGTCTACAGCACATGATTTGGACCAGTGAAGGAAGTCAAAATCAATCGGGTGAGACAAGAAGGCACAAAACATCCACCAAAGTGTGTGTTCCTGCACCAATATGTGAAGTAGTGAATAGGGTTTCTTTTAAAATTGTACTATTGTGGTGTACATAAATAAATATCTTTCAAACATTGCATCTCTCCATCAGGTAAATTATTTCGAAGTGGTCGATCAGAAGTGAATAGCCATGACAACAAAGACATCCTTGCTGAAAGTCATTCTGCTGGGTGACGGTGGTGTGGGAAAAAGCTCCATCATGAATCGATATGTCACTAACAAGTTTGATGCGCACCTTTTCCACACCATCGGTGTTGAGTTCCTCAACAAGGACCTGGAGGTAGATGGCCACCAGGTTACCCTGCAGATCTGGGACACTGCTGGCCAGGAGCGCTTCCGCAGCCTGAGGACTCCTTTCTATCGTGGCTCTGACTGCTGCCTGCTCACCTTCAGTGTAGATGACAACCAGAGTTTTCTCAACTTAGGCAACTGGAAAAAGGAGTTCATCTACTATGCCGATGTCAAGGAGCCAGAGAAGTTCCCATTCGTAGTCTTGGGCAACAAACTGGATGTGACAGAGAGGCAGGTGTCTACTGAGGAGGCTCAGCAATGGTGCCAAGAGAACGGCGACTACCCCTATTATGAGACCAGTGCCAAGGATGCCACCAATGTAGCGGTGGCCTTTGAGGAAGCAGTGCGTAGAGTGTTGGCTATGGATGAAAGAACGGACCACCTCATCCCCACAGACACAGTCAAGCTCCACAGAAAGCCTCGCTCTGCTGCCACTTGCTGTTCATAACATCCAAGTGTTATTACCAACATTAATTTGCTGTAATGCCTGTTATGTGATGAGGCTGTAGGTGTACAATGCTGTAGTAACATCTTATTTAAACAAATTATGCTACTGGCTTTGTGATTCGTTATACTGTTGAAGGTTTGATAATGATAAACAGTTGGACTTCTGTTAAAAGAGAGAGATGAAACACTAAATTCACCACAGTCTAAGTAAAAATAAACATGAAAGCACTGAATCATTCACTCAACTCTGCTACAGTTCAAAGGTCAGGCTTCAAAAGGATAACAAAATTATACTATATTTTGCGTTGACCCAAGACTACCTGTAAGGAACTAAAATATGTTATGACATAATGGCAATATGTTTAAAAAGAAAAGTTTCACTTCCCTCTCACATGGTTAAATGTTCCATTTTATCATGAAGGCAAAGTATAATGTGACTCACTGAGAATATGCTGCAGTACGTGAGTGCACTTGTCATAAGGTTCCTGAATTTCACTCCAGAATGTGACAGTGCAGATAAAGTGATCGGCCTGTGTGTTCATATGTAGAAGATAACTGCATAATTAGAATAATTTACACCGCTCAATAACCTTATTTCTGAGGATTATAAAGTAGCTAATGCACTACTTTGTGTAACTAACAACTTGTTGTGATTATTGCACCTTTAGGTCTGTTTTGTGCACACGCTGCATAGTGAATAGATTATGGCTATGTACTGGAAGCACTGAGGGACAAGATCCCTAACAGAAGATACATATTTAAGCAAAGTTAACATGCATGGCATATGATGTATTTAAGTTTCTGGAAACTTTTGTATTTTGTAAACCATTTTTACCTTTAAAAAAATCACTGAATCAAACTAGAGTATTTCTTTGAGGGGAAGTTAAATTAAATAGTGGTCATGATTGAGGAAAGTTTTTTTTTATCATTATTGGGCTAATTGTTTAAAATAATGATTTGATCTCTAAATAACTAAACATTTTTATTCATACAGTTCAACGTCCTCCACACAGCTCAATATTTAAAATTTCAAACCATTCATTTACCTTGATTGTTTCTCATCCAGACTTCCATTTATATTTGTACTACTGGTGTGCAAAACCACAAATAAACCCCCATGAGAATTATTGGTTGAAGTATGTTTTGTAGCCTGTTAAGTTTATTATTTCAAGATATGAACTGAACGGAATCTTAGAATTTTTCTTTTCTTTCAACACACTGCAACGTTACAAATCCCAAATCAAGAGATAACACAAGCTAACAAACTAAGATTGAGGCATCAGTATTTGAGCTTTAAAGTCTAATGTTGATCGTCAACACCCAGTAGCCATATCTACAGCCCACCCCATCCAAGAAATCAAAAAACAACCATTACCTGAGAAACTAGGTAAGACAAGAAAATGCTTTATAGAAAATCCACATCTGTGTTACATTTGTCAAACAGGAAAAGTCAAATAGACAGACATCAAACAAGTGTGTTAGGTATATGATACAAAATGCATTCAAATCTCTGCACATGTGACATGGTTAACTCAGCAGATGTTTCTTTCCAAGAAACTGGACTTTCCTCTCAAAAGCTGTCGAGCGGATTGGTGCATTTATTTCATAGAATGGATTCATTGCAAACTGGAAGACAGAACAAATGATTAAATCAAACACTGAAAGAAACAATATACTCAATGTTACTTTGTATTAAGTTATTCTCATTATATGACAACTTACCTTAATGTATAGATCATATACATCATTAAAAAAGTTTTTGATTCCATCTTCTTGTCGTACATCATGCAGCATGATGAATCTTATATGTACAGCAAATAATTAAAGAAAATAAACCATACCAGTACACTACTTGGATGTGACTACACAGAATGACATAGCAATATAACCCCTCATTATTAAGAAAATTTTACATATTTTGCAACGATGCAATACAACTATTCTGTGAAAAATTAATATAATATCAATGAATAAAAACTGAAAAATAAAGGATATGTCCTGCAGTGACAAAGGCAGAAACAAACCACTCGTTGAACTTGTCCACAGTTTTCAAGTACATATTGTTGGACAGCCACATGTTTTCATCCACCAGATCTAAAGCTGCATGTGCAATGAACTGGTTCAGATGACGATGGTCGTCCTATGGTAAGTGAAACAAATTTCATCAAATAAGGAAACAGATAAACGATTATTATTTCCTGTAAATTACTGAAAAAGCCTTGTGCCAGTGACAGTCGAGACAGTTTAGTGTGCTCATGTGTTTTATAGTTTACATTCTGACAGTTCTAGTTTAAGAAAGGTTCAATAAATAATAAATAACACGCATCACTTTTTTTACCACTTTATATTGGTCAAGAAAATGTGCTTGATATGAATGCTGCGGTTAATGAAGCCATTTCACCTTTGATTCAGGCTTCCCAGCCTGGCAAGAACTCCATCTCAAACACAGGATTGTCATGATGACCAACCATGACAAAATAGAAACTTCCAGACATAGTGCCCCCTTCTTCTCAGCAAAACAAAGCGCCCCTGAAATAAATTCGTACCAAAGGCAGGTTAGACAATGACAACTTTCCAATTCTCAGGATCAATATCACTCAAATGATTGTAAACCCTTCAGCTAGCAAGCTAACGTTAGCTGTAGCAGTCGGCAGATGCTTGGCGTCGTTCAAGTCTTTTACCGATTCCTGTGAAATTATAATAAAGATGATATGACTTGAAAGACTATAAAAAAAATACGATGTACACAACGAAGACACCGTGTTAATTTGATACATCGACTATTGTTTACCTGTTAATTTCGCTTCCTGAAGAGCAGCGAGAGCAGTCGCGAAAAGATGACGACAATGTCAAGTAGCAAAACATATTTATCCGTCGGTCTTCATCAGTCATCTGCTATAAAACTGGTGTTTTTGAAAAAGGCCTAAAACGATATGATATCAAAGTATAATAAATTATGGAATGAAAATAAATCAATTACTGTTTTTTGGTTTTGTTTTAACTATACGTCATAACCGTGCGTCTGCCCGAAACAGAAATTTCCGTTGACGGATTAAATATCAGAAGCACACCTCCTGGAGAGAGACGCCTTTTGGTTGTCAGGCTGGCGCAAACAGATTATTGTCTTTTCTGAGATCAATGTGGTAATAAGTGTGAGAGGATAGTGTGGTAAACGTCTAACACCAGGTAAACACAACTTAAAAAGCTGTTGAAAACTGCGGTTTTTGTTCTCTGGTTAGACATGTCAGCTTCACCTGCTGTTGTCTGCTTTTGATTCTGTTCTGTCGGGACCTGCAGACACTGTAGTTATGTACTCGACCAAGGAAGACACCCTATCCCCAGATGAGCTAAGGAGAAGACTCTATCAAACTTTTAAAAACAAAGGAGTGCTTGATACACTCAAGGTAAGTCATGCTTGTAACGCTGCTGTCGGTTCCTGGTCAGGAAGAGTTTGGTCTTCATCCTTCTTTCCCTTCTTTGATCTGATTCAGACACAGCTGCGGAATCAACTCATTCAGGAATTAAAACACCCACCTCTGACTAGGAGGAGAACCTGTTCCCAGACCAGTACCGGTGAAATCTGAACCCCTCCTGGTCTCAGCCTGTAACAGCATAGTGGCTGATCATCTGAGCACCTCAGGGTACGAGTACACCCTTTCTGTATTCTACCCTGAAAGTGGTCTGTGCAAAGAAAAGGTGAGTGTAACTTCTGCATCATTTAATTGATTGTAGCTTTAAGTGTAAAGAACATCATTGCAAATGAAGATTTGTCTCTGATCTATCTTGGCAGGTTTTCATGAATGAAGACCTTCTTCGTCTTCTTAAAATTAGTCCTGAATCAGCTCTTTACAGATCCCTGGTAAATAATCGTATGATTTAGCATGTTGAGTGTTTTTCTTGAAATAAGAAGTGTTGTCATTAAAAATTATTTTTCTTACAGACTTCAAATAAAGACAACAGTGATAAAGGTATGTGCATTATTCTGTTCCTTTTAATAAAACTGCTTCTGCCCCTCTTCCTTTCATTGATATATATTTAATCTTTGTCTAGCAGGGTTCCTGATCAGCCTTCTGACACAGCTAACACACCATCACACTCACGGCCACGATGCTGACACGCAGACGACATGCATAGCTAGTTATGGAGAGTCTCTTGGTATGATAATTGATGTCTTAAATTGTATTCCACACACATGCCACTCAGTGCACAGTTTTTAATGTTTTCTGTCTGCTATCCATAACAGTTGAGAAAATGAAAATGATTGATAAGCAATATGAGAACGTCAGTTACAGCGGGGACAAATGGTTTTCACTCCAATCAAAATTGGCTGAGTATAGAAAGGAAACTGAAGCACAGGTGCAAGCAGAAATGAACACAAAGGTATGTATAGTTTTCTTAAGTGGAAATTATCTAAGCATAAATTAAGGACAGCTACATACTCGTATCTGCAATAACATTTTAAAAGATGTGAATGCTATATTAGAATGGCTAGTATGTGTGAGTTTTTTCCTTTTTTGTGTCCATTTTTGTTTCTCAAGATGCAACATTTTAAAGATGTTGAGATCGCCAAGGTGAGAATGGAAGAAAAATCAAAATTTCATAAAGAATTTGATAAGCTGAAACAAGAGCTGGAGAGGACTTATGAAATGAAGGCAAAGGCACTGATGGACCGGGAGAAAAATGCCATTGATCGGTTACAAAAACAACAAGAGGTGGGTTGCTGCTAATATGATGCTGGACTTTGTTTCCTTCTCTAGAGATAAATCTTTTGCATATTACTACTTTTTTAAAATAGTTAGATTATGGGAGGGTCTCAATATCAGTCTTCAGTGGCCAGCTGCTTAAATCTAAGACAGTCCAACTGATGTAGTTATTTGTATTTCTCTTTTCTTTAGATTGAAGAAAAAAATGTGTACATGCAGAGACAATCAGTACTGAAAGAAATTGAAACACTGCGGACCAGGGAAAATGAGCTGAGGATGAGAATGGAGGCTTTTGAAAAGTAAGAGCCTTTTATTTAAACTGTTCATTATAGTAAAGGGGTGCTATGTTCTCTCATTGTGAGCACTGGTTCACAGAGGATGTTACTGTATTTGTACGCCAACAGGACTTGTCAAATTCACGAGGAGAAGGTCAAGACCACTGAAGAGTTGCTGAGGAGGAGAGAACTGGCCGTGAAGACATTGGAGGACACATACGACCACAGGCTACAGAATGAACTTTCCAGGTATTTTCATTTTGAACACACAGGATGTCTCATTTGTACAGTTGCAATAAGCACTGACACCACATATATCCAAAGTGTGCAAGTCTATAATTTTTCTTTTTCTTGCTAAAAATAAAAAAGGAGACATAATTTCTAAGATGTTTTGTAGTGATGTAGCTTCAGAGCTCTTCTGGATTATCAATCTTATGTCTTTATAAAAACAGGTATCAGCTTGAACTGAAAGAGGAATTCATCAAGAGAACAGAGAAGCTAACAGAGAAGTGAGAATCGAAACAAAGGTGATTATTTAAATGAATGCTGTGTTACTGACTAGCTTGCTGCTGCATTAGATCATGTTAACATTCTTTTATTTTTTCGCAGTGGAAACTGCTCGTATCCAAAAGGAGTCAGCTGTGATTAATGCCAAACTAGAGGAGCACAGTAGAGCATGTTCAGAGCTGAGACGGCTGCAGGTAAACATCACCTCAGTCACCCAGCAGTGTTAACTTCACCCTCTTCACTCCTCCCACTAAATAAGTGAAAAGCTACGCTCAGGCAAATCTTTCAGTCATTCAGTGTGATGTCGTTCTGTAATAATTAGAGGGTACATAGTGTAACTGAATGATTCTGTCTCAGCTTATTTTGCCTGCTCTTTTAATTGCTTTTCTGTTGTTTTTCAGGCTGAGCTGGACACAGCGCAGCAGCAGATTTCTCTGCTGACTCAACAGAAGGAGCTGTTAAGAGAAAGATTGGAGACCATGAGTGACTATCCCAGCTTGAAAAGAGAGAAAGCAGAGCTGCAGGGACAGCTGCGCCTTCTAAAGAAACAGCTGGATGAGGCCCAAGAGGAGAACCGGCTTCTCCATGCAGGTGAGGAGTGGCTGCTGTTCCCAAGTATCTCCCAAGACTCTTAGCATGCCTCAGTTTCCCTACCCAGTTTACCATGAGAGAATAATAGAATCAAGGTTTTCTTTCTGTATTAATGTACAGCGGATTACTTTGTGGATGGGAAATTTGCTGTTTAGAGTTAGTGCTTATAATATGTAAGCCTTGAAAATCAGTACTTCGAAGTATCTGTAGTGATTTTGTGATAAGCCCTTTTCACTCGGAGTGCTTGAGTCTGGACGCATTGTGAGCTGTGGGAGATGCAGTGTACTGTGAAGCATTCATGCTAGTCTGTCCCACTGCTTCTGGCTCTGCTGAGTCTTTTTGAATGAGTCTTGCCTGCCAATGTGGGGCCTCTGTGCCGTGTTGGTAGCTTTGCAGACAGCTCTCTGAAAGGGACAGGGGAGGGAGGGGGATGAGAAGTGGAGTGAAGAGGAGCAACAAACACAATGAGCAGAGACAGACAGAGAGCTCACTTTACCCATGGCAGAGAACCAAAGTTTTACCTCTTTCTAAGTATTTCTAATGTAGTTTTCCCACTAAAGTAGATGGCACATTCTGAAATGGAATGTACTTTTTAGATTATATTGTGACTCTCATAACCTCTCACTCAGATTTGGGTAAACCATCCAAAGAGCAGCTGGCATTACAGATGGAGCTTCGAAGGCTGCAGAGCGCTCGCAGACTGGATGAGGAAGAGTTTGTCAACCAGAAACAGGTGCTACAGGCACAGCTCCAGAGTGAGGTCAGCGACATCATAGCCTCTTACGGAGTGTGGGAAAGTATGCGATTAGCTTTTTGTGATGTCTTGTTGTCTGTGGTTTTCTGCAGGTGGAACGCTGTGCTCAGCTCAAGGCTCAGCTGATAGAGTGTGAGGAGAAGTCACAGTGGATGACTAACCATGTTGAAGACATCAAGATGCAGCTTCGCCAAACACAACAAGGTAACCCGTGACAGAGCATGCATGTTCACCACATCATTAAATCATGTAATGCATAACTTGTGTAGTTAACTTTACTTCTGCTTGTTATAATCTGGCTCTCTTTCTTTTTTGGATAATTTCATTCTATTGGCCATTAAATCTTACTGAAAAGAAATATTAGGTAAATTTTAATGACCTCAAAAATACTCCCACTTATGTTTCAATTAGTATAATAGAAATTTTGGTAAAAAGAAGAAAGAAAGCCATATAGTAGCAATTTGATTTTAGGTATAAATGCATGTAAATGGTTTTTAGAAAGTAATTTAGCAAACCCTTTTCTCAGATCCTGTGCTCTTTTTTTGGTGGTTGGTCTTCTGTATTAGTGCTCAACTCTCGTCTGTGTGTTTGCTTTTCCTTTTCTTTCCCCCTTCCCTTTCTTTTGTGTGATCCATGCGATCATGGCAGCTCTTGAAAATGAAGTGCTGCGTAACCCCAAGCCCTCTCTTGTTGATCGCTCTGTGTTAGCGCTCAGTGCTGACAAGCTGGTTCCCCCTGACATCTATGTGGACAGAGGTCTGCTGAGGGCCAGGGTGGGTTATGATGATGTTTGTGAAGCAGGTGGCCCCCCGCAAGGACGCAAGTCACCTTGGAGTGACTCTCCAGACTCTGACATAGAGCTGGTGGCTGAAGCCAAGGCTCGGATCCAGGAGCTACAGAAGGAGGCTGAAACCTTGGAGGAAGCCTACAGGAACTACCAGCAGAGGGCAGTGCTCTCCACCATCTCACACATGCTTCCCCCAAGACCCCTCTCCCCGCAACAACCACATCCTTCACATCACCCCAGCTCGCCCCGGAGGAAACATTCTCACACCCACTCACCACAAAAATCAAAGGTCTCACGCAGACCTCTTTCTCCCCAAGCTACTCGAAAGGCCTCTTCTGCATCCTATGACACGAGAAACACCTTAACACCTGCACAGCCAAGAGTGACCTTCTTAGAAGCCCAAAACCAACCCCAGTCCACAGTTTTCGCTGAGCACAGTCTCCATTCATTGACAGAACATCTGATTCTAAGAGATGGACACTCTCAGGATGAAAGCTCTGCTGTATCCAGACATCTCTCCTCCATGCCGCACTCCTCCTCCCTCAAAAAGCTTCAAAGAGAGATCGCAGAAGGTACCTTTAAAAATGCTTTATCCTGTGAAAACACTTCAAAGGGATTAGGTGCACCATCCACTTTTACCTGTCAAAAAATAAAGAATGAAATAGTCTCCTGTTGTCAACGTTTTATAGTGCACATTGAACACATAGGGTACATATTTTATTAATGTTCCAGAATGTAAAAACTGTTTATACATTCAAAATAGTCAAGTCAAATTTTATTTATATAGCTCCAAACTCCAACAAGTTATCTCAAGGCACTTTTCTTTGTAATATTTACAAAAACAGACCTAACAATTCCCAGCAATAGTCCAGATATTTTCTTGTCAGTCTTTGGATCATAATCTTTCTCCCCTAATGCTAATGTCTAACATAAAGTCTATGCCCCCGATAGAGGCAGTTGAATCTCCCATGGTGTTCCCAGAGCTTTTGCCTGACAGACAGCTCCCTCGTGCCCCCCGTGAGGAGGTGGTGACCACAGGTGACTTTTCCTCTGAGTTCAGCTCACCTCACAGTCCTCAGCTCAAGAGCACAGCACGAGACCAGTCCAGGTACCATCTGCCATGGCTTTGGCAAGGACAGTACATCATTTGTATACACTTTGATGGCTAATACATAATGCCCCTTTCTGTCTTGGTTTCTTCAGTCCACCAAAAGCACAGCCAGTCTTCTCCAGCTCTGAATCTTCCCCACAGCCTGAGAAGATAAGCCTCGAAGATCTCACAGGGATTTTGTCAGGTACTCTTGACCTGTATTTGTTATTTTTTCCTAACTATTTCAGTCATACCACAATATTGCTTAATATAACTCTGTCATGTTATCATACATTTTTTAAACCACTGATTCACTACATTGTACTTGACTGAGACAGCATTTTATAAATACAATGTTAGTGTGAAAACAGCTGGAAAAGCTGTTGATGTCATTGCTCTTGACATCAAAGTGCTATGGACCAGAATCATGATCAAAGGTGAACTTTTACTCTATTAGCTCATTTAAAGTACTTTTACAGTTCTGTTGCATGATGTGTGACCTGTCTGTAGTCTGGGTATCCATCTTAGAAGCACAGGGAGGTTTTCCTGTTCTGTCCTGAGAAGCTTGCACTGTATCCTGGGATGAACAGCCATCCATTATACACAGCTTATTTTCCATTTATGACTGCTATGCATGATGTGAGTAGTACAGAGGTGCTGGAAAGTGTGTCCAGTTTTTGTGTGCCTCATTTTTCTATACATCATATTGTATTGTATTTGTGATTTATGTGAGTATTTCTTTTCCAGTTCTCATTATTATTAATTTAAACAGAATCCCAGAAACAAAATGTGGTATATCCGGTCTGGAGGTTTTGGATTTTGGAATGGCTGTTTTTTAATGAGTGTGTGACTGGCCTCCAAAGTGTCCTTTCAGTGGCCCCGCACAATGGTGAAGATGAAGGGCAGCTGATTATGTATTCTGTGCCGGTCCTCTGGCCCTGTTGCATTATGGTGAAGCATAAAAGATCTCATTGTGCGTGTCTCCCTCCAGAGCCCGGCCACATTCCAGAGCTTCTCCTGGACACTGCCGTCCCTCTCACCAAGGAGGCCCCTGATGGCCCTGCTGTCCCCCGCCCACAGGACCTCCCAGAAGACCCTAGAAACTTGCAAGGCCAGGCGGGTGAGTCGTTAGTCCCCCCCACCCCTTTACTGGTGCATAATCTTGGTTGACCCCAAATGACAAGAAGGGTGACCTTCTACTGTACTGACACACTGTTCATCTTTTATGGATTACCATCGTTTCATGGATCTCTTGCATACTGTAGCCAGTCCAAAGTGAAAACCAATTGGAAGACAGGAACTGTACCACCAAGTGACAACTGATCTGACTCACGTCAATCCATATGTTTTGTAGAAGTCCCACAGGCTTCAGGTGAATCTGCTAGGGAAGAAGGTGAAGAGGATGAGGAGCAGAGGTGGGAGAGGGAGCGAAAAGAAAGACAAGAACAAAGGCAAAGGGAGCAAGAAGAAGCCAGAGAGAGAGAGCTCCAAGAACTTGAAAGGCTTGAGAAAGAGATGGTAATGATTATCGTGCATCAAATTCTTATGAAACTGCTCTTTCTGATCTTCGAATATGCATGTCTACTGAGAAAAGGCAGTCTGATGAATGAGAATTGACAGTATATGTGTCTCACCAGCTTTTGCAAGAGGTGGAGCAACCAGGACAGGAAGAAGAAGAAAAAACAGGGAGTGAGAAAGATGAAGAGCAGAAGCATGATAGGGAGGATTCTAAAGATGAAAATCCACTGGAGAAATACATGAAAATGGTCCTGGAGGCAAGAGAGAAGCAGCATGCACAGGTGAGTCGCACCCAGTTCTCTGAGACTACAGTCCAACTGTGCTTTTCTAACAGGCATGTAGCAGCTAACCTGTGAGCTCAACTGGGTGTTTTTCTGTTTGTTTGTTTATTCAGAGCCCTGGAGGAGAAGAAGCAGGACATACAAGCCCAGAGGCCAAGACTTTATCTGAGGAAAAAGAAGACAGGTAACTATCACTATCACACAGTTCTTTCCATATTGACATAAACTTACTAAAATTAAAGGTGAGACTTGACACCTTAATGTAGTATCCATTATATTTTTGAGTGTGCTGAAGCACAGAGCCTGAAGAACAAAAAATATTTAACTGTCCAAATACTCACCATCTGGACCATATATACTGTAAACCTACATAATCCTCCTTCAAAAATATTGAATTTCTTTTGTGGTCTCTCATCTCCAGGTCTTCTAATATTGTTATTTGTTCAGGATTTATGTTGTCTTAAGCATGAGTTAATTGGAAAATACATTACTATTTTTGGTTTTTCTTTCCCTTGAGGCTTTCACTAACATGATTTTTTTTTTCCAAGCATCGCAGCATATTCACACAAAGATGAAGATGATGATTTCTGGTAAACTGGTTGTTCCAGACTGCATTCATGAAGTGATGGATTATACAAGCCTCTCTAGTCTTTCACTGTTTTAAGTGTGATGCATTTATTTGTTTATATTTTAAGAGTTTGCTACTCACTATGTATATTTGACATTTTTTTACATTGACTGCATATGTATGAATAAATCCTATTGTACAATTTTTACTGACTGTACACCAAATAAAATTTCTATCATGTGAAAGAAGAACAAACCAAAACTGGTAGAGGTTTGTTTTATTTTATTTTTTATTTTCATAAAAACAGTCAACAGGCCAGTTGAGTTATGTCATGAAGGGGTTTCCAGTCAGACAGGATGCTGGATTGTTGTCCTTCTGGTGATTGATAGGTAGCCTTTATTCTTTAGTTTTTTGGTTCATTTAACAGGGAACACAGCATACAAAGATGAAATGTGACGTACCACAGCTTCATGTACATCTGTCACCTTTCATCTCTGCCTCTGTCCACCTGTGGCTATTAGTCATGGGTAGAACAATGCAGGTTTGGTGCTACAGCATCTCAGAGATACTGTGTAAAACACTGGGCACAGAGTCACAATGGCATTCATACTTTGGCTAAATTTAAGATTGCCATACAGTAATACATATGACTGGTGTTGCGACTAACTGTTATTTGAAAGTTGAATCAAAAGTTAAGCATCAGTAATTCACGAGGAAGCCCTTGACATTCATAGAAAATACAGATATACTATCAGGCAACAAAATAATATAGGATGTATAGACTTTTGACTTGAGTAAAAGAACCTAAAAAAATATCTATAACTAATCAGCTACATAAAATGGATTAATTTTGTAATTGGTTAGGAAAAAAAGAAAGAGGCAAACACTGCCTACTACCGATGTCAGTATACATGACTGTACATCACGTGTCGCTGCAGAAACAATTTTCTTCATGCAACTAAGAAACATCAAGTTAACCCTGTAACTCAACTAACAGAAATAAAAGCTCACAAGTAATTATGTCAGTATTATGACAACTGCACATCAAAAAAGATGCAATCAGAGAAAATTAAGAAAAAGTGGTTTTTGTCTTCTGTAATAACAAGACACAAAATCTTGATAAATGTACAGTTCACACCATAAGTTCTTCAGATCTGTTTCAATCAATAGTTTGTTTGTTTTTTTTCATAGTACCAATACACATGGGACACAGTTTGATTCATACAGTTTTTAAAATCAAGTTGATTTTGATCATATTTTACATTACACAATAAGCTAGAACTGTTTACTGAAGGATCATGGAGCTCTCTTCATTGGCAAGTCTTGATCTTTTTTTCATTTGCCCAAATGGATACACATCTCATTATTGGCAGCAATCCACATTTAACGAGCAAGTTATTCTAAAGGGATTACTCATAAAAAATTCTCTGATGCTGTGATGCAGAAGAGCTCCTGACGTGTGTGTCTGTTTGTCTGTGTTTGGTTTACTTTGCAGCTACCTAAATGCATACTGTGTGTTTGAGGCATCTTTTTGCAATTGAGGTGGGATTTTCAAACCATAGTTTTACAGGGGAGAAGTGTTCCAGAGGTTCTAGTGCACACCTGAGGTAGTGTTAATGTAGGCCATGAGAGTTCTGTGTGACTTTCATGTAGCTCTACAATGAAAATTAGAATCTAAAACCAAAGATCAAGACTCAAATTATCACTAATTGAGATGGTAATGCAGTTAAGAACTTAAGTAGAAAGGACTCTAGATTTAGAGAGTACATGTAACCACCACTTTTACAACAGAATGTCGTGCATATTGTGTATTTGACCTGTTCCCTAACTGTGAAGTGAAAGTAAAACATCTTTTGAAATGTAGTAAGTATTGAGTCAGTACTGTGTGACACAATAACTCTTACTGGATGTAAGGCCTTTCATGTTGTGTATAATTAATCTGCATTTTTGATTGAAAAAGAGCAAAAATAAACAAAAAGTGATACATTCCCTTGTTGAAAACTGGCCCCACCAGCTCAGAAGAAAGACAGAGCAAGACTGTGAAACAAACTCACTGTTATGCGTTTTATAAGAATAGTGCAATGTCTCAAGCTTCACCAGCAAAAACTGGTTATAAAATAGGGCTAGAGAAAATGAAAGACAGCATGAATATCAAGTTTTCCCTCAAGAAAAATAGAAAATAAAAAATCAACATGAATGAAACTTTATATAGCGGTTCCAAAACACCTCTTGGTGAGTTAGTGCAGAAAGCAACACTGATGCATTAGTGTGTTAGGAGCCTGGTTAGTACTGCACAGTGTCAGGGCAGTTGGCAGGTTATTTTAGCTGAGTATTGTCTTGGTCCAAAGGGGCCACAGTGGTTTGCCACAGTGTCTATGTGTCTTTGTATGTGTGTGTGTGTGTGTATAAGTATGTTTATGTGGAGTGTGAGTGTGAGCATGAGTGTGTAATATCCTTATGTGTAGGAATTGAGGCATTCCTTTGAGCGTGAAGTGATGTCCTGCAGCTCCCGCTCTTCCTTCATTTTGATGTCTTGGTAGGCATGCATTTGACTGGCATCCTTAAGGTAGGCCCAGTTTGCTGAGAGAATCATGAGGAAGTGGATCTGGAAGAGAAGGGTGAGGTGGATGGCCGGTGAGCATGTCAAGAGATGCAAAGCAAGCTACAGGAGTCAGAGCTAGTACGTACATCATAGACATACACAAACAAAAAGTTAAGCTTTTAAAAAGACCTAACACAGGGGTGACAATACTGAAAAAGATTTAGCGGTTACAATTATTGTAACATTACTGTTACAATCATTACTAATACTGGTGTTACTATCTTGCTATGCACAGAACTACAGAAATGACACTTTGAAGGCATGAGGACGAGAAGAGAGGAAGAGAGCCAGAAGTTGTGCATGCAAGCTTTGTGCAGCTGTAAAATGCTGGAGGTTAGTGCAAAGCATGAGATACTGACCATGCTACATGTGCATCTCACCTTAATATTTCTAAAACACTCTTTTTGTAAGATTAATAAGAAATAGACCAAATAGGGATATTTTTTGTAAACAAAGATTGTTTATTTTATATAGAAAGTAAAAGCTACAGTCTTCCAAAACTTAAGAGAAAATTAAATATATGAAATATGGAGTATAAGTAACTATAAACAGATCAAAGAATCTGAAAATGTAAGCATGCAGGCTCAGTGTTAAGATAAAAACAAATGGCTCTTTAATGGCACTTTGAAAGAGAATAAAGGAAAATGTATGAAACAAAACACCAACTTCATAGCTGAGGCCATACCAGCGTCAGCTCTCATAGAAAAAAATACATTTACTCTACTCTAAAATAGGAGAATTTCTTCTTTTATAAAATATATGAAATTAAAGTGAGACTTAGGGCCTCATGCAGAAGTATACCCCTGGTACTGGCCTAACCCTTCATAGTTCTGTGCAGTTACTTTGAAATCTACAATACCCAAAGGGTCACCATAATACTCATCCACTTAATACAGTTGATGAAAGATTTTTAGTTCAGTTTATAATCTAACTTGTGACAAAAGGAAATAATACTGAATATTTTCTGTGTAACACTTCATGGCACCATAAGTTGGTTGCAAATTTTTAAGGCTGAGCAAATAAAACCAAAGAAATGTGAGGACAAGGCGCTTGGCCACTACTACTTTGCCACTGTAGGTAAGTCTTTTTACAAATATGTAACTAGAATTCATCCTCACCAAAACTAATAGTCTTGCAATCAAAAACATTAAGCCTGAGAACACCTTGAATATTTGTCAACAGATGTCCACATGGAGTAATTTTGGAGATTTATACTGTACGTACTATTCATATTGTATATCTGTAAGGGCTTGGTGCAATCTTGGTCAAACCTCAGAATGGTCTCATTTCTAACTTAGATGTCATTTTTTTTTAATCATGTGTAACAATGTGCACACATATCTTACATTTATGTCTCACAAGTGCCTTGCAAGTGTTTCGCATTTCAGCTCTTGACAAGAGTCAAGTGATGCTCGTCCTGTTATGTAAGGTGAAGTACTGCATGCTAAACACTGTAGGTTTTTTTTTATATGAAATACTCATGCAGTTGATGCCTTGGTGCAAGTCAAAATCAGCTTCACACATTAGGAGTATAAATAACACTGGTGTGGATTTCTAGCTGTGCACATTCCTATAAAATCAGATGGTGACATATGTCTGTTAAGTGAGTGCCAAGGAAAGCAGAACAAACCAGTCAACTAAAAGCCACCCCACTCTGAAGACAACTTAAATCAGATGTCCTCAGACAAGCAATATCCCTGGATACCAAATGCTAAAGGAAGCATATCAGCTATTTACACTTCATGTGATTACTAATGGAGAGATGTTGATTTTTCTATTCTCAGTTTTTTTTAGTTCATTTGTTGTCAGTGGCAACTGTCTCTACTTAGCACAGCCTTAAATGCTGTGCTGTGCTCTTAAAACAGTTTAAAACTTAGTGCAGCAGTCTTCTCGACTCTTAAACTTCAAAACGGCAAAGTTATAAGTGGTAGCCATCATGTAGATCAGCTGGTGGAAGAGAACAGAAAAGGTTGTAAGAGAACATGCCGGCAACCTCCTCGTCACTAGTACTGTGACAAGTTAGTAAAGTGACCAATTATTTTTCCAGTAGTTAAAGTAAAAATGAGTAAAGGAAAAAAATGTTAAAGACCATGAAGTATAATTTTACAGAATCTGCTTGTGATTTTGTGGTTCATACTCATGACTGAATTTTTAAAAATGTCACATTTATGATACAAAAAAACAAACCCAAACTGCACCTTGTTCCATCCATCCTAAAATAAGAACATGGGCATGTGCATCTAAGCAGATGGTAAACAGCGAATGGAGCTGAAGCTGAGGAAAAGCCTGTGTAACAGTCTTTAGCGTGGTTACATAAACCATATGGGAATGACAAGAGGACCACTCGACACATGATCTGTTGATTCAAACCGTGCAAAAATGGACTAAAAAGAAGAGGGATTGAGAGACTGGAGAGAAACTTACCAGAGCAATCACAGTGGCTCCTGCCCCAGCACATGCTACGATGTACAGGTGATAAGACAGGTAAAACTGGAAGAAGACAAGCAACAGTAATTATTCTTCAGTAAAAATGCGATTTCCTCATCACTCGCTGCTGATGTGTGTATGAATGGGAGGCAGCATCTTACCTCACTGGTGTTGCAGATGTCACCTAGCGTAGATCCACAGGCCTTGCCTGGTGTGGCATTCCATGGGATAATTCCTATAGCCATGACATTTTAAGTTTTCATACACACTCAAATCCATTGTACATTGTCTACTAGCTTGATGTCCACCAAGTACAGAGCACAAAATGATTGGATTTTTTTTCTTTGCTAAAATATTGGAGCACTCGGCACTCCAACTATTTTACACTTGAAAATCAGTTAACTCATAATGAGTAGAACTCCTGGGCATGGAAAACATGTCTAATGAAAGATGCAGTCAAGTTAAATTCTGGGAAATGTTCTAGAGTTTGACCCAACCTCTAAAATCAAGATTTTATTGACTAAAATTAAGATATCTTGGCCTCTGAGGTTGAGCTGGTCACAATCACAGCACATGGTTGGATTTAAGAGGTTACAAGCCAAAAAGGTTTTAAAATGCCTGTGCACTAATAAAAACTATTTGTAAGTCTGGTCTCTAAGCTAACTGTGCAAAATGAGACATTCTTCGACATAGTGCAGTTCTCTTACCATACTGACGAACATCCACGCATATGGAGTCAATGTTGGTGAGGTTGGCCATGGGAGACTTCATGGCAGCACAGGTAGACCACATGTTGTAGAAGAGGAAGACTGGCACAGCAGAGAAGCCAAACACACCAAGCCAGGCCACACCCAGAATGTACGTGAGGAACACAAACTGAGGATGCAGGGACGGAGCAACGTTATCATCATCATGTCATCAGATAACCATGAAATTGAATCGTTAGTAAAATGGTGACAGTTTCACTCCTACTTTTTTTCTCTCATACTTTGCTCCTGTAGTGAACATCATCATCCTAATCTTTGTATGTCATTTATATTTTGATCACATGGCATGAAAGTGATGTGCTTTAGCACTGTGTTTAAAAATTAGGATTACACAGCAGGGTGGTTGTATTAACATACCATTCCACTGATGCAGCGTCCACAGATGGTGGTCTTGAACTCGCTGTGGAGTTCCTTGACGGCGCTGGTTGTGTAGAAGCCCTCAGCCAGCAGAATGATCCCATACAGGAAGAAAAACGAAGCGATGCCATAAATGACATACTGCATCAGCTGTATTCTGTTTAGGAACAATGTCACACATAAGTTGTGCCAGTAAAGGCTGCAGTGGGTTAAAAACAGTCAGCATAAATCAACAACTATCGTGTTCTTAGCCTCTGATGTAACACCTGGAGAGATCCACTAAAAATGTCAGGTGAAGTAATAGCATGACATACCACTGTCTGGTGTGAAAAATGACTGTTTGTACATTTTTGCATGCAATCTTTAAAACATTGGTAACCTGGGCTGGCTGATAAATCATAAACAGATGGCTTTGACTGAAATAGCAGCCTAGCTTCCCTAAGACATAAAGAGAGACGGTAAGCCCAAATGTGGAGATAACAGGTGATGCATGTCTCTGGAAATCATCCACCAAGAGACAGACTGCCTCTGTGGACATCTTAAATTAAACAGTGCACTCCAACTCTACACCAAGTTAAAACATATGTGCAGTCCTGTCTCTTGTCATTCCTCTTTTATTGTCTAGACTAATGGATGCACTGTTGTAAAAAAAAGGTCCATATTAGGATTGTTCTCCAGGATAAGGTGAACATGGGAGACGATATCCGCTAAAAATAGTAAAATAAAGTCACCCTCATTAAAGGTGTTATCTATCATGAGATTGGACCTCTCTTTATTGTGACGGTTGTGCAGGAACACATTTTCCAGCCGGCGTAATGTGTAATGGATCTTCTGTGGCATTACAAATACAATATTTTGAAAAATCACAGAGTTCACCAGGACGTTGTAGTAATTATTTTTATTTGTTTTTCGGACACTGGAGAGCATTACAAGTTGCCATGGAGTCTGCACATAAGAGTATAAGGTCACTTACACGTCAGTCAGCATGGCATGATCACTGGTGACCTTGGAGAAGTGGGTTTCCAGGATGGTCACAGTGCCAGTGAGAGCCACGTGGCCACATCCACAGAACAAGGCAACGCCAGAGAAGCAGAGGATCGTAGCCACCAGCGATGCATACGGCACCCCGCCTAAACATTTAATGCAGCACTCAAAGCAACCTGTGCAAAAAAAAAAAAGGAAAAATTGTGTCAGAGACATATGTAATTGATATCATGATACAGAGTTTTATGGCAAATCTTTTTACTTTAAAAGGCCACATGATAAATCCTATGTAAACATCAGCCCTAAATTCTATATAAGTGATAGTGTTTCACTTGTAGGACAAGAAGTGATCTCAGGGAAATTAAACATGGGATTAATATTTAGATGAATCATCTTTCCTTAGTCCTAACAGAAACAGACAGCATAAGAAGATGTCATCAGACCTACCTGTCTAGGGTGTCTCGGCTGCAAAGGAAACAATGAAGACAGAGCAGACATATCTGTTCTGTCTGTGGTCACACTTGATGAGGCATGCTTCCTTCCTTTCCTGCAATGCAAAGTACAAGTACCGCTTGCTGTGTGCTGCTGAGGTTTTACAGTCCACACTGCCTTTAATGTTTCATTTGACAATTCATCACTACACTTAAAGGGCACTAATGGCCATCCAGCAGGTCAGAGCAATGGGAGTCTGCCAAGCTGTAATGGAAATCAATGGCAACTCGCAATGAGGGAATGAAGTGACCCAGATGGGTCTGTCTCATCCAGTGTGTTCTTATGCCTTGTGAAATGGAGCCATTCACCACAATGCACTGTTTGTGGACACACAGAAACAAGCCAGCATTGTTTGCAAAAGCAGCAGAAGTTTTAAGCAAAAAAATAAATAATCCTTGGTACACTACCTGCCCAGCATCAAGCAGCAGCGAGCAACTGACAAAATTTGCAAATAAAGTACGGCAGGTACACACAAACACATCTCCAAATTAATGCTAGTGCTGTTCCGCATCTCCTGGATATACAAATGAGAAATAGTTTGCAAACATGTTCACCATTTCAGCTAGTTGCACTGCCCCCAAGTGATCAAAACTTAAATCACTGCAGGTTTAGAAAGTCCATGGGGAAAATTACACTTTATAATTTTCCGGCTTTGAAAGAACTGTACCAACCTTCACAGAACAAGTCATGCAACAGTAATGATCAGTAAAAGAAAGATTTGTATTTTGATAATACTTCAACTGCAAGGAGTTACCCAAGCACAGCCTGCATGCGTAACAGGAATAAGACAGTGTGTAGTTACAACACAGACATACAAACGCTTCAATAAAAACACATGTACACCCTGTTCCATATCAACAGCATTAGAGACCATAATAGGCAGCCTGTGTATAATTTGGGCTGTTACAAGTAATCTCCAGTTGAGAGGATTGAAAAAAAGTTACATAAAGTTTGAGTTTCTACATCGAAACAGTGACTTTCAAACATTCCCTGTTTTAGCTATTTCTTGTATGTAATAGGAAAAGGAATCTGTGTATTGGAAGGCTGTGGACAACATGAGCACATCTTAGTTCAGTACAACTTCATGTTTGTGTTGAAGAAAACTGACCAAAAATTCTTTTCCACTTGTTTGCCTCTTCTATGAGGCAAGAATCCTGAAAGTTCATCTGTGTTTGTGCTCTTTGCAGTGACAAAGGAAATTAAAACAGATATACTGCTGCTGGGCCAATTCTTCTGCAGAGAGACGCTTCGTCCTGACTATTTGTGTAGTACAGGGAGATAAAAACATTTTTGTCCCATGGTGGGTGAACAAGAGTTGCCATGGCAGCATGTTAACCACAACTCAATGAGTGTGCCCGCAGCAGCGGAGTTGCTAACTTCTACCACAGCCCACATTTCTCTGATGAGCATTTTGTCGGGGGGGGGGCAGAGCACAGTGCTCCACAGGATATTGAGCCCAGCTGCAAAGTAAATACAGTCCATTTAAAGGAAGAGAAGCTCTTGTAGTGGATGTCACTGTTGGGTAGCTCTGATCCAGAAGCAGACTACAGTATATCTTGGCTACAAGACAACGCGCTCCTTTGGTTAGAAGCTGTGCAAGACAGTTTCCCCAGCCACACAACATACTTTCCTGGCAATGAAATTTGCCCTCCTGAAGAGAGGAACAGTTTCCATTTGAAAAAAGTGGTTAGAGTTTATCTCTATTAGAAAATCACTTGTATTAAAGGTGCACAGAGTGAAAACAATCACATTGGTTTATTATGAATTAATTTGATTGCTATCACTTGTGACATGTAGTGGATGAAGCTCAGCATGCCTAAAATGTTGTTTAAAATCCTGTTTGGAAATGTGACACTATTCCCATCAGATCAACTGATCTGGGATACCATGATATCACCATGACAGGCAGTCTGCCTTGTTTGCCTGAAATTTTACTGGATCTGAAAATCCGTCCATTATCGTACTGCTTATCCGTTAAGGGTTGAGGAGTGGTTGGAGCCTATCCCAGCTGACATTGGGTGAGAGGCAGGGTACACCCTAGACAGATCGCCAGTCCTTTGCAGGGCAAACATATACAGACAAACGACCATTCACACTCAGGTTCATACCTACTCGCAATTTAGAGTCACCAATTAACCTGCATGTCTTTGGACAGCAGGCACAAGGTGAACATGTAAACTCCATACAGAAAAGCCCTGAGTGAACCAGTGTTTGAACCCTAAACATTCTTGCTGTGAGGCAACAGTGCTAACCACTGCACCACCATGCCACCATGGATCTGAAAATGAGAAAATAAAAGCTTAAATCCATATAAAACAAAAGTGTCTCCGGGCAGTCTCAATCTCATTGGGCATGTAACCACCCTCCCCTGCAGCTTGTCACAGAGAAGGTCAGGCTGACGTGCCTGCATCTGCTCTGCTTGTCTAACTTGGTGCAGTTAAGGAGAGAAAATGTACATTTTGTTTGAAAAGCCACCAATCTAATCGATAAGCCATCTGGTTTGATTAGTGTCCATTCCCTGGGAGCAGATTGCTTTTGAAGCAGTCTATCCATCCAGACTGAGGGTGTTGGTTCGCCATCTCTCTCTCAGTGGAGAAACCTTGTGTCACTTATTGGGTGTTACGCTTAATAACGCAATAAATCCAAGGTGGTATTTTCACAGCTGGACTCGACATGTTGGCAGGTTAGCATAACTCTGCTCCTGGCTGACTGAAACAACACTGGCACAAGGACAGACCCACTGCCTCGATTGCAACTATTAACAACCTCAGGAATACTACTGTGTTCACAAAAGGGCCTCTGTGAAAGCCTAAGTCTTGGTATTAGACATCAGGGGAGACAGACACGACATCAAAGCTCAACACCACTTTTAAGCTCAAAGTACCATGGGGACAGTAGTCTGCACCAAAGCAAAATAAGGAATTTAGAACTAATCATAAGATCTTTGAAATATTACGTGTGTCCCTATGATTCACTCTGCAGACTTTAAAGAAGTCTGGAAATTTCAGTGTGTCTAGCAGCCAGTTAGCTTAGCTTAGCATTTAGACTGGAGACAGTTGGAAACAACTGGCCTTTCCAAAGGTAACAAAATCTTGCTTCCAGCACCTCTAAAGCTCACCAACTAATATGCTATATCATGTTTGTTTAATTTGTACAAAAACTGAAGTGTGAAAATGACAGTATGTGGTTTTACAAGAATTATGTGCAGGACTTCCCAAGGTGACAACAAGAAGCCAGGAGTTTAATATCTATTTGGACAGATATGAGAATATAACTTCAAATCAACATAAAAAATAAACACATCTCTCCATATGTCAAACTAAGTCTATTTCAAAGAAGATAATGAATGAGCCAACTAAACTGATCGGTTACACAAAATTTTATGTAGGATGTTATCCTGTGTATTTGAGCGTTATAAGATACACAAACAGCATCAGTAAACCTACCACACAGCAAAATACAGACTGTTTTCTCTGACTGTACTGTGTGGGATTTCATAGAGCACAGGATATTGCAGTGCAAACTTTAGCTAGAATCATCCTCCTCCACAGGCGATAACAGTGGGAGCTGGTGACTCTCTAAACAACAGGCTTGTACTAAACGGATCTCGCCAGATTGGTCTGAGTGGAGCACTGTAAATGAAAATCACGTTGGGCCTCTTCCCTCTGATGACTTTCACATGCTCCCTGACTAACACTCCTGGTTAGACCTCCAACCACTTCAAGACTCTCCACTCTCTGTCTCATTGCTACAGTACATGAATGAGAGGAGGAGAGACAGAATGAAAAATAGACCCGAGAGAGCGAGAAACCCAGACAAGTTAGTGACTGTTTGTAATGACAATGTCAGGCCTTACAGCAGAGGCTAGACTTGCCACATCGGGATCACGAGGAGAGAGGGAGAAAAAGACGCTTGTGTGAGAAACAGTGTGTGTGTTTGCATGTGTGACACTGTGTGAGAGAGACAGCAAAAAAAAAAAACCACACACACAGAGACAGAGTCCAAAAAGTCCTGATACAAAGAGCCAGTGTGTGCAGACCCAGACTGTCCATCACACTGGACTCTCAGGGGCCATTCAGAATGGCAGTGAACCACAGCCTCGTTCATCCGGCCCACAGGCTGGAGGCCCAGGACAAGCCCACTGCTGAGCTCCATCCTGCCCCTCCAGCACTGCACACCACGCAGCTCAGCCACAATGAGCTTTAGCCGCCACTTCACACTCCAAGAGGATCCTGTTTGTCAAAGCATCTCAAATCATCCAGTGTGTGAATGAGATGGCTCAGCAAGACTAACATGAGTTGCAGGTAAGCTGGCATACAGATCTGCAGACAGACAAACAGACAGCTAAGCAAACTGTGACCAGGAAAATAGGAGTGCATCTTAGCCTTGTGTTTAATCACCACAATGCTGGATTACCAATCAGGCAAAGTAGATACTGCTTGGGGACCCAAGACCTCAAGAAACCCCAGAACTCCCAGGTTTATTGTGTGTCAGTTGGGTTTTAGTATTTATTTTTAAGTTACTCTAGGGTTAGGGTTAACCCCCTAACCCCCCTACATCATCACGGTACCCTGTTTTTTGGTATCACTAAAGTACAATATCAACTAACAACGTCAACAGCATTATTACATGATCTTGTGGCCCTTTGTTGAATCTAGTTTGAACATTGTTTTTACTTAAGAGTACATTGTGCTCACATAGTATTTTTTCCTAAATATGTGTTTCATCAAGTTACATCTCCAGTTAGCTGTGTACACTGTATAGGAGGAAACAGGAGCTCAGCAGCAAATGTTTGCCTCAGTGCTTCCAAACAGGTTAATCTGGCCATGCATCACCACAGTTTGCTTCAGCTCACACTCATCACTAACTAACCCCTGCAGCTGGCCCTGCTTCATCACCAGCCTCCATCTCTCAACAACAGCCATCATGTGAACAGGGAGTGTCGTCACCACAAAGCTGAAATCTTCCAACAGCTGAGACCATCAGTGGAAAGTGGAAAAATGTCTACATTCTTCTCCTCTTACTGCTTAGAAAATAAAAACATTTTGAAAATCAAAGAACCACATGCAAGAATGCATAGTAAAAGTATGCATTTCATACAAATAAACACACTTGGAAATACGCAATTTGAGATGAAGACATCACAGCTCTTCCATCTCATCCATGAGTCCTAAACAACAAACTGGCTTTCAGCTTCATTAAAATTGCCATCCAGTTTTAATCTAGCATCTAGGCTCATTGCTAACAGATGTGTCTGTTTACAGCTAATGCTAAGTATTGTTGTTTGTTGCTCCATTGGGGCAGCTGCCAAAACACCATTTATGAGAAACAGTCTCATTTTCCACACACTCCACTTTGAGAGGAGCAATACTTAAAAGTGCCATAATGGCAATAATGGCCATTCTCGAGGGAGACCTGAGGCTGCAAATTCGTCAAAAATGGTCTCACTGTTTACTTATCTAACAACGGAAACTCATACTCTGTCAGCTAATAGCTGTTGCCTGCAGCTCACCCATGGCTGTGTGTGTGAAAGAATCTGAGAGAGATGTGTGTATGTATTCAGTGACAATAAGAGGAAATTATGGCCATAATGGCTAATAGATTTTTAGGTGCATTTGGAGACAAGTAGACGGGTAAATCTCTGAGTACATGACAGTAGAGTCTGTTTAAAGGCCAATATCGCATACAGTCTCTTGATGGGCTTTACAGGCCCAAAGGTTCCTGACCTGGCCAAAGTTTCTGAGACAAAGATCAACTCCTCATAAAAAGACAGATTGGGGCACCATGGTGGCCTAAGGATTTAAGGCAACGACCATGTAATTGCAACAGCCCTAGCATCCCCAACCATTGTTCCATGTCATTCCCTATCTCACTTTCCCCTCATTTCCTGACAGATCTCTACTGTCTGCTCTCTGTTAAAGCCATAAAATGTCAAACAAATATAGAAGTAGGACACACAGTTAGTAATCTTAGGAGAGGTGATTAAAACTAAATAGAGACCCCTGGCTAGCCAGGGGTGTACCGTAATTGGAGCTGTAGGCGGGAAATTGGCAGTTGCAGAAAATAAACAGAAAGTTGAAGACATCTAGCAGGCGTACCACACTGGGATTATAATCCTACAATAGGTCTTGTACTAATGATGAAAATCCAGTAAGAGGTCCAGAAAGATCAGGTTCAGTAAACTGGGAACAAATACTTAATTGACTTGACCCCTTGCTCATGACAGCATAGTGGCAAAATAGTACTAAATGGTGTGTTTTGTTCCCCTCTATAACAACAGTGATAGTTGTAGCTGTAGAAATCAGCCATAGTAGCATCGTGGTAGAACTTTTTCATTAGAGTGTAGAAACTGTTTATTATTTTAAAAGTTAAATAGATCAATTTTTGGGGGAAACGATACACATTTTTTCCTCACAGGATCTTCGTAATACATGCAGTGTAGTCAACAAAAAATTATGTTGATTGACAGAAATAATTGAAACTCGTCTTTAATCAAGCAAAAATAATAAACATTAGCTGGTTCCAGCTGCTTTTATCCATTTTATATCACTGTAAAATGAATACCTTTGTGTTTTTAACATTAACTTGGCTCACATGCCTCTGTGAAGCTGAGATTCTTATTTCCCTGACATTTCTATGTGTCTATTCTATGACAGTCTTTTGTTGCTATTGTTCTGACATAGGATGGGACAAATGTACAAAATATGAAGCAAAGTAAAATCAATGATTACTGCTGATTCCTACAAGCAGGGGGTGAGCAAGTTAATGATGCTATCTCGCTTTAGTGTTCACAGCCCTCACAGCTGTCTATTTGTGAGACTGGTAATGTCTGGTTCATTTATCTTTGTCCTTGCCAGCCTCTCATCCACCTCATTAATCATCAGGTCTCCCCTGAAAGAACAGCTCAAACGCACCCTAAGGTTTGACTGATCTGCTGTTGATTCTGCAACAGGCTCATTGTCCTCAAAAGTGACACTAGCATGATGATGACCAGCGGCAACATAGCATCCCTCCTGCTGCAGGTCTGCTGAAAATGTGTCATGGGCTTAAGCTAATTAGATCAGAAAACAAGAACAAAGAGCACAAGCAAAACACACTTGATGTATGACATACACAGCAATTTGCAAATGAAATATTAACACTCTCATGCATACAAACAAGGAGACTGTGCTGACAGTAAAAAAAGTCCCTGCTGAGAAAAATCTACCCAACTATTGTGCAGAGTGAAACCAAGCAGCCTGGAGTAGGTTAAAGCCCCAATAAACACAGCATTGAAAAGAACTGAACTGGCTCTTTGTGAGTGCTCATTGGTACCTCTTTTGTCCTGCCTCTGGTCTTGGTTTTCTTCTGATGGAGTTTCCATGGTTGTTTTTCTCCCATCCAGCAAAAATGCATTCTTTCGGCAAATTCTCTCTTCCTATCTCCCCCTTACTCTCTCCTCCCTCATTGCCTCTCCTTGCCGCACGTCTCCGCTCTCCCTCTCCTGCTCTCGCTCTCTCCTCCACCTTCACGCTTTTTGTCTCGTCCTGCCTCACAAAGGCACCGCTCCACTATAAAATCACTGTTCCTTTCCAAGATGCACAGGTCTCATTAGAAGGGGTTTCGCTGAATACATTTGCATGCCCCAGTCATACATTACTTGAAATACAGTTTACGCTTGTGGTGACTGTTTTAGGATTCAGTTTGAGTCAAATTAATTTGTTCTCCTAATGACATACACCCACCTCCTCTCGTAGCACCATGAATAGCAATCTGGAGAAAGCTGCCTCATGCAAATAGGCTTGTTACAGCAGCAAGGAGGTGGGAGAGTAGGGACCCCTACTTTAGTTGTGGGTGAAAACTACACTTTGCTGTATAGGCTGGGACACAAAGCATAAAGGAACACAATCACCTTTTTCTAATTTCCATCTGATCACAGTCTAAGAGAGGGGGTAGTGTGTGTGCAGTGTTGTCCGGGGCTGAGCCCTTCATCTTCTGATTTGCACCATATGCCCTCTGCTCCTGCAGTATACATTAGCAACCTCTGACCGCTGTCTTTCCTCCATCTGGTGGCTTCTAACTCACGTAAAAAAGGACACAGGAAAGAAAGGCAGATCAACATTTCCTAAACAGGGAGACAGAGTGTCCTCTGGGCTGATACAAACAACAGAGGAAACCTCATTTGAAAATGGGAGATCTAGAGATTCAGGGGAAAAACATGGTGAAATTTAAGAGGGGTGAAGGAGCTGATAAGACAGGGAGAGATGAGAGAATGCTACGAAAACAAAAGGACGATATAGTGAGAAACAGCTTGTTAAAAATAACAGAGACAGGGGAAGATGGATGGACGAGAGATGACCAAAGGAACAGACAGTGAGGGAGACAAGGAAGAAAATCTTGGCTGTGTTTGTTTGGCAACAGCAGGCTGAGGAGCCCCAGGGGCATGCTAATGAGAGAAAGGCCTTTCAGCAGTGGGGGGAGAGCCCTGCTGGAGCGGGGCTGGAGAGGGGGCTTCTCACGGATACCAGACCTCAGAGAGGAGAGGGATCAGCAGGGGAGGGGAGCCTCAGGGGTCAGGGAAGTGAACTTAGCGGGGATCCCACAACAACAAATGCCGCACTAATCTTAAAGCTTTTTCACCGTCAGCTCTGTAAAACGCCAGGAGAACTGACATCATCCTTGTGAAGTGGGGAACAGAGCCCATATAAAGGTGAAGGTTGTTTGAACTCTTTATATGAGAGAATACAGCTGATATAGAGGTAGCTGTGCTTGTAATCTACACATTAATTCCACTAAAGAGCTTAAGTGAAGTCTCAGAAGAGGACTAAATGTATCACCCATAACCACACAGGCAGTTCCAACTTAGGGAATATGCCAAAGTCAAAACAATCTAGTGGTCCATCAGCAAACTTTTAAGAGTGTACGAACAGCAAAATGTTTGAGTTTATTATGCACACAGAGAAGGAAATTCAATTTTCATATATTCCTGATTCTAGTATGAGCACATGCTTTTGATCGAAAGTTATAAGAAATGTACCCAGCAAATAAAGTAATGCCTTTTTTGACTTGTAGAACTTTTTCAATGCTACAATCACTTAACTTTTTATGTAACTAAACATGGAAGAAGTCACAAAGAAAATGTGTTGCAAATCAGTGCAAACAGCTGTAGAAAAAAAGTGTGTATAGTGTTTATTGTCAAGATGCCCATAATCTCCCTCTAAAGGCAAATCATGAAGAAAATTTAATCAGTGATTGTGAAAGATATTTATATTCCTTCACCTTGGCCCCAACCCCTGTTTCAGTCAGAGTTGTATTTGGCAGAAAAAGTTTTGCTCTTTGAGCTCCCTCAAAGAACACGAACAGCAACAAAACGATTTATCAGGAGAACTAACCCCACTAATCTAATACATCAGATTTTAGTTAAATCATCACTATCAAAATCTTGCATATCTATCAGGTTAAAATAGCCATGCTGCACAGTACCATTGCATGAATATGATTTGGCGATACTAGTCAACTGGTAGCAAGCAGCTAACGAATGAGCCTGAATGACCTACCTAATTTTCCTTCTTGCCTGATGGTGGCTGTGTATTAAAACCATATCTTGGTGAAAATATTTGAGCATCACAGAACAAATCCAACATTAGCATTTATTCAGATTTCTACTTTTGGTCACCTGATGAATGCTCTCACTATTCAACAAGAACTCTCAGCTAAAACTAAAACAATAAACTAAAAAAAAACTTTAAAAGCATTGTAAAGCTGCAGGGTTGGGTGATAATTCTTTGTGGGTTTGTCCTTATGAACAGTTCATTTCATACTGCATAGTCATTTGACAGATTCCATTAATTGGTGGAGCTTTAATGGCAATTCAATGACAAAATATTATGTACACCAGTACCAAAAGAAGAAAGCAAAAGATGTATTGTCAGACACATAAAGAGCAAAAGACTGATTAGACATAGACACTGTCATGCTAGTGTCACACACACTGTGACAGGGTGAGTAGCTGTGGTGAGGCTCGGGTGCTGCCTGCTCAGCCTCAGTGTGAGACAGCGCCACTCCCCTACTTAAGGACACAATCTGAATGATGATGAAGCTCATACAAATGGAGGAGGCTTCATTGTGGGTCAACCTTTCACGCTGTGAGACTGGGGGCCCTGAAAGATCCCCAGTGTTCAGTCACCCGTGAAGACCTGCACCCTGCTTGGCTCGCACTGAGAAAAGGATTTCTCAGGGAGCGAGGTCTGTGCCCAGACCCAAGCATCACTTAGAGCACACTAACAACAGTCTGAGAAAGCAGGCTCACTACACTGAAGATGAGGAGGACAGATCGAGCCAAAAGGGTGTGTGGAGCAGCCCATATGAGGTATGACTGATTGTGAAAGCCAACGTCTGTTGAAAAGGGGGAGAAAGCCAAAACAAGAAAGCAAACTGATGGTCCAAATATCCCAGAACACTTTGCTGCTCTCGTGGAAAAAGCTGTAACTTTCCCTTTCTTGTCTTTCACAGTGAATCCTGGTATGTTCCAACACTGGAGACTGACATTCTTGTAAACACTGTTATGGCTATTTGTTGCCTATCAACATCATTCCAATGTACTGTGGTGGCATTACTGACCTAGATTTAAACGCAGGCCCTCTTCATAGGTCAGTCTGCTCTGTATGTCTGCCCTCATGTTTGGTGTGCAGAATCCAAGTCATTGATTGGTTTACAAAAGCACAACACTACAAACCCATTATACAGATCCATTCACTTGTTTGCTGACCCATTTTCCTCTGTAGGTCTACGGTAGAAACAAAGCACTACACATTGTTTTGCTGAAAAATTCAACATGTGATTTGTTGTAACACTAAATACATTAAAATGTATGACTCAAACTCAACCTGTAAGTTAAACCAATACTGCCATATTATGATCAAGCATAACCAGAACTCCGAGACCATCAATCAGTCTATATAAAGGTCTTGAGCTGTACTCAAAGGAAATAAAATCTACAATGGAAAGAATTAATACTCATTCATTATAGCAAGACATGTGGACAGTGAGAGGGGAAACCACAATGGGCTAATGGACTGACTTATAATGAGCCTTGTACTTCCTTTTGGCTCTGTCAAAAAGCTATAAATTAAGAAATAACTGAAAAAAAGAGAGAAATTCAATACACTCGCTGCTTGAGTAGAGTAAAAGTTGAAAGGCATTCAATTCTTTCATGGTATAAATAAATGCTTTTTGACCTTTATACTTGAACTTGAACAAGTGCTTTGGATGTTTCTTTTACTTCAGGCTCCTGTAACCCTTAACTCCACAGAGAAGTCACATTTAGGGGTGTGACTACTGAGTTCTTTATCGATTAATCCTCTGATTACTTTCTCAATTTCTAAAAGTTCACTAAGTGCAGATCACAGTTTCCTATAACCCAAGGTGGTGTGTCTGACCAACAGTCCAAAGCCCAAACTTTTCGGTTAAACTATCACATGAGAAAAATGTCTGGAAATCAAATATGCCCAGACAATCTCAGAATTTTATTTAATAATATTTAGAATTATTTTCTTACCAGAGACTGCTGAATTTGAGTTACTCACTCACCTAAATTCCAGTTGTGGGTGGAGGTTTATTCATTCACTCAGCTGAGAGTTTATCAATCCAGAGATTTCATTTATGGACTTTATGAACCCAAGACCTCGTCCTTAAGACGTGCCATCACCCAACCTCAAAAATAAAATCTTAAAACAAACCCTCACATCCGTTTGTGGTGCAACACATTGTTCCTTTTTTTTTTAAAAAGAATTCCACCACAAGAGGAGAGCTGCTCAAGCATCCATATCTGCAGCACGATGGTGGAAATCCAACTCGATTTAATTTTAAACAGTTGTAATAGAGATATACTTTATGTCTTTGCATTTCTTTGGGTGTACAATTTCCGGATTGATTTTTTTTGTCTCCAGTGTAATTATAAGTGTTTGACCAAACAATGCCCAGGGGATCTGACTCAGCGCTTCTCTAATTGCATGTTTGTGTTACTATCGTGTTAGGTCTGGAAATGGAGCAATGCTCACTCAGGGATGCCTGGCAGCCATGTTTTTCCTCTAAAAATTACTTCACAACCCTGACTCTCTGGCACCTCCATAGCCAGTGTGGTTTTGGCCTCGGTGTGTTGCAGGGAGACTGAAAGACACAGATGCTTCATATTATCCAAGCTTCTATGCTTATAGTACCTTGGAAACTGCCACCATGGCTTGGCCGGACAAAAAAAAAAAAATCAATGCAGTATCAGAACCTAAAGACGAAGAATTTCATAATTTCAGTCTGGAGTCAAAGGAACAAACCAATGCCAGGAAACAGAAACAGAAACCTGGAAAAGAAGAGTGAAAGATAAATTTGGCGGGTTGGGGTATAGGGGTATAGTGCCTCTACCCCACCACCACCTATTAAGGCCATGAACTTCTGCCATTTTAGAGAAAAGAAAAGGTCTTTGCATAATTGTTTGTTTTTGTTTGAGTGTGCACTAAATGTTTTAATGATGCCTCTGGTCTGGTGGAGGTTTTCTGTCTTTGTGGTCCACCACGCTTACATTATGGAGCCAATGAACCAGCCAAGAGGCACTGCAAGCAAACACACCTCTCCATTATCCAGTTAGAATAATGCTACATAATAACCTCTTGTCTTTTCAATCTATATCGTGATAATACTTGCCAAGAACTGGAGAATAATGAAAGTACCCAGTTACCCCTGAATAGTTGTCTGTGAAAGAACTTAAGGGGTATAAAAACACTATTATTTCTCAGTGGGGGATAACACATTACTCTGCAGCTTCTCTGGTATAGATGGACCTCAGGAGTAAAACCTTAGTGAGAAACAAAATACATTTTGTAACAGTGCAGGCACTCTGTAACACAAGCTATCAACTTGCCCTGACAGAGGGCTAGAGTTACAAAACACTCTATCTTTAGAAGATTTAACAGAAAAACACATGTATTGCTGTTACACTCCCCATCTACCATGACACATGAATGTTTTGCTAATACTGATTCTTAAAACTACAGCAACTGATTTAATGTTTGGCCACTTAGGGGCAGTTAAAATAAGCCATAGACACCAGCATATTATCACTTTAACACACTAACCAAAAGCTGCATATTTACCTATATACAGCAGAGATGGTGCAATATTAGCATTAGTGCATTAGCATGGCCGTGTTTCAGTCACAAGATCTATTTTCAATATAAAAACATTAATTCATCATAACTGCTTTAATAATGAGGTGTACATGTCTAATCTGACTTAATCCATCTATTCTTTATCTCCCCCTCTCTGGACATTTTCACAACCAGCACCTCCTAAGGCCATTTGAAACATATGACAGTCCATTAAACTGCAAATCCCACAGAGACTTCCCTTAGTGGTGTTAATCCTTTAAATACAACACCTATCACCATAAGCATTTTTATGTTTAGCCCAACATAAAGGCCACTGAGTTGCCTTTTGTGGCACACCAGTGACCGGACAGCAGTCAGTTTTAATCATCATGAAAGGAAATTAGAAGGTTATTTGTTATATCATGTACTACAGATGTGCACATAATTGATCTGGACTATGAATATTCTGTTGGCAAATAAAGCAATTATTCATCATTACCTAGCTGTGAGAATAACATCAAACCTAAAAGAGTTGCTCCTGTAAAATGTACTATAAAGCCCAATTAATTAGTTAATAGTATTAGACATATTTTTTGTGATGTTCAAGGTGCAAAATGCTGAAGCAAGTGAAACTTTGCACTAAATTTAGAGGGATATTAATAGGAAAAATCTGGCATGTTGTGTCAGGAGGCACAGAAAACAGTGTGAAAGTAAGAGATATGTGTATGTTTCACACTCCATATATCCATTCTACACAGACAAGGACCTCCACAACTCAAATGTTCTCACACTCTAGCTGCTAGGATGGCAACACAGGGCTGGAGACAGTCTTTCATTTTCCTACTTGTTGCACAGGGCATAAGCATGTGAACACACACACACACACACACACACACACACACACACACACAATAGAGACATAATGAAGTACAGAGACATGGAGACAGCAGACGAGACTCTCTAGCTAATCTTGGGGTTACTTCCCATGAACAGCCCCCACCCTCCCCTATGTCTCCCCCAGCTGCTGGGATCTCTTTCTCCGTGTTGCTCCCACTGGCCCCATTGTCCTCCGCCTCACGCTGCCAACCTCTCACCCCTGACCCAAGACTTTACCCTTTTCAAAACCCCTCCAGTGCTGTTCCCCCCACAACCCTCATTAGAAGGAGCAGAAACAGCCGGTGCTACTCAACAGACCAGCCAGTCATACCCCACCATGTCAGGATTCATCGTCAGCACTATGACAACAGAGCAGCCGACACGCAGATCACTTTAATGCCATTGTTCCACAGGGGCACTCCTCCCCTTGTCTCAAAGCCCTGCATCCTGGGGCTGGATCCTGGAAGGACAGAGAGTCGGCCATAACCTGAACCTGACACTTCCATCCCGGCAGAGATGTGTTTATCCTCAGAAGTGTTTACCAATGAGAAGCAAATACAGTACATCACAAGAGAAAGATGGAAGCTAATCTCTCTAGTGGTTTTCTATCCTGGCTGACCTATATGAGAGTGGGTCAATCCATTACTTTATTGCTTTAAGCACTGATAGGCAGTTCTCCAACAGCAGCGACCGTAATGTCCTTATGTCCGTCATACTGGGCATTATGAAGCATGTACCGTGCAAAGGAGAACCCATTTATGGTACCATCTGATGTGATCCAGTCTCTACATTATCATCAGTGTCTAAACATTTACACTCTCCCAAGTGTTTTCTGTGCACACTCCAACATTGAAATTATGTGAATGTCTCCATAGATGGAAATACATGATGCATACAACTCACACACAACCACTGCTCTGATAACACACTATAAGAGAGAGCTGTTTCTAATAAAATCAAATACAAGTGTTTCTCCTTTTACCCCAAGAACTTGTGTGTTTACATGTTCAGATCCCTTTGGCCCTTGAAACTGATTAAAAACCATCTGCAAAATTTCCTGGCTGTCAATGAATAAATAAAACACTGTTTACTTCGTTTCTTTCCTTTCCTTTCTGTAAACATGGTGCTTTCAGGCAGCAAGAAACAGGATAGTCACTTGCATGTCATATACCCCATATCAAATTACTTTGAAAATAATGAAGAAAATTATGTTTTTATATCATCTTAATTTAAATACATTTAAATGGGCATTTACATTAAACCTGGCCAGCATAAACAAACATGGGGCAATCCACACGCACAAGCTTTCACACAGTTTCACACATGCACACACAGATGTGCACACACACACACACACACACACACAGGATCATATATCAGAGAACTTGCTCTGTGCATTCCAGATGCTCTGCTCCATCACAACTTCACTTCTATATTTTCAGCTGTGGGCAGTCTATTGTTACAGTATTGTTTTCCCATAGAGTAGAGGTCAAAAGCTAAGATGACTTATGAGACCTCTCTGTGGTGTAGCTGTAATATTCATACTGCTCACTGATCTCTCCTCTGGTCTGCGTGTGGTTACCGTGTCAAGCTGTTTTTCAGACAGAAACATCTGGGATTTCCTCTGCCCTGAAGCTGATATTAGCTGGTATTTCTCTCATATCTTCTGAATTGAACTTGCAGTAAGTGACACAAAAGCCTTAAAAAACCATGTGCAAATTGTAAAAGCATCACACAATGCAGAATCAGTCAGTTGTGTGGGTTCAGAGGATTCCGAGCTGAATTTATGTAAATTTTTTTCCCAAATCCAGCATTCAACAATTTAGTCAAATTGAAATCTATCTTCTTAAACCCCCAAACAGTCTGTCTGTGAAGCAAACAGCCTCCCTCAGCTATTGGGTTTCCTGCAGCTGTTGCTTTATAAAAGCTTAGCTATTGCAGATTTCATCTGCTTGGCAGAAGTGCCTCTTCCTGCCTATCAAGCCTTTCTCTGGAGGATAATAAGCAGACAATGAAAACTCTCACTTGGAAACCTTTTTCTTGGGCAGGAAAATGATTCCTGGCAGGAGAGAGAGTGTGCGACAAGTGGCCTCTAACTCTGGTTCCACTGTGTCACATGCAGCACCACAAGACGACAACATGAGCGAGTCATGTGCATTTTCCTCATCTTAGATAAGAAAAGCAACATGGTGTGAAGAAGAAAGTCTGGAAAATATTTGTTTTTGTGAGAGTATTATCAGAAGAAAATCCTTCATATTTTAAGTAGAACTGTTCACATAATCCTGAATAGAAGCAAAGAAAAAGTCATAAGGGGTTACATGGGTATTCATTTAAATTCCTGCTTAATTCGTCCCAAGCGTAGCATTTGGCTGCATCCAAATGGTCTCAGGCGGTCTGGCACTGCTCTTCATATGGTGAACATTTCTCATTGGTGTGCTGGGGTACCCCAGATGCTTTTGTCTTACGGTTGTTTAGCAGCTGTGTAAAAGCGCTGAGGACAAAGGCCTATCTGTGGAGGGTTGAATACACTCAGTGGGCACACAGCCAACAGCTCAATCCTACAGGCTCTCACAGTTGAAAAGCAGACTAATGCATTCTGCTCTCACTCCTCACAGATGATCTTACAGGGAAATTAGCTGGAGACCCCATTATTTCTTCTCGTTTCACCTAACCACTTTCACATCTGAACTGTGGTCACATTGAGCTCCTAAATAAAAATCTAAACAAAACCTTCTGAAACTTAGGTAAAATACTTGCATGTGGGGCCTGAATTTAGTTTTACAACCAGAGAATTTGGAGGTCTGGGTGGAACTGACAAAAGACAAGTGAGCAGTATTCAGCATTTGACTACGAGACCACAATAGGCTGAAACACCTGTCGATCAACCAAACATGTCTTAACAGTAGCCTACTGAGGCAATATTTGATCAAATTCATAGCCTCAAAAAGTTCATTCTAGTTGGTATAATGTGCCATCTGACATCTAAAGACACAAAAGTGTTCATAGTTCTTCCTAACAGCCACATTTGAAGGGCAGGGTGAAAAGCCAGCCATCATAGTGAGCAGCAAGATGCAGTACATGGGATAAAGGCTCAAAGTTTCAGACAGTCTTTTCTTAAAGGCACTCGTAGTTACATGACCATAGAGTGCAACTTCTGCAACTGGCTTCAGCATTTAACCCTGGTGGTCAGCCCATGGCTCTAATCCTGTGGTTCATATTCTGTCCATCACAGGGTGGACACACTAGCTAATACAAACGTCTCTGACGTGAGCTTAAAGCAATCACACTTATCAGTCGCTCTTTAACAGGACATGCATTACGATCTGTTTACTTGCTTACCCATGGCTGTCAAAAGAAAATAGGTCATTCTGGGTAAACTTTATTGACTATTTAATCAATGTCCCTGGATCATGTGATATGGAGAGAATGAATCAAAGCATAGACAGTGTCTTTAGGTGCTGTAGCGAATGCGTCATACATAGCACTGTAGAGTGGTTTACTGCATAAAATGGCGCAATGGGCCTTAATGCCTGATGAATGAGTTAGTGAACGTTCATCAGCTGCAGGGGCTCTTTGCTTTCTCCCAATCCATTATTTCCCAAAGGCCTTCTGGAACAGTCATCTGACTGTGAACAAAACACTGAAACAGATTGCTGCTCCACTGGCAAATATCACCTCTGCACTCTATGTACATGCACTGATGCCAACATATTGTAAAACTGAAGAAAAGTTAAAATTAGGCCTTATTATGCATGTATTTGGCAGTTTAACCTTGGTACTCATGGGCGTTTTCCCTGAAGTCTTCCAGATGAGATAAAGAACAGATTGTATCTCTGGCATAATTTATACAACTCCAGGGTTCAGCTGCCTTTGCATATCTGAGAAGCTGTGGTCTTTTGCATATAGGGAGTATTTTCAGATATTTAAATGCCATCCTGTCTCTACCATGTGGCAGTGTGACTGTGACATCTCTCTAACAAGGGTGAACACACATACACAGGGAGTCACCCACGCAACCACTTGCATCCCTTGTGCTGAACTGTGAATAGGCTTTTAGTAAAAGTGACGGCCAGGGCACATGCTTGAACAAGCATCGCCACTCAGGAACTTCTATTCCTATCATTTTATGTCACAATGCTCAATGGCCCCTCTTTGTTGTTGGAGGAGTTATTAAGCTCAACAAATTAACACGACTGCTCTGGAGGACCTGCACTACTGAAGGGAAACTAAAAATGTATATAAAAGCAGAGGAAGGCAGTGATGATGAGAGAGGAATGGAGACCCCGAGAGAGAGAGGAGGGAGAGTTCAGAGGAAACAAAGTGGAGCAGGAAGGGAAGCAGGAGATGAATGAAGTCTTGATTGAATTAAAGGGGTCTCATTTTTTAGAGCTTCAGAGTTGCAAAAAGTACTGTATGTACTCATCTACTGTATAATTACCAAAGATGCTCGGTCATATCCTATGCCAAATGGAAAGAAGCCCAGAAATCATGTAACTATGACAGCAACTACCTCATTATGGAGGATATTCATTGTAATTAATGATTGCAAACCACAGATGAAAAAAAGCAATTTAGGGGTTATTGACAGTGACATAAAAACAGTCAGTCTTAAAAGATTTGCACATACTTAACGTGGACTGACTCTGGAAATTCAGGGAAAGTATCTAACGAGAGAATGCTTCCATTCAAACAAGCAAAAACAAAACAGCCAAGCTCAATTTTCGCTCTCAGCGCTCTTTGACTGTCTCTGCAGTGAGTCACTCTTACAGTCCTGTGTTTTTCTCTCTCTCGTCTCTTGGGAGGAGAAGCATGCGCATTTATGACCTCCAGTATCGCACCAGTCAAGTAATAGCTAATCTCTGTTATTGCTCTGCGATCAGTTGACAAGATGTTGATTCCAAAAAGCACCAAAACACCTTCGCTGGCTCAGCATTAGCAGTCATGGGTTCCTTTCCTCTCCTCAGAGTCAGGATGCAGGGGTCACAGCGCATACTGTCAACCGCATGTATCTGTGACAGTAATCGCTGCTGATGCATGAGCGAAATAATCAGACACTTTCCAGACATCCTTATACAGATGGAGCAGGAATGCACAACATTAAAGAGCACGGAGATAGCTGACACCATAGAGACACGTCCCAGACACACATGTAAAAATCGTTATGAAGAACAATGCCCAGCTCTTGTGCATGTGTGGATCACTCAAGAACAGAATCAATCAGATTTTATCATGAGGTCTTCACTACAAATATGTAACTGTTAACATTCAACACCATTTTTATGCCTGTGCATGTACACTAGCAAACCATGAGTCAGTGACAGCTGAGCTACAGCAAGATGTTTAATTAAAGGCACATTCAAAACTGTCAGCTGTGATTAACTCTCTTTCTCTTGAATTACTCAAAAACAATGATGTAACATTTTGGATCTGGTTTGCATCCAGCCTCTGTGACCTTTTCCACAAGACCACCACGCAGAATACAAAACACTCTGAGCAGAAGTTCATGAGTTTCCATAAGGAAAAACAATCTTTCCTTTTTTTTTTCTTTTTTTTCCTTTTTGCAATCAGGATCCAGCTCCAACAAGAACAGACACAGTGTTCACAGTCATGTCCATAATTTGCTGTATTTGATTAGTTGAATCTCCCGTCATAAGACAGCTTTAAATGTTAAGTACATAATTGAATTGTATCATAAACTGAAAAGATGGTTAATTTTCCACATTGTAAGAGACTGAGAGCTTTTAAGCTGTTTTTCCAAATTTGTCTTAAACATTGCCAAGAAATTTAGTGAAAAAAAACAAAAATCTAACTTTGTTTATGTTTGACATGCTTGTTCTCTGTAGTTATGGGTTTGCATTCTGCTGCAAGGAACAATTATTGCACTTTTTTCTGCAGTACCATGCCATGTTTTTCTTGCTAAAACAAGATATGGTAACAAGAGAACATTTTTATTTTCAGGCTGACACTTTCTCTTCAATGATAAAATATCTAAGTTGAACTGAAACCACTTTATTTTCCTGCATGTTTAGTTATCCAGGAGGCTCATGGCAACCAAATACTGCCGGCTGGGTAATTGTCATAGGACTAACACTAAGAACCTAACAAGATATTTGTGGAAAATGACTTGGCTGTCTCTTTCTGAATTGAGCTCGGTGGACTGAAGCCAACTTATCCTCCCACATCCTAAACACAGGCCAATGCACTGTTAAATCGTTCACCGGGAGGACAGAGGAGAATCTCTCTGAAAAACACGCGGCCCCTCAGCGAGGTGAGGGTCACCGTAAAATCAAATCAAGACATAAGTTATATAACCTCTGAATGACATCTTCACTTCACAGCTCTGCACACAATCGGCTTCAGGAGGACATCCTGTTTATTTTGGGTGGAAATGTTTCGTGCACAAAGCTAATCCATTTTCTGTTTTCACAGCTATTTCACATGAAACACAGCAAATCGCAGCACAGCAGTATGATATCCGTTTAACTCTGACACAACAAAGGGCGACCTGTACAGCAACTAGCAAGTCTTCAAATCAATCTCCTCATGCACACAACAACAGGCTATACTATTTTTTCTCTGAAAGGCCCATAAAGAATCTTTGAATATAAAATGGGAGCTTTGGCAAGTGGACAATGCACAAAGGGTGATTGCCATTCAGAGTAATATCCTCTATGAAAGAGAGAAAAAGGGTCTGTGGGGAATTAGTTCACAAGGCATCCGCTCTGAAACTTGCAATTCACTGAACTTCTCTCTCTACATTAAGAGCCACTGAAGTCGCACAAAGGAGCAGCTCCAAATTAGGAGCACAAAGACGCCTCTGTGAGAGCTTCAGAGTGAATTAATGAGCACTGATACACATTCTCACACAGTGTTCTTCCCTGGCCTCAGCTGCACTGTGGCAAAAGACACAAGCCCCTAAATGCTGCCCAAAGCCAACACAGAGAAGTCAAAACTGCATTCTGTGTCGTCTTACTGTTGAATATCTCAGTCCTGTGAAGGCAGTTGGGAGTGAAAGCTGAGTGTTTTTCTTGTGTACACAGTTCATCACAGTTTTGAAGTCTGAAAGTCAGCGAGAAGTTACTGAACATCCCTGGCATCAGCGCCTCACATTCATCTGATGCATTGCCTTAGGTTGGGAGCACAGATGGCCAACACTTGGGACTGATTTAAAGATGGGACATTCTCAGCTCTTCAGACCAGCAGATAGCAATTAAAAGCCCTGGCATGACACACACAACTTCTGACTAATACAATATGTTGCCTGTTAGCGTTTTTCCAGTCATTTTTTAGTCATTCTTTACCAGCAGTTTGGTTGGGACATTCCACAGCAACAACCTTTAGCCTTTGTGGCAACGTTTATCAAGCACTGCAGCCATGATCAATCACTGCTGACCAATAATGATCAATAAACACTGATAATGACAAGCGGGGCGAGTTGACGAGTTTTGATCAAATTGTTTATCCTTATAGTTCAGGACTAAGGCTCGATTAGAAGCAGTAGTGCGAGACAGTAGTAGGAGCAAGTTGATCTGAACTTAACACCTCCCTAGACTCGAGCAGAGTTGACTGCAGGAATCCTGATGGACTTAATCTCCCTAATCGCTTTCCCCAGGTTGCTTCAGCAGAGTGCTCTAATGCCGACTCTCACGAAACCGGGTCACGTAAACAGCCTTATTCTGGGACCAGTGGTAGTAAAAGTTGAAACCAGTTTCTAACAATCGGCGCGCCCCGGCAGTAACAAAGTGTGAAGCACGCTGTCATCACGAAAAGAGCGACACTTCTGTCTATCTTTACGCTAAACTGGAGCTTAAGTTGGTAACACTTACCCATTTTCTTCTCCGTAAGTTTCCCCCAAAGCGTCCGAAGTTTAGCGATCAAGCGAAAGTTGAGCCCCAGCTACTCTGGTGTTGCGTCCTGGGATGCACACTGGCCGCCTGGCTGCCCCAACACTCACTAAACGCTGCGTCTCTTTGGAGACAGCCTGAGTGACGTCACCACAGAGGGGGATTACTGATGGGAGGACGGAGCTCGCCCCGGCTGCTCCCCCACTCTCACCTTACCCCGCCCCCCTCAAAAACCCTCATCAGGATCTTTCATGGTCACTCAAGTCATCATCGACCGCTTTATCTGAAGGCATTCGTGCGATCCTGTGCACGAAGTCATCCAGTAAACAGAGGAGAGAAAGGCTACACCTGGGTTACCATGAACATCATGACAAAAGCTAAACTGACTTCAGTCAATATTATACCGTGCACCTTAAACAAGGTCTTTCTGTATTATTGTTCACCACCAACACACAGTAAGCCAACGTCTGGAATATAGTGTTATCAGCTGTCAGCTGTGTTCGTGTGTCAAACTGACAACAGACAGATGAGGTGTTTCCAGGTCAGAGACCATCATGCAAGTTACAGAATTAACCATAAATAATAATAAATGACCAGTGATCTTTTAAGAATCTAGAAGGCTGCTGAACACCACTGAATTGCTGCTGTTCTGATTACTGAATTATTTTGACTCACATTTTAAAATAATACAGTTTAGCATTAATATATACAAATATAATCAAGCATAAAGCTTTTTTATTTTGTTTTACATTGTGCAAATTCAGCACAGACCTGTGTCATTTAAGGCTACCTGGAGTAGGAACTCAAGTAATTGCAGTATCAAACTTGGTAAATGGGTTAAAAATCTAATCTCCAATGGAGGGCAAAGACTTACTTAAATACATAATTGCACACAAACATGCATGGACAGTTACATACATTGTAACCTACATATGTACATGCATACAGTTACAACTATAGATTTACAGTGTCTGTGAAACACCTCAAAAGTAACTTTTTGTGTAGAGGCACTTGCATGCATATACCAAAGGGTGCATAAGGTGTCTGATTTTCAAGATATCTCTCATGTTTATTACTTCTGTTTTAAAATGTGATAAATGGTACTCTTTCATAAAGATGGGCCCTTTACAGAAACAATGCCAGTCATCATCAATCCAGTGAGCTGGTATCCGGTTTCCAAGGAGGTCTAAGCACCCCCTAATCCAATCCAGTCTTTTCATTGGTGGCCAAGTGGGCAATTCTCAATGGGTTGTTTCATGGTCAAACAGGGCATCTGCCCAACATGGAAAACACAAAAGCTTCCGAAAGACAAATATTTAACTGGTCAACTTTACAGAGTTACAAAGACAATATCACCTTTTTTCTCAAAAACTGTACATTATTTTTAATGCACAGCACACATTTAAATGTCTTTGTCTCTTTTGGGCTGTGGTAGTGGAAGTGTCGGTAAGTCAGGTTTTCTTTTCAGTTTTCGTCATATGTGTTTCTGCCATCTGTAAATCTGCTCGAATGGATGCCCAGAAATACAGATCCACAGTTCTGGCAAATATGTTCCACAAACACCTCATGGCCTGTAAATCTGTGAGTGATCAACATAGCACACATGATGATGGAGTATATTTAATCGTTAACATCTGACATTTTTATCTGCTCATTAAAACTCATTTTATGATTCAGTGTCAGTTCTGCAAATGTCCAATAACTTTTAAATTATTGATCTTATTATGTGATAAACCACTCACAATAAGTATACTCAACAGTACAGAAAAAAATTTGACTGATGCATGTTCATCGGAAATGTGCATCTGAATAAACTAAAAGTGCCACAGTCGCTCTGCATTGCCTCTCTTTCTGTCAGTGTGCCTGAGCTGCATGTCAGTGTGTGTGAATAGAGGATCTGCATGGGAACATTCCAGCACTGTGCTGGCTGTTACAGCAGGCACGGCAGCTGGCAGACAGCAGGCATGCAACTGTTATTAGGGTGGACCATGGCAAAACAAAACACATCAAACAAAGCCTTTTTATCTGACACTACACAGTACATGTGGTCATGGTCATGTCGCTTATGGAGCAATACACCTGGGACATGACATGAAGTAATTAATAGGTGAAATACAAACACTTCAAATGTCCATTTAAAACTACATTATGGACATATTTCATGAATAAAAAGGGACACTGTCTAACACTGAATCAGCCTTGGACAATGCTTTTTGGAGCCGTCAGCCCACTGATTTATTGAGTGTTTGATTGGTTTAAACTAAAATCTTATATATCTCATGTGGAGAAAGTATCAGATACAGCAATATTGTCTTTCTTAGGGGTTTTTTTTTCTTACCAAAGAGGTAACATAAGGAGTTACAACTTAAGACCAAACACTTCTTGAAGCAATTTTCACTGTTCTATGTTTCTAATTAAGAATAAGCACAACGAAACAGGGATGACGGCAAGCAGTAGAGGCAAATTGAGGTAATCCTGCAGCGTCTAATTGCAAATAAAGAAAAGCTGCTAAAGCGCTGCACCAAACACAGCAGCCACCATGGTTACAAACCACTGAGAAAATGGCAGACACTGTGAATGGGTTCAAAATGAGAGGCAGTTTAAGCATATTCAGGGTGAAGTTGGCATCATTTCGAATGTTACATGACTTGGTTGGACAATTCTGGCCTGCAAGGCGTTCCCTAATGTGTCAGCTCATAACGCTGTATGACAGAACTTGGATAACAAATCTCTGCTCATATTGGTGATAAGGCAAAAGAGTCTGTGGTCTCAAAATAATACAAAACATTACCAAATATTTCTTTTCTGGGGGATATACAGTCTAGTATTGACTGTGTGCCAAAGATAATTTAATTGATCACTTTAGTTTTTCCAAATGCCTTTCTGAGGGTAAACAGATGTTAAGAAACAAGGCAGCAAAAATCCAGTTACCGCACAAGCTTACAGAAAAGGCTCATTGAGGTTGGTGCAGACAAACTCTCTCCAGCTCAGATGTTTTGTGGACACTCATTATATATAGACACATTTGACTGTTTTCTATATATTGTAGTTATTGTATGTAAATAATGATGATAATATTCTCTGTTAAAGAATCACTTCAGCATCACGTTTTATTTAATGTTTTAAGATAAACTGAAGGATTAGTTGCTTCTAAGAAAATTCTCAACAGCTAAAAAACCTTCTCAAACCCCAGCAACTAATGTCAAAATTGTTAATTCAAACATAAGCAAACAACTCAATAGAAAATGAATGTGAATAACTACAACACACAATGTGGTTCTATGTAAAATCAGATCCCTCTGAACTCAGAGAATCCAACTGTTCCTGATACTTTGACCTTGTAGTGAAGTGAACAACATATGTGGTTTAGTGTGGAATCAACATCTGGTTTAGTATTTGGGAAAAAGAGGAAAATAATGTTTCATTGCCATCTCAGGGAAAATACAGAAGAAATATGTTGTTTATCCACAAAAGGCTATCAAAAGAGTTTAATCTATTCAACTTGCCCATAAAACTAAATCCTGCTTACAAGTTGAAAACATATGCCACTCAAGGACAAAGTATGCATGTGTCTGAATCTTTTATCCAGCGTTTTTCCAAACTAATCTCCAACTTTACAGAGTATTTGATTATGTCAACTTTTATTGAAGCTCACAAATGGGCTTTAATTTTGTAATTTCTCCAGGGAGTTTAACAAAATAAATGTCATATCTTGGAGGAGTTTCATACACAGTATGTTGGTTGCTGCTGGAGGTTCTGTAAACGCGAAGCATCACCGATGCTTATGAGTCAAAACAGACAGTGGTGAAGCTGGTGGTGACTGACTCCAGCTGGGTCAAGGGGAGTGATGAACATGTAAGCAGCACTGAGCTCATGTAATTTATCGCCCCAGAGGCCCTATGCAGAAGGCAGTCACAAAACAGCTCCCTGCACAGCTGGGGGGCTGGGCAGGAAGTTGCATCCAGGCTAGTTATCTCCTCAAGCCCATGTGCAAAAAGGGAGACTTAAAAAAAAAGCTTGTGTTTCAATTAGATCCCCCTAGACTCCTCCTGCTCAAAACCATACAAGAGTGTGAAATGGAGTGAGAAAACACAGTCTGGCCACAGTGTAACAGTGCCACAAATCGTGTTGGATCTGCTGCCCCGGATTTCTGATGGTTTTAAGAGTGAAATGAATTGGGAGTGGCCAGCTTTGGAGGACTCAACTGACAGACCCAACTCTGGGAATGGAAAAAACAAAGAGCAAACTATGCACACCCTCGTGACTCAGCCTCCAGAGATAATTGGGTCATTGCAAATCTGTTACTCTCCACAGTGTACAGGATTCATCATGAAGAATCAGCCGTGCTGTGAATGTTCAGGGGTTAAACATTTAATTCCCATCCATGGTAAACAAAGAGATGACAGGAAGGTGATGGGGGAGGAAGTTGAAATGGACATTGTATCAGAGCTAGTTATTCAGTCTCTCCAGCAAACATTGCCCTAATACTGATGTAAACTCTTGCTGGATTCCCCCACCACTCCCATCATGTGTCAGTTGGCAGCAGAGGCCATGGGCAGGGACCACGTTACAGTTAATAGTTCCTTCCATGAGATCAAAGTTGAGCATTAGGCTACATTTTACATGTTGTGTGAAGCTGTTTCATAAATTGGCATGTTGGTAATCTGTTCCTGTTGGGAATTGATTGTTAAAGGAATTGCACAGATGGCAGCACAGACAAGAGCTTTTACATCAGTTTATACTATGCTGCCACCTAGTGGTTTATTTTATGGTGGCCTCCAGGTGCAAAGTATAACAACACTGAAAGAAATACATTTCTCAATATTTAAGTTGCACTTCTGCCAGCTGTGTCCAAACACAGAGAAAATTCTAATATATTCACTCAATTTTTCAGTATTTCAAGTTCTTCTTACATAAACACATGCTACAATCCCTCAGCTCGTCCTAGAATATCCATATTGTATCTACCACAATAGTCCCCAATTGTCAGATGAAGGAATACACAGTGATGGAAAGCTGGCAAACTCAAATTTAATGTCCATGTACACTCACTGAGATGATATCATTGCATTCACGCCAGGTTAAAATTGGTCATACAAAGCTGTTTCATTTAAGTTGTTTGACCAGGAAGATTACAGTAATACCCTAAATTTATGTCCTGATGTGAATGACAGACAGTTATTTGTCTGTCTGTGCCTGTGTTCTCTGATTCCATAATGTATTTTGTCCAGTGATGTTGTGCTCTGCTTCACCACTGTATTATTTATTATTGACTCAGAATCCATCAATTTTCTGTCATAATGTGGTACACCAGAGGAAACGCACTAAAAGCTTGACTGAAATGTTTTATAAACAGATTAATCAAAAACTAATGTATATTCTGATAGAAATCCTCTGTGTTCAACCCAAATATTCTCACTCATTAGTTGGTTTGGACCGACCTTGATAGAAGAAGATGGCTGCATGTGAAAAATAGCACACACACACAGCCTATACTGTATGTTTACCAGCAGATTATTAAGCATTTTCAATTAAAAATGGCATTAATGTGATTTTTCTACCTATCACAAAGTCACATTTCTCTAGAGGACTCCTGTTATGTTACTTGACAGATTAAGAAAGTAGTGTGGTTGAGTTTACCTGAGGGAAATTATCAACTCCTCGGATGACAGGCGACTTATGTTATTTGAATGGTATCACCTCCAAGCAGCTGCTCGCCTGTTGACTCTCCTGAGACTGGGATGAAGGCATGTAGTCTTGTGAGTGAATGTGTGCCTGCTTTACATCTCTGTCCTTCCTGAACTTTTAAGATTTACATTTAAAAAAGAAAAAAAGGTACTGGTACTAAAGGATATTTTTCAGTTATTTTCTGGGATATTGTGTGTGAGGTTTTTTTTTTTTTTTAACATATAACTAATTTTTGTTAGCTATTTCACTATTTTTTGGATTCTTTTCTAGTATTTATTAACTGTATTATTGATAATCTTTCTGGCTATTCTGCAGTTTTCTGCCTGATAGTTTTTTTCTTTCAAACAATTCTTTGTCAAATATTAAACTAATATTTCCAGAGTTTACAGAATTTTTTGGAAATTTTACAAAAGTGTTGTATATTTTGATGTTTCTTTTTCCTGATATCTTATTACTTTGTTGGATATTTTAATAATATTCTTCAGATATTTAATTATTTTTTGCCAGATATTTCAAATATATATTTCTGTAACGGGGCTATTTGTAATTTTTTCTGCCACCAATCATGGTTTCTTGCCAGATAAAGGTGATAGTCACTTGCCAAGAGCTTTAGCCATCAATGCATTTACAATACAAGAGATTAACAGGTTAGCATATGCCCTCTGAGCAGTGCTCCTTCCTCAGGGCAGTCTGGATAATACAGTGAGTCACTATCAGAAAGATGATAACTTTTACATCCTCTATTATCGCTGCAGATTCTTTTTTTTTCCACCTATATAGTGAAACTGAGAATTTGTCCTTCTCCTTCCGCATTTATAAGAATAACAGGATGTGCTCTTAGTGTACTATAGAGAGGTGTACATACATAGTCACCAAATCAATATATTGAACAGGTCTGTGGATGAATAACCTTCAATACTTTCTCTGTAAACACTTATCTTTGAAACTATTACCAGTCCCAATGGCAATTATATCAAACTGAGGAGTAGCATCTTTCAAGCTTTATATTGAAGTAATGTATCATAGCATCCATTTGTAGGCTGATTACTGTCCACCACCCATGAACATAATTTCCATGCCGTGTCTTTCCCAAACACAATGTCAATACTAATTAGACATAAATGCATCTTCTCATATTTTATTCATGTACAGGTTTGGTGACCTCCAAATGGTGATGTTTCACAGTGGTTTTGTACTTACTCCAAGAAACAGGACATGATTCTCAGAGATGCCATTGGTGATCTAAGTTGCACATTAATACTCTGTAGACCATGAGCTCCTTGCATTGTTTGGAGTGATTACTTATTTGCCAAATTGATTTTATCTGCATGCTCTCCCTAGTGCTGCCACAGCTCCTGTTCTTTGCTTGGAAAGAACAAATTAGGTGAATGCTATGATGGGAACAGGCAGAGTTCGCCACATTTATGTCAGTGTGACACACAAACCTATTACATTAGAAAGTACTTTTTCTTCTTTGTGATCACATTAAAGCAATTTACCAGCATGCACCCTGAGATGATCTACAGCTCTACAATTGTGCTATAATATGCTGTTTATGTTGACGTTACTATGTGTGCATTCGTGCCTGCAGCTCTTCTGTTTCAAGGGAAATTGGGCTTTTATTGTGAACATAATGGTAGATTGTCTTTTGCTGAACTAGTAATAGCAGGCATTCATTACCAATTTCAATTATTTTTCCAATGGCTCACCGAAGATGGTTTTAGAGTCTAGCAAAAAGGACCATTTTGACCTAATTTTCTTTGCTTTAGATATGGCAATTTAAGATATGGATTTTCAAAAAAGTAAAATATCCAATTTTGCAGCATAAAATTGCTTTTCAGGATGTTTGAGCTTGTGTATCATTAAGCAATTTGTGTATTTTCTACTCACAGCACACATTGTACAAAGAGAGGGGAACATGGCTGGGCTCTGCTCAGTGATAGAGGCCAGTTGAGTGTCATTATTTTCTCTAGAGGCCATGTTTCATTAAAAAATAGACCCATCAGAGTGGGGAACAAGTTCATCACTGAACCATTGATCCACACTCACTGTCGTGTGTGTGTGTGTGTGTGTGTGTGTGTGTGTGTGTGTATTCTATTAGAGCTTTGCAGACAAAACAAGTAAAAACTGTGGTGACTTACTTCACTGTGTATCAATTTTCTTAGTTTTACTACATTACCTATCACTGGGCAGTAAATGGTGGTATTTCACCATCTCGTTCACCAGTGCATCTTACATTCCATGAATCAACAAGCTGTTGATGAAGCTGCACATTCTCGCTTCGTGGGAAGTGACTTTTTTTTTTTTTTTTTTTTTTTTTTAGGTCAGTGCTCTCGTACTTTCTGTGCAGCCCTTTTAGGACTGCGAAAGTCACAGAGGGGAGATGTGCTGCTGTCAGGCAAAGCATCTCTCACGACACCATCAGTTGTACTGCTATCAAGTCGCTCTCTCTGTGAGTGCTCCCAACAGCTGAGTCTCAGCCCATAACCCTGGAAGACTTGGGACACTGTGTAAATATAGTCTCCTGGTATAAAATGTTCCTAGTGTACAACATTAAACCCCCACGACTGATAATTACGATAATCTTGGAATAATAATTTTGTGTCAGAAAAAAAAAAGTTTAATCATCGTGTTAAAAAGTGCTGAAAAATGCATCTAATCCTTCTCCCTCATTGTACAATCTGGGAATGAATATGAATATGCAAATATTGTTCATTTCAAAATAAGATGTCAAACTGTGTGGACATACACATTCTGCACAGCAAAGGTCAAACATTCAAGTGAAGTAACAATAAACACATCAAACTAGGTAGGCAAAACCAGACAAATTATTTGTGCTAAAAATCAAATTCAGTGTTTTTAAAAAATCATTTAAAATGTGATTTTTTTGGATTATTATTTTTAAAGTATATCTGACCTTTCTGTGTCTCCTTCTTCATTTGCTTAAGACTATTGACTGGGGCCAAATTAAACTGTGCCTGATTGTTTCTCTCCAGCTTGATGAGAACAGCTGCACCAGATCAATATATCCATTTGTAAAGTAAAATCTAATTGGAAATTGTTGCCCATTTGCGAACGCTCTCAGACACAGCAGCAGACCCACTGGCTGGCAGGCAGGCAGGCAGAGCCAGTGGGTGCTTTTGGCAAAACCAGATAAGAGTCGTTTGTTATCTGCCTCATAATGAGAAATCAAACAGATTCCTCTGCTTATGTGGATCTCTCTTCCCGAATATATTGGCAGCGTTTAATTGTGTTCGCCAGCTGAAGCCCTCTCAGCTTTTGAGGTTTCATTCGTCATCAGAGAAATACAGCTGCTCCAATCCGCTTATCAATGTGTGTCTCGGTGATGTTTCCATGGAAACTGTGTTTACTGCCCCACAGTGTTCTAAAAATGGTTCCAAAGTGATAACAGTGCCAGACTAGTGAAAGCAGTGAAAAGATGTGATGGACAATGACAATGATTGACATTGTAACAAATACATTTTAAATCTAGACTTATAAAGCATGGCATATGTTCTTTACACACTGTTGAAAAAAGATTCAGTGTTTCTCATTTTCCTATGTAACATTTCTAACATGCTAAATTGTTTGGATTTACCCATTTTAGTCCCACTGATTGCTTTGAGAGAATGATGAATTAAAAATATCTCTCCCTCCGTTTCTCCTCTCCCCCTCTCCTCTCTGTATGTCTTCTCTTCATAAGTCTCACTGGCTTCTCCAGCGAGATGCTGAATATGTTTGTTGGTGAGTACAATTTAGATGGAGTCAAATTAGAAACTGAGCTTAACCCTGTGGCAATCTATGCACAGTGTGAAGTCCAAATTGCGAAATTAAAAAAGGCTAATTTCGTTATTTCTCTTTTTCTTCTAATAATGTGAGATATTTCCTTTAATGCCATGAGAAGATCTTTTGTGAGTTTCCACAGCTGTGACAGCAGCCTCCTCATTTCTGCCTTCTGATTATTCCCCGTCAGTCTTTTCAGCCAAATGTGAAGGACGTGACCAAAATCTTTAAACTATTTTCTCTTTCAAAAGATGAAAAAAAGTATACATAAACAATCCGCTTTTATGCACAATTATCTAGTGATTATCTATTGGAGTATATCTAATTCTCTATATTATAATATTAATTTCTTCTCATATGGTCAATGCTATGAGATGTCTTTTGGAGAAGACAATTAGAGACAGAGGAGGCGGTTACAGCCCTGTTCCCATGGCAATCAGCTTGGCGGAAATAACTTTGCATTCATCAAGTTTAAAGTAGGATTTTACCATCACCAGGGGAAAATTGGGTTTCAGTAAAGCTCTGATATCTTGTTTAATCATCTTCCATGTGATCAGTGTGAAGGAACTTTTTTTTTTTTTTTTTTTTTTTTTTTTTTTTTTTTACTTCAACTGAACTTCTAAAAATCTGATCATGATCTTGATGGTAGGGATTTCTTTTGTTTCCTTTGGCATGTTATTTGATAATGAGATTAATTAGCATACTCAGCAGATGATTAAATTAAGTTAAATTTACTTTTCTTTTTTCTGGATAAAATGGGAAGAAAAGAAAAGAAGGAATATTGTTTCTTTTCATTGGACACTGTGTGATGCCTCTCTGTGTGTTCTTGTGATTCATGGCTGTGAATAAGTGACAGAAAAGGCTGTGATAGTTCTTATTAAATTATTTATAAGTTCAGACCACTGACTGGTCAGACAGTGAATTCAGTCAACCTTTGACTTAATGAAAGTGGAGCTTTTCCAAAGACACATATAAGACCTGGAAGCTGTCAAGTATCTTCTCTGACCGTCTCCACATCATGCCCACCACCTGACCTAAGAATCTAAGACTTTCTCCTAAATAAGATCTGGACCATTTTACTGTAAAAGACTGTATGTGACAAAACTCTATTCTGTTATAATAATTCCAAAATAGTAGCTAAATACAAGTTTTGGTTATAAAGTAGCACCATCCAAAATGACATAGTCTGTTTAATTTTTGTTTTGCACATTTTACTTTACATTAAACATACTGGTATCAGTTTTTAATAAGTCACTCTTTATTAATATCATTTGTAAGGAATAGCTTTATCAATTGGTAATAAATTATTTATACTTTATAGAGCACTTGTAAAACATTAACAGGATTTCAGGTAATGATTTGTTAAACTCTATTAATGTCATTAGTTACAGCCTATAAACAATTAATAAAGGGCAAGTAATTTTGCTATAAAATGTTGAAAGCTTGATAATGGTAGGAGACACATATTGTGGCTGTATCCTAACATCCTCAGTAAGATACAACAGATCCATTGTTTTAGTAATGGCAGCGTCTTTGACATTTATATGTTTTATAAGCCATCATAAACTTTAACTGGTGATGGCACTGGTTACATGCTTTTTCTCTACCTCACATCTTTTCATGAAGTATACAATCATAACGGAGGAGCCTGAAGACATATAGAGGGTGGATGATGCAATGAAGGCAACATAAAGATCAATAGTTGTATATTTGAATATGGTACATCTGTCAGCGTGGCTCTGTATGTTTCAAAACAAACTGAATGCACTGAACATTGTACAAATATCACCATCTCTTCAAAGATTTTATTGTGGTACTCTTGCTTTATCTGTAAATTTTCAATATGACATTTAGCATTTGAGGCCTGAGCCAAAATGTGAATGTTAATCACATTATAGCAAATGGTAAACAACAAAGAAAATGATTGATGAGAAATACTACAGCTGGATCCTGAATAACAAACACACATATACTGTTTTGAGGTAGACTTAAACTTGCCAAATAACAATTTCAGTTTTGGAAGAAAACATCAAAGTAAATATAGTTCCGGCACGTCTGTGGATATTGTAAACCTGCAATACTTTCTGACAGTTTAAAGCAAGACAAATATGATGGGTAGAAGGAGAGACATGGCAAGTGTCCAGTCAAGAAGATACTGATGCTTGATAATAGAAAACAGAGTTTCTGTGGGGTGCCAGTGATCCTTTTTATTTCTTTACTTCAGGAAAACACACAGCAGGGACAGGGACAGACAACTGGGACAGAAAACAACCCTCCCTGGTACTAGATGTTGCTCGCTTCTATAGAACTGAATTCATTTTGACTGTGACATTCAGTCATCTTTAATGTGCTCTTCCATTAGACAGGCTGCATGCTAATCACTTTTGTGAAACCATGTTTGTGCAAGCACATCATGTCTTCTTTTCTAGCAGTGAGCCTTTAACTGCATACCTGCACACACTCCACTATATGACAACAATCATAACGTTCCCTGTATCCTCTGACAGACTGGGTGAGATGTTCCAACTGACTACATTTGACAGTATTCCCTGCCATAGGAATTTTCCCACTACATTAAGGTGGAATATCAACACACATTAATATTCAACACAAGACTCTGCATACAAGAGCTTAGTTTCCCCATAAATATCTAAAAACACCAGAGAATAAGCACTGCCATTCTATCAGTGTTCTTCTCATGTATAATTGGTCCCATAACATACATCTAAACTCTACTGAAGGGAAATACTGATGTAAACCAGTTAAGCAATTGAAATTGCATTCAATCTTCAATCTATTCTTGCATCACTTTGACAGCTGCGCAACTCCAGTGACAACGCTCAGCGAGACAAGCCTGCAAGCTAGAAATAGATAAATAGTGAGCCAGTGTCAACACAGAGCAGATACTGGCCAGGGAACAGCGTGTATGTGTGCTGTTTAAGGTTTGGGTGGCTGCACAGAAACTGGAATTCAGCAGGGAAGACATCCTGACATGCAGATCTGGACGAAAATGTGAGGGACTCGCTCGAAGAGTAATTGCTTAACAAACTGAACACGGCCATTAATGTTCAATATAATGTACACATCCTGTAAAAGTGCTGTGGCATTTCACTCAGTTGAGTGAATGTGCAGAGACAGAGTGACTGTGGAGCGTGTACGGGGGTCTAGACTGGGGATCAGCGGGTTTTCAGTGCTCAGTGATGGAGAAAGGCTCTGTGGCTGTCAGGGTGCTCCCACTGATGAAGGAAAGCTGTGATTGACAGATGAGTCTTAGTGAAGACCAGGGCTGCTCTCTACACTTGTCTTGAGGGATAACTTGACCTAAGGAGTGGAGCATTTAGGCTGTTCATTCTAGAGCTTGACCGATACTGGATTTTTGAGGCCGATTCTGGTACCGAATTTAGTGAGTAAAGAAATTTAAACATTGATATAATACATTGGAATACATTGCTGGAAAGTTAATAAATAATGACTCCATCATCTTCCCTTTTCAATATAACTCTACCATAACTTTATCCTTCACATAGGCCATGTCACTCATGATTATCACATCTGTGTGCTGTGTTAGCAAGTGAGCTAGCCAGCTACAGTTTGTCAGTACAATAGGTAATGTAGTAGGCTGAAAAGTAATCATCATGGTGTGGGGATGGTGGATTGAGTCTGTTGAATGTTGACTTCATACTACATTGTTATCTAGTTGCTGAGCAGCAATGCTGCAAAGTAAATAAACATCTCCATCTTTTATTTTCCTGTAACAGCCATTGTGTCACTCATGCTTATCCTACTCATTTGCTACATTAGCTAGCTAGCTAGCACTTTGCTACATGAAGTCAGAGCACGCTCTGCTGGAATGAACTATGTGAGACCATTTCTAAATTACCCCAAACATCATTCAAAGGCCATTGGTCAGGCTGTGGTTCATTTACCTATGGTTCATATGACTCTATAGCTTCTACAGAGATGTATTTTAAACATTTGTCCATGCATTTGTTTTGTTTGTATAGGCAGGATGCGAGTATAATGTAAGCATGTTTTCTCTTGTGTGCCACATAGCAGAATCAAAATAGCTTCATTTTGGCATGACAGAGAGCTTATGATAATTGTGTTGGGTGTTGCGGCACCCGAGAATTCTCAAATCCTTCCTTCTCTTCAAGAATCCACTTATTAAATCCTTTGCATTCTTCCTCCGGCAGTTTTCTCCTCATCAAAATAGCTCCCACCACCAAGTTACTTCTCTGTATCCCTGCTAGGCCCGGGATCAGCTCCATGAGTTGAATTATAGACCAAAAAAGTCATTAAGTGGGATAAAGATACAAGGAATCGATGGAGCAATGGATACTCTGTAGCTTTCAATTGTCTCCAGTCCAGTGCACATGAGCATCAGGGTGGTAAAGCCTCCTTGTTTTTTCCAGGTGAGCTCTCCAGCCAGTCCACAACTCCTGAGTTATTGAGGGGGATCAATTACAACAGCACTACATGGAGCTTCTGCCTGGTTACTGCTTCAAAAAACAATTCCGTGTACAAATACAGGTGCAAATATTACAGTAGGCTAAATTGATATGTATGTTATTTTGGGATGTGGTATTATAAGAGAGATTACAAAAGGGAAAACCTTTGGTTTCATTTTAAAGCTATAAATTGTGCTGAAAATCCCTTTAGACAACACAATAAACCAGATGATGTAAAACCCTTAATTCCCCACAGAATAACAGGCAGCAGCGAACAATCTTTGTTGTGTGTGGGCAGCTTTAAAATAGCTCCTTTGCCTGTCTTGAGCCCGTAATTCTAATGGCTGTATGGAAAGCACTGGATAAATGAGACAGACAGACAGTGCTTGTCTGAAGAATTGATCTGCTTTATTCCTTCCTATCACAGATAGAGAGGTACACTACATCTCTCTCTCTCCTTAATGACACGCATATTTGCCTTGTTCACCTTTAATTATGTGACCCACCTGGCCCAAAGTCTTTTCTCATGGGAACTAATGGCCAATTGAAGCTCTAGTTGGTTGTCAGTGCACAGACAAGCCAACTGAGACTGTCTCAGAGATGGGAAATAAATGACTTGAGCAAAAAGAGAATTTTGGCCCTGACCAATAGGAATTGTATTCATTAAAGAGACTTCATAAAATATCAGCTTTTATGGCTGTTATTTTTGACTTGGATCAGACACAGTGACATTGGAGTCACAGCTCATACAGTAAATCTGGACAGTGCGCTGCTCATCATGCAAGACAAAGCTAAGTTTCTTTGTTTCCCTTTGCTAATTAAAAAAAAAAAACATGGGCATGTGTGCCTGTTGGTAAATAATTCACAGGACATTCAGTATTTATGGTGGTGAACATCCAGTGGAACACACCATGTATAAGATCTCTGATGACTGTCTGATGTTAAATCCCCAGACCAGAGCAAGCCACAAATTCCCAAGCATGAGATCCAATGTGACACTTGTAATTTGGACCTCAGCTTTAAAGGGAGGAGAACACTATGACTCGTCCTCGAGCTGAGACGGGCCAAGATCATCTGGAAACTGGTCAGTAACCAAGCGTCAGACCAAAGTGTAACATGGCCCTGAGCATGTCACAGCGTTGAGGCATGTGATGCGCTGAGAGTAATCTCACAACACAGTGCCTGTGGTTCGGTCGAAGTGAATGAAGTAGCCCCCCCAACCCCACCCTTACTAAGTTTAGCTGGTTCTTCCACAGCACATGCCTGTGTACTCATGTGGAATGAGTCATTCATGCCTGTGGTCGTGAAGCCTTACAGCCCACTCACTTCCTCACACTGCCAGGTTCACACCCAGCCCTTATATCAATACCAGGAGCTCACATAAATGTATATTGAATAATAATTACTACATCTGTGTGGTGGCCTACTAAACCCCTATGCCTCCACCCCTGGGCTTCAGTCAACCTGTAGTATAGCCTATTTATTGGCGTCTGCGTCTGTGTCTCTGTCTGTCTGTCAGTTCTCTTCCGTCTCGCTCTGGGAGGCCAACCTTTCAGCATTTCCAATGATGTGCCTCGGAAATCTGTTTCCAGGGCAACCAGGGTACCAAATACTCTCCCAGCGGCTTTTCGCTGGTGCGTCCTTTGTTTACACTTTTCACATCTCTGTGAGAGTGCTCTAACAGTCGGGGATGGGAACAAAAAAAAAAAAAAAAAAAAACAGCATATTGCGTAAATATACTGCTAAAGATGATGTCAGAGTAAAACAGTCAATCAGCACCCGTCTGTTTTCTTTTTTTCAGCTAAATTGCATCCCTAAATATTTATACTTTATGTTTACGGGGAATATTAGTACCAAATCATATTTGTACGTGAGGACACAGATTAATATTATACCCGTTATATACACGATCAATATAATTTCATACTCTTACTTAATTACATCCCTTGGAAAAGCCAGTTGATCCTGATGCGTCGCCGCGCGCACCTGGGAGTTTCACTCTAAAGCTCTAATATTTAAAACAGACATCTTGCGTTATGTAACAGACACGGATGACAATGTTTGCATATGTTCCTGTAAAACACCTCTCTCGTTTATTGGACTTATTGAAAATCCAACTCACGTCCACCACTTTTAAGCCTTGCGCTTGCGCGTAACGGAACCGGGAGCTGTCCAAGTGCTGAAACGAGAAAAGGCGTTCCTCTCCCATTCCTCAACAGAAGACGGTCCTCCACCTGCGAAATATTTCACTTCAAAGTAACAGCACAGGCCAGCGGGGTTGCCTTTAACAGAGCGAGCTTCTAGATCTGAACTAAACGGGAAAGCTGGATGCGTTTTCTGGAGTTTTCACCGGCTCGACGCCTGACCACAGAGGCTGATGTTTCTTCACACCTCTGCTTCGAGAAATCTGTTTTTGGGAGTCAGAGTTTCATGAAACTAAACTATGATCTGTGGCTGCGTTGAGGAATGTCTCCTGTATTTTTGTGTGACACAGGAACACCCAAACGCCCACGACTTGGTGAAGAAGAAAGCGGCATCCCTATTTGGATTATGTGTTTGACCAATGTAAACATATGGAAGAAATAGAAAAGTGAGCACATGGGAAAACCACCAGGAATGAATCGCTCCTTCATTAAGGTTTTGGTAGCTTTATTTACATATTTCATGGAGACAAGCAACTTTAGGTAAGGACTATTTATTTACCAAACATACTCGATTTCATAGATTTAAGACTAATTATTTTTCCATTCTAACGTATTTGATGGCTTAATTACAGAAACAATATAAAATGGATGGTGACTTTTAGTTAGTTAGTAATTGTTCGTAATTGCGTGAGGGTTGCTTTGATTTGGGATTTACTGAAGTTACTTTTATTTTCAACATAATTGTTTATAACAGTAGTTACTATCCGGTCCTTAAAAAATATTCTTTAAATATATAATTTCCCTAAGACAACATTTTCGCCTGGCGCAGGATGACTTTATGGTGACATTTACGCACATAATGGTATTATTTTCTATTATCATGAGGCATCACAATAATAATCCTGTAATATAAATGACAGCATACTGTGGTGTCTGTGTAGTAATCTTGCATGATGTTATGGGAGATGTCCACGACGTCGCAGTCACATAAGATTCACCTGATACGTGTGTGCGCTTTAACGCGTTTTCTGGTTTCCATAGTGAGTGCCCATCACTGCTTGGCGACAGATAAGGTTTAACGCCTGGTTTGGAGCTCTGACTTTCTCTATGATCAAGTGATTTTTCTCACGGTGTGTATCTCTCTCTCTCTCTCTCTCTGTGTGTGTGTGTGTGTGTGTGTGTGTGTGTGTGCGTTGACAGAGTTGTGGATGCCAAGGAGCACGATCCCAGATCATCCTCCAACATGTCTCCATCCGACTTTCTGGACTCACTCATGGGTCGCACGTCCGGGTATGATGCACGAATAAGACCGAATTTTAAAGGTGTGTGAATCATCATTTTTTGTCCTTTGGAAATCTTCACATATTTCACTTCACACTGAGCCTCACCTTGCCACAACCACCACCTTCACCAGTCATTTCTGGCATGCGAAAGAGGTCCATCCCCCTTAACTGTGACCGTAAACACAGCAGGCTCTGACTTTATTACTTATCTGGAGAGATCTACTGACTGTTATCTTTTGAGAAGATACTGTGCTGCCTGTCTGTCCTTTGATAAGAGTAATCAATCACCTGAGTTGACAGTCACAGGATTGTCCCGGCTTGAATTAAATCATGAACTAACCCCTCATCATTACATTGCACGCTTGTTTTCATCTGGTACGAATTATGTACGATAGAATCCATATCTCCATTAAATAATAATTTAGAGACAGGAAGGGGAGGGGCAGGGGATTGTAAATATCACAGTCACAGTCTCAGACTGGTACTGGCAGCAGACGGGGATGCCACCATGACAGACCAAATGATGGATGGTGCCCCCATGGCAAGGCTGCAGGCTACTGACTTCCTCTGTTGTTGCTGCTGTGATGGTGGAGACAGGCACAGCATCTGTCACTGGAACAGAGCTGAGCGAGGAGAGGCTGGACCGCTGGGGCTCAGGCCCACTGCAGGCCCAGGTCAGGTGGGCTGGGATTTGTTGGGGTTTGGGGAATCAAGTAGGGCTAGTTGAAGCCTGCCAGCATGGGGATTGATCAGCAGGATTCAGAAATACATGGCCCATATGTTTTCCTCTCCATGTGAGAGACAGGGAAATTGTTGACAAGATTGCTGAAATGATCTTGAGATGAGAGGAGGACAGCCTCTTTCACACCAGCTGGCATTTTCAGGGGCTGGGTGAAGTGTAAGCAACTGTTTCCAGCTAATAAAGAGAAGATACGCACACATGGACTAAAAGGCATAAAGCCTGATTTGAATGCTGCTGGTTAATTTTATATTCTCCCTGCATTTTAGGATAGATAAAGCTCCCTGTCTCATACACAGGCTATCACCGTATAGCTAGAGAACAAGCAGTTTTGCATGAACCCACTGCGATATAAACAGAGGATTTCTGTTGCGAACCAGCTCGTCACACTTTGAAGAGTGTTGAACTGTATTTCTGAAGACTGACCTAGATTTCATTGCTGAGTTTGTTGTGAGGAGGCGCTGCTTTATTTTTCTGCTTCTGCTGTTAAATGTAGCCACCTGACGACAAACTGAGGCAAATATTAATACCAAGCGCCATGCAATATTGATGAGGAAAGCACAGGGGAAGGGCACAGGGAAAGGCTTACAACTTCACTCATCAGATAGAGAAAAAAAAAGATTTGCTGTGACTTTAAATGGCATAACCTGCCAAGCCTTGCAAACAGATTTTAGCTCAGGCCACTCTGGAGTAAAAATGACAGTACTCATTAGGGCATGCTGGTTCCATTTTACTGACAGCATTGGATAGAGAATGGTTTTATAAGAGAACTGATAAATTATTGTAGGACTGCAACTTGTGGTTATTTTCATTGTGAGATAATTTGTTTATTACTTTTTCAATTTCAATTTCAATCAACCAATTATTTACTACACAAAATGTGAGAACGTAAAAATAAAATCCCCATCATAGATTAGGAAATATTCACATTAGAGAAACCGGAACCAGTGATTTTTTGGCATTTTTGTTAAAAAAAAGAACTGAAATGATTAATTGGTAATTAAAATAGTTGATGATTAATTTTCTGTCTGTCAACAAATTGATTATTCAGCTAATCGTTGCAGCTAATCGTGTGTGTGTGTTTGTCTCTGTGCATGCCTGTGTCCTCTACGGAATTTGTAAGGACAGGATGTAGAAAAGATGTGTTTACGGTATGTTAACCACAAAAGATCACATTACAAGAGATCATCCTATAAATATAAAGATTATAACAAGCTGACACGGTATGATATTGTTGCTGATTGTTATGTATCTAGATCGAATGTAATGTATTTTAGCAACATACAGAAAATCATTTCACACTCTAAAGCCAAACATGGGTCCTCTCCTTCTATGTGATCTTTTGCTTCTGGTTTAACAAAGCATGCAATGTGTCACCATCCATTCCTTAAGCTCTCATAAAATAATAATATATAATAACTGCTTGTTGCTATTGATGCATGTTGACATACACAGCTTGTAAACCAACAGGCCCATATTTCCCTACAAAACATCTTCACTGCTCCAAACCCAGTTGTCCTTGATGATATGGTTTAAGGCTTTTTCCTGTCATGTCATTGTCATTCCATTTCACAGGTCCCCCTGTAAACGTTACATGCAATATTTTTATCAACAGTTTCGGCTCTGTCACAGAGACAACTATGGTGAGTTCCTCTGGCATTTTGGTTGATTGTACAATGTACAATGTGTCAATGTGTTATCTATCCCCTCAACCTGCAGGTCCACCAGTTAATGTTACCTGCAACATATTTATCAACAGCTTTGGTTCTATAGCAGAAACTACAATGGTGAGTTGAGCGTTGTGCTTGGACATGTTCTAAAGCCCTGATCCCTGCTCTGGACTTACAAGTGAATCATCCTCTTTTTTCTTTTTTTTTCTACTCAACCTGATCAACTTTATTTATTTATTAATTTATTTGACATTTATCTGTACTATGTTTTCCTATTCATAAAAACACTTTGTTTTTTGCCATTAAGTAGTCTATTGGCGGGTCCATGAGGCACACAGTCTTCGTAAATGAGAAATATATCATATGGATATTCAAATAAGTATGTATATGTATTAGTCCAGGTTTTAATAATTCATAGAAAAACTAGAGAGTCACTGTAAGCACAGCCAAAAACTGTGGGTGGGGGGCTGGGTTTTTAAACTAAGCTCATCTATAGTATGTTAAGCATGAAAGCATTAAATTGCCAAAAGGGTAAAGATATAAAACCTGCAAGGCTGCAATAAAACTCATCATGATCAAAGGGTTCATAATGAGTGATAACAACTATTTAGATCATGAATGGAGGATGTTAATTTGCGCAGGAGCTGGCGCTCGTAAGATTGCCAGGGAATTACACAGCTTTAGACACACACGCAAATATTTGGAACCGCCAATATGCTGGTGAAATGTCAAACAACATAAGGGCTTCTCATCATCATGACATATCAATTACTCTGAGCAACTGAGCTTTGTGATATTCAGTCTACTACTAACCACACTGTCAGAGTTTTCCTCATCAGCCTCTACATCTTACAAATGCATCATTTAGCTTCTATAATGGCTCTTAGATAAACATGATTAATAAGGAAAGTTATTATGAGGTCAGTGTTTTTCAAATGCAGCTTGCAACATTATGTAATTATCAAACTGGTCAAGCAGACACACGCATGGAATTTAAAATTATATGAGCACCTATAAGATAGCATTGTTCTACTGATGATATACATTTTGCCAGATGTGCATTTGAAATTCATGTTTTGTTCATTATCCATTTTATTGTCATATGTTCTTACTGATGCTACAGGATAGTTTTTGAAAATGTTTTGTATTATCACAAGAGTTTTAACTGAGTAAATGTGACAATATACTGTAGATGTAAAAATAAAATAAGTGGTGGATGGAGTATTGAAATTCTTAATCAAAGTTAAACATTTGCTGCAAAATATACTTAAAGTATCAAATGTAAAAGAGCTCTTCCAATGCACTGTGTGCATTATATTGTTGTATGACTATTTTATATGCATTAATGTGTAATGTGGAGATAATCTATATATAAGATGATCATACGTTTTGTGTGTAAAATTTTAATCAGCAAAGTAATAAATGCAAACTTCCTATTTACCTAATCAAAATAAGGGTTATATAACATTACAAAACCAATACTGATGACTGATGTTCCATCGCTGGCATGCTTTCTCATAACCCCAACCACTGCATGACAAAATATGCAAAGCTGCTTGTCATCTGTGCAGGATTACAGAGTGAACATCTTCCTGCGGCAGACATGGAATGACCCTCGGCTGGCGTATAGTAAGTACCCAGATTCCTCCCTCGACCTGGACCCATCCATGTTGGACTCCATATGGAAGCCGGACCTCTTCTTTGCCAATGAGAAAGGAGCCAACTTCCATGATGTCACCACAGACAACAAGCTGCTGAGGATCTTCAAGGACGGGAATGTCCTCTACAGCATCAGGTGATGTATAGGACACTAGCTTCTCAAATGTGAATATTTTCTAGTTTTCTTTGTCTTGTATATGAGTAACATGAAAATCTATGGGTTTTAGACCACTGGACAAATAATGAATGAATGAAAATAAAAATGAAAATAATCATTAATTGCAACCCTAGTTTACACCGTTTGGCCTTGTAGTACTGCAGCAGAGGTGGAAATCTGTGCTGAGCAAATGAAAGATGATACTGCAGCAGAGCAAAAGCTCTGATGCATAGATCACCCCAGGACATGTTCACATATTGCGTTTCTTACATTTCTTCTCAAACATCAAAGACTGTCAATCTCAAGTTTTAAATGGATTTTATCGCATTATGATCACTCCTTTGAAATGGAATAATTCACTGAACTATAGTACATCCCCATGTGCAATGCAGATTTTTAATAAAAAGAACACTGATTGCAAGAGGGCACGCTAATCTCAGGGGTATTGTTAGGAATCCAAAGCAAAGATAAAACCAAAAGCAAAGAAAAAAATGTGAATCCTTCTACATGTTGGTCTCTGGGCACAAAATATTTCAGACTCCATAAAACACTGTGTAAATCTCTGGAACATGCAACAAGCAACTCAATGGACAGCATTTTAAAGGCCTATCAGCTCAAATTTTGAGCAAAACTCAGCACAACATATGAAAATACATTTCATTTCATTTCAATACAACTTCAGTCACACACAGCATTCAATTTTCTCTGCAATGATGCAACATGAATCAGATCAATTTTGAGTCCATTTAGAGAGCAGCTCAAGGCTGAGTGGAGCTCAGGTGTGGAGGCAGAGTGGGTCAACGGGAGAGATGAGAGGTGGTTAGCCACTCTCTCCATTCATGGGAGAAATGACAGAGTGAGCGGCCTGTGGACCACAATGCATCAAAGAGACAATAAGTTGCAGTAATGAAAGTGTGATAGGAACCTGCTGAAGGGAATCCTACATGGTGTGTACGAGGCTATCACACAGGAGAAAGAAGCACACCATACTGAGATTACCAAAAAATGTTCCAACTGTAATTTAATTTTTCAAACAAATCATTCTCAATTCATGTGCCGACTCAGCAGTTCAAGGTTTAATGAGCATGTTTCTTTCTAGATCAAATAACATACATTCACTGGTAGAGTTCTCTCTGTTTTACTGTATGACTTTGTCTCGCATCACAGGTTGACTCTTATTCTGTCCTGCCCGATGGATCTGAAGAACTTTCCGATGGATGTCCAAACCTGTACAATGCAACTGGAAAGTTGTAAGGATTGACTTTGTCTCAGTTCTGTTGCTCTGCACTTTCCAAATTGAGTCTGTACTGATTATCTAAATCTTGATTCGTATGCTCTTTTCTGTCTCTAGTTGGCTACACCATGAATGACTTGATCTTTGAGTGGCTGGAGAACGGTGCAGTGCAGGTTTCAGAGGGGCTCACCCTGCCTCAGTTCATTATGAGGGAAGAGAAGGAGCTGGGCTACTGTACCAAACACTACAACACCGGTCAGAGGACACACACATACACACATGCATGCCAGTGCTGTTTATATTTCACACAGTTAACACCTCTCCTGGTGAGGCTAAATTGTGTTTGTGTTCCTTACTGTTGAACAGGTAAATTCACATGTATTGAAGTTAAATTCCATCTGGAGCGCCAGATGGGCTACTACCTGATCCAGATGTACATTCCTTCCCTCTTGATTGTCATCCTCTCATGGGTGTCTTTTTGGATTAATATGGATGCTGCTCCTGCCAGAGTGGCATTGGGCATCACCACTGTGCTCACCATGACCACCCAAAGCTCTGGCTCCAGAGCTTCTCTTCCAAAGGTAAAGCTCAGTTCCTTCTCTTTACAGCAAGACTGGTTAACTAATAGCATGTCTAATACAAATGTACGTCATTCATAGCAAAAAAAGAAAAAAAAAAGAGAAGAACATATTGTAAGGAGATAAAAATGCACGCACCACTGCAGCTGTCACTCAGCTGCTTAGATGTAAATTAGCTGCTTGCATAACTATTTCATAGTTTAAGGTTAAGGATGAACCATTGCAGGTATAAAATCTTTGTGATAAAAAGATGATATTTGCAGTTGTTCTGTGGCAACTTTGTAAGGAGAAAAGCACAAAAGTTTGAGTGTATCTGCTTCATTTTATCACATGTAAACCATCTGATAATTATCCAAACCAGAATTGTTAGCAACTACATTAAGGTATGCTTTTACCAGTGTCTGCAACTTTTAAGATTGGCATTATGCAGGTAAATGTAGGTAAGAAACTAACAATCAAAACTAAAAATGTCAGACTAAAGGAAGCCTCTAATCATAGTTTATTACAAATAAACGGTTAAAAGTCAAGATGTTTACACCTATTACAGACCTAAAAGGTCCTAAAAGGTCTGTAATAAATGAAGATAATAAGACCTTGAAGTCCAAGTCTACTTTGAAAGCAAGAGTAATCAGTAGATCATCTGCCTATGTCTTCAAAAAGAACCCAGTCTTTGGGAGCTAAACTGGGTATTGTGAGGTGCGCTCTAGCTGCATAAACCATGCAGCAATATTGGAGCTGTATCATTCAGAAGACTCATAACCTTTTCAAGTATAAAAATAAGACAACAAAAATTCACCTTAACCATCACTGAATCAAAACGAATGATTCATTGATGGTCACTGTTTGAACTACCTTGCAAGAGACACAAAACAGAGGATAAAAAACACCTTATTATGGAGATAATAAGATGGACAGCTCTTTTAATCTGCTTGACGCAGTTCACAGCATTCAACATTTTTTTTTCTGATGATGAAACTGCTGTCACATAAAGCATGTGTACATTACCAACAGCAGCGGTAGTCTGTTAGTCTGCCAGTTTATTTTAAATCAGAGAAAAATTCCATTTGAGGAAAGGCACCACAGGCACTGAGAGTCAGATCTTGATGATCAGTCACTCTTCACCCATCAATCTCAGCCACGACAGAGATTTTCACATAAAAGACACGTATGCATAGTGATAAATATTTAAAGAGGAGCCTTGTAGCGTCTCTATTCAAGAAAACATATGCATAACTCAATATGCCTTAAGTGCCCTCAAAAAGCTGAGCTGTTTTCTCCACATCCTAATCAGCTGTCATGTAGATAGGAGGTCACACTGGTGGGAAATAAACGCTTTCAACTACATTCTCACTTTCTCAAAAGAAACGTACAAGGTACAAACTAATACCACAGTTCTCTCTTGGTAATTAAGGCAACAATTTTTCACTGTTTATGGCCATGCAATCAGTGACTGGCAGCTCTGATACACTTGTTAGCAAACACCCCCTCTAATTACAGTCATTTAGAAGACACAGTTACCTGACATAATGAGCAAAATAAGTGGGGGGGGGCAGAGTCAGGAAGTGCACATCACCAGGCAGATCCAACAGAGGATTCAAAATAAAACTGAAAAATTTTAAAAATCGACTAATATTTCAAGCCAAAGCACAAAATCATATTACAGCTAAACTGACAGCTGATGCTGTTACTTTGGAGGATCTAACGAAGGAAATCTGTTTTCTCCCCCAGGTCTCTTACGTGAAAGCCATTGATATCTGGATGGCTGTGTGTCTGCTCTTTGTATTTGCTGCATTGCTAGAATATGCTGGGGTTAATTTTGTCTCCAGGCAACAGAAAGAGTTCCTTCGCCTGAGGCGAAGACAAAGGAGGAATCACAAGGTAGGCTTTCAAAGTCTTTAAAATGCTACTGTTTGGTTATCAAACTTTTAAGCCACAACAAAAGTCTAGCTGTAGGGATGGTGGAGTCGACTGGCTGGCCGCACCTCTCAGGTTCAGACTGAAATATCTTGTCAACCTTTGATTGGATTGCTAATAAATTTTGAACAGATATTCATTGTCTGTACAAGTTCACCCAGAGGGAGAATCCTAATGACTTTTGTGATCCTCAGCAGGTGAAAGTTTTCACTTACTTGCTAAACATTACCATAATAGCGTTGTCACTATGAGCATGCTAGCATGCTGACATTAGCGTGTAGCTCAGACCACCACTGTGGCTAACTTCAGCCTTAGAGCTGCCTTTTGCTTGAGGTAATGCAACATGATATTATTTGCCTGAATTAAGATTCATCTCCTCAGGCTGTGGCTCAGGAGGTAGAGCAGGTCGCCCAGCTGCAGGGTGACGGTTTGAACTCCAGCTCCTCCTGTCCATATATTGAATTGTCATTAAACAAGACACTATGTGAATGGGTAAATGAGAGACAAATTATGGGGGCTTTGCTTGTTTTGGCAGAAAACAGTAAAGTTACAACATGAAACACAGATGCAGTCCATTTATCATCAAGAAGTAAAGCATAAAATCTCAGCTGCAGTCTTTTTAAAAAAAAGACCATTTTAGTTCATTCTGTCCACATGTGCATGTTTTCTAAATTTTTGTTTCAGGATGAGGATATGCGTGAAGGCCGCTTTAATTTTGCTGGCTACAACATGAGTCAGTGTCTGCCAACGAAGGATGGCTCAGCTGTTAAGAACGCTGCTCCAGCTCCGAACCCTCAACCGCCAGTCCCAAAAGACATAGACACCATGAGGAAGAAGTTTGTGGACAGAGCCAAGAGGATAGACACAATCTCCAGGGCTGCCTTTCCTCTGGCCTTCCTCATCTTCAACGTCTTCTACTGGGTTACCTACAAGATCATCAGACATGAGGACATCCACAAAAAGTAAAGACTTTACCCTCGACAAATAACATTTATTTTTCATTTCTCAGATTGAGAAATGCTTGGAAAGCACAGCAAGATGAGATGGGGGACTGTGCATTGAGAGGCACCATTGTGATGATGGCGGTGTTCTTTCAGGGATAATGTACAATGTTCATGCATCATACGATAATGTTCATGTTCTGATAACATGAAGAGCTTTTGAGACACAGATGCTTTTTTGTTGTTGTACTGCTGCATAATATTTCCTAAAGAATTGGGGAAAATGGTTTTAACTCAAGGTTTAGTAACATGCTGGAGAAGATGGACCAAAATCTTTCGAATCAGTTCTGCCTTGGCATCTGTACAAACACGGAACAAAGAAACATTCCATGGATTTGTAACTGAGGTAGCTTAGTCAGGCACTCTTTCCACTTTTTGTGGATGCAAAAAGGCATCTTTCTTATCAAGGATGTTTAAGACTGTTTTATAGTGTATTATTACACAGCGCGTCCTCTTGTGTTTATACAAAATACGGCAGCAAACGTGTAAAATACAGGCCGAAAGCAAATACAGATGCATCTTTCAAACATTAGGCAGCAGCACACGTTTCAGGCATGAGCGTGAACAAAGCAGATGAAAATCTGGAAATGGGAATTGGATACTGCATTTTTATGAAATACCTGAGGCCTTAGATATCAAAATATTTGGTGAGATGAAGTACTATGCTTCTCTATTTTTTCAAGCATCTCCTCTTGTTCAGTGGTCTATCAGAGCTGAATGCATCGTTTGAGCTTTTCTACCTGTGGCCATACATCCAAAGGTACTTGTTGTTTCCTTTTTCTCTAAGTGTATTTTAAGTCATATCCATGGACAAATGATGTCACCTAAAACCAATGTATGTTAATTCAGATGTTTTGAAGGTAATTAATTTTTGTTTTCATTCCAAAGTAATTTATCAAATAATAAATTTCACAGGCTAGGTTCAAGTATAATGGCCAATTTTGAGCAAGTGTATATGTATGCCTACAAACTGTGAACATGCACTGCATCACTCAGTGTTGTCATCTGCCCATGTCCATATGAATTCATTTATATTCGAGGTAAATACTCCAGGTATCTTAGGTATGGTTTTAGAGTTTGAGATTATGTTTTTGTAGATTTAGTCTGATTAAATATTTATTGTAATGGGGGAAAGGTTATGTTTATATACATATATATATATATATATATACATATATATAAAACTTTCTGTATTCTTCTTCAACCTCCACTGTGCATTGTTTCCCTTCACTTGGCGTGTTTGGTGCTGGATGGTGACATATGTTTATAGAAGGATTAAACAGTGAGGGACAGATCTGCATTCATAGTACAGAGCAGCTAAAGGTCCTTGCACTCCTGATATACTTTGGTGAAGAACTCCTTTCTTGAATGCTATTCCTGAAAAAAAGGTTATTTACTGGCCTGTACATCAATAAAATTGACTGTGCACCATATTTACTTTATTTCCACCTCTCCTGTCATGTGTATGGTAGAAGACTTGGCTCTGTGCAATATTTTAATGCATTAGTTGATAAGATGACACCCTATATTGCTTTCCTTTCATATACAAAATGAAGAGATGGACGCCTTTAAAGGAAAAATAACTGATCGAGTGAGGTGCAAACACATGAGAATGGTTTTTGCGCCCGGTTGCAGATCAGATCAAAGAAAATGACAAACACAGTCTCGGCTCCTTACTGAGCCCATAGTCAGGGTGATGACACGTGCCATGGATCGGTGGGTGGCCTGGGGTGACACAGATACGATCTGACAGTGGGTTTCCATTAATGCATGATAATGGACTTCACACTGTAGCCTAGAGATTCCATCAGTTGGGGCTCGCCAAAGAGTTGAATGGAAAACACCGGCCTGGTGTTCACATACAAGAAAGGACAACTGTAATAGATAAATACACAGGCTAAAGATTCTTCTTACACTGTTCCAACCTGTTGTTATTGCATGTGAGCCTGGGCAAACCCATATATATCATCCTTAAAGAGACAGTGACCACATCAGCTTTTGATATACAGGGTGATATCCTGAAATGACATTATCCTACCGATATTGCTATTCATTATCATACTGTGGGTAAAGCCAGGATCAATCAACCTTTGTTTGTTTTAAAGATGAATACATAGCCTGTGGCAGGCTTATTGAGAAGGCTGCATGAATAATCTACTGCTTTTTAATGCTCAAAACACAGGGATTATAAACTAATCAATAATACTAATCCTCACATGGAAATACCATCCATTTCACCGACACAGTCAGTCACGATCCATTATTATTGCAGTTTGAATATGCAAGGATGCAATAGCCTTTATGCAATCAAATTTAGAGTGACAGCTTACGAGAAGAACATTATTTGCAGCTTAAAATGGTTTTTAAGAGGGAAACAACTTTCCCTCATTCATTAAGGTTTAGGCAGGCTGATTTTAGAGGTCTGAGAGAGGCAAGAAATGTGGGTTGTCATAGCAACTGCACAGCAATTGATAGAGATAGTGTAACTAGAAAAGCGGGACATTAATGAAGTTAAGAGTACTGCTGCATGGTTTTTCCATGTGTCTCTCATAATTTCTCCTATATTAAAGGAATAATGAAAACAGTGGCAAATTCAAATGTTTTCTGTGTGGTATATTCAGACAATAATGCTTCCATGGCACTCTTCAAACTACAAAATAGGCACTATGTGAGGGAGAGAGATGTTGTATGTGATGAGTGTCTTATGAATGCTGTACCAAAAGTGGTACATTGAGACAGGCTGCACTCCAGCCACTGACATGCTGCTGGTTGGTCTGTGATCATCTGCAGGCTGCTAGTATTGATCTCCACTCAAGGTAACCTCATGAGAACTGTCTATGAATTCACGCTGAGAACTGTTTGTTCCATGAGCTCATAACACTTCAGAAGCCATTTTAAAATGTAGCAGCGAGTTTGGTACAATCATCTCCATGACAACTGAGCTATTATGTGGTGAGGAAAGAAACAAAGTGAGTGGACCTTGTGTTGTAGAATTTCTAGTAGAATCGAGTTGTGCAGCTTGCTTTACAGAGTTCACATGGTATTAATTGGTATAAATTAGTAGCCAGGCATATTAAATAAGTATTATTCAGCTTGTGTGGACTGTTTAGTGTAGTATTATGTCTAAGGGCTCAATAGAAATGTGTTGCCATGTGATAAGCAAAAGCTACAACTAGTACCAGTATTTATGACTGTAATTATATATTTGGTGAGATGTTCTAAAAAAATTGAGCTTCTAGGTTAAATAATTTAAAAATGGTAACATTCAATTTAAATATTTCTAACTCCTGAGGATTTTCTCTCTTTGAACCTGAGTGTTGCTTCACATGCATATAGAATCTGCATATAGAATCATGCTCACTGTTCTACTGTATGTGGGCTGTGTACCGTGCATTATGTTGCAGATATAATCAATGGCTGCCCACTCGGTTTGGTTGACCCACTGAGTTCCAGAGTCCAGAGAAGAGGAAACCCTCTGACCTCAAATCAATAACAGTCAACTGCAGTGCCCTCATCATACTGCATCAATATAAACATGATTTAGTAGTGCCATTCATTATGCTATTCAAATGCAAACAAAAGGGTCAACCCATCATTAAATATGAAAGCACAAATTTCAATCACAACATTAATCTAATAATGCTGTAAAATGTTCATCAGTAACACTTGCAAATACAGCAGTGATCAAATACAATACAATCAAATATGTTAAGTAACATCAGTTCAATTCAGTTCAATATAAATATGAATATTTAAATGTGGTGATCGATGTGTTTGAGGCCTAAGGGCCTAAGAGAGGAGTTAAACTCTTGTTACATGAACGATCAGTTCAACTCTTAAAGTAATTATGCAAGTTTCAAGTTAATAACTTTTGTGGTATTTCTGTTTTGGGTAATTAAAATTCTAAGTCTGGGCCATTAAATATTTATAATTAAGTACAAAAGTATGATAGCCCATTCATTTATTCTTTACTATTGACTTACCATGAGCATTTTAAAAAAAAATCACGACTAACCTTTTGCCTATTTTTTTCTTTTCCTGGCAGAAACAGGCATCCATACTAATGCAACACTCAATGGCTGGCATCCACAAAGGTGTCAAAAGATGCAGAAATCTGCCTGGTATCAATTTGCCTGCATGTCATATTAATAAACTAGATGAGGTGTAGATTGTTTTCTTAATGTCTTGAGATGATTCATAACAGCAGCAACATTATTCATCTACCACATCTTTATTGCCCATTAAGGTGAGGGGGCTTCAACACAGGGTACCCACCCTGCAGCCTGCTTCCACCACTCAGAGTTAATAGAATTTAACAGGCAATAATGGGATGACAAAACATATATCTTACTCTGGGTGACAGTCTGGGCTCTAAGGGAACACCAACACAAATGAATTTTCCTTTTCACATGTGAACTACTTCCCCCTGGCCTTTTACTGGTGTTATTTACTGTACAGGATTCACAATTCTTCTTCATTGCTAGCAGTGACAGAGGTGTTTGTGTCTCACCCCCCTCAACCCCCCCCCAAAAAGGGTGCTTTTGCGTGTGTGGGTGTGTATGTGTGTGGTGGTGATGTTGGAATGGGCTGCCTGTTGTCTGTATGTGAGGGATTAAAAGAGCCAAAAAAAAAGTGTTGATGTCTGTGATCAGCTTGCATGGTGGCTGAAGTGGAGCTGTCTGAATATAACAGTAACAGCTCAGTGAGCTGCAAAGAGGAGATTTATTTTCATTCTAACACAACAAAAAAGATTTCTTACTTCTATAGTGTTTCATTATCTCACAGCAGAATTACTTTAATAAAATAACATGTTGGGAATAGCTTAAGGAAGTAACAAAGAATTGAAATACTTATGTTATGGTTATGTTTAAGGGAATCCTGTGGTAGTGAGTCCAGTGGAAGTTGTTGAGTGCAGTGAAGCAGAGAGATTAAAAGGTATAAACAAGAGGGAGCAGATCTCCCCTCAGATTGAAAGAGTACTGCAAACACATGGAGTATTTTCAAGACCAAACAAAATACACATCATTTTTCAGCCCCCACTGGAGTAGAAATTTTAGCAAACGTTACTGGTGCTGCCACAGACCTTCTGCATCCAGCAAAGACTAGGTCCATTTAAGTAGAATTCAATGTTTACTTGGACAAATGGCATTTTAACTAACAGCACCCACAGCCTGTGCAGCGTCATAAGAGAATCAGCATCCAAGGACTGTTTTCTTTACATCGTTTCACAGGAAAATAACTGAACCATGAGAGGAAATACCACTAAAAGCTTTCAGTCAACTACAGCCAGCAAGCACATGTATAACCCCTTGCTCTACTGTCATCTGTTCTCTTTATTCACAACACAAACAGTTTCTCGCTCTAGGATGAAAGTGGTCTCTGTCTCCCACTGAATGGCACATAGCAGCAACAGTGGCAGCAACAGATGTACAAGAGCATTTTTCAACACAGAGGGTCTAAAGGGACATGAACAGAAGAGCAAGCTGAACAAAGATGCAGTATTGCATCAGTATCAGATTAAGGTTGTGAAACCCAGGAGGTGATCCAATGGAAATAGGCTGGTGCCCTATATGGCAATGGACACTACAAAGATATGAACCCCAAGAGGCTGTCTGAGAGAACAGACACACACAGTTCAGCTCAGGGTGTAACCAAGCCAGCAACAGGGGGTGGTTCTTAGTCCAAGTGAGATGTAAAGAGCATACATGATGTACTGTCTTTTCAGTTGTTACAATTGGCACATTAAACTATTTATGACTTGGCTTGTTTTCCCCCATTGATACTAAGTGTTTGATGAGGAAACAAAGTCCTACCCAGGGGATTTTAAACACTAACTATGCTTGCAGCACATTAGTGGAGCAAAGTTCTCTGTATTTATAAGAGAGCTGCCAAATCTCCATCGAGACAGACTTTGGACAGGCTTTGGATCAGCTTACGATACCTCCCCACATCCAGTAGGGGGCTCAACCTCATCCTACTCCTCTCCACATCCTGCTGCCATGCCTCCCTACACCTCTGTAGTCCCTCTACAGTAACCTAACACAGGGGTAACATCATGTCCAGGGCTCCTCCTCTTCTCATCCTCCTCTTCTTCACAAAGAAGCAGTGACACACACTCTCTGAGTGACACCACCTCTTTTTCCAGTGCCAGAGAAAACATTTGAGCTGCACCCTGTCCTCTTGTACCTTTGACAGGCTGGATGGAACAGGACACAGGGAGGTGGGCCAAGAAAGAGTCCAGGAACTGGAGCATTTGTAACTGGCTGCAAGTAACAAGAGCAAGAATGTGCATGTTATTACAAAATACACCTTGTAATGAATTTTAAAAAAAGATTGTTGAAACTTTCCTCACAGAACTTCTGTCATTTATTAGCTGTCTCACACTCACCTACCTGTTCAGAGTTTATTTGCAGGATTGGTAATTTTAAATGCTTTGCTGGCCAGGGAATCTTAATCACTTTGATATTCAACAGAGTATCGCACTGACATACATCCTAGTCATCTTCAAAGCCTTGTCAACTTTGAAGCCATTAATATAAATTGAACAGTGCCTACTTCTACTTACAAAACTACCCTTCCTAGCTAAATTGAAATAAATAAAACTGAATTATTCAAGAGAGTCCCTAGCAGTAGTGTTTGAACCAGTACACTGAGCAGTAATATCAAAGTTTGCAAATAAATAGAAAAACTTTTCTGGCGTTACACGACAATCAGAAACTGAAGCATCTAACATTTCAAATTATGCAAACCAAAGAAAGTTCTTCATAAAAATTAATTAAAAAAGAGCAAAGAAACACAAGATATTCAGATTATAGAACATAAAGGTCAAATTAAGATTTAAGATTAAGATAAATGATATATTCATTATGGCCAAAACTTGGTACTACTGAAACCATCATCACCTGCAACTCTAAGGTCAGGTATCTTAGCTGTATCTCTAAATAAAAATGATTTACCTGGAGTGGACAGACAGTTCCCCCTGGAAAGGGGTTATCTGATGCCAGTGTAGCAGCATGAGAGCAGATGGTCCTGAAGAATTTAACAGTAGATACTGAGAGCTCACTTCTATCCTCTTACAACCCACTCTTTTCTGAATCCAGCCATCTATATCACCTATGCTGTGGTCAGGAGAGTCAATGTGGAGGACCCAGCAATCCAGCACTGCCAACAAACTCAGTAAGTCCTCTTCAACCTCATCTGAGAACAAAAAAAAGACAATAATGGACATCCACTTATGTCAAAATCAAAGTCTGATGTTGTAGGCATTTGTGATTTTACCTGTTTTGAGTTCAGGGTTTTTCAGCAATTGGGTTTGAAAATCAGTGTGGATGTCTAGGGCGACTTGACCACAATGCAGAACAACTGGTGCTGGGTTGCTCACAAGGGAAAAAGCATCTTGTCGCTGGACGTAATGGAGCATGACACGGCACTTGACACAGCCAGAGTTCAACAGAGGTGTCAGCTTGGTCACAGCAGTCACAGCCAGTCTACATGTGTTGAGATCATTGGGTCTGCTGGCATTGTGCTGCTTGCTCCTTTTGGCTGCGGGCTCTGGGAACGTGAAGGCAGAGGAGGAAGAGGAGGATGATGATGATGAGGGGCAGGGTGCGGGGAGCAGCAGCACTTGGCTCTGGGTCTGGATGACTGCGGGCGTTGAGCTCTGGCCCGTCTCTGTCAGGATGGCTAAGCTCACACTGGCCACTGGTCTGGAACAAAAATAACACATCACTAACAATCAGATATCACATGAACAGTGGGTAATCAGACTGGAAATCAGATACAAAACTACAAACTGAGTGTGTGAATGAATGAGTGGCTGTTTATAAACCGATTAACAGCAAAACTGATATCTCCAGGTGGTGAAATGACAACAGCTGTGCAAGTGCACCAATCACAACAGCAATATACTGGCTCCTGAGGCAGTCACGCCAGGAGCAGTTTTCCTCCACATGTTCTCAAATAAAAAAAACAAGAACAGGTGGATGGAGGAATCTGATAGCTTTTTGTTTCCACAAAAGGAGCTCAGAGAGTTATTAAAAACTTGTTGCTATGGTGACCATCTAGCCACTGTGCATCTGGCTTGTAAAATTCATATAAAGTTTGGGGGCAATCAAAGAGGCAAAAAAAAAAAAAAAAAACATCCTTCATGCTGTTCTTCGTGCTATTTGTTAAAAGAGATTTTGTGTTAAGTTTCTTCACAAGAATTCCTTATTGTTAAATTGAAAAAAACATTTGATGTTTGAATACATGCACAAACTTCACCTCACAGATGTGATTTACTCAACATGATCTGTCACCACAATGTTGCAGTTCTGACAAATCTAATCGGGCAGCAATGATACGGTCTGACAGATGGTCAACAGTACTTGACTCACTTGACTGATACTGTGCATTGAGTGCCATGATAATATTACCTCTATCTTTACCATACGCAAATGGATCCACTCAACCAGATGAGCTCATTATGCCTGACAAGACATCAGGCGGGTTAGAATCACGACTAAGTGTTTAGATAATGTCATGTTCAATGGGCTGCATTTAGATAGGTTGATGCCCCTGTCCAGAAAGCTCACATGTTCTTCACAAAGAAATACATATAAAATTCACTTCAATTAAAAAACAAATCATGTTTACACAGAGCTGTCAGTCGTCAATATCACTCCCACAACCATTTGGTCCTCAGCAAAGCGATGCCACAGCTTGTCAACTTGAGGTTTTGAAGACACTGCTGGCATGTCTTGCGTCTTGTCATCCAAGGCCTCTTCCTTTGACTCATCATCAGAGTCCCACAGAGCAACAAGGCCTTCCTGGACAGAAAGTACAAAGACTATAATCAGCAATGACAAGTGTGTGACAGCACTGACAGCAATAGCGGTTTCTGTCAGACATTTCAATTTGAACAACAGTCCATTAGGTACAAATGTCATTGACTTTTAAAATGCTGTTTAAAAACACAGTGTTGCAGTGATATTTTCTGTCAAAATACAGTATAATTATCCCCTAACATTTGAAAATAGTTTTTGGGCCATATGCATCATTGAGTGTGTTGTGGTGTTTGTTATATCAGTAAGGCCACCAGTTAGATGAGCCTTTCAAAGTAAGGCTCATGACCACATCACGAAGCAGCAACAAAAGCATTTTAAGTAATGAAGTGAAACCATGAGAAATAAAGTAGACAGAGTCAAGGAAACATTTGTCTTCATTGCCCATATTTGGTCTTGCTTCCTCAATGCCTGTGGCAGCATTAGGAATGCTGCCTAAGCCTCATGTGATGTGCCATTTTAAATATGACAACTTATCAAAATGAGTGACAAGCGCTGGTGCAAAACCTAACCAGCTGAGGGGGAGGAAGGAGGGATTAACTGTAATATACAGTACTGCGCTGTTTTAAGGTAATATATTGTGTATCCTTAAATGCCAGTGGGGATATTATATAATTCACCATTTTGAAGGCATGAGTTGAATTTAAATGCATGTCAGTGTTAATGTGTCAATAAACACTGTAACACAACACATACTGTCTTGCGTAAAGTCATGGTTGTATATTTTCTTACATGAACAGTACCTGCTCAGGCTGTGTGAGAACAGGTTTTCTCTCTGAGACCACATCAGTAAGGGCTTGGATCGACTGCTGAACAACTCTTTCCTTCACTCTCATTTCTCTCTGAAGCTCCTGAAGCACGGTCAGTCCACTCTAAATGACAGATCATATTTGACTGACAACAAATTTTGGACAACAAACATAGTCACTGAGTGATTGAAAGGCAACAATAGGTTGATTTTAGGAGGTTGTTGTCTCATACACATACCATCATCAAGTCAGTGATTATGAGGAATAATATGGCTGGGGCCATGGATTCAATCAAATCATTATCACTGTATTAAAATGATATTTTTCTGACAAGGATATACATCACTATGTGTCAAATGTATGTAGAAAGATGAAAATATTCAATAAAATGAACAAAGTTCCACTATTAAGCATTACATCAGGCAAAATCTTTACACATTGAAAACAAAAACATTAGTTACACATTTGTTTAAACTTGCTTTTGAATCATTTACCGGTATTTATAATGTACAGAATTCTCCATCCATCCATCATCTATACCACTTATCCTTAAGGGTAACGGGGGGGCTGGACCCCATATAATTTACAGAATTTTGCAAAACAAGAATACAAAATAATATACGACAGCATAAAAGACAATTATGCTGATAGTGAATTAAAGACTTGTGCTGCAACTGCAGTAATAGTTTATTAATGTTCACCTGTAGTCTGGACTCTAAGGCTTGAAGAGTAAGAAGATGGTTCTCTGGTGGAGAAGGAAGTTTCTTTGGTGCTCCAGTGTCCCATCCATGCTGCAACATGTATTTTTTAATAGTCACAAGGGAAAATACATGCAACTATGAAATAGCACAATGCTGCTGACGAGTAAAAAAAAATGCCTTACAGAATATGAAATACCGCAGAGGTCAGTGATGAGGAAATCTTCCAGTGGCTGCCCTGTTACACCTTCATCCTTAAAAACTAACAACATCTGGTCTGTTCCACAGCCTAGGAAGTCATCCACATGGACGGAGCTGACGCCTGACCAGTGGGAGGCTGTCTGGAGAGGAGAGTTAAACAAAGCAGGCTTTAAAAAACTTGTAAACTGCATGAAGGATTATTATAAAAAACACAAATAGTCTGTAGATGCTGAAACCCAATTTTTACATGCCTGAAATGTCTCCTTCCATACAGCACAAACATGGCCTTGGTGAAAGGATATGACAAACAGGCAGCCATTCCTTCCAGTGTTCATCACCTGAATATCTTCAGGTTGCTCAAAGGGGAGCTGACATATGTCTTTCACAATTCCATTCTCAAAATAGACAAGTTGCTGATTAGAAGTCACTGCAACCACAGCAGATTTCAGCACACCATCCACTTTGTCCGCTGATAGCACCAAGACGCACCGTGTGATGCAAAAGTAGGGGTGAGGTAAAATCACTGTGCCATCAAATGTATGCGTATTCTCAACAAAATAACCCAGGGTTTTGCTTGTGGACTGATTGATTTCATCTTGTAGTCCAAGAATAAATAGCTCTCCTTTGTGGAAGGGAAGTTCTCCAATAACACAGTGGGACAGCTGAATGGGTATCTGTCTCACCTTCCCTGTCTGCAAAGATGTATAGAAGACATAACCCCCATGGCTCCACAACACTGTGGGGCCCTGGAGGATAGACACAGTGTCCCTTATTTGATAAGGAAGCTTAAACTCAATGCAGGGCTCTAATTGGTTTGAGCTGCTCAGTGTGAAAAGACTATACCGGAAGCTCTCTCCTTTGTCACTCTTCTGTGTCACTAAAACACAAGGCGTTGTGACTCTTTTCTGAACGTCTGTGACACATTTACATTTCACGATATCCACATGAGCTGATGTTTTCCTGCTGAGGACAGCTGCTCCATCCGCTGCCTTCAGGAACGCGTTATCATCCCGTCCAAACGAAAAGCTGTTGAACATTAACTCACTTCTTTCGCCGTCATTTGTGCCCGAAGCTCGTTTGCAGTTAAATAAGATTATCTTTCCATACAGGGAAACCCGATGGGGATATTGATGCAGATCTCCCAAGCCCGATCTCTCCATTACGCATCAGCATAACATCGGGTACAAAGAAAGTTCCGAACCGCTATTAACAGCTTGAGTTCACGCTATTGCTAAGTTGGGTGCTGTCACTTTCATGGCATAAGTGTCACCAAGGTATACAGATGGACGACTAGCTGCCAAGTTTACTTGCGAGTGAGAAATTTAGTCACATTCAATGTCTCATATCGACCGTTTGAGCACTCGTATCAGCGCGCCACCTGAAATTGAACGCTTCCTGTCAAGTGCATTGTGGGTGAGAGTTGGTAAACAAAAGTCGACACCATGAAAAATAACATATTTAGCTCGCTAGTCTTGTATCTAAACGAATCACGCGGATGTTTGATTAGATAAATCCTCCCCGTGATCTTGAATACCACCCAACGTTGCCTGTACTCTTTAAGATCAATCAAACAGCACAACGGAGAGGTGTGGCCACAGCGGGAGCCAAAATGGCGAACACGGGAAGTCAGTTTCATACTTCGCACAGATTCATCTGAACGTTGGTAAGCTAACTGGCTAGCTCAACAAGGAACTAGATATCCGGACACGGTTGAACATGGCTGAACTTGACCAACACGAAGGAGAGCAGGTATTGTTAAAGACCTCTTGAACACACTTTTCTGAGCTGCTTTGCGAATATCGCTATTGAAACCAAAGACGTGTCTAACCCTGAATGAACTCTGTTTTGACAGGACCTCGAAAAGAAGATTGAGGAGACGAGACAGAGATTCAAGAATGAGTTCCTCCAAGGTAACGCAAGTTATAGTGGATAAGCAGAAATGAACCTGTTCCTCGACCAGTCACTTTCTCGGTTATTATCATTTACATAAATTCAAATATTTTAGATTAACTGTCCACTTACTATTACTTAACGTCATGCTGACCTAAATGCTCGGAGCCCAGATAAGCTCCAACAGATAACTAGCTAACATTAGCTCTAACTGTAGTACTTTAGACTAATTACAGCTTGGGGGTATAACATTATGGCCTTTTAACCGAGTTTACAGCACAATATGGTCATCATGGCTTGAACAGTATTTTAGCGAAACCCTGCGCTGACTCCCTTTGATTTTGGACATCATGTGATTGTGATCTGTTTATGCCTCTATGTTTACAGATTCTACAGATAAATATGACTCCAGGGATGTGGAAAGGCTTCAAACAGATGATGCTCTGGTGGAGGGCTACCTGACATGGAGACTTTATGATGTTGGTGATGCCTTGAAAATGATTGATGAAAGTCTTCAGTGGAGAAAAGAATTTGGGCTGAATGGTAACACAATTTCACATCACTTAAAAGTAGGGCTAGACATCCTTTCTGCTACTAGTGCTAGAACAACACCTGAATTCTTAAACTTAAATACCCAAACAGTATTTTTTTTCTGTTCCTTTTTGTTTTTTGGAAAATACATTTTTAATTAAACAAAAGAAGTTAACAGTTCACAGAACTGAAATGCAGTCTAAGCACAATCAGCTGTCATAGAAGTAAGGAGAAAAAAAATGTGAATCTGATTACATATTTAATGCTAGCTTTCAGCACAGGCACAGTTCAGTTTCTACTAAAAAGTTCAATATCCAGAAGTAGAAATGTTGACATTGCCATATTTAGATGGTTGCAAGCTTGCGACACACATCACTGGCTGTCTTTATTCTGCTTTGGGATGAATCTTAACAGTGTGTCATTGTGTGTTAAACACCCGTATCTCCACGCATAGGCTACCCTCGAGAACAATCCCCACTGTTTCTGTTTTCTGAGGAATTTGTCTGAGTTGCTGTCAGTTCATCTTTAATCCAGTAAATTCAGTTTGTCAAACAGTTGTTTTTAGGATGATTTGATTTATTCAAGTCATTAGTATTCAGGAGCAGCAGGGACCCTATGACTTGGGCTGTATGACTTTGGCCGTATGTTGTTAGTTCTTTATTTTAGTTTTTGGAAAAGGGTTGATGGCAAGTGTGCTGTTGTCTGCTAACTGAAGCATTTTAAGGAAGACTCACTTTAGGGAAACTGGGTTTTATGAAATGTATGGTAATTAGGTGACTTCCTTTGAAAAGTAAGAAAGGGCTGCTGTTCAGTCCTGTTTGAAATATATTTCAGACAATTTAAATTGCTTCATTTTGCCTATATTAAGGATGGCTGAAAAAAAGATCTAATGTAAAATATCATGTGCCTCCAAAGAGAGAGAAAGATTCAAATAGTTGAAAAGATGTGTAAGAATCTTACAGGTAACCTCTGACTACAATGCCATGTTATGTATAGTTGTGTTTAAATAAGAAAAACACCCATTAACAGTATAATGCGTGTCTGTCTGCGTGTTTCAGATCTCACTGAGAGTACTATTCCCAGATGGATGTTCGAGACTGGTGCTGTCTACCTCCACGGCTATGACAAAGAGGGCAACAAGCTCTGTATGTACATGCTTTATTACAAACCTACATAATCTCTACTGATTTAGAATATAACCATTTTTAACATTTCAATATGCTATCTAGTCCTGTGAAGCATGTGTTAACAGTTACCAATTTTTTACACAAATCCAAAACTACTCATACTTTAATTAAAAAACAAATATATTTTACTTTGCTTCCTGTGTTTAGTCTGGTTTAAAGTAAAGCTGCACGTTCAAGGATGCAAAAACAATCCTGGACAAGAAGAAGTATGTTGCCTTCTGGCTGGAGCGGTATGCAAAGAAAGAACCTGGGATGCCACTCACTGTTGTGTTTGACATGGCAGAGTCTGGCCTCAGCAATATAGTAAGTCCATGATGGTGGTGTTTCAGAAAATGTGTTTTGCAATTATATCAGTTTACTTAAAAAAAAAAAAAACTGACTTGTTATTATTTAATACAAACTTGAATTCTTATATTTTGTATAAAATCTAGGTCTTCAAATCAAACATTTTAATTTCCTTACCATTAAATATGTTTCACTCTTACTTAAAAACAACCATTTCTTTGCTGTGACTGTGCTGTGATCGAAATGCTGTTGAGTGTCCTCGTATTTCTTGCTGTTTGAGCTGTGGTCTTGCAAGGACTGATGCTCTTCAGTGGTTTTACACTTTGGAGATTAAAGTAACCTTTAAATCCCGTTGGTCAGTTTGAGTGGACTGCCTAATCCGTAGGCTCACTATGTCACAGGCGTTAGCTCCTTGATGGAGCTCTCTGTCAGCAAGTGTATTTCATTGGCAAGGCTCTCTCCTAGAGAAATGGCTCTATTAAATACAAATAAACCAACACATATAAGGCAGGAGGGATGGATAGTTATGCAACTTAAATATGAAATGAGTAGATTAGAAGATCAGTTTGGAAAACAGCCTTACTGAAGCTTGTTGAACCACAGTATGAGCTAGAGCAAGGGTAGCCAGAATGATCTCATTAAAGCTCGGGAGTGAGACTCCTGCATAGCAATGAGGCTTCTAGCCAATTATAGAGCCCAGGCAGGGTATAGGGGCTGTATCTATTGACGTATTAGCTGTTTGATGATTGTAGTTAACATAAAACAGTAAGATGAACACTTATCATATTCACCTAAAAATGATTTAAAGAATGACAGAATCTTTGACCTGGATATACAGGTTTTAGATATGATTTATAAGGCATGATTAGATTTTCTAGCACTGTCCTAACGTCAGATGAAATTATTTATTCGAATCAGAAGCCCTTTGTTATTTATGTAGAGGGAATGTATTTGAGTCTAAACCATTCACTGTGAACTGTCTCTTTTTTAAAATGGTTTATAGCAAAATTAACTCTTTAAATGAAAAAAGTTGTTAGATATAGGTAGTTCAATCAAATGGTGGCAAAACAGCAAGTCATGTAATGGTCTATTTTGCAAATAGTTCATATCAAAATAAAAGTGTAAGGCTGTTCAAAAAATTTGCCAAATAATATCCTGAAGTCTTTCTCAGACACAGTATTTGAGAGGGATCAAGCGGGGCATCATTCAGAGGAGCTTGTAATGAATTTTCCTTTTATGTTAAGTGGGTCATTTCTAGAGGCGGTTGAGAGTGAATAAACATTCTCCCTGTTGAAAATCCATAAAGCATAAAGACTTTGGTGTTATTTGGTTTTTTAAATCATTGTTTTTTCCACTTTGTTTTTCAGGACATGGAGTTTGTGAAGTATATTATCAATTGCTTCAAAGTATATTATCCAAAGTTTTTATGTAAGTAAAACAGTAACACTGAAGATTAATCCAGATAGAAATATGTTACATTCACTCATTAACAGTGATTAACAATCATACTTTGTTGTTACTTACCATTTCAGCCAAAATGATCATTGTGGATATGCCTTGGATTATGAATGGTGAGACTGAGCCTTTTCTCTCTTAATAGCACATGCAAAATGGTGTTTCTTTATGTCCATCAGTAACTTATCTAAAGACTGATCTGATTCTGACATATTGAGAATAAAACACGTCTCATTTTAGCGGCATGGAAGATTGTGAAGTCGTGGTTGGGTCCTGAGGCAATCAGCAAACTAAAGTTTGCATCCAGATCTGAGGTCCAGACATTCATAGGCCCTGAGTACCTGCCACCTCACATGGGTGGAACGGTATGTTTTCATGTTTTTCTATCTATCTATATCTATATATATATATATAATATATTTATGTGTGTGTGTGTGTGTGTGTGTGTGTGTATGTATAATGTCTGCCAGACAGTTTCAAAAGATGAAGTTAGTTACTAGAACTAGTCACAAATTCAGTAATATTTATCATCTTGTAGTGGGATCGTATTGTAATGACATTGTGATGCACAATTATGTTGCATAAGGTTAAATCAATTTAAACAAATTCTGATTAAAATCTCAAATACTGTTTCATTGCCAACATTTGTATTAATACATGAAATTACAGATTTCACCTTAAGGTGTGGTGAAACAATAAACACTGTACCGTTTTCATGCTTATAGCAGCTCCCCATACACTGAAATGAATTCTCAGAGGCCTGCAAGACGAAGCAAGTTCAGTTCATCTGGCTTCACTAAATCTAACAACCGCAGTTTTGCTAAGTGGTCATACGTTATCAACTCAGTAGGTCATGTCCCAAACTGGACATGAACGCTTTCATGTGAAAGAGGTGGAATTGTTAATTAAAAGCAATGTTGTCAGAACCATAAATAAAATACTTACTTTATGGTTGTACTTACAGGTTAATTTGGTTATACCAGTGTCCAAAAGTCATATTCAGTAGGTTGAAATATTAAAAAAATATGATCGCATAACTAGGATAGAAAAGAATCATTAATCATTAAAGTCAGGTTGAAGACAGACTGTAAATAAGTATGGGAATTATAAAGTTTCTAACTGACTTGCTCTTTGTCAGATGATAAGTAAACTGTTATCAACATGTGATTCAGATTTTTTTTTTTTTTTTAATGAAAGTAATGTCTGAGCTTTTCTGCTGCCTGATGACATCTGATGAGGTCAATCATATATAATCATGGGAAATATCTAACAATGTGTGGATAATTTTTCAGATAAAAGACATAGAGGGTTTAGTTTTTACTTCCAGTTAACATCACAGAGTCTCCTGATGTTATTTTGAGCTGCAGTGAGCAAACATTGTCAGGGATTCTGTTGGATTAAAGAATCTTTGTTCAATTAAAATGAAGCTATAATCGTTATTATGTATTTATTTAGTGTATAAGCTCTCCCTGAGTTTTTTTAGAAGTTGTTTTAAAAACAGAGTGGTCTGGAACAACAAACAACAAACAATCAGACTGATCTATAAAAATATTTGTGGCTCTTTATTATTTGTCACTTTATTGTAAACTCTTTTGTCTGGGTTGGGATCCTTAGGAATGATGACCATGGTTTTTCCCATGATTTGATTGGTCAGTAGTTGGGCTGTTGACAGGTTTTGATGTGATCCTCTGAACATAATGTGCTCCAGAGCAGGTTAACTGCTCAGTATAAGTTACCATGGCAATTAACCCTGCTAAGAAGTGAACCACCACTGTAACCCTGAAAACCTGAATTTACCTTGCTAACCTCAAATCCTGCTTTGTAGTACAGGCCTCGGGTCTCTCAGGTTGCGACTGTCAACTGACACTTGTCGACAATGAAAGTGAAATCTAACTTGATAAATAATCAATATGAGTTTAATTTAACAGAATTTCCTTTGCATAACCAATATTGTTACATTTATAAACCTGGAAGTTGTGTCTTTCTGTACTTATCAAAAACATATAGTAATGCTACCTAAATTTAGATTGACACTGATAAATGATTGTACATGCTTTAAAAACCATGTTTGTAGTAATACAACACATCTGGCTACATTTCAGGACCCCTTCAAGTATAGCTACCCGCCTCTGCCTGACGATGACTTCCAAACGCCCATCTGTGACAACGGGCCCATTGTTAGTGAGGACGAGACGGAGAGCAAAGAGGGTGAAATGGAGGGCAAAGATGCTCTTGAGTCCAGCTTCAACTCAGAGGTTGCGGTAAAGCCCAAAAAGGTACCTTTTCTTTCATTTAAATATTGATGCAACAAAAACTCTACTTCACCCTTGCACACTACAGTATAAGGCAGGACTCCTTGTGTGCTGCACAAGTCTTCTCTTTGGCAGGATACAGCACTAGTATGTGGGTTCCTTTGTTTGATCTCATTGTCTATCTTGAATAAGGATGAGTAAGCGTTTCTGAATAAAATCAGTAAATGAATGTGATGTTAAAACTAATATAGGTAGCAGGACCAGTGTTTTTGTTATTGTGTAGCTGCTCTCATGTGTAATGTGAGCTGAGAGAGATTGAGTCATGATTAATTCTAATTGTGGCATTTCAGGCAATGGCGTCCATCTCTTACAAATGTGGCACTCTGCTCCCAGTCAGATTAGATGCTTTATGATCAGAGATTCCTCCTGTTTCTTCTTTCATGCACTTCCTTTAAATTGAGACAGAGATTACAGCTTGAAGTCAGACCACTCTGTTGAGACAACTGTGAATTAAGTGGCAAGTAATGCCCTGATTTGGTAGGTGTTAAGCTCTTGCTCATTGTCTCTGTGAAGGTGACTCTTAATGTCTTTGGCTGCAATTAAATCCTGCCAACAAAGCCCGTGCATCACAGCCAGCACACTGCTTCTCTCATCCTCTCAGCTCCTCATATGATCCACAGAGGTTGTCAAGTCTGTTACTTTAAGCTGTTCCCCGCTGTAGCTGGATTCCTGTTTCCCCCAAACAGCAGCACACAGCACCACTGTAGCACCTCCACCGAGACGCCCACAGGCTTCAGCTTGAATATGTCTGCAGTCACTGTCACCTCCCTCTCACTCTGGTGTCACCGAATTTCTCCTGCTTGCAGCGGGACTTCAGTGTATGTCACAGAGCCTACTCACTACCTACAGGACAATCCAGCCCTCACTTCATAATCTATTTAGCTTCTTTTCTAGGGAGCAGCATGCAAAGAAAGCCTGCATGGAAATAGATGGGAAAGTATTAAGGGGGTCATCTTAGGATATATCCGATATCAGGAAATGCATGCTTAAGACTTGGAGAAAGTTGTACTTTTTCATTATATCGGTGTAACTTGTTTTTAATCATGGCAACTAATCCTTTTTGCTTTGTTGTTATTTAGTGTTGCAGCTATTTTGTTGTTTTCTTGTCACAGTCAAGTAGCTGCAGACTTGGGTTTAACCTATATTTGATGTGAGGACTAGGACAAATTGTGCTGTAGTTTTTTGTTTGTAGCCTGCTGCCTATAGGACACTGACTGTATCTGCTGTAGGGACCTAGCAGTGCTGCGCCACCCCAAGCTACTCCCATGAGCCTCCTAAGCCCCAACAAACAAATAGCTCTCCCATTGTTAATAAATACCACATTGGTCATGCACAACAGATTTAGATTTACAAAGCAGAGATATGCAAATCAGTCAATTGTTTGCCTCAACAATACTCCACAGGCACGAGTTTGAAGTTTGTTAATGCTCTTACTGTAAAATATAAACACACAATCACCTCTCACTCTTTCTAGCATATTTCTGGCGGAGTGGGATGTAGTTTCCCTGCATGACCCTAGAGAAAAGGCACATAGCTCTCTATTAGAGCAAATTACTTAATTCCATCTCCAGATACTAAATGTAAGAACTGTATCATAACGAGCACTACAGTCCCCTGAGGTGTCAGACTACATTTCAAAATGTCTGAGTCAGCTCTGTGGCAAAGAAGATATTTTTCAGGTTAGCATGAGAAACCTTCCCAACCACCCTGCAGTGACACTGCACACAGTGAGTATAGTATAGTATACGTGTATGAATATGCCTGACTACAGTCAGATTCTCAGGGGACTGCTGAGGAATATTCATGGTGAAAGAATAGTCTTTCAGCAGTTTTTCTATAAACTCCAGCTTTTAATGGTGAATTTTAATAGTGATTAAGATTAATTGGCCAGAAGCTCAGTCATTCAAGGCTCCTCTGTGATCTAACAGATACAACCACCTGGGTATATCCTCATATGGAGGTTATTATACTGTTGGATGTTGACCAAAAATGAATATGAAAAATGTAAAACAAAACACAATAAAAATTAAAGCAAGGTTAAGTTCTGTAAGTGGTGACGAAAGGTAAATATGAAAGCTTAAGATAAATTTGTAATCGTTATAAATGGTTAATTAGCAGTATCGTGATATCTTCATCAGACATTATGAGTTAGACTTAATGACTGGTAGCCTGTACTGTGACTAAACCTGTGGCACTGTGTTAATATGCAAACTTGTCAGCACTTCAAGCCCACCTGAACACATTCCACAGTACTTGGGCTCAGCTCTCTGCTCCTGATCCATCTTGTCTGAACAAAGGAGAGACTCTCCCTGCTCCACCACCACCACCACCCAACCCCTCAGGAAGCTAATTGCCTTTCTCTCTGTTTTGAAACAAGGGCTGGAGGTGGTAAGGCAGTGACACAAGGAGCTCTGTGTGTCCGGAAGATTTCTACAGGCTGGAAAGGCAGGTGTACTCACATGATTCAAATTTTTGTGGGTGCACCTGCCTCACAGGTCGACTGATGTCATCACCACCCCTTTACATGTTCATGCCTTGACCTGTCCTTGAAGACACATTTCAATTTTACCCTAAATTGTATTGCACAAACCACAAAAATCTGACTTTGTTATGTAGGGATGTAGGCTAAATGACAGGTAACCTACCTTTTGCACAATATCACATAAACACTGAACAAAGTGAGACATTCATTTCACAGTTTAATTAGCTCAGAGAAAACTGGTATCATTGACACTAATACCCTTTTAAGAGTTTCATATTATTTGTATCTTCTAACCTCAGACTAGAAAACTGCTAGGATAATTACTGTTATATTACAGTAGACCATTAACCCACAGCACTAAATCTTTAACCATCCTTGCCTTTGAGGCAACTTCTTACTGAAAGCCCTTTGTGCCTTTTCCACTAATGCTATCCTCACCAGGTCTGTGACTCTGGAGAGTCTAGAGAGTGCTAATCATAATTATAGACAATCTCGTTTTGTGCCTTAATATGTACTGTATAATCAGTAGACACTCCTCATTAGTATTTCACTAATATTTCAATTTTGTCTTTACATTTCATAATTTACACAGTGAGTAGAAATCATTGTGAAGTTCTCTAATTTTAGATGTCTTTTATTATGGTCTATTTTATTTCTCTGTACGTGATTATGATAATGAAATTGTTTTAAATTAATTTGTTTCTCAAAATAAATTTCAATTTATTTTCTTCTTTGATGGGATCTTACTCTAACCTTAAACACTACTTTTAATTCTGATATCTGTATGAAACAGCCTAATATTTCAAAGTTTGATTTTTTTACTCTAATCTGTGCATGTTTTACTTTTTTCTACTCGCAACATTACGTAATTGTGTTAAGATTGCTCTTTAAAATGATGAATAAATAGAGACATTTCATCAGCAGCTGATTATCTCTTGATGTCTTCATTGTGGCAGTTGCATGACAAGTCAGCCCTTAAATTAAGATGACATGTTTTGTTGTGTATCAAATGTGTTGCAAATGACACACTTCCCCTCTGAGTCATAAATCTTCCCATGACATGCAGCGTCCACTCACCTTTGCCCCTGCCCTCCCTTCCTCCCCCCATCCCTCCCATGTTATGCTCACTCTCCAATCTGTTTACACAATATGTACTGCCAGCAATACTGTGAAAGCATCCATTTCCCCACTTTGTCTATAACGTCCACAACACTTATATGGGTATATGTTTCACAATTTCTGTCCTGTCAGCTGTTGTATGGTCTTGTGATCTGTCCACAGATGATTTATGGCTGTTATGCAGAAGTGAAAGTCCGTGTCCATGATCTTGTGACGTTTGTGCAGCTTGAACTACTTTCATTTAAGGTTATTTTGTTTGTCAAAAGTCATGAGTTTGTGGGTTGTTTTGGTTCTGCATTTTCATATGGACACACTGCCTGTGGTCCTGTGCACCCATTGGAAGCTACTAGGAAGAGGGGTCGAGTCATCATGGGGGTTTTCTTAGTAAAGGAAAAAAGTGTATTTTGCAATAAAGATTCTATTTTGATAACATAACACTTGACCCTATTTCACCCTATTAATCATTACATATGACTGTCATTAACTTCATTAACTGACTGCTTTCTCTGCATGAAGGGCAAGGGTCAGACTTTTTATTTTCAGAAAAGGAACTAGATAAGGGTCACATGATTACATTATCAGTATTCTGAGTCTCTTTTCTAATTAAGTGGCCTTTGTTGTTTCAGGTAAATTTCCTGGAGGATAGTTTGAGGGCAGAGGACAATGATAAAGGAGACACAAGTGCAAGGACCAAAGGAGCCAGGAAGCCACAGACCACCTTCAAAGGCCTTCTGCTAGATGTTAGGTAGGTCATTCTCCCCCCATTTCCATGTTGTCATCATCTACATGTCTGTTTTATATGTGCATAGTACATTGTTTGAAGATGGTGTTATTTTGTATCACGTGATCTACTAATCAAAGGAGGAGCTATCAGTTTTGTCTTGCTTATAGAGCTTCCCTTTGTCCACATTAGTGTTTGCCTGGCCTTGTAGGTCAAAATGTTGCATCATTTACTTTTTGGGGAAATTTTCTTTTGTATGCTGTTTTTAGCCACGCTGTGACACTAGCACACCATTACTGGTCTATCAGTTAATTCTCTGTCCACCACTTTGGTCCTCACATCTGGACATCTACCAGTTGAATTGGCACAGTATTCAGAGGTATATGGTCTCAGAGGATGGATCCTACTGACTTTAGAGATCCCCTGACTCTTCCTGTATTGCCACTGTGAGGTTGACATTTTGAGTGAAATGTCTTGACAATTATTGAATGGTATGCCAGAGAAATTGATACACATTCATGTCTCCCTCAGAATCAATTGTAATCACATTTGTGATCCCACTCACTTCATGTCATCTAGCACCATCATTTAGTCAATACCTAAATGTGTCAGATACTTTCTTTATAACCTGATACGGCTAATTACCATCAGCCTTAGCCATACATTGTGTTTGAGCTAATTAGCAATTGTTGGCATGCTAACCCATATAACTAAGATGGTGAACATTATACCGGCATAACATTAGCATGTTAGCATTGTCAATTAGCATGCTGACATAATTTAGCTCAAAGCACTGCTGTGTAACTTCACAGAGCTTGTTTATAGTGGTTAAGAAGGCTATATGAAATACACAGCCTAAACAGTCCTCATCTTGTTTTCCTGCACCTGTATCCAACAGAATTCAGCTTCTTCCCAGCAGATAGATCCCATTTGTGTTTGTTAGATGTAAGGGCCTGAAGCCAGAGAGGGTCACCAAAGAATTCATGGTCTGATGTATTCATCTACTAGTCCATCCTTTGTTTCTATAATTTCTTCCTTTATGCAAGATACCCCAAAGCATGTTCAGGTCCTGCACTGTGGCTAACTTTACACTGTTGCTGGTCACCTATCTGAAACAACAAACACTTAACGTTCTAACCTTCATGAAAGTAAGACACATGTACCTAATAAATGTGCAACTCATTATATGTGCATTGAAGATTCATATGAAAAAAGACATTTTAATTGCCTTGTACATATTGACTACAATTTTCTCTTCATGTATTGGCTCAAAGCCTAAAGTAATTATTGATGTGTTTGTACCTTTATAGCACAATTGATCTGGTCACACAATGGCAGGAATTAAGGATGCTACCAATCAATTGTTCAGGGAGTAGAAATGAGCTGGTGGTGTTAATGAGTAACGGTGCTACAGTAATCAGGGAGAGAGACTGGCCTATGATCAATTAACCTATAAAAAGGAGCACTCATCACATCTCACGCGTGTCATCAGACACATTGTATGTTTTAAATGAGCTTTCACTGCATTGCAAGGAGTGTCAACTTCAAAAGCTGTGAATGGAAAAGGAGCATAGCTATCACACACTGATGTGTCTCAATCTTCACATTCACACACTGTATGATATTACTCCTGTTTTTCATGAATAATGTCCGTTGAGTTCAGAGTAATGGCTTTGATGTGAGGATTTTGACAGCTCTGGGCTGTGAATTATAGTGATAAACAGATTTGAATGAGCCCTAAATGCAATTATGTTTCTGAGCTGTGTTAACCTCAATTCAAGGCTGGGGGCTTTAGAAGGGAGTAGGGGGGCTTTGATCTTGTGTTTGCCAAAGGTTTCCACAGCCAGAAGACTCATTCTGAGCTCAAGCAAATGCCAGACTCTACAGCTGTTTTTCTGGAGAAAAGAACACACAAGGACATGAAAAAGAAAAATATATTTTTGTTAAGTCCATCAAACATAGCCAAGCTGCATGGATGAGAACCTTTATACATACAAGGCAGATATAATAATTAATTTGCCAGTTTCTTCTTGGCAAATGAATTGGCAGTCTCCAGTGGGATAAATGTTCAGCGTTCACAAAGGCTGGATTCATCAAATCACATACTATTTATAGCCCAATTTGAATGTTGTGACCTTGGTTAGAAGGAGCATCAAGTTCACACCAATAACAAGAATTAGAGAGCGAGGCAAAGTGCTTTATCCCTAGATTTTAGGCCACAGATTTGCTTTAGCTCTAGATTTCACCACCTTGATTGGAGCTCTATCCCCTCTTGTGTTTCTGCTACAGCATACATATGTGCTCTGTAAATCACATGACCTGTGTCCTTTGGGACAAAATCTGAAACAAAAAGAGAATTTTTTCTCTTGTCTATTTTTTGATATCATGATTGCACCACCAATTTTCTGCATTAATTTGTCAGAATATCATTAGTTCTTCACCTACAAACTTGTTTCCATTCAGCTAATCAAATCACTTCATACTTGCATGAGTCAGTCACACTGACTAAAAGCCAGACAGCAACCTGCTACACCACACAGAAGCCACAGACTTTGAACAACAACCAACATTAACCTTTCAGATGACGTTGTCTTCTTGTTCAACTTAGATCAACATATGTTCTGTTCGGCACCTTAGCTTAATGAACAAGCAAACAACAGGATAAGTGCACCGCTAACATGAGTTTGCAAGCTAGCTGGTCAGCTGCAGCACAATAAACAGCATGCAAGCATATCTGCAAATGTCATTTAGATGCTTGTGTGGGCCTTACTCTACAGTGCTACTGTTAGGAATAAACACAGCTTGTAAACTACTACTCAGGCAGTCAGCAGCTGTCAAACACACCAACATGTTGACAGAAAAGGAGTATTTGTGGCATTTCTCCAAAGTCTTTATTTCTCTTCCTTTTAACAATAATAACAAAAACGTAATAATAAATGAAAAACACAGTTTTTCCTGCAAGAATGGATACCTGGCCTGGCAGTGATTTCATTTGGACTTTAAACCTGATCATATAAACTAATCTGCCACAAACAGGTGGTCCATAGGAGCCCACAGTTTAGTCCCCCCCCCCCCCCCAGAAACCCCTGGCAGGGGTAATCCAGCAATGGGAGGTGTTTAATTGAGTTTAGATTACATCTAGCATTAATATAAGTGTAACAACATAAGCAAGAAACCCTGAATTAGACAGAATGTTTATGATTTTTTTGGAGCTGTAAAATACTGCTACTATATCATCCTCTAAGAAAGACTTTCTGAAACAGATAGTTGAGGTGTGTGTAGCAGGAAAAGCATCAAGTCCCAGGGATAATCATACCAGACAGACAGCAAAGCACAGGAATTGCAGTAGCCTAGTCTGTATTAATGTGTAAAGCAGAGACAAAACATGTTGCGAAGCAAATGAGCGGTCCTTTCTGCATTTTGTGTCTGTTCTGGAGTGCATAAATAGACATTTTATAGCACTAATTTACTGTATTTTATTAAAGACCTGCACCGCAGATTTCTACCCAGCTCCTGTTACACCGTGTGTTTTTTCCTCTCCCTTCAGTCCTGCGGAGGAGCTCAGCTTTGGTTCTGGAGAGACAGAAAAGAAATGTCTCATTATTCTGAGCAATGTCACCAAAAATCAAGTGGCCTTCAAGGTGAGTGTGTGCTAATTCGTGTGTTTAAGTTTGTGAGGTGTTGGGTTGACAGGATGGCTGCTATACACTGCTAAAATAATATTAATAATGATAGAGACACTGAGATTAGATCACTTCATCTGTAAATTGATCAACAGAAAATGATTCAGTAGTTAGTTGAAGTCTTTTGTTAAGCAACATTGACAAACATTCATTGGTTCCAGCTTCTCAAATGTGAATAATTGTTGCTTTATTATATATCATTGTAAACTGAATTTGTTTTGGTTTTAGGTTGTTAGTCAGACAAAACATTGACTGTCAACATCAGCTTAGATTTATTCAAGGTGTATCTGGTGTCTTCACAGGTGCGGACAACAGCACCTGACAAGTACAGAGTGAAGCCCAGTAGCAGCTGCTGTGAACCAGGAGCCTCAGTAGACATAGTGGTGTCCTTACATGGAGGTACTGCACTTTAGCTCTGCACTCCACTCCACTCACAGCAGATGTTTCCAAATGCTGAACCTCAGAATAATCAAATGGTCCAGTCTATTACTCTCTCAAAGTGCCAGCAGCCACTTTTCTTTGCCTGACATACATATTTCAAGAGTGATAAAAGAATCATCTCCCAAAAACAAACCATCAGACAACTGACAGTGCTGTGCGGGTAAAAACATTTTGTGGCCTTCGAGCGCTGAAATGTCAGCTGCAGGTTATGATGTGCTGTGCATAGCTCAGAAGAATCAGCAGTGCCTACATCAGGCATTGCTTTTCTTTGTAGCTTTTATGCTGCAGTGTTTTTCTTTTCAATACTGTCATGTCTAGCACTTCACATTTTTTTTAACAAAGCTCTGTTTCTGAAGCAAGTCAGTCAGCTACCTTGGTTTGTTATTGATTAAAACAGCAATTTAAAGTCTTTCACATTTACTGAAAAGACTATAACCGTTCTTTTTTCTGTTTATATGTAATGGGATTCAAAGCAGTGTTTTCTCAGAAAAATGTAGATATCCATCGAGGATTTAACACACAAGCAGCAACAGAATTTTTGTTCTAATTGTATTAGCTTGCATGAATATGTAATGGTTTTGTGCAGGTTCACAGGCCTCTCCACAGGACCGATTTTTGGTCATGGCAGCTGAGATGGACAATGCTGGATCACAAGAACTTGCGCAATTCTGGAAAGAAGTACCAAAAACCAAGATCATGGAACACAGGTACACATGTCCATGTAAATTTGTGGGACTAAGGATTATCTTATCTCATCTTATCTCATCTCATCTCATCTCATCTGTGCTCTTTATTTAACCAAGTCAGTAAATATGTGAAGGAATTTGTACACTCTTGATGGCCTCTTGCCACACAGCAGTCATTACAGTTGTGATGGTGCAGTAGGCTGCCCATCATCCTGATAGCCGCATGGCTCATTAGACTGTGACTTTCCCACAGATTGCGATGCCATGTTCTGGAGAGCGTGAAACCAACAGTGAGCCCTCTCAGGGATAGTCCTGTGGATACAGGGACCAGTGGGCAGCAGGAATTAAACACAGTGGTGAGTTACGTTGGAAGAGAAGTCTTGTTCCTCTACTTTAAATATCATCTTGAAGTTACAATATATCAGTTCATTGAGATACTTTTTAACATCATCAGAGATTTTTATCGACTGCCATCATAATGAATCTCTTAAGAGATTTAACATTCTGAAAGTTGAAATGCAGCATTAAAGATGTAATTAACAGTTCTTTGTATTTTCACTGCATACTGCAAAAACATACACCCAGGCACTGGATGATTAATTTCATGTTAGTAAGTATAAAGTGTATGTTAAGTGTAGGTTACACGGTTTAATTACATTTTTAAATTAATAGTTCAACATTTTGGGAATTTTGGTCATTTGCTCTCTTTCAGAGAGTCAGATGAGGAGATCAAAAAAACTCCCATGTCTATGTGCTTGCTTTGTTAACTGTGGTACTAGAACAGAGAGATAGTTAGCTTAGCTTAACATAAAGACTGGAAACAGGAAAAAAAAGTTAGTCTGGCTCTGTCTAGTGGTAAAAGATATGCTTTTCAGCACCTCTTAAGCTCCTTAATAAAAAGTTTGTGTCACAGTTTAATCTGTACACTAATGATGACGATGACAGTTTGTGGATTTGGGGGAAATTAATGTTTAAGTGCCCACCCAGCACTTTTGTGTTGCCTCTCTGCTAATTGCCTCACATCATAGTATTGACAAGACTCCAGGACATTTTTCCACCAGGAAGTACTTATTGCACCAAATTCCACCTTAAAACACTAATTGTGGTTTTTGCATTTCTGTTTATATAGAGATTTGAAAAAGGAAGTATAACATGTTAATATGTTTTTAGAAGTGCTTGTAGCCATATTTTTTAACTTTGGAGAAATCCAGAGTAGCAGTTTCCCCTTGCCTCCAGGCAATTGCCTCCTTGCTGCAGCTTTGCACAACACACAGACATGGACTAATTTCCCAAAAATTTGAACTATTCCTTTGTTTTCCTACACATCTACAATAGCCTGATTTTTTTTGGTGACTTTCATTACAAAGCTGTTACACTGATAAACCAAGTGAGTGAATGAATCTGGTTTTTATCCCACCAGCTCATGCGAATGACAGCCTGCAACTCACGGCTGGAGCAGAAGCTGAACACGTGTCTGTGGGTGCAGAAGGTTCTTATCGGGTTGGTGCTGGTCCTAGTGGTATTGAATCTGCTGTGTCTCTACCTGCTGGGTACAGGCCAGCGGCCATCTTGACCTGCCACATCTCCCCTCCGCCAATATTTGTCAACCACAGACACACAGACGGCTCCAGTGGGACTACAGTTGACCACCTGAGGGACAGTCGTCGTGCGCATCCCTCCCCTCCCTCGCCCTCCCCATAGGCCGCTGTCATGGAGAGGAGGAGTGCTGACTTTAGGGACATGTGAGTTGTTGTGGAGTTATAGTATGACAAGCTTGTACTTCTCTTTTCAGGCACTTGAGAGCTACTATAACAGAGACACTTTTTAACAATGTGACATCAAATCATTAATGCATTTTTAAAACGGATTATGGAAAAATAAATGTGTATTTATTGCAAAAGTCACAATATTTAGGAAAGATGAGTTATTTTTGTGATCACGATGTACAATTTTTTACATTATATAAATCTACAGGATATAAAATAAACTTATTTTCAACTAATCTTATTTTGTTTAATATTGTAATAATTTTGTCCTCTCTTAGTTAAGTCAGGTAGAGATAACGGTAAACTTGTGTAATTAAAATCATCAACACACAAGCCTTTATCTTGAGATGTAGGTGTCTTGGCTACTCAGTTGTTCTGTTTTACATAAGTATTTGCGCTCTTTAATAAAACCTCATTAGTGCGGCGATGTCTAATTGAAAACATCACAGTGTATGACCTGACTGAGCCTCTCCACACTCAGACCAAGGAGCCACAGGAGATCTGTCTCCACTATCTCCTCCATTTGTTTTAATTACCCCGACACTTTCAAACTAAAAATACCAAAGCAATTACTGGCGAGTACAAGGACATGGCACAACCCACTTGTAGCTTAGTGGGAAGCACCGATATCTATAACAAGATCCAGCTCGAAGCAATCAGGACATGAGCAGCCGCACAAGGAATGATTACAATTTGGTTATTAGATGTGCGCATATAAGGGTTGTCTGGCAGCAACATTTGCAGTGTGTTCACAGTAGGTGGTAGCTGCTTACATTCGAGGGATGATTAGAAAGATTCAAGCAATAATGAGTATACTAATCCTACGCTGATTATAAACACTGGACTGTTTTGGGTGCCACAAAGTGTTTATTCCCTGAAGACTGCATTGTGCTGCTTGTTCTGTAACTCATTCTATTTTAGTGGCAACCCTTCGTGTAGTTCCTCCTCTCCATGTAAAAACTCTCCACTTAAATCTGTTTGTAGAGGGAATTAGATAGTTTGAAGCAAATGTGTGTGCTGGATGTAAAACTTGCATGTGTGTGTTTCACTTAAACCCTTGGTAAGAAGTGCATTTTGCACTGTTTGGGTAGAAAGTGCCTATGCACCAAAAAAAGGGATGGGGGTTAATGGAGTGCTTGCCTCTAGAGAATAAAAGTAAAAGCTTTGGTATCACACATAGGTGGGTTGTTTTTTAAGTGCATCTGAGAGCCACACAGTACCTGAATGAACCCGGGAGGTTGTTCAGATACACTGCACTGCACAGAGCAAAACAGAATGCTGCCATTAGTTATGCCACAATGGCTGAAGTGGAAAATTATTTGAGCGGTCACATGACAGTCATTTCCAGACAGACTTGTCTCACCCGATTGTCTAGGTGTCCCTAATTACAGGTAGTGCATACTGTATGTCTTTCCCAGCAGCTTCTGAAGTCATAAGCTCCTCCACAGTATTGATTTAACATTACGCACCAGTTAAATCGAAACCCAGTTCAATGTGTGGCTGGCCCCCAGCACTCATGCGATGTTTGAGGGGACGATGATTTAGTTCAAGTGGCAAATTGGGACGGGGGGATCAATGGAAAGTTAATGAGTGCTGCATTTAACAAGAAGGGTGTGGGTGACTTGAGCAACTGTTGCTCCACTGTCACAGTAGAGAAGATGTTTATGTTCAGTGAACTACAACAGCGCCCTTTTCATCATCTCTGTAAATGACCTATTGAAATCAATGCTTATAATACAGCTGTGGTAACATTACTCAACACCAATAACTGTGGAGTGACTGTTAATGATATTACATTACCAATAGCCTAGAAATGTTGTATGCTGTTCGATCTTCCTTGTATTTCCATCTAGCTTGAACCTGTTTTTGCTTTCCCTCCCTGTGGGGCCTGTTAGCCCCACTGATTGGCTGATTGCACACAGAAACACACATGTCAGAGGTCAGCGAGCCCTTGAAGAGTTTTGGGTAAGGATGGTGACAGCTGACAGGCTGCTAGAAGATTTGGAAACATTTCCAACGATGCCCCACTCACATTCAATATTTATGGGACTTGTGTGGACAAAACTATTGAAAGAATCAAAAAGAAAAGATAAATCTGTTTTGAATTGCATGTCCCCGCTTGAGGCAGTGGATAAACAAATGATTACCATGAAATCAGCCAGCACATCATAAATACTAGATTTGGGCAATGGAGAAAAGAGATGACCTAAATAAAACATTGTATTCTTTGGATCCTGTCATCTGAATGCTATCTTGGTAGCAGTGTCCCCTCTCCTCCTCAGGTTATTACAATAAGTAATAAAGCACCACAAGAAAATTAGCAGCTAATAAATGCCTGATTCTTCACTTTAACATCGGCTAAGGTTAATTTCTCAGATGGGCATAGGATTCATTTATTATGTTGATGTAGGACTGTAACCTTGGGTGGAAATGGATTATAACATATTAATTCATACAACAAAAACTTTACAGTTATTTATTTATATTAAAGCATTTTGTCCTTACTCCCAGTGCATTCAGTGTTCACATTCCCATTTTGTTTTTCTTGATCCTTGTGCTGTGCTTGTTTTTAAAAATACTCTCTCTAGACTCTAAGGGAAGCAGAGTTTTTTTTCTTATCCAAACACATCCTGTGTTCAACCACAAACACATAACATTAGATTCTGTTTTTACAGTGAGTTAAAAATGTGACAGGAGTATAAGCATTTTTCTTCAGTCTGTATGAAGAGATATTTCTATAAATTGTGTCTCCTTTTTAAATATAATCTATGGCAAAATATGCGGTGCATGTCTTAAACAGCCATACATTTCACACTGCATGGACAACTGGATAGTAGTTATTTTACATCAGTATTCAATAATGCTTGAACACGTTTGAATACGAAAACAGGAACTAGAAGAGAACAAATGAAGGAAGAAAAAGGCAGTAGCTCAAACCCCTGGTGGTTTGTGCACAGTGAATGCTGACTCATAGTTACTTGATCATGATCATTACAGTATGAAAAACTACATTACTTTGTGTAATCAATCATTGTCATGATAATCATGGTGTGTGCTCAGCTATTTTTTTTTTTTTTTTTTTTTTTTTAAATTCACCTCTGGATGATCTTTTGAAATGACTAAGCTGGACACCTACTCTAAGTCCAAACTAAAAACAGTCTCAAGTCTCTCACAGCACCATCAAAAACAATATAAAGTTCATCCCTTCAACATTCCCAGAATTATTGTCACTAATAAAAAAACATTTTAAAAATGGAATTGTGTAATATTACAAATATTATTTCAGTATTTTAAACTAACATTAATTTTGCATCATTTATTGGACCTTATGAGCCCAGATTCTTGTTTTAAATATGTATGTTGTGTTGTTTGCGAATATTTAATGATCAAGAGTTTTAAGTTTCCATATTAAAGTCCAGATTGATCCTGAGAACAGTTGATTACTATCACAACCATGTCATCTCACTGCCAGATTATGCAAGTCTGCCCCCTATTGATCTAGAAGTGAAATGCTCTAAGGTTCTGAGTTTTAAAGGTTGAATTTCTCAGGGGATTAGATTTTCCTTGGGGTCCGATTGGTAAAGAAGATACTGTTTCAGTTCTGCGGGGAGGTGAAGGTGATGAATCCCACCCAGCCTTTGCTTGCCCACAGTTTTCCTGATGTCCAGCCGGCACAGCTGCATTAGGGGAGGCACTCCTTTGGCAGACAGTTGGGGAGAAGGAAGCAGGAGCCATGACAGAGAGATGTTTTATTATTAGGTTTCTGCCTGAGAAACCAGCCCAATGTAAAGACCATGAAAATCTTCTTCAGTCAGGCTACTTGGTTAGTTTGAGTTGAATACCTCCAGCTTCTCTTAGCAGCCTCTCCGCCAGGCTGTTGGGAGACACAAGGTCCAGTGGCTGTTTGCCCTCTAGGTTCCTGAGGGAGCAATTGGCCCCATGATCAAGCAGGACAGACACCAACTCTGGGCTGGACAGACGAGCAGCGATGTGCAGGGGTGAGTCACCTGACACACTGTTGTTCACACTAGCACCTGGAGGAGACAGGTAGCTAATGAGGAGTGATATCCTAACTTTGCAAAACTGAAGAACAGCTCAGGCATTTGTTTCCTATATTATTTAAAACCAAAGTTACAAGTGAGAAATTTTCTTACCGAGTTGAAGCAGTTTGCCCACAGTACTCAAATGGCGATTGGAGCATGCAGCATGGAGAGGGGAACCCAACTGGTCTATACACTGATCCACATCGGCACCATACTGAATAAGAGGCTCAATGCACTCTGGGTGACCTAGACAGAGTTCCCAGAATCATCACAAAGATAAGTGATGTACTTGAAAGGATCTGCTTTGAAATCTGTTCACGCTTGACATCTCGGGAAAGAATAATGCAATCGTTTTACTTTGTAGACTACAACAAGATACACAATTTTCTTGTACATTATATATTTCCCTGAGCTTTTCTGATGTGTTGGCATACTTTGTGCATTTTTTAGTGACTAAGCTGGTTCAGTATAGATTGTCTGTGCATATATGCAGAGGAATGTGACCTCTAACCTTTGGCTGCAGCTCTGTGGATTGGAGAGCTGGACTGACTGGTCCCCAGGGGAGTCGCCCCTTGTTGAAGGAGTAACGATACGCAGGTCACATGGCCCCGGGCACAGGCTTCTGACAGAGGAGTTTGTCCATCCACAGTTGGACTGTTTACCTGATATGGATAAGTATATCTTTTAGGTGATCCACTGAAAAAGCTCATTAAAAGCCAGAAAAATAGACAGATCAGACAAAAGTGGTCATATTTTCATAGCGAGCATGCTAGCAAATGATAATTATATGTAAGCAACAAATGAGTAGCAATGTTATGAACCTTTACTGGAGATCTGCCATCAGACCTGCGTGCATTGTGGTGGTTAACAAGTTGGACTTTGTATCTGCACATTTTTGTTTGGTAATATGTTGTTGTGTATACGTGGATGTGTGCTTTTTAGCATGTGCATTTGGTTAATCTCTTACTAAAATGCACCTTTACGAAGTTAAATCCAACAATAATTGATATGGTTGCCTCGTAATTCGACTACAGCAGGATTCAGGAGACAACATATTGTCGTTCTTTAGGACTGTCTTGAATACAGTTACATTCACAAAGAACAGCATAACCAGATGATGATGATGCCTTACTGACATTTGCCCCATTTTCTATCAGAAGCTCAGCACAAGCCACGTGGCCTTGTAAACATGCTCCATGGAGGGGGGAGACCTGGTCCAGTGTGTTTAGATTTACACAAGTACCCTAAGAACAATACACATGGACATTCAGAAATCTTGTAGATGTGCATTAGGAGTTTTGTTCCACAATGAAATATCCACAGCAAAATGATATCCCAGAGTCACCCTTAAGACATTATCATATCAAGATGTTGGCAATGGAAATATTTTTTAAATAATAAAATTGCATGTTATAATGGTCCCTTCATGTTCCCCTTAACATTACCTAGAAAATCCCATTAAAATTTACCTGAGCAATTAGTCTTTTCAGAGCAAGGACACGTCCATTAAAAGCTGCATCATGAATTGGAGACCAGTCAGATTCCACATCTAGGTATAGACACACAAAAACAATAGTCTTCAAATAACATAAATATGGATTAGAATGACATGGTGAAGGTTTTTGAATAAGCCGTAAATATACTCCAGCTGCAGTGTGAGCTCAGGCTGCCAGCAGCGACTCACCACTCATCAAAGGGTTTGAGAAAAAAACAACAGGTCCAGTTTGACATGTAGTGTCTCGCGGAGTCTCTTTGTGCCCAGCAGACATATTTCACAGTGTCGCTCCAAAGGCTGTTTTATGGCCTGATTGTTTTTGCCTCAGAGCCTTTTGGAACAGAGGCTGAACTATGTCCAACTCTAAGTCAAAACACATCTGAAATATCTTTGGTCCTCATCTGTTTTCAGTGTATTTGTGGCAGGTCTTGGTGCTGTGATGTCATTTCCTCTCAAACAAAGTACTTGCACTCCAGGAAGTAGGGTGGTTGAATGTAGTGGTGGGGTCTCAACCAATGAAGGTGCAGAGGAGCCTGTTGAGCAGGTCTGTAATTTGTGTGTAATTTGACACCGTATGCCCCCACCCATCCTCTCCAGGGAGAGGACTTTGGTTGATGTTGAGTGAAATGAAGGGAAATGAATCAGTCATCCGCATGTGTTAAGTTGTGGTCCACTGTAAAAACATATTATGTATTGTTGGTTTAAAAACATTCTAGGGCTATTATTGTGCTGTAAAGAGAAATCCTACAGTCAACGATTTGCTTATATTTCTTCACATTGTGTCTGATTTAAGCCAACACAGCAGAACTTTCCTCTATTAAAAATATTTTTAATATACTCTAGTTATAAACAGATATTGGTGTCAATTAATGTTTTTGTCAACAACTACAACTCTTTCTGTGGGCACCCAGATATGGTGGCAGGTGTATAAATAGATAGTGAATTTAGTAAAACATAGCTGTAATAATATAAAACATGCCTGGGATAGGTTAAATTGTTGACAAATACTGTACATCAATAAACACATTACAATGTCCTTACATCCGCTTATATCTACATCATAGATAGTGTTACAAGCCATTCATTAAATATTAATTTAGTGCACAATGATGAATGTGCAAAGTTTGACACTACAGTGCTCACTTTAAATCTGAGTTTGATCTGTGATGTGGAAGTGTGATGTGGAAATCTCTTTGCAGTGAAGTGAGGTAAAGCCTGATTCTCGATATGATTTGTTTCTACCAATTAAACATTTGAAACCAAAATATTTGCACATTCATAAGTTCTGGATTTCTCTAAGGGGGATAACATAAATTCTTATTTAAAGCAGAATTTTTGGATCTGACTTAGAACATGTCTGGAAGGGACAACCTGTGACAATCCTGTAATTTTGAGATGTTGTCTTAAACACCAAAACAGCTTATCAAAACCAGAACACACACATTCATTACCAGAATGCTGTTAGCTATTTAATGCTTCAATGCTATTTAATAACAAAATTTGCATTCTTACTTTGTTTCCCTTTGCCAATTCATGTTAAAGGACTATTTTTTGTTTGTGGTTGTTGTCACACTTGACACTGCTGAAATAACCTATACTGACATAACACTGAAAAAAATGCATTTAAAAAAAAAAAATCCTATTTTCTTAGTTTCAAGTGGTAAAAAGCTATCTTAATTTTTAAAAAAAAATGTCTTGGCTTGCTATGTAAAAACCAGGGAATGTTCAGGCCTACCAGAATGTGGAGGGGTGTCAAAAGGCAGAGTTCAGTACCCATTTCAGTAAAAATCCACCCTGCTTCAGTGTCCTTTAGTAAATCACTGAATCCCTTACAGCTCTGGTGACCTCGGACTTCCCTGAAGTGAGCACCAGGGAAGATATTTTCCTCAGAGTTCGATTCAGTTCCCACAACATCTGAATCTTGATAATGAAATTTGACTTGGGCCCAGCAATCATGCTGTGGGATATGGGATGTGATTATTGATTTAGGCTAATGATGAGCCTCCTGTGTGCTATAGATATGATGAATAATGAGTAACAGTTGTACCTGCATCGTCTTCACACATTTCGATTCCCAAATGTGTTCTACCCGCAATGTCTACTGTGTCTTGAGAGCTACACTCAAGTTATGTGCAAACCAGCAGAGGGCAGCAACAGAGAGCAGACATCCAAACAGCAAGTCAATACCTCTAACTGTATTCCTCAGTGAGTTGTTAAAATCCCTGGCAGCAGGCTACAAGCTTGCCATACAATTGACTTTGTGCCTTGTCAGGGAAGGTGCATATGGATTAGAAAACCATCGTACAAACTCAATGAATGCCGTCTCTGTAGCACTGAATAATGAAAGCCCTTGATGCTTTGTTTCCCAAATAAATCTGCTTCAGATGTCCACCAGTCCTCTCAGATCTCAGGCCAAGCAAGCAGATTGAGCTGCTGCCATGACCTCTCTTGTATCTAGATGTGGGGAATGCCTACATGCTGCACACACTAGATGGGAAAGTATTTCAAGTTTAGGCCCTTAAATCCTAGTGCAAACCTTAGCTAGTCTATGCAAGCAAAGTGCACCAAATGTCATCTTTCTTATCATGATCTAAGAATGGGGCTAACCTATTTGACTTTTTCATGACTGCCTTAACAAAGAGAAAACAGTTTCCTCTGTTTGGACAGCCATAAAAGATCTTTCTTTATCAAAATCAGTCATTTTATAAGCCTATTACAACATACTCTGAAATCACCTGAAACTGTTTAACACAGAATACCATGGTATTTTTATGTAAACCAATTTCAGGAAGCGGAAAAAAAGTCAGTATAGCAGTTTTATCTAAATAAAGATTTCTACCTAGAGTATGAATCTGTGTCTCTCTGGCTTGCTTGATGTTTTTCTGTTGGACTCTACAGGTGAAGTTGTTGCTGTCTCTCTTCTCCTCAGTTACTCTGCTGCTGACTATATAGAGGTCTTCTGGACCTCTGACTGTCTCTGTAGGTGGTGGAGGTTTCCCTCACCGGCCAGCCAAAATAGCTCAGGCTCTGGATACCAGCCTTTAGTCTCACACTAAAATCATACCACTACTGACTGTCAACACACCCATTAATTTCTTGAAATAAAACCATGTGTAAAATTTTATGTGGCCATTTTGCACTGAGGGTCCTCAGGGATGGAACTATAGGATGTTTTAGGCATATTAGCAATGACTAGGTCTAGGTATCTTAGACAAAGAAACTACAACTTCTCAGCTCAACAGCTCAACCAGTGGACTTTGATTTAAGCATTTAAGCTGCTATTGTGTGTGAACTGTTTCACAGCATGCACACTTTAATGTATCCTACAGGACAAGTAAGGAGAATGCTGATTGAAGAGAAAAAAAAAATAGTTACATGATAAATTAAATGAATACTGTGGTGATATGCAATTACTTTTTGAACTCAAAATCTTCCCCTTAATATATTCATCCCTCTCATTTGAGCTGCTCATAAGCAGCTTACCAGCAGAGCGCTCCATTTAGTAAAGAACTATGAATAAAATATTTCATACATGAAAGTAAACACATTACCTATATAGATATTCCCCTACATACAAGTTGTCCATGTTTGTGCAACTACTATGCATTTCAAAAAAGCAAAAGCTAAGCAAACAAATATTGCATTTTGTTGTCAGCATGATGAAAAAAAAAAAAAACAAACTGGGCAAAACCAACCAACTCAGGAAATCGGCAAAGATTTTACTTGATATCCAATACAGGAGCATACATGTAATACAGATACCAGTACAGTTTTTAAATGCAGTCATAATACATCATCCATCTGGGGATGTTGTAAACAAAGGAAGTAATTTCCATAAATAACAATTTCACCAACTCTCAACCCTAAAACACGTCAACATCCAATTGTTGTAAATGTCTTGAAGTAAGCTTGTAACAGCAGCATACTATGGTCAGCGGATTCACAAAACCAGAGGGATCCTTGTCTGGTTTTGGAAACTGCACAACCACAGCAAACAGCTCAGCTAGGGTCTATGGTCTATTCACTAGGTATTTCTTAAATACCTCCATGTCGCTTATCCATTAGAAGTACAGCTTCAGGACAGAGTCAGCAACAGGGTCTAAATTATCAATAAGTAAAGTAAATAAGGACATCCTTACATACAGAGAAGAAGGGGAAGGAGAAAAGCCTTGCCTTCTTATGCAATACGAGTCGACTCTGTTTACCTTGTTCTCTGTAGTGTTAAGACATCCTAGCTCATTCCCGATTGGAATTGCCAAATTTGGGGGGTGCAAAACAGGTTGCTCCAAATGCTGCTAATTCTGTCAAGATGTGCACACAGAACTTAAAATTTCAATCTGGTATTGCCATAGGGTCTCACAGAACTAGTTCTGAAGACATGCTATCCAACCATGTCAAAAATCAAATGTGTAGACAGCGTGAAGCCGGATCTATTGAACCATTTGTTGAGTGCTGTGTTACCGAGTATTGTATGATGTGTTCTGTTTTGGGGAAATTCGCTTAAACAGCACAGGGGACTGTAGTTGCCAAAGAAATGTCCATAAATACCTATACTGCAGAAATGTTTGTTTTTTGTTTTTTTTTTTTAAATAGACAATAGCAATAATAGATACAATAGATCTTAGTTATATACATATGTGCAATGTTTGTGTGGTGTGTAATATGTGTGATGGTGACAGTTTAAATGTGAGTGGTGTATGGTTGTCTTCATCCATGAGTAGGTAGTACTGGGTGCTGCAGCGTTGAGGAGTCTAATGGCAGGAGAGCCTCCCAAACACTTTGAGGCATGTGGGTGGATGAGTCTGTGACTGTTAAGGTGGTACATAGTTCTTATATTAAAGTTGGAAAGCCACTTTGCAGAGAGATTTGGAGACTTGTGGTGTCTAGAGATCAAGGCGGTGTACAAGGCTTGGTGAGGTCAGGCCACAGCATTCCCAGCTTCCTGAAGGTTGGACATCTGACTAAAACAAAGAAAAACATGGTAAGTATAAAGCAAGCAAAGGTTACAAATAAGTGGATAATATATCTGAGAGAGCACACCTGAAGACATCTAACACATGGCACAGAGGCATCATCATCACGGAGGGTTCAACACAGCTTGGCCTTCCTCTTCTTCACAGTCCAGGACACAGCTTCTCTAGGTCATGGCATTCCACATTGATGTTTCTGGAGGCACGGGGAACTGCTGGACCTCCTGCAACCTCGATCACCACATGGCTTGGGCAACCTACAACTATTCATCCAAAAAATATATATACACAATGAGATGTATTCCTCTTCCTGTAAATTATCAAATTTAACAACACATCTGAGTTATTTGAGTGGGGTAACCAAATTCTACAAGAACAAAAGTTGTTTAGGCATTCCAATTGTACAATTGTATACTAAATTTGCAGCCACATAATCCGAGCACATTGGGGGTGGAGGATCAGATGCTGGCACTGAGAAGTATGCATTTTGTGGAACTGTTTGAGTGTAAGGGTCATTTAGGAATGGGTAATTGGTAAAATGTCAAAATCTTACATTGTTATCCCAGTTTTCATAATTTAAAAAACCTCTGAATATCAATGGCAACATTTTTAGCACAAGTATTAAATCTTGTATTAGGAAGCTTATGTCAAAGATTAGTGTCTAATTTTGAATTGACAGGACTGAATTGTCAGAACTGAATAAGGTTGCAAGTACCACAGCTGACCCTTTTACTACAGAAGGGATTTTGGTGTCAGGGCTTCACTAATAATACTGGAGAAAACTCACTCATGTCCACTCCCTGGTTCATCCTTGGCCAAACTGAGACCTTCCACAATGAGCAGTGGCAATTATGCCCATACATGACCCCCCTTGTCCATAAGTCTGTCACTGGTAAGAAACAAGGCAAGTAGCAAGAAAAATGTTTTCTTGTTATCACCACACCAACTGCCACTTCAAATACTCCAGGGGCCAAATACTTGATTACAAGTTGACTGGTTTTACATGTGACATAAGACGTTACCTAGGTCCTGAATCTAAGTGCACCAACTTCAGAGTAGTTAGTAAAACATCGAAAAGGCTCAGTCCATATAGGTTTGTCAACTGGATGACAAAAACCTTGTACTCTTGCAATGCTTGACCCTGATTCACCCAAATTCTGCAGACTCATACCATCTACAAGTTTTAATGTTAAACATTTTTTTCTTTCTTGCATATACATTAATACATTTGAGTTTTATATTGCCCTCATGCAGTTGTTGTATGTGTCTTGGAGTAAGATCATAACAGTAGCATGCCATGGTCAGCTGATTCACTAAAACCAGAGGGATCCTTGTCTGGGTTTGGAAACTGCATGACCACAGCACACAACTCAGAAGGGATTCATGGTCTATGCAGTTACTCTTACTCTAGACTTTTTTTTATTTTTTTCCAAATTTCTTAAATACCTTGAAGTAGGTTATCCATTTAAAGTACAACTTTAAGACAGAATCAGCAACAAGGTCTAAATTAGCAATAATTCTACTTAGAGCATAGACTTCCTCACACACAGAGAAGAAGGGGAAGGAGAAAAGCCTTGCCTTCTTATGTGATACGAGTCGACTCTGTTGACCTTGTTCTCTGTAGTGTTAAGACATCCTGGCTCATTCCTGGTTGTGATTGCCAAATTTGGTAATAATGTGCAATTTGCTCCAAATGTTGCAGATTCTGTCAAGACATGCACACAGAGAGAACTTCAGAGTTCACTCTGGCTGGCATTGCCAGGTTCAGGTCTCCCAGAACTAGTTCTGTATAAGTGCTGTCCAAACTTGTCAGAAATCAAATGTGTAGACAGTGACTTATGGTCAGTGTGAAGATGAGTCTGATGAACCATTTGGACAAATCAGGGTCAAACACAAGGTAAAAACAGACATGTTAAAATGCAAATTAGTCAAACAAAAATCCAAAACACAAAAGATCAAACAATATACAGCAGAGTACAGTACAAGGTTTTCATCCTCAAGTGACAAAGTTACAATAAAAGAGAAAAAAATCCTAGAAGTAAATCTTCCACAATGGAAATCTTATTTCATACAAGCCATCACTCATTTAAACACTACAGCCATTTCCTGTAAATCTAATGATATAGGGCCAACTTTCACTCCCATCAACAATACTTATCTAACACAAGTACTCTCCCTGCAGCACCTGGCTTTATTTGCAATTAAACTCTAAAAGCTCCAATTCTGTGCGCCGCTTCTACTTCAAGACAACACCTGTTAACCTTAAAACCTTCACTGGAATTCAACCCACAGTATTATGTTTCTATTCAAAGTATGTCAGCACTAGGTAACTCAGAAGGAGCAAATTGAAAAATATGGTGACAACTTCGTACACTTGACAATTTTTTTGTTCTTAGCCATCGTTGCTGTCGACCTCATCACCAACAGATCAAACATTAAGCAAATATACTCAACTCAGGCGTCCATTAGCTTCTTCAAAATCCTATTGTACTTATCTGAATTGTCTCTTTCTGCCAAGCTTGCTCCCTCACAGAAAACCCAAACGCGCTACTACAATCCTGTGTACGTATGAAACTATCCTGTGTTGGTTGATGCCGCAGCGATTGGTGCTACTGTATCCTAGTGGTGTAACGCTCTGCAGGGGTGGGATAAATTTCCCCTGCTGGGAGGCCTCCCAACATACAGCACAAATAAATACGGATATGAAACTGTCCTGTTCCGAATTGACGAACTCAAAAGTTTCTACTTGAGTCTCCAGTGGGAATCCAACTTGGCAGTGTGAGACAAGCCAGCCTTTAACTTCAAAATCCAATTACATGGGGAGTACAATAAACGTAAATTGGTATCAAAATTTGGGTGGTGATGATCTTGACAGCAGCATGACTACAATGACAGATAAATCAAAGCACCCCAATCAAACTATAGGGACTGGTAAGGGAATAAAATTTGGAATGCAATTCCAGATCACATAAAGGTAATGAGGGGAAAAGGAAAAGCAACAACGCCAACTTTGCTATACAAATCACAGCAAACACTTCTTTTATCAAGCATGAGCAATGAGAACAAGTACCTTTAACAGATTAAAAGCATTTATTAAATATGAATGATGACTGAAATCAATCTTGGACAGACAGAATTTCCTCCAGCAATCATAGAAGCCCCCAACTATCAAAATACCAGACTTAATACTTTTATAGGCTACGTATGTGACCCTGATGTTTAGCAGATACATAGTGCTAAAGCCTTATCATGAAGACAGACAATGATAGAGACAAACAAAGAGAGACAGAAACAAAGCAAAAGACAAAGAGAGATTAAGACAAAGACCCACAATAGATAGACACAGATAGGTGACCAAGACAGCATAGCTATGGTGAAAAAACTAAAACAGAACAGGATATAAAAACAAAAATGACACTTACTTTTGTTTGAAGATTCTCAGTCATCCAGGTCATGATATTTCAAAGTGCTATACAAAAGTAAGTGGACAGAACTGAAGAAGCCATTCAGATGAAAGATTTTCAAGAACCTCAAGCAAGTCCACTTGCCTTCATATAGCACTTAAAAAAAAGAGATACTTACTTTTTGTAGATCTACCTGTAAATAAAAACTTGTGCCACTACAGCTGATCCAATTTGACTATAGGGATGAAAATAAAGTCGTGGCACATGCCATATTAATTGACAGTGTTTCTTGTCCTGTATGATCGTAAGTTCAATTGGTGTTTTGTTATTCAGGGCCTTTTATTTGTGATAGGATTGTTAATATTTGCATAATATGGTGTATTTATAGCAAAATTATCTGTAAATGTTCATTTTCTGTATTGCTTTAGCAATATAGGTTTCTGATCTGTCAGTCCTTGACAGTTTGTCAGTCCAATAAAGCTAATCTGAACGTTAGTGCGTCAGACTCAGAGACACAAACAGAGAGAGACAAGATACAGAGACACACAGACAGTATAATAAAAGGTCACCTGAATGTCAGTCTGATCATACACAAACAGACGAAGACACCAACAAAAGACAAGACACAAAGAGACTGAGAGACAAAGACAGACGCACAGTATCAGTATCAGTGTGTATGCATGTGTGCGTGTTTGTGTGAGGTGCAGCGGCCAAGACACAACAACAGGTAATTGGAAAAAGACAGTGGATAGGGAGTGTGTAAGGATCAGCGTGTGTGCATGTGTGTGTTAGTGTGAGAGACAGGGAAAGAAAGGGTTGGCATGGCAGCCATAATTAAGCAAACATGGGACTTACTTGTTGGTAGAGTCACCTGACCGATTATACAAACTAAGACGGGTAGACGAACGGTTGGTCAGCCATCTTGGATGGATAAATGGCGAAAAATTAAATAGGCAGTCATGGCACTGTGGTTTTGCTTGACACGGCAGCCAGGGAAAACCACAGCACATGGTCGGCGGACGTTGACATAAATTGATAGAGACACAGAGGCAGACAGGTGTTGCCACAAGTGATAGCATGGCAGCCATCAAAAACATGGACAAAAAGGTGGACAAACAAAAGATGGACAGACTTAAGACTGTGTTGCAACACAACAGCCATGACAAAGCACCCACAATACACAACTGCCAACAGGCTGATTAGAGACTTCTGACTTGTACATAAAATCCACTCCCTGTCACACAAAGAAAAACTGACTCCTAAGAATCCACTCTTTTTCTTACTGCATACAGGCCCAAAGGAAAAAATGTTCCCCCCCCAACGCTTGTGTAGATGACTGCAAGAATGGGTGGAAGACCCATTCCTGTAGTTATCTATATTAAAATCTTCCCAAGATTGGAGATGGCATGGCAGCCCAAAAATAACCCAAAAAATAAATAAGACACAAACTTCACTTTTCATAGACTGATCGGCAGTCATGTCAAACGGATGAACGAGGAAAGGGATAGATCGTTAGAGATCGGCATGGTGGCCGAGTTAAAAGGGTGAGGGATAGAGATTGGAGATGGCACGGCAGCCCAAAAATAACAAAAAAAATAACAAACAAAGACGCAATCCTCTTCTTCTCTTCTAAATAGTGAAATTGATGATGCATTGACACATTTTATTTTTATTTAGTGTGTGTGTGTGTATATATATATATATATATATATACATATACATATATACATATATATAATATATATATATATATATATATATATAATTTATATATAGCCAGCTATACTATCTCTGTCATATACACACACAGACTCTGTACCTAATATTTAATTGTTCAGCTGTACTACAAACATAAGCAGGAAGGCACAGCAACCATCCAAAAACACAACATAGAATGAAAGAATATAAAAATGGGACTCACCGATTGTAGATTTACCTAAAAAGGAAAAGGGATTAGTGCATAAATATTCATCCAAGCTTATTAGACAGACATCAATCTAAAGTCACGGAACAGCGACCAAGACAAGGCACCTTCTATACAACTTCTGACGTTTACCACCCTTCTTTATACCACACTACAAAAGCTCTCCATTCCTATCATCATCATCATATATTGTAGCTAAAGGACCAATAAACTACCAAATATCTGACTTAAAAAAAAAAACCTGTCTGACCCACCACAGACCTCTGGAAAAGTCCCTTTCTGCACCACACCAATCCAGCTCTGATCCTACATCTCAATCTTTCTGGTCACACTATCACTAGTTTAGCAAAACCAAAGCCAGTCTTTGTCTTAGTGTGTATTTAGGTCCAACAAACAAGGGGACAGAATTTCTCTCCAAGCTCCCAACCACTCAGCAGTCCTAAATAAGCTCACTATCCAAACAACAAGGCTTCTAAATGCTCCAATTGTGTTGGAAGGCCATCCCTTCCGACACAATTAAGAGATCTGCTATCTGTTCCTCAACACAGAAGAAAAAACAGAGAGAAATAGACACACAAAGAGAGACAAACGAATGGGTGGCCATGTTGGACAGACGGAATAATTTGGTGGCCATGGTCAAATTGGATGCGCAGACTATGGCTATGTCGGTCAAACGGGTGTTGTAAAAAATAGTCATGGCGCGGCGGCCAAGTAAAGACATATAACACACATAAAATAAAACATTTCAAGCTGATGAGACAAACAAACAGTCATGACACGGCGACCACGACAATCCACCTTCAATACACAGCAAAGACAGAGAGAGGGGAGGATGTAAGTCAGTGTGTGTGCATGTGTGCGTGTTTGTGAGAGAGCGGCGCGGCGGCCTTCCAAAACACACAGAATAAAAAGAAAAATGAGTCTTACTGGTTCGTAGATCTACCTGCGGGAGAAGGAAAAAAAAAAAAAAACGTTAGTCGGACTCAAGTCTCAAGACTCTGACAGTTTGGTAATTTCCTAACCCAACCTTGAAATTCGCTACAAAATGTAGAGCAATGGCATTAACGCTAACGCTACTCTAACTCGTGGGTTCGTCAATGGCATCACTTACTTTTCTTCTTCAGTTTTAAAAGGACGAGGTTCTCCCGGTGTCTCTTCCTCACAGCTTACAGGAGGGCGTTGTTCTGTTATTGAACAAAAAAGTAACACAAACAATATCATTAAGTGGATTACTTTGACTTACAAATGATCAGTTGTATTACACTGTAGCAGCCCTTCGCGGTCCTGTACACCGTCTATACTCAACTCTACCTGGGGAGGCCTCTGTACATTGGTTTGATTGCCTGGCTGTTTAAGAGTTGTAAGACCAATACTGTGGCTGATTTTATTAACCACACCACAGGTACAGGTTATATTCGCGTGAAATAAGTAAACAAACAAAGCTGTTAATATTCTCCTTTGGTCAACTTCAACCAAAATGGTGCGCACGCTTAAGGCCGCGAGGCCTGTTGCTTTGCATTCACTGTTGAATAGTGAGGTTAAAATAGGCCAAATGTTTTTCCCCGGCGCATGTTCTCATTATGAATTTTATAAAATCATAACTAATACGGGTTTACAGCATTATGGGTTAATCCCGTGTCCCTCTGAGCAAACACATACCACTTTTCTTTTGCTAAATCCTTTGTACTTTAATTTGAATATGGGAACTTAATAAAAACTGGGCATTATATGGTGCAAGAGCCTGCGTTTCCACAATGCAGTGAGGTTAAACATGTTATTCTAAACAAATATGCCAAGTTACAAACTTAAAAACCCAACAGGTGCCGACACACCTGACCTCAATGACAGAAACGCCAGGCTAACTGGTGGCTAATTAAGAGGCATTACTAACCTTTCTCAGTGAATTTCCGAGCTCCTCCTGTCGTTGGACGCGATCGTCCCGGTGTCTTTTAACTTCTGCGAACATTTCTGACAAGGACAATATTGCTGTTAAGCCCCGGGGTTTTAAATTTCGACCCCGCCATGAAGCGCCGACACCACCGCTGCCATGGTGTGCGAATCTCGGCGTCTGACGTCATGGTCTTATAGTTTGAGAGCGCATGCGGTGATGCGTTCAAGGATCAGGTAGGGTCGTAAAAACCTAAACTTTTCTCCCTACAGAAATGTTTGGTGCATTGTCAAGCTTTAAAAGATTCTCAGGGCGCTGATCCCCTACAGGGGAAATGCCAGTGATGTTTTACTGTGTTAATTTTTATTTAAAAAAATAGTTTTAGTCAAAGATAAATTGCCTCAGTAAAGATACAGTATGGAGACAGGTGATTGACAGATGATTAATGTAATGGTCAAATTGCATAACACCAAGTAGAAAAAATTCAAGGAAAAGAACAAAGTGATGAATTCAGTTGCATGCATAGACACGGTTTCAACACAGAACTGTGTAAACACTTTGCTGATAGATGAGCCATACCAGGATACAGGCTCACAAAAATCTAACAATAGGTTCCCCCATTCTCACCATCCACAGCCAATATATCCTTTTGTATCTGTTATATAGGGGATTATCAGACAAACAGAATAAATCAACATTCCTTATAACATTAGCAATAACACTTGCCATGGAAAGGGCAATTAAGTACAAAAACAAACACAAATTATTCAACAATAAAACACATGATTTGCTACAATCCACACTGCACTTAGCAGTAAAAAACAGATGAGCAACAGGTCAGGTGGTGATACAGATTTGAACATGTTTGAATTTGGGTGCTACTGCTTCATTTGTTTTTAAGGGGAAGGGCACAAGTTGCCTTGTGCTCAAATATATATATTTTAATTTAGCTGGCTGGCATCATCTAACAAACCAGCTAAATCAGCCTATCACCAGCTAAGATCAACTAAACCCAGCAACTATCTTAAGCTGGTCTGAGCTGTTTTTTTTTCCTCAGCAGGGTGATAATCAGCAATGATTTTTAAGACTATAACAATTTCCCTTCACTTTCCAGTTAAAGTTTAACAAGTCAAAATCTCCTAATGTAGTTTTGTTGTAGTGTATTTTGTTCAGAAATACTGTGCCGGCCAAGTGCAGTGGAATTCTAAACCCATTTAAAATATACAGTAGTTTAAGAACTAAATCATTCTCTATTACACAGCAATCCTTTGTCGGTCTCTTGTATTGTGGCACAGTTAAGCTACAACTGCAGGGATTAAATGGAAGCACATGATGATTCAGCCCCGTGATTTCTCAGAGTTGGGTCAAGTATTCAGTCATTTCCTTTTCTTTTGTTTCTTTCTCCTCCTGACACCGTAGCCCCCTTTACTCTCTTTCTTTCCCTCTTTCGCCCTCTTTCCACTCCGTGATGGCATCCCCCCGGCTGGAGACTTTCTGCTGTCTGAACCGAGACGCGGCGACAGAGTTTGTAGTCACCTTTCAGCCCGTCCTCTTCGGGGCTTTGACTCTGGGAAGCGCAGTTCTCAGCCTCTTGTTCGCTATTTTACAAATTCTGCCAAAACGCAAGAGCTACAGAAGACTGCAGTATCCTCTGCCAAGGCCTGCGTCCTCCTCACGGATATTGTTCATCATCAGTATATGTGACATACTGGGATGTACAGGTAAAGCACAAACTGCCGCTATGGGCCTTTTTTTATTTTATCTGGGGAAAAGTGAGAAAAGATGTTGGCACAGCGTGGTATGGCTGGGTCCAATTACGCACGCAAATATTTTCCTTTTAACCCTTTTGTTGCTCTGTATTTGCCTGTGTGTCCTGCTTTATTCACACAGAGAATGAACATTGAACATAATGTATGTGCAGTTATGAAAATGTAATTTATCTGCCAAAATCTTTTTTTTTCTGTATTAATCAATCCTACATTAGCTTTTGCAAACTTTAAAAGCAATGAGACCCTTTTTCATCTGGTAACTTGGATACAAACTGTAAAAATGCAAATTTCAGATGTTGATAAAGTTTGTAAAAAAACAAACAAACATATATTTCAGATATTTAGGTGTGAGTGAGTGATGTAAGTAATGAAATGGCTCTTAACAACTGCATCATGTTCCCCCTTGGCCTATGTTGATTTGATTGCAGCTGTTACAGAGTTGTTGATACACAAAAGGCTGGAGATTATTTTCAGATTGTTGCACTACATCAAAAACCAATGTCACATTTGAACTGCTCATTCATCACTTTGCTCCTGCACTTGCTGAGAGGGGGAGGCAGATGAAGTCATGTATTTCTGTGTACTTAGTGCCCAGTGAGATTCATCCACCACTGCAAACGAACAGCTTGAAGCACACCCATGACACAATTTAAAATGAAATACACAACAGCATGCAGTCTGCATCGCATAAAATTTCTGGGAGAGCTCCCCTTTTTTCCATGCCTCTCAGCTGTGAAGAGTTTCATGTAGGAAATGGAAACACCCTTATAAAACACAGCTGGAGGCAGTTCATATTTCCATGATGTAAAGCTGCTATTAAAAGGACTCCATGACTGCCTGTAATTAATTAATGTGCCGAAAATATAGAGGCTGAAAAGAATCACTTTGATGTGTTTAAAATGTTAATTAAACCCAGACCAATTTCATATCTCCCCTGTTTGTATTTATTCCTCTCCTCCTCCAGTTGTGTTTGCAGCCAAACGCAGGAATTGTCCAATTTGCTCATAGTCAGAGAACATGTGTGGTTCTCCTCTCTCCCAGGTATCATCATAAGGTCATCAGTCTGGCTGGGCCTGCCCAATATCATCGACCACATCTCTGTGGCCAACAGCACTGATGTCTGGCCGGAGGTCTTTTGTGTTAGCAGTGCGGTATGTATGATGCTCTCGGATTAACCTTCACCCTCATTCAATACTCAAACAATTCAGTTAAGGCTTCATGTGAACTGAGCAAACGCACAACATATCATGCGTGACAGATGCTGATTTCACACATAAACATGGTCATTTGTTTAAATGCATGCTCAACACAAGTGACTATAACATCTGTCACACTGCATCCACTGAAACTGTAAAGGCACTGATAACAGAGGATGAACAAGACACAATAATCACTCCATACTCATTATTTATTTAGTTATTTAGTTATTATAGCTATGACCTGTACAGTCAAGTATATTGTATCCTATTTATTTGCTCCAGGTGTGGATCCAGTTGTTTTTCAGCGCCTCTTTTTGGTGGACCTTCTGTTATGCTGTTGATGTCTTCCTTGTGGTGAAAACATCTGCAGGAATCAGGTGCTCGTAGCCAAAGCTTTATACTGAGCTGTGTTTGACATAAAGCAAGTTTCATTTGTTTTCTGCACATGAAGAAAATCATTCTCAAGATATACGGCCGCAGCATGTGTTGTGAGCTGAGTCTCATGACTTGTTTCTTTCCCCATCAGCACCATTATCCTCTACCACATGATTACATGGGGTCTGGCTGTGCTGCTGTGTGTTGAAGGAGTGGCCATGCTCTACTACCCATCCATCTCCACGTAAGACTCTTTCCTGTTCCTTTAGCACCAACAAGCACCTCTCATCATTATCCTATCAGGAGATATATAAAGAACATTAACATATTTGTGTATAGTACTGTGTATAGAGACAGTTACTCTGTTGCAGTGCTGTGATCACATTGCCTTTTTTTCTGCTCTTCTGTGCAGTTGCGAACAAGGCCTCCAGCATGCTATCCCTCACTACGTCACCACGTACGCACCGATGCTGCTCGTCCTAACAGCCAACCCCATCTTCTTTAACCGAACCTTATCTGCAGGTCAGTCCCTCACTCTCAAACCTCTCTGACAAATACTTTTCTCACACATACGCATAAGCCGAAATAACCGCCTTTTCTCGTTTCACCCTCCCCCCCAAATCTAGTAACATCTTTACTAAAAGGACGACAAGGAATCTACACAGAAAATGAGAGACGGCTGGCCAACGAGATAAAAATCCGGTTCTTTAAAATAATGCTGGTGTTCTTTATTTGGTATGTTACCATCCTATATCAAACCTGTGAACTTAAAGGAACAGTTTGCTATTTTAGGAAGCATACTGTTACATTGTTACAAAGTTTAGTATGGTAACACAGTTTAATAGTAGTTTGAATTTGATGAGTGAGTGCTGACTTTCTTCCTAAAGATAATGTAACTATTAGATACAGACAAGGGATTCACTGTGATGGATTACAAAAGGCCTACTAATAGATTTTAATATTGTACAGAATTTATGAAAACTGGTAGATGCTTAGAAAAGCAGAAAAGGTATTTGTGATGTGTTAAAAATATTTTTCTATAATATAATGTAAATGTAATTCATCTTCTGTGGGCAAATGTGTTTGTTTGTTTGTTTGTTTATGTTGTGGTGTGACTCTCACAAGAGAAACACATGAAAAGTCATATGTGCTGGTCCTCAGTAGAGGTCAAACAAATTAACCCTTGTTTTTCTCACTTATTTCAGCACAACTAAAGCTTCATATTCATGTGGTGAAAATAATAAGTCTTATTTAGAGACACTTGTTGAAAGCTAATGAGACATACTGTTTTTGCTCTAATATTTTAGCTGGATTCCCAACATCATTAATGAGAGCCTCCTCTTTTACTTGGAGATGCAGACAGACATCAATGACAGCAGTTTCAGGAATATCAGAAACGCAGCCCTCATCACATGGTTTATCATGGTGGGTTTAAAAAAAACATCAACATTAAGAACATTAATTTAATCAGTTCATAACACCTTAAATCGTTCTGTTTTTATTCTCTATTTCAGGGGATCCTGAACCCCATGCAGGCTTTCCTCAACACCCTGGCTTTTCACGGCTGGACAGGCTTTGATGTTGACCTCAGACTGCAGCGGAAGGAGGGAGCTGCCCTGGGACTCAGTTTCTACTTCACTGACCAACACAGGCAGCCCTAACCCCATGGTGGGAACTACTCTGCTGTACCAGAGTCACATCCAGGAAGCCAAGAAGAACTTGACGGGCAATGGACACCACCACTCCGATGCCATCAGTGTCCTCTCTGAAGGTAAATGGCCTTGCAGTGGCTGTAACAGCTCACCTGTATATCAGGGCTGGTGAAGCTAACACACAACTCATCAGCATCATTAAGGGTACACAGTGTCTCCTGTTGCTATGGCTGGACTGCCTCCTCTTAATAGAAAGTGTCTTTCAGATGAGACCATTATGGCATCATCCACTGAGGAATCTGCTCCCACTGTCTGATGACAAGTTTATTTGTTAATAGAGAAACTATTGTATTAGACTGAATAAGTTTTACTCATGTGTACCTCATAAAGTGGTATCTGTGTATGCTGAACAATGAATTGCATTTACTGGATAAAAATATCAATATTTATTCACTCATCATAGCAACATTGACTGAGGACATAGGCTTTTTTTCACTACAGACATTTTGACATGTCACAGGAGGAAAAGTTCAGATGTAAATAATAAAATGAATGAGAACTGAATCGCTTCAGTTTCAGGGTTCTGGTGTTGCTCATGCTGACTCACTGTCACACTGATGGCTTAACGTGACATTTGGATAGAACAGAGATATTGTTAATGTTATTAGTAACGCCTGTGTTTCTTCTCCAAGTCAAAATATCGGTCATGAAAGAAACCTGTTGAGATTGTATTAAATGTATTTTGGGATTGATTTTGTAAAGCATTTTCTACAATTTTCTACCATTTTGTAGTTTGTTTGTGCACCATTTAGATCGTGTACAAAGGCTATTCAGTGTTTTCTGTCATCATTTCAGTGTCCCTGACATTTAAAGTCCCTATAAATAAAGTTAATGTTCCAAAGAATATATGTTTTTCACTCATTTATCTAGCCTTCAAAGTATTTTTTTTCTGTTTTTTGTCTTTCAGCAAATACAAGTATAGCTCAAAACCATATTGCTAAATTGTAAACACAATACAAAAACTTCCTCATTAAAGACAGCAAGATTGTATATTATTCAAAATTCCCAAAATACATTTGTGGATGTATGCACATGTGTAAGCACAATTGTGATGGAGGTATCAAATCAATACCTCAATTATTATTAGTTTGATAACACCCAGTAATCTGCCCCTATTTTGTCTTGCTAGGTTCAGAGTCTAGTACAGTTGAAATCCACATTTCCAGCGAGCTACAAGACTATGAGGATGTAGAGGCTGATGGAGAATCCTTGGAGAACTCTGTGAGGCACTAGCTGGGGTCAACAACAAACCTCCCTCCACTTCTGCGGTGTGACATTGCTTTTAGTTATTTCTGTTTTAGATTGTGTACTCTTAGCCTCTTGAGACTTCCTCCAGATGTTAACTGGTCACAGGATTTCATGAATTGGTATGACTGATTAAGTTGAATTTTTGATTCCAAGCCTTTTGCTTTTCACTAAGCTTTTAAAAGCTGTCTGCAGTACAGTGTAGTGTTACTTTGCAGACCCATCAAATGTACATCAACAGTCCCAAAACAACTGCACAGTCTCATGTAGCAGTCAAAACAAACATTTTCTTACTAATAACACACGTTGAGCTTTCTATGAACTGGACGTTAAGCTCCTATGGCACAGCAGAATGTAATAAGTTAATAGGTGTCTTTTTTATGTCACTGTATTTCCAACTGTCTATCTTGTGTTTTTGCACATTTATTTTATTCTGTATTAAATATCCAAAATATTCTAAAGAATTTGTTGGTGACACTTTCTGTAAAGCAGCTTTTCCCCCCTCAATTTCAAACTAAATACTCCCAAGCTAGGTAAAATACTCAATTCAAGACACAGGCTCCATGGTTTCTGATATCAAAATAGAGTGATTTATTTGAGACACTGAATGACTTCAAAGTTTTGCCTTGGAAACAGGTGATCGCACCCTGGACCAGGGTGTGAGAGAGACAGTAGCTGTCACAGCACTTATTCCATACTGGGCTCCTCAGCATGCCAAGAATGGCCACCAACCCACAGCCCAATTCTCAGTCTGACACAGACAATAATGGCTCTCAGCAAATGAAAAACAATGAACCACCCATTAACATCCAATTGTGACTTTAAAAAAAGAGAGAGAGAAAAAAAGACAAAAATAAATTGGCCCTTTACTTTCAGCAAAATCTGAACATTTTCTGAACCTGCCATTACAAAAAGTGCACTTCACGTTGCTTTAGTTGAAGTTGACTGAAAGGAACCAGAAAAAAAAGGCAAACCAAAGTGATGGCGTTAGTTATACTGTCTTTTACATTAGATCCAAGTATCTAGAGGGAGGCAGACTTACTGCACACCGCTGAAGCTTAGCCCACAACACAGGTATTTGAAATCTGATCAGCGAGAAGCATTCAGCGGGACTGAACAAGACCAAACATAGCTTCTTTTTTTTAACCAACAGCAGGACTTTTGCTTGACCTCCACCTTCTAGTCAAAATGTGCTCTGAATTTTCAGTAGACTGAACAGAGGAAAGTGCCAAAGAGAAACCATGGTAATGCTAATCAAGCTGTAGTAGGTCTCGCAGGTAGGGTTTTGTTGTTGATACTCTGATGTCCTGTTCCACATGCCACACCATCTTAAAGCAGCAAACCAAACAGGAGAATGTGATGATTGTTCACTCCCACATTGTTGACCAGAAAATTCCCTGAATGCAGGTAATGAGATGCACATTTCTTCCATGGCTTTCAGTGATCAATAGAGGAGAGCAATGTTACTCAACACATCTGTCTCAATGCCATTTGTGACTCACTGGGAGGGGTGAAAAAAAAAAAAAACATGACGCACTGGATATGATTGGTCCTAGTTGAAAAAGACTGTATTAAAAGAAGCTGGTGAGACATGCACTTCATTTAAAAAGAGGTCTCGTAACGCATTATCAGCGAAGAAATTGTGACAGCTCTAGCCATTAATGAGCTCCTACAGGATGGCAATAAAGAGTACTGTATATAAACATATATACACAGTATATAAGTCTGTGTATTAATCTAATTTACATATCTTTACATTCTTTAAATTTACATCCAAAAAGGGAGAATATTCTCTTTGTAAACCACATTTTTCACATCTTGTCCACAAAATGACATTTTCTAATCTCGAGTGAATGGAGCAGGTCATTTTAGGAGATTAGGACTATTTCTTGGCAGGTTTTTCCTTTTGTCGACCTGATGTTAAACGTGAGCTAAGAACTACCTTGTAGCGGCACATTCAGTGTTGACTTTCAAAAGTCCATCTGTGGAAAATAGTCCAAAAAAAGCAAGAAGTAATCTTGAAACAAACTATTCTCCACTGAGGAGAAGTTAAGCACCCTGTCGACAGACAATACCAGCGCTTCAGTATGGATGTTACTTTTCTCATGTCACTAGTTAGTTTGTTTGGACATGAAGTAACATTTGCACAAAGGAATTGTAAAACCACAACCTTTCTTTCATAATTTGTTGCCTTTTGCAGCCAAACACATGAATCATTAACACTTCTCTCTTTCTGTAAAACTCATCTTTGTGTTTCCAAGCCTTACAACGCGATAACAGCTGGACCAGTGGCCCGGAGGGATCACAGCACTTCCTCATTACAACCCTTTAAAAACACGGATGCACCCAGGGAGTTGGATTCAGTCCAGTCTTGGGGATCTCTTAACCAGCTTCCATTGTCTCAAACAGGCATATCACAAAACACACATCAACACACTGTAAGGTGCACTGAATTCAGTTGGTGCTGGCTCCTCAGAAGCTGCTGCAGTCATCTGGTTTTTACTTCTGTGAGGGTTTTGTTTCAGTCCACCTTATCAGCTCTTCTTGAGCAATGAGAGTGTGTTTGCTGATGTCAGAAGAAGGCAACTTGCTGCACGTTCCAGGATTTACGATCAAAGTCTCAAGTCAGCTATTTTCGGAGATCAAGAACACATACCTAGAAGGTAGAGCATTAGGTAACATTAATAATACATTTCGAAGCAACATGTCTTTGGCATTTACTACAGAAGATTGAAAAATTAAAAAGCTGCACACATTAAAAAAAAGATATAGTTGGAAATTAAGTCAAAACAATCTCTCTGGCTTACCGAGCCGTCTGATGCACTGGCACCAACTTTGTCCCCGGTGCTGTTCCAGCATACCTCGAAAATACCACCAGTACCCCTGTAGCTGTGCACCAAGGCTCCAGTCTAAAACAACAGGACAAACAAATAAATTACCAACTCTGTAAACTGAGATTTTGCAGCTACAACAAATCTTCTCTCCTGTGCTGTCAGTAGCAGTATAAATTCCAGTCTGACGCTTACCGTGGTGTTCCAAATGTGGACACACTTATCGAAGGAGCCACTGGCCAGGTGTTTGCCATCAGGGCTGAAAGCCACACTGTAGACAGGTTCCTGGTGTTTGGTCAGCGTGTGAATACAAACGCCTCGCTCAACATCCCACAGTCGCACTGTCGAGTCGAAAGAGGCACTGTGGGCATGGGACAGACAAAGAGCGCACAAAGAAAACATGAGACCAGTGCCAAGGGGTCGTGATCATCTGTTTTTGTAACATTAAAGATGTTAGACAGATTGATTGTCATTATTTGTGTTGAATGTCTGGTTCTAAGCAATTTCAAAATGCTAACATGTCAACCTCCTATATGAAACATCTTGGAAACACAAACCACAAACACAAATCACTGCCTCATTAAGGAGAAAAACTACACAAAAGGATCACGTTTTGGCACAGTGCAAATAAGAAATGTGTGAACTTAAAAAAAGGGAGTGTCAAACTGTGGACACTTGTGACAAAAAGACTGATTTCAATTAACACATCACAAAGAAGCTACAGTGTATCACCAGACTATAAATAGGCAGGGCTAGTCACCTATGGGTGGCAAGAAATAAGAGTGAACTTCAGAAAGGAGGGAGCAAAACTGAAGTCAATTAAAAATGTGAGCCATGCGTCCTGATCAGCGATGACATTTACTTAAGATTATGAAGTTTCATAGGAGCTGTGGTGAAAATGGCAGTTTTATCCCCAGTGTGAATTACAGGCAGGTATGCTGGGTTGTCAGCAAGGGCTGTAAATTCCTGTGGTATTTGAAGTACAACATTTAAGCATGCATGCACATCTGGGTCAGGGTGTAAGGCTGTGGGCCACTGACATTTACTAGCACTGGGATTTTGCCTGAAACATGGTTTCTTCTGAATGCCAGGCTATGACAAGTGTCCCCTTCCCAAACATAAATTTAAACCCACATATACAGAGTTTGTTCTGCACAATGTCTGAGCAACTGTATGTGGTTGCACCGTATGATCTTGAATGTGAGCTAGGAGTGAGCGATTCTCCACCTGGCGAGCATGATGTTGGAGTTAGGGTTGTTTGTGCCAGGGCCTGTGGGACTCCACTTGATGGTGTAGATCTCTTTACTGTGAGCCTGGAGGTCGTGGACACAGGACTCCTGCTTCATACTCCAAATCTGTGTGTGAAGGAAACAGCAACAGAAAAATATGACTGAATACACAACACTACTCAGGATCATTCTCTTTAACCGGTGACAGTGAGGACTGGTCTTACCTTTAATGTCATGTCATCTGAACAGGACGCAAGCAGCATACCTGATGGATCCCACTTAATGGCATTAACTTCATTCTGCAAAACACAAAATTTGTTAGCATGACTATTAATGGGAGTAAGCATGGTTATAGTGTCAGATAAGGTCAGAAGAGCAGCATGGAAACAGCTGCTTACCGTGTGGCCCTGGAAGGTCTTGAGGGGCCGGTCGCTGCCAAGTCGACATACGTGGATGCACATGTCTGTGCTACAGGAGGCAAAGGTGGTGTTGTTCTGCCAGTCAACATCCAGAGCTGGGGCTGAGGAATATTTTAATGCAAAGATCCACACTTATTAAAAGGTTATGAGTTTTATGAGCCCATAACATGAGCATAACTGAGCCAGAAACATGCATGCATCGTGTTAATTGTTTTCCTGTTCTGGATAGTGGCGGTGGTGAACTTGTTTTACCTGAGTGAAAAGGGAACTGCTGCTTGGCTTCTCCTGTGTGTGCATCCCAAATGATTGTCGTCTGGAAAATGAAATGAAGCATTTCAAACGACAAACGAAACATTTCTAAATGTATCATTGCAAAGAATGGGGCATATTTAATGTACTCTAATTGACTACCAGGGCTTGAAATTAATACCCACTGTCCCATGAAATATACTTGATGAAAAATATAATTGATGCAGCTAGTGTTACTACTTGTATATTCTATATAAAATGTATACAAATTCAATTTAGTTTAATTTAATTAATTAATTTGTATTCGATTATATCTGGTTACAGGCTACAATGATGCTATGATATAATAAGTAATATTAAGTAAGATATGGCAAATAATTGCAGGGTTCTCGCTCACTAAGTCTCTTGAGTTTATACTGAAAAGAATATTTACTGATAGCAGTGCTGTTATTGTATATGGATACTGGGAAAATGATATGTTACAGATTTACATTCTGGCTGGTGAGCCCAAAAGAGTTAATGTCAAGTCCTAAGACTGATAAAGAGACAAAAAAACATGAGGATATTATTATTATTGAAAGACACAAATCCATGCTTTGGGAGCTTTATGAAATACCTTATCTACGCCAGCACTGAGAATAGAATTCCCTTTCTTGTTCCACTTGAGTGCAAATATGGGCCCTTTGTGCTGCCCCAAGGTGCTTGCCAGATTTCCTAAAGGATAAGAGCCATATCCATTTCTTTTAGAGAAGATCCTTCAAAAATTTGTCAATTGTCATTGTTAAAGACAGAGGAAACAACACTGTACTGGAGTGATGAAAGACATACCATCCTTTGTCCATATCCTGGCAAATCCATCATATGAGCCGGTTGCGAGGAGAGTTCCATCACTCTGTTTAATGGAAAGATAACAAAAAGTGTTACTTAACTGTCCTCAGCTGCACAATCTGCACATGGTAAAAGTACAAGAGTAGAGATGTGGGTGGAAGTTTGGGGACCTACATTCCAGTCTAGTGAGGTGACGTCTTTGTTGCTGGGGACATCCTGGCCACCTTCTCGGATACAGTGGCGCAGCACCAGCTGGGTGGAGTTGGAGTTATTATTCTCGTTCAGGTTCCAGATCCTGGCGGTGGAGTCCCCCGAGCTGAACAGAATACCAACGCAGCAGGAGGGGGTCAAAAGATTGTTGGAATATAAGCTGTCAGCGAGGGTTCTTATGAAGCCATTTATCTTTCAAAATAAAAGCCAAAGCGTGCATACAATATAGTATGATTCATCCTGCGATCTGTTTCAGCACAGACTCACCCTGAGGCCAGCAGATCGCTGACAGGGTTCCAGGCACAGATGAACACTTCAGACTCGTGGCCTCGGAGAACTGTGGCTTTACTGGCTGGTATCGCAACATCTACATCCATCTCCATGGGCTCACTGTGGTTATCTGAGAAGAGTGGATGCACACACAGATGGACGCATACACATGCACATATTTATATATGCATCAATACACACATGCAAACACCCATATGCCTTTACTCATCAGAAGGCTATGGAGTAATATAAATAAGCTGCTGATGAATTCATCTAAAATGTATATTAATTGTTACCAATTGTTTAAGAAGTTGAAGTGTTACCTTTAAATAACAGAGAGGGATCAAAGAAAAACAATAATGTACTTTGGATGGTATAAGCCAGTGTTATTTTTATTTATCTCAGTCTGAAAAACTGACCCACTTGGTGTGCACACAGTAATAACAGTATAATGAAAACCATGTTGCACTAATGGATGCAGCATTTAAAATAGGAAAGACTTGGTAAGCTTTCATTTCTTTTCTACCTTGTATAATCCTCCCCGTATCCTCAGACAGCAAAACCTTACTCACACCAAACTCTTCCTATTGCCATTCACACCTTCTAATTAAATTCCTAGGGGGGATACATTGACACAAACATCCACTCCTCTTCCCCTTGTCAAGAGCTCCACCTGATCTACACTTCTCTAGTTTCACTCGCAGAAGAAGGTAAACAGCTGCTGATGATATCACATTCTGTTAAAACCACACAGCTGTTACTGTTTCTGTGTGTAAAAACTGCACATGCAGAATCAACGTTATTATTCTGCCACTGCCATGATAATTTGAATTTTTAAGTGAGTAAAGAAACAAAATATGGTGACTACACATAAGAATAAGAAAGCTTTTTTATATAATTTCATTATTTTATACTGGGATAAAAGATATTTTTTTCACTTGTGAGCCTTCACAATGGGAGATTGAATTCTTGTTAGCCCTTTTCTTTTCACCCCTCCTGATTCCCACTTTACCACATAATTACTTAATGCAGACTATGCCAGTTCCTGCTATAGGACAGTGGAGACATCCATTTTTAAAAGATTGAACTTACTCATGTTGTGAGTGCCGTTCTCCTCCCCATTGACAGTGGCTTCTCCGTTCTTTGGTATATTAGACTGGTTTCCAGAGGTTGAAGCTGCCATGGCACCAGCCGCCTGCTGCTGGGCTAACTTGTCGCGAAAGGCCTGCTGCCGCGTCTGCACCACATCTGGCATCACTGCGTCAATGAGCGACAGCGACTCGATTGGCCGACCATCGAACACTGTGCCATCCTGTCAGGACAACGGCGGTAAGTAACACATCATGAGGTGGTGTGATTTTAATTAGGGACTGTCTAGAGTTGTGTTTCTTGATAATGATCAATGATCAAGGTGGAGAGTGTTCTCTAATTAGTATTTCTCTACAAACATTTTTTAGTGTTTCTTCTGGTATAACAATGACCAAAGTCTGGCCTTTGTATCATTTGGCAATAGAAAACATATGTCAGTAAAGTCAGTAAAAGCAGGTCCCTGCCCTCACCTCATTGATGCTGATTTCTGCCTCCACATACTGAAGACCTTTCTGCAGGATGGAGATGAGGGCTGCAGGGGGCACTAGTGTTCCATTGATGTTAGACTGGCTGATGTGGCTCTCAATGCCAAAGGTGAATGCTGAGTGGGAGAAACCTGAAAACAAAACACCATTCACATTCATTAACGAGAGAGTGCCAAGCACAAGATGTGCACAAACACAGCACACATATTCAAAGAATAGTCTTGCCTGATCCAAACAAAGCTAACAATAATTGAATACAAAAACCAAATGGTGTAACAAGTATGACATTTGAGAGTATAATAAAGCATGCCAATGTCAACGTTGGCCTCTGAGACTGCTAGTAGCTTGTATTCTGCCAGATGGTTTCAGAGGCAGTCTACAGTAAACAGTAATAAAACACAACAGCTAGAATTTGAATCATTGATCGAAATCCTCTCAAAGAATAAGGCATGTTGACGTCTGAGGATCAGGGACACCCACAATAAAGGTGGTAATTATCTGTTTATTTCTATGCACTATAAGCTAAGGAAAAAAAATCCTTGGTGTAAGTGAGCATAAAATGTTTGACGGTGCATGACATAAAAATAATAGTATTTTATGAGCTTTGTTTTTAGGAATTATTTAGCATGATAATTGCATTGTCTAGACAATGGTGAAATGAGTGTGCAAATCCCTGCAATACTAAAAAATATTGGCAATGAATGCATCAAGTGTAAATAAATTCATTTATTTTCAGCATAAAACAGTATCATTGTGTTTAGCAAATATCAGTGAGACAAACCTGATTCTTGGAGGTATCTGTACACCAAGAAGTTCACTTCGTCACTGGTAATACTCATCTTAGCCCAATGAAAGGGAGGAGGTATGTTGGAAGGCTGGGCTCACTCCTGAAAATATAATCAAAAATGGGAATTAAAATTAACATTTAGGTCTACTAGTGTTGCATATGGCATATTCTAACAAATTACATCTCTATTACATTCCTATAAAAATAGATAATAATTTTGCACACTGCACAAATCCACCCTGGTCCTTGTTTAGTGACACAGTCATGGGCTGATTTTAATAGAACATTTTAATAGACACACAAAAACACACACACAATGGACAGTCCTGCCTTACAACCTCTCTTAGTACATGCTCTTGTCTTGCCCATTGCTGCATGATTCCTTCAACTGACAATGTCAATATCTGGGTCACTTAACCTATGAATCCAGGTCTAGCACTGAATGTAAGTATTTCCAGCCTCTCTTCTCTGGCCCTAATGGGAGTGTCTATATCCATTTGGCTTCCACTGAGAACTGAATGGTGTTTCCCATTAGTGACCCGGCCAACCATCTAGATGGAAAGAGCCCTGATGAAGCAGTAAGGATATTAAATGCCAGTCTACTGCCCATCTAGTGAATTACAGTAGAGACCATGGGGCTAATTATTCATAGCAGCCAGCCTGACCTTCCCCTCTGAGTTATTCTCAACAAATAGAGGTGTTTAACAGAGCTTATGTTAACATTTCAACTGAGACTGTCTCAAAACTGAAGGGAGCTGAAGAAACAAAAAATACAATTATGTTTTATATTCCATCAAGTTTTTGTCCTCAGGCTATTGAACGCTGCAAGAATACTGTAGAATTTATCGTTTTCCATTGACTAATGCATACACTTTATAAAAGCAGGGTAAATAGAGCTGGAATGTGATTACTTATTTACCCACAAACATGATGTGAACATACACAAATGTACAGTAAATACAATAAGCAAGAGAATGGCTTGTAAGCAGGTTAAAGTAAGGAAAAATGCTTAGCAAAAGAAACAACCTGACTCATGCCATAAAAAAATAACTATTTCCTGCTCTCCCACTGGGACATAAAGGGACAGACACTCTGCTGAGAATAAAAAGAGAAATAAAGGGGGATGGTGTCAGGTATGAAGACTGTATGGCTGTCCAACTCTCATTCCAAACACTGCCCAAGCCCACTCAAGTTTCTCTTTGGTAGCATAGCAACAAGAGCGATCGAGCAAAATAGACAGAGAATGGTGTTGTCCCAATTACCACTGGGCATACAGCCAGAGGGGTTGAACATGTTACTCAACATGAATTATTCACTTTCACCTTGGTATATTCTTTCAGATACAGTCTACCTTTATTGTACCACAGCAGACGTACTGAGAGATGGAATTATAACAACCTCTGAAACTGGTGCAGCCACAATGTGATGTGTCATTTATTTTTTCCTAACAGAAGAAGAGGTGCTATGAAGTAACACCTAGAGTAAAACAAATCCTGCAACAACTGCAGAAAATATCTCATAGAAATATTACTAAACACAAACATTCTCATTATCATTTATGACAAACAAATTACACTCAAATGGCAAAGGCTCTTTGCTGCTTTCTTCCAAAAAGAAATTTAAACTTGTCTACCTTACCCATTATACCCTGCTTTGACCACTGACACCATGTTTCTCTTAAGCTAATTAGCTTACATATGGGACTAGGCAGGGCTAGCCACATCAAAGCAAGGCAGCCACTGCACCCAAGGCCACTACAGCTACATACCAAACAACTGGAAACGTAATTAACAGGCAGCCTAGAGGGGCTTTGGTCCCATTGGTGCAGAGCTGGAGCAATAATCCCTCTATCAGATGGGCCCATGATGCCACCATCCATTATAAAACTCCCTGGGCATCCAAGCCTCCTTTGACCAAACATTGTGCCGTCCAGGAAACCAGACAATATCCTAACCTCTGCCATGGTTACAGTTTATCCACTGGTGATAAGTGAAGTCAACATCTGAAGATAATATTTCCTCTGAAAAAAGACATCACAAAGGAATAAAAACACTTGCTTATAAGGCTGTGACTATAAAAGCAGTGTTTTCACAGCACAGATTAACCTCACAGGGGTAAGAGATATATACTGTAAACAAAATATTAACATTCAGATATTAAAACCACACATTCTTTATCATTGTTACTGTCATAGGGTGGGCAAAATGTTAGAAACACCTCAGTTTAATAGAATTGTTGTCTGAAATAGAAAAACTGGACATTATATATCAAAATGTGGATTGAGTTTGAATTTGTTCACATAAATTACATGCCAGTTCAAATTCATTCAAACTTACATTTTTGGAAAAATGACAGCCTTAATGAGTTCCCCACACAACAACTGTTCCACATGGCTTATGTTGCTATGGCAATGTATCACGCTGAACAGTATTAAGGTAACAGAAATCCCAAAGCCATTAACTGAATATTTGAGCCAGATGAGCCCCAGCCTGGAAATACTACATAGCAGCTTCACTACATTCAACCCTGCACAACACCAAACTGAAGGAGTATTTGTACTGTTTGCCGACAGAGTATCAATACATCTGTGGAATAAAACTGGATTATGTGTTACATGCCCCAAAATAACCTAAATCAATTCAATCCCATCTGTCTTGATTCTCGCTGTGTGTGTTAATTAAACAAGGCCAAGAAGCTTTTTAACATTACATATCTGTCCAAAGCCACAGTTGTAACAATAAAATATCTGTCAATTGAAAATTAATTTGCACAGCATCCAAATAAATGTGTTTTTGTCTTTCTCCTTACAAAGCTTTGTGTTAAAAGACCCCGCCAAACGCACAGGTTTCTCCTTTGACAGGTTTCTCCTTGCACTGTTGTTAAGTTGTCATTCTCAAAACTAGCCGATTAGACAAATGACCTGTCAATCATCCAGAAATGAGCTATTTTTGCGATGAGAAAAAGCTGTCACAACAGATTCAGTGACCAAGCCCAGAGACAAAGATGTCAACATTTAAGTCTAAAACCAACAGTCACTGAAGCATTTCTAAGAGGTATTCAAGAATTTTAATTAATATGTATTTAACATGTATTTAGCTGAAGAGCAGGCAGGCAACAGGTAAGACAGACGACTGAAAATCCTAAATGGTAAATGATGCTATGGTCATCAGGCTCGCTGCAGTATGTGTTCAGTATATACATTTGCTTGTAGTTTATATTTACAAAATCCAACACAGATGCAGTTGAGCAATGCGGCTACATTGTTTCACTAACTATTTTGTTCATGCGTTTGTATTTTAAACTGTCATCAGAGATTCACATCTGATGAGGGCATTGAAATACAAATGTTAATTAAGGCTAATCAGATGTATTAGATAAGACCAAGGGTGATTATTAATTTATAAAATATCTGAGCTGATGCCAAGCAATAAATTTGTGCACATTCCAAGGATTATATGACAGCACGTTGAGACTGTACAAATTTTGCTTTAGACTTAAAAGAAAGGAAACAGTGTCTGAGGATAGACTTTAAGATACATTAATATTTTGTTAGTAGCAATATGGGAGGTTGAATGTGGAGGGAGCATGCTGGGAACATGAATTATCATTCACTGTATACCAGTTTAGAGATTAATTTAATTCTCAGGCCTTTACATTGCCACGAATGAACAATTTGATAATTTAACTATATACAGAATATATACAGAAATAAAATAGTATTTGTGAAGCTTTAAGCTACCAAGGTTAAAATATGCCACTGCAAATAATTCCTTGCACACTGCTCAGGCTTGTCATGTGAAATCATCCATTCATCACAGAAATCAAATAAAATACTTTTTGAACATAAACATTTGAGTGCTGAAGTAAAAGAGTAATGAGAACAACACAACCAGCCATCTCCTACATATGCAGGTTTGAAAAGAATGATGTTAAAAACCAGCATACCAGGGACCCCATTTTCTCCTGAACAGTCACCTCCTGACAGATGTGCAAACAAGACCTGGAAACAGCAGCCATTTTCTCTTGAACTGCTCTGCTGAGTAAAACCCGCCTTTGAAGCTTCTGGTTGGGCTGCAGTCTTGAGGGGGGAGGGGAGTGAGAGAGATAAGAGTGGGGGAGGGGAGTAAGTGAGGGGGATGGTGGAATGGGAGCAGGGTGGTAAATAATGATCCCCACATAGGTAATCACAACAACCATTCGAACATTATTCTTTGCCTCCCTCAATGAGTCACTTAGAGGCAGCCAATGTAGGTCGGCGCACAGTGGGGGTTGGTAGCCTTCAGTCTCTAGGGGAAACACTTCTCCCACGCTTCCTATGGGTGGCAACACTTAAAATGTTTACCTGTTGTGGCCAACTGTGTGCCAAGATAAACAACAGTGTGCAGGTTTTCATTCCAACCAAAGACTCCACCCACTGACTAATAGACTTTTTTTTTTTTTAGACAAGATGAACTCGTACATTATCTGCTAAAGTGATCAGTTGGAATGAAAACCTGGAGACTGTTGACTCTCCATGGCATATGGCCAGCCACCTCTAGAACCACTAGGCCTAGCCTACTGGTTCTTGCAGCAGTTAACAATCAAGGAAGTCATCAGGGTAACACATTAGCGCAAATACAGCTGCTGATACTGCAAACATGCCCAAGTGCTGTGATCCTCACATGATCTACAATAGGCCAAATCTTTGATATACACCTTGACAGATTTGCAGCAATTTGAGCATTTCTGGTGTTTTTCCCTTTCAAGAGAGAACTGCACATTCACAGGTACAACCATCAATTATATTTTCTCTCTAGGGAATGAATGGGGGATGGTGACAGACAACGAAGATCACTGAAAGGATTCATCATGATGGCTGCTAATCGGGGGCGTCAGGACCTAAGATCCACCCTCATGCTGAACCCATTAGAATCAAATAAAAATGACAACTCCCACTTGCCCATTGGTGCCATTTAGCATTCTCAGTAGAAACAAAAGGATATCATCATCCTTACAATTGTTCAAAGAAAAGAACCCATGGGCTTATTTCCCTATAAATGTGGACAATACATTACTCAAAGGAACAACTGCAAACAAAATGACATATGTGTAAAGGAGCCATTTTACACAGCTGCCTCCTTAGTACAAGAGATGCGTTATAGGATCTTATAAGCCGTAAAACTAATGGATGCATTATTCCAACTGGACTTCCTGCACAGTGTCGCATCCTGTACCTTAGCAACATGCCCACACCAACATAGACCCTTGCAGTTTTTCACCTCAGTGATATTTTTAGTCTGTACAACAGGTAATCAGGCAGTTTTTGAGTATCTTAATCAAAGGTGTAGCATTTTAGATCACATTCAAATGAATTGATACTGGAATAGTCACATCAGAAATTTGGGTGGAGACAGTAGGTCTTGATGCATATATCATTAAGACCTTATTATGACAGTCTTAGTTAAAAAATATAGTATGTTGTAGGGCTTATGAAATAAATCTGATTATTGACCATCTACATGTTAAGACTGTTTTTATAGTAACCAGGTTATAGCATGTCAGCACTTTGTCTGATTTCCTGCTTTAATCTTGACTCTCCAAATGGCCTGGTTTCATATGTGCATGTAAGCACACAGAGAACCAGCCGCTGTAGGGCATGCATGTGCATATGCCTGTGTGGGGGTGGGTGGCAAGTAAATACTTTGTGTGGAGGAGATTGTGGGAATAAAAGAATAAAGCAGCTTCATAGACATTCATTGTCATTTGTGACTTAAAAGACAACAATCCCCTAAAAATTCTGAACTTGCATTGATATGACTACATGTATAGATAAAAATTATACAACACAGTTTATTGCTCTGTTTTAACCCATCAATGACACAAAGACAAGTTTGTAAAATGTCAAATCTAGGCCAGTGCATACTTTTTATCTTCATGAAATAGCCACAAGTTCCTGTGTATTGCATCTGAAATTGAGACTAAATGAGCTGAGCTTTCGACTGTGTTGACATACATTCAACAGGACCATTGTCTCCACCACTGACAGGAACTGAAACTATTACATCTTTATGGGAACATACAGTATGTCTTAACAGGCTTTTATGTAAGCACTGTTTCATTGAGGGAAAAACAGGATTCTATCATTTTAGTCATTTTTATTTAGCAGAATGAATGCATATTTCTCCATTCATTTAATTTAAAGAAAGAACTAAATGTCCTTGAGATTGTAAGTCAGCATAAAGGCCTCTGCCAGGCAATTCTCTTTTTCAGCAAAATGAGGATTGCACAAATAAGCTGTAAGCACAGCGACAAACCAGTGTGGGCAATACAAGTGTTGCTATGGTGACCAGAGGATCTTGCTTCTCTGTCAACAGCTGCTCATGCCACCCTAAATACCCCCCACTCTCCTTGAGCTTTCCTTCCATCTGACATCAGGGTCAAACAAACAAAGCAGACAAGTGAGCTGAAATACTGATCTTCATTCTAAGACATCACTCAACTTACTCTTTACCTCGCATTTACACAGCACAACACTGATACTACACACCAAGGATTCCCCTTCATAGTGTGTTTCCTCTAAACTCCTGCTGAGCAATTAATTTCACATACAGAATAAAAGTTTGGAAATGTTTCCAATTTCTTATTGTAACTAGACAGAATTCAGAGTGTACACGAGGCAGCACAGTAATCTGAATGTCATTTTTAAAAGAAAATGTAGAGAAGTTTTAAATCTGCATCAGTATTTGGATCATGAAAATACACACACAATTAAGAATCATGGGATACCGATGCCAGATGCTTAACCATGCTTATTCTCTTCTTCCTTGGCCCATTAATGGCCTCACTTAATAAAGACACAGTACAAGACCAAAAATGTGGTCTTCTTGGGAGGCACTAAATACACCATTAATCACCTGTAATGAAAACTGACCTTGTAATACTTCACACTGCACAGGTAAAGAAACACTATACATATAAAATGTAAGGATGGAACAATAATAAATGATACACCTGTCTTTATAGTGCCTGGATTAGATGCATGCACTACATTTGTCCAAAAAAATGTAAAGTTTGTCTTTTGTTCATGTTCACCACCGGTAGGACCAGTCTATGGTATGATGTTGACAAGTTTTGTACTACAAGGAAGAGGAAATTACAAACTATGCTGGAATTTACAAAGTATGTAGCAGCAAACTTGAAACTTTCACTGGCATTCTACAGATGGTTGTTTCGTTTCCGGAGCAGTGTGTTTAAAGCCACAATTCATGGTTTTCCTGGCTGCCTGGCCAGAGCTGTAGACAGATAACTAATGAATACATTGAGAACAGAACACCACAAAAACCTAATCTGTGCAATGTTTTCCTTGCCTTTCATAGTGAAATTACTGAATTCTATGCACAGTTTAGCAATATGCAAACAGTTGCGTAAAGACTGAGAAAAAGAGATACTAAGAGGAGGCTTCAAACCTTGCTCTCTCACAGTCATGCACCTGGTCAATCACTGCATAAAAATTGGGTGTGAATGCTGGGACTGGTGGCTTCAGAGAGTTGCCAAAATTGTTGGATGTACCTTACAGTTGGAGCACTTCTATGACTTGTATGGGCATGAAAAGATGGAACAACTGCATTATAAAATATCTGGTTCTTTGATAAAAAGTTAAAGGTACAAACCAGTGTACATAAAAAGTATGACAAGTTAATTACAACTCTCAGTGGTACCAAACATCCCATACTAGAGCTTCAAATTCTGTTAAATGTGCTGATATCAGTGGGTGTGAGCTAAAGACAAAGGTGCTGAGAAAATCTTCTGAATTTAGTAAAAATGTAACTAATAATTTCATTTATTCATGAAAACTGTGAACCATGATATGACTTGAGACTTTTGACAATATGACGCTGTGAGGAGATGATTAATTCAAATATTGAATAATCATCCAGTCCCACCCACATTGCAGACAGTGTAGAAGTCTTTGCTTTGCTGTTCTCTTCATGTTTTTCTGAAAATATACGTTTCTTCACATTTACTGAACTGTGACACAAAGCAGTTGACAAAATAAGTTTATGTGGCCGAATCAGTAGGGGGTGAAAAGACAGATGAAGTGAAAAAACAATATTCCCTTTGGTTAAAAAAAAGAAAAAAAGTTTCTCGCTCTGGCATGCATGTGCTTGCACAACTTCCTGAACAGTCATCCACCACCATTAATAGTGGCCCCAACACCTTTCTCAGGAAAATCTAGTTTAAAATTACAGACTGACTTCAAAGGCACACTAGAATAATGGCAACATAGATCCTAATCTTTTTCTACTTAATTTTTTTGTCAGTATTAATCAATGAGATTGCTTGTTTATTCTTGCAGACTGGCCTTTGTTTGTTTGTGCCTATTAACTGAGCATTACCTGACACAGACAGGCATTTGCTAAAAGCAATGAACATATTGTATTATATATAAAGAAGGAAACTGAATCATTAGCTATAATGGGTTCAGACACAATAGAAATAGAAGCCGATTAGCTGCTGAAACTGAAACAGTTGAATGTTTAACATACCCTTAAAGGCATGTGGCTTTGTCCTGCTTGTTTTAAATCAAATACAGACAAGGACAGAGTTGAGACACAACAGAAGCAAGTCCACACAGCAATAAACAGGGCCATCCTATATCCAAAATAAATCCAAAATAAATAACTATAGCCTTGAACTAGCCAGTACTTGTATAGGCATTATTTCAGAGTAACCACTTGCCTGCCAGTTGGCAGATAGCCTATGAGTGCTGCATGTCTCTTTTGGAGGCAGAGAATGGTTCACCTCCCCCCTTGGCCTATCATAAATAAATACTGCTACAGAAATATTTGGACAGCCCGATACAGAGCTTTGCAGCACCACAAGGCTGACATGGGCTTTCTCAAGGACTTCCTTGCCCTACTTATGAGCTGGGGATATGTTTCTGTTTTGAACACATAGTCTAACACCATGTACCATGGATTTCCTCTTGTATCCTCTGTATCTCAGTTCGCTGAGTCCACACTGGTCACATTTGAATGACTTATCAAAAATCAATTCATGAGCAATCAAGAGAAAAACAAGGAGTGATTACAAGCCATCACATGATTGAATTATGATTCTTAACATATCATAGGCCATCTGATTTTTTCCAAACCCAAGACCACAAACTGCACTGAATCCACAAACAATACACTTCTTCTCAAATCCTGTCACTGAACAAGAGGCAGGCAGACAATAACCTGTGAGCCAACAACATTATTCATTTATGCCCTTTGAGGTAACTGCGTCCATGAGAGGTAGCAATGACTTTAGACACTAACAATACCACATTTAGAAACCAATAAATGGAGACTGTTAAGTTGCCTGAGACATGTAATTAAGATATAATAAAACTCCTATTGTTCTTTTAATAGGCAGCACTAAACCTGTTTTTGTAATGACTGCAATTAGGGTTCACTACCAGCCCTCACCTCTGGTGACAAAACTGGTAAGGCAAGGCAGTATGGTTGAACTCAATCTCACAAAGTTAGCAGGAATGGCTTTGTGAGTCATATACGAAAAGGGGGAAAATATTAGCAAATTACATAAAATCATCAAGTGTGTGTTTGGTGTGATCCAATTCAATTTGTATACATTACATCAAACAAAACTCCTCAACCATCCAAAACAAGAACTTCAGTAACTCATTTAGCTAGCTCAATGTCCAGTTAATCAACAGTATTTTAGCTAATGCTCATATTAGGGCTGTGATATAATTAAAAGATGTCTATAGTTTCATATTATGCACTGTCAATTATTTTGTTGTGTCGCGAATCACACTCTTTGCGCTAATATTTTTAATCATTAGGACATTGCTACATGTTTTTCCACACAGCAGAGATACAGGCAGGAAATTTGCATGAAGGCAACACTTCACAGAGACACAAAGGCCAAACAAACACGAGGAGAGAGAGTTAGCTGGATATAACATGACCTATATCAGGATATGAGATTTTGTACGCACAGCTTTAGGTCGAAATGTGGGTTAAAATGTAATACTGAATAAGCAAAGATTGGTTCCACAATTTTGAAAAATTTAGCCAAATGTTTAAGTGACAAATATATGGTGTAAACTCTGACTCTGATCTATGAAATGCCTTGTGGTGTCAGTAAACTAGTTTATCTCTTCATTAACACACAGTGTCGTAAATAATTACAAAGTGTGTGAGAGGAAATGTATGAAAATACGATGGATTCCATGCGATAGAAACAGAACGATGTCAATTTGACAGTGAAATTTAGGATGAGGCTATATGGGTCATGTTCAGATTTATAAAAACATTTTATGTGTTTATTATTATTTGTTCTACCTTGATATTTTTTTAGAGAAAATGATGGCCCTATCACATAGTCATATCATCACAAAACATTTCCAGGGAGAGACACCCTTACACTCTGGCATATTATTTTGTTGTGTGTAAATCCAATGAACACCACAGATGTGGTTTACTCTGTGGCAATGCCATTAGTGAAGAGTAGTGAGTGTCATCCAGTTCATGTTCAATAGAATTATGACTATGCAAAAAAAAAAAAAAAAAACACCCCAAAGGATGGCAGCAGTAACCAAAATGTCAAATCAAGTCCAACAATATCACAATTCATCTTCTTTGTCAAAATGCCTCCATCTGATTTCAGGGGCTGAACAACAGTGACTGATGTCATGAACAAACAACATACAGCAGCCACTAGGTCAACAAGAAAATGGGGACATCGCTTTGGAATTAATTATTTGGGCCACTGAAGTAGAATCAGGTTAAGACAGCATCCACACAGCAGTGTATTATAGCTGATATTTCCATCTGAATCCTATTCATGTCTTGCTTTAACAGAGATAATGAACACTTTGATGCTCAGAGGCCAGGCGAGACATCTCGACTGTGTCTGTACATGCTGAATCAAATTATTCCATGAACTACAGAGAACAGTAAGGGCTGCTAAATTAGAAAAAAATTATAGGTCACACAACATTTCTTCATCTCTTTATAAAGCATAACTGTGTTATTAAGTGTTGTCCTCATGTCTCGCAAGTTTCTTTATATATAATAGTGCCAGTGTTGCACTTTAAGACAGTTACAGCTAATACAGACAGGAAACAGCTTGACATTGTAGTTATACAGTAACATGAACTGTCCCTTGACTACTGGTGGCAATGTCTAGTACAGTTGAATGTCCTTCCCCTCCCCCACTCATGCGCTTCCTAAGTCTGCAAGGGAATATAAATATGTATCATTCATATTTCTGCTTCAACAAAATTACTCAAACTGCACTGGTGCAACTTAATGTGGTCAAGGATTTCTACTGTGCTATTAAGGACAAAGTAGATATCCTAATTATTCGCTAAAATGGGACAACCCACAACCTGTAAAACTTGGTGTATTTTGTGAAGTAGTTCACAGCTCAGGCAACAAGGTTTAATGAGTGTGTGAAAAAGACACAACACATCATGAGAAAAGTAGGTTGTTTGGATAACTATCTAGAAGAGAGAAAAGGAGAAAATTAGAAGACAAGCAGAAATTTCAACACACGTGTGTGAGCCAATGGGTGACTAAGCTATGCCGGCAACCTCCTAATCAACGCCATAATCACCAATTTCTGAAAGTCGTTATCGTCTTCGCATAAAACCCACACACAAACACAAAAGCTGCCCTGAATGCAGTGCAGCCTGAACCATGCCACTCGACTTTTTTTACGGGCTTACCTTTTATTGTGAGAGTGAACTCGTGGTGTCCGCCGCCACCTCTTCCTCTTCCACAAGGAGAACCTCCAACTTCAGCAAGCTAGCAACGACTTTCCTCCCATTTTGCTTATCGTCATATTTCAAGTTCCGACCGCTGCTGTATGACTCACTGTCGGTTAATTCGGTTTGCTAACGAAGCGTATTCGCCCAGACACACACACACACACAACTGGCGATAAAGTTGGGGGGGGAAAAACCCGAGTTTCTGTGGCTGAGGCTGCAGGCTACTCTGAGGAGTTTCACCGTTCACTGAGGACAGGAGCGTAGAGACAGCAGCAGGCGCTGATCGGCAGCGGTAGAGAGACGTAGACAGAGTATAGGAGAGAGAGAGGTGGTGGGGGGGGAGGGGGTGAATGCTAACTGACCTTAAACCTGAATATTGAAAACATGAAAACACTAACGAGTTCTTAAGTTTATGTACTATTTATCAACAACTCTATATATTGTATACTTCACTGCCTTATTTGATTATGTGCTAAAATGACATCTATCTATCTCTACAATGGGAGTTCATCTTACATAAAGAGATAAATGTAAGCTCGTCCTAACAGTTTGAACGGCGGTGTGCCGTTACCACTGAACTACTGTATGTTACTATTGCTTAAATGCACGCCTAAAATGGAGCTGAGCTTGGTTCAGATTTGACCCATAATACACATTTTGTCCCACGGCTTATACCGTTAAATTAACACACTCTCAAAAAAAACGTCCTTATACATTATTACTTAGATATTTTTGCTTTAGTATATGCTGTGAGCTAAGTCTCATAGGCTATACTCCTGCATGTTGCCTATCCGGCCCCTGAGCCACTTCCCCTCCCCCACACACACTCTACTATTTTTCGCCTGCCCGGTCACACAGCGGTTGATTAATTCTCCTTTCGCCTTGCTCAGTCATTCAGATTTGGAAAGTAAATAACAAGTTGACATCATTACGGCTCTACACTGGTGTGACACATTCCTTTGGTTACCGTACATACGGCAATATTTGCGCACGACATATTGTATATACTGTATGTTTGTAGTTGCATAGCTTACAAGAAGTAGCTTTAAGGATGCGAGCAGATAATGTATCAAACAAACAAACAAAAAGAGTGATCAAAACAGAGTTTGGTTGGAAAATGAAAGCATAATTGCCAATCTGATTGCTACCCCTAAGGACATTGAGGTCATGTCTGCTCCATCTGCTGTTAATATGCTTAAATTAAAATTGTTAATGTAATGTTATTTACACAGAACCTCTTGTTGTTTACTCAGGCTTATGACCAGTTATTTTTTATTTAACTATGCGGTTAGGCAATTGATATAAATTATTTTATCTCAAAAATAATAATTGTAACAGAAACTCCTGTTCTCGCTAAATGTAACTTGGGTTGAGCGGGGTACAATCTCCCCCCAATCTCATAATGCATAATGCTTTATGGCACTATGTCACACACACAGGAAGCTAGATTTATAAAAAATTATACAAAATATATATAATTTGAATGTTAGCCAACTTCATAAAATATGAAAAGTCAATCTTTGTCTTTAATAAACACAGTTCCAAGAGGTGTGGGGTCAGTGCCAGACAGACTTGGACTCCAGTATATAAATCTTGACTGAAACCCTGATTATAAACTTAAAAGTCACAATATAAAATTTGAAAATGAAAAACTGAAACAATATTAAGTAGGAAAATCAGGACAGCCTATGATTTTCAATACATCACTATCTCATCATTATACAGTTTAAGGAATTTGAAGATGTGATGTGGTCCTTGAGACCAAGAATGAGTAGTACAACAATGCAAGTCCTTGGTGAAATATGACAGAATTATTACAAGATTTTTTGTTGTTGTTTGAGTACATACAACAGCTCATAAAGTCTCCCTTTTATTATATCTGGGGCCCATCCCTTAAATTGCTTCTCTGTCCTGTCTGTGGTCCTCATCCCCCAGGTTCATTCCTTCTTTGAAGATGTAACTCTTTAAAATGTGTAAAATAATATGGTTTATTTTCTAAAAAGCAAAGTGTGTTAGGCACTGTAGTTTTTAGAAAATGTTTCTCATACAGGGGTAGAATGTACTTATTGGGACTATTTTCAGATGCTGATATTACACATCAGGTACACTAGTGAGTATTTCTGGCACCAGGATGGTGTATGCAAGATTGACTCAATAAACAATGTCCATGTTCATTGTAATGTAGGAACATGTCACCTAGATGGTGGATTATCCATCAGTTTTTGGATAACAATGAGGGTTTGTGGCACAAAAGAAGAAACTAAAGCTTTAGCTACACAGACAATAGTACTGGGTCAAAGTAATTGTAGGTTTCGATCGGATCATGGGATTTGTTGCCAATAAGACAAAAATAGAACATATCCAACCTTCTCTAAATATAATGTTAAGTATACATGTTCTTTAAATTGTTAAATAACGATGTACCTCATGGCTGTGCATTCTAAAAGAAAGGCAATTAAATAAATTAATCACACACAGTTCACAAAGGACACGCAAATGTCAGTCAGACAGTCTCTGATGTGCAGATGTTATATGACCATATGCTGCAGAGAGAGTCCTGTCCAAGCTGCTCTCTAGAGCAATCCATATTTGATGAGTTCAGATAAATGGATATATGAGCTCAGCTTTCCACTCTGCCAAATAACTGTTTCAGAGCCCTTCCATGACAGTAAATTGTTGTAAAGATTTCAGTAAGGAAATGAGGCATCTCATTTCCAGAAAATGACTAGTTAAGAAATTTGCACAGTTCATACATCCGGCTCTACAGTGTATGACCTATCTGCATTTTCAAACAGGCTACATGTTCCTCAGTCAATCATTTTGCCTGTCGCCTTGCTGCAAAGTCCTGTGATGTGGTACAGGAGGAGTTGCAGTTTCACAATCACTGAACTGCAAAATAATGGTGCATGTAAGACCCATACTGTATAGAATGTCGAATAATAATTTAGTTCAGAAGTAAACTGGAAGCACTTTCTTAGAATTCAATCCCTAGTGTGATGTGACGATTCAGATGTGATCTGGTGTTTGTATATAAGTATAAGTACGTTATAGTAACGTGTAGGATTATCACTTGTAAAATACATCTGCAGTGTTGCAACCAGCAGTTCTTGAAGTGGCTACTGACTGTTGTTGAATTGGAGGGCAATTACACAAGATGAGTAACAAACAGTTCAATACTTGTGGTCAATTTGTCTGTTTTAAAGAATGGCTGATAATCACCACTTGTGAAAGTGTTACTGTCTGTCAAAGATGGTGAAACAGTACTGGAAAACAGGAACAATGATTACATCCTCACCAACAGTGAAAGCTACAATAACAAATAAGCTTAACAACAGCACAAACTACAGTTTACACAATGACCATCAATAAACAAACAAAGAAAAACATTTTGAGCATCCCTGAAGCAGAATTTACTCCAGGGCAATTGTGTCTAATCTTTTGATATTCCTGTTAATTTGTCCATTTTCTTTAAGTGGGGTTTGTTTTTTAATATATATATTTCACTTTGACTAGAAATGAGACAATTTTTGCAGTAAAAATGTCTTAGTCTCTCATTGTTTCAGTCAGTAGTCCAAGTTTGTGACTATATGGAATTTGAGAAATGAGTGTAGTGGAAAAGTGGGAGCTTTGTTTTATGGCTCAGATTTATCTTCACAGATATGGTCTGCTGAACAGGCTGTGCTATACTGAAACTGATCCCACTATCCTGAATTTACTGTGATTCAAGAGTAAGATACTTGAATTTCTTCACTTATGTGGCCACTCCTCCTTACCCCCATGGAGCTGGAGCATTCCAATTTTTTTTTCTAGAAATACAACCATCCCTCAGGACTTTGGAAGTGCTGATTCTCATCCCAGCACTGTCACACTCTGCTTCAAACCATCTGAGCTTACAGCCTGATGAAGCCAAAAGGACAACATTGTCATCTACAAATAGTGGATATGCACTGCAATTTTGGAATAATCTTTCTTTGTAATTTATTTCATGAACCAAATATTGATTTATTTTGCTTCTCTCCTGCTGTGAACCCAAGCAGCAGTGCTAATGTCATCCATATATACAATTTATTTTTTTTTTTATTGTTACATCAGCCGCTTACCATTTTAAAATCACAGGAGCTGCGGTTGTCAAACCAGCCTTAACACTTCACTACACAAGCCTTGACTGCTTGCTCTCTACTGGCTGAATGCTCAAAAACTCAGCCAGTTGCCTCTAATCTTTCCACACTGCCTTCTGTACCCATTGCACTTCTATTACATGGTGTATGGTAGGAGCGCTTCCTGCCATAGAGCTGGGGCTGACCTCCTAACAAAGAACAGGTTCAATCTGCCTCCCCTCCCCCAACCTGGGAAGCTGATGAGGGTCACATGACCTTTCTAGACAGCACTGAGGAGCAATGGTAATATGTACGGGTGGGGGAAGGGTGCTGTGAGTCACACGACTCTTGTTGTGTCGTTATTAGGCTGGGAAGCGCGGGGAAAGCTCAGTCTGTAGCAGGGGGAATGTCCAATGCGGTATCTATTCCTCATTGTGCTCTGGTGTCCATTTAGTCCCCTAAGCCCTGCTGCTTTATTTACACTGTAAAGAGAATAGGAGTGTGGGGGCTGGGGCATCAGACCCAGTCTGGAAGAGAAGGCTTCACTATTTGTCTGCGTGTGTGAGTGTGTGTTTGTGTGCGTGCACATATGAGCTTGTGGCATTACAGAGAAAAAGCGAGCCTTGTGTACTCACTGTATAACACCTCCCCCACTATCCTCATCCCCTCCCCCTCTGCAACCATCTACACCAGATAGAGATGCAGAAGGCTGTCTGTGGTACACTGTTATGTCATAGCCTACAGACCTATTTTCTAGACAAAGCAAAGCAGAACACAAGAAAAAAGTATATCTGTTTTCAGGTGCAAATTCTTTGGTTTCTCATATACAAAGACAAATAGATTAAGCTGTTGACAGAATGGAGCTGCAATGAACTATACAATACGTGAGCTGCTACAAATTTCATATATCTCACTCACTCACTGAGTTATGGTAGAGTATTTTAAAAGTGCATGTTACTTTAGGAAGCCACATTCCTCCCTCCGCCGTATTCAAATTCCTAGGAGAGAGAAGGCGGGAAAAGCAGACAGATGTCAGAGATTCAGGGGTCGAGGACAGAGGTCAAGGGTTGGTGACCTGGGCATCCAACAGACTCGCCTTCCCTTTCCTCCCCCTCCAGCACAATGGCAGTCAATGACTTTACAATGCTTTCTTCTCACAGTGACATTTAAATCTTTTAGTTACACAGAAATTCCCTATTGAGCTGTAGATTGCTCAGAAGCAGTTATTTTACCCCTCAGAATTAAGTGTTTTTACTTTTTAGTTAGATGTTAAAATTTGAACTAATACTTAATATACGTTTTTTATAGGACAATAAAGGAATACTTCAACATTTTCTTTCCACTGTATGATAAATATGTAGCTACAGCCAGCTGCCAGTCAGCTTAGCTTTGTATAAAAGACTGGAAATGAGGGAAAATCAGCCTACCAGCACCTCTACAGCTCACTAATTAACACATTATATCTTGTATTTTTTAAAAGCTGCACAAAAACTGATGCAAAACTGGACTCTTTCTTAGCTACAACCAGTAACTTCCTACGGTCTCAGCTGGTTGCCTAGCAACTGCCCCACAGTTAAGCAACTGAATCATACATAATGTAAAATAGTGAATTATCTTGACACTTTGGTTTTTGAAGAGATCCAACAAATGAGACAGAATGCGATAAAATTTGGACCAAACCAGGCTAGCTTTTTCCCCCTGTTTCGACTCGGCATCTTAAGCTAAGCTAACTGGCTGCTGGCAACAGCTACAGTAGCTACTGATATGTGAGTGTTTTCAATCTTCTCATCTAACTCTCATCAAGAAAGTGACCATATGTATTCCCCAAAATGTCAAAGTTTTCCTGTAACCAGTAAAGTGACTTACGAAAGCCAGACTACTTTTTGTGTCAGTTATATAATTAGGACTAATTGTAAACTATCTTCATCAGAATTGTGAGTGAGTTGAAAGGTCATCTACAGCACAAATGAGTCCATTATACGAGTCGTCATTTTGACATGTTATACTTCATGGAAAATATTTCTGCTAGGCATCACAGCATCTTAATCCTTACACTCAAATCTATCTTTATGTGTCTGTTTTTGAGACCCATGCATGGGTCAACTCAAAAATTTCCATGTCTAAAAAAATTACTTTGTTATTTTGTTTAGCTGACATTACATGTATTTGTTTTCTAAATTCCTTTAAGTTGGTGTAAGTGAGACAACTTAAAGCAGTTCTATAGAAACCTGGCTATTTAGCTTTCCTGAAAACACAGGGCGGGGTTTGCTTTCAGCCTACAACTCAGGGGCGTTTTTAACATTCCTGCTGTCTGATTTCTAGCCAGGAGAATCTCACAGGAGCTGTGATCTCCCAGTGACACTGTATTGTTTGCTCAGAGGCTGGGGGATGGGCATGTCTGCTGTGCAGTGGTTCGCTGGTTTCACTTCTGCTTTCTCATAGCAACATAATGCTGTGTAATGGGCTTCCACTCATACACAAGGCATTAGTATTGTGACATATCACTCTATTTAATCACTCTCCTGAACTACAGGTTCAGAGGATGACATTTAAACATGGCTGTGAAGGTTCCTCTTGTTCCTTCTGGAAATAAGTGATGCTGACAAAGATAATCATGGAGATTTACATGGGGCTGAGGATGATGGGACTGTGTAACAGACAGGAAAGAACAAACTGGGTTATCGCACATGCAGATAAAAGTCATTCATATGGAGATGTCAAGCACCTCATGATCTGATATGGAAAATAAAATGATTCAGAGAGCATTACCATCTGTTAACATTTCCCTACCAAATGAAGTTATAAAACATGGATAAATTTTGCTACACTGTGGAAGAGTTGTGTGTACATGTCTCTGTGTGTAAAAACATTTGAATGCGTTGGTGTATGTGGATGCTAGTGTGTGTGTGTGTGAGTGCATGTGTATATGTAACAGACCCAGAGAAAGAGAGATTACATTGAATTTCAAAATGTGTTCTATTTTCCATCATATCTGATAATTGTTTGGCTGAGACGAGAGAACAAAATCCCCCTGATAAATTCTCCATTGTTGGATATTAATGCTGGATCATCTCCTGGAAAATATTGTGAGAGAAAGAGAGAAAGAGGGAGAGTGTGTGAGAGTGAGAACTAGAGAGAGGGGGGTGTCAAAGCACATGTCCTCACTAAAGGTTTATCTGTGGACACATTGCCATCTAGTGGTATGAAAACAGTACAATACATATTAACAAACATTGATATCCTCCGCATTTGGATAACATGTTTTCTGTCCTAGTACTATGACTACATGGGCTTAGATCATTGCTATGTCATAATTCTGTCCTTCTTGTCTCCAATTTGTTTATTTATTATATCCAATCTGTATATAAACACAAGTCCACATCATAAAAAGGTGTAGTTATTATCATCCAGCCTGCTTAACAACCACCAAGGGATACTGAGCTGTCAGTCAACCATCACTGTCTAAACTGAAACCAAAATGTAACTTTATCTCTGAGTGGGTGGTTTATATGTGAATAACAGCTTGTACTGGACTATCATCCTCCGCCGTTGCACAACGCTACATTGTTTTGGGAAGTCGAGAAAGAGGGAAAATATCTCATGCAGGCATCTATTTAGAAGTCCTCCATGCCAAGTAGGTTTTTCCAACCACATATACAAGACAAATATTTTCTCAGGGAATGTTAGAAATTCTTGTGAACACACCAGGAGTGAATAGGCTTGAAAATATGAATAGACAAAAGAGTGACTGTGCAGCTAAAGGGTTTTTATCAGTGAGACAGGCTATTTAAAGAGAAAATCATTTTCCACATACTATGTTTTATTAGTTTCAAAACATCTCATGGTTCACGTGAGAGGATATCAATGTCCAGTATCACAGACATAGAAGCTCAAAATAAAAGAGAAACATCAAGTAAAACCAAATCAAAGACGACATTTAGATTACACATCTAAATCCAAATTATAAGGCGTACTGTAAATCAATATTAGCCCTGCTCTCATTTGCAAGAGATGCACACAACATTTAAATTATTCTCCCTGTGGCTGACATATCAATACTCAGTGGGAAAAAAAACTGCTGGTGGAATGGAATAATTAACTTGCGATGCAAATCAACTTGACACGAATATGCCAAACACAGACTGAAGTTAATATATTGCCATAATTCAATCCTGCCGGTGAATCTGTGTCTTTCCACAACATGTTTTGCTGACTGACTTATTAAAAAGAACAAAGAGAATAAATACAGATAACAAATGGTTCATTTTTTTCTGTGTTATTTCAAGAATAGTGATTGCCTTTCTTAATTTGGCATGTGACGAAATGTGTTTAACCAACTGCTACATGAGTATTGACTTTAGCAACATTTCAGTGTTTTCAGTCTGTACTTGGTGGATGAGTCTGCCGATGATATCTGTTACAATGATGTCAATGTGGTAGCCTGCTCGCAGAGATAGACCTTGCGTTCTTTGTTTAGTGTTTGCTGCTGATTTGCCTGAAGCCTTTTTCTTAGAATTAGTATCATTAGTATGATTATGTTTTGTATTAATTCATAGTCTGTGCAGATTAAGTGGTGATAATGTCAAAGGTGGTGGAATTATAGACTTTTGGATGTCATCACTTGGGAGGTCTTTGAACTTTCTGTCTCCTTTATCAGCAAGTGTTAACTTGTTCTGCAGCAGGTGTCAAAATTATGCAAACAATAACAGATGATATAAAAGCTTACATATGCAACACCGTTAGAAATAACGTTAGAAATATTTACTCTGTGAGCCCTTCCTTAACACACTACTAGTTTCCATGATTTAAACAAATTAACAATGCCTTTAAATGATAAAGAACCTTTGGTCTGTAATACCTAAATTATAAGTGTTGGAACATCTGAGCTATTCTTTTTTCTTTTGTTTGCTAGGGTTCACAACAAAAGCTGGTATTCTTCTCTGATCCGGGTGGCCCCTCATCACAAGTGTGAACCATACGTGCACCTGCACCTTAAAGCATCAAAGATACTCAAGTGTTTGATCGGCATGTGCATTCTTTCTCTGGAGCATGTGGGCTGAAAACTGATACCGGTGTGTTATCTTTTGAGATGCCTTTTGTCAGATCATGTGACAGAAACTCACATTTCTGCAGCTCTGGGAGTGCAGCCGGTGTTAGGTGATGGGCTAAATATAACAGAGATGACTGAAAAGGCAGTTTGGGACAACTGGTTTGAGTTCAAATATTATTTATTGGCTGTAACTTTTAGCAATATCCTCCAAATCAGTCACATTAGCATATGAAGACTGGGTGCACCTCTAAGGAGAAAAAACCCTGCATAGTTTTCAGTGTTTTGTTATGTGGATGTTTTATTGAGCTCTCAAGCCAGTCTATCCACATGAAGGTCTATTTATATAGGTCAACACATGTTGCCTATGGAGGCTCATTATGAATACAGGTGTGTATTAATGCCGTGAGTTAGAGCCGAAATCCAGTCAGACAAATATGCCCTATTTCGATAGCTTTATAGTTTGACCTCACAATTGGCAGAGGCTTTTCCCAGTCAATGAAAACATGGCGTCAGAGGGATACATGTCCCACAGGCTGCAGGAGACATCAGGACCGCACACAGACAGTGTGTTTCCTTCACTGCACACTATAAACCCCACCCCACCCCTAAAACACCACACATGGCTGTAATAAGCCAACAAATTAAGCCATTATACTGTTTTTAAGGTACACAGACATCCGTGTTTAAATATTTTAAGAGTAGCAAGGGATCTCTCACCCCAAGTTACATTGTATGTCTGAGACCACCAGGGAAATGAATGCACATCCATCTTATCATTAGAGAACTGTGAGATGATTGGTATGTCACATAGCCATACTCTTGCAAAACCATAACAGGACAGTGCTCTCATTATTGTGGTCTGCTTACTCTCACTGGACAGAATGTTGAGTTTTTTATGCATGACATGGGAATTTGTGTCTGATGGGAATTTTTAGTTTGATTTCACGATCTCCATCATCGCTGGAGAACATGTCTGCTTTTCAGGATGTGCTAATATGGGCATATTACCTTTTTCAGTGGTGAGGCACGGGTTGAACTATTTGGCACAATGCATAATTGGTCCAAGGCAAGATGGCGACTTAAGCCAAATCTAATGATGGTGTGTAAGTGTGTGCTGACTCCCCCTCTGCATACAGTTTAAGAGCAACACCTATAAAACTTCATTATGCTGCTCCTGTAATGGGGTTCAGGGAAGTACTGCCATGAGCTGACAAAAGCAGGAGTGTCTTGTAAACCCTTGAGGGAACTTTCTAATTAAATACTCACTCCTTAACTCCAATAAATAGCAAGGATTTCAAGCTTTTCCTACATGTCATATTTTCTCCGTACCTGAGGCTATGAAATGATGCCAGAAGTTAGGAGTCCATCCTGAGGAATTTAGTCAGGATGGTTTTAATAGTTTTCCATGTAGAATTGTTTTTCCAAGCTACTGTTAAACTGGGAGGCGAGAGCTGAAGGGGAAAGGGCTTCCCTGGGATGTTGGCAAGCTTCACCGTGGCCATATGTGAGGGCCTGATACAGAAAACCTGTCCACTCTACATTTTTGATGGGTTGTGTCATCAGTGGATGGCAGTGGATCTAAACCTTCTGCATACATTAGACTAAATAGGTATGTATCTGGCTGTCCTTTGTGCATGATGTTTAGGCATATTGTTGGAACATTTTATGAACACAAAAGCTGGTTCAATGCCCCAAAAAAAGAATGAAAAAATTAAAATAAGAGAATAAATAAATACAGAAATAAATAAGAAAGGGCAGGATAAGCATTTTTACATATTCCGTTAAGTAATTACACAGCATAGTTCTAATATGTAAGTGTCTGTAAGCAATTTATCTTTAACTAAATTCAGTGAAAACAGCTATATGATATATTTGGTTTCTCTGGAGGGAGCTTTACAAAGATTGAAAACATAACCCAGATGATATCATCAGGGTTATCTCAGATTAGGTTTGAGATTTAAACCATATTAGAAAGCCTGCATTACAGAGTGGAGGCATAAAGTTCGAAAAGATGTTGGCATCACGGAGGAAGGGGGTCTAATGAAAGACACTATCAAGTTGCAGTATGGCTATAAATGCTAGTGTTTGTGGAGTTTGAGCCATACTATGGACTAAAAGTTATCTTGTTTATCTCAGCCTCTGCTGCTTTCATTCTTCCTTTCATGTGCACTTGTGAGCCCCTCAGCTATATGAACTTTCAATCCCAAATGATATAGTTGGAATATTTCTTTAATTGTGTCTGAAACAAGTCACTTAACATTCACTCACTGGTTATACAGAATGAATGGTGGAAATATAATTTGGAACAATAAACTAGAATAGCTTGCATCTGAGAATAGAGACTGAACTGAGTAACACTGGACAATGTGCCAAGTAATTTAACACTGTACATTAATACTGCGCAGCAGGGTGCTTGGTTGAGCTGGTGTAGATATGGATATAATCAGCATAATAATCGCCTGCCTATTCCTATTTCTACTGCAGCTCATTCCATTACAAGGACTGATTATATTTCAAGCTATGTTTATACACCATGGTTTTCATTTTTCCTCCTTGAAGGCCTGCTCACTGAACAACCTGCTCATTCTCTGGATAGTGTGCTGGACTATGCAGCAGTCTACCTGTTTTATCGCTCCTCGTGTCAGTCATTGCGGGATCCTCCAATCACAGGGCACGTGAGCCCGTGACTCCTCCCCAGTGTATAATTGAAGTTTCTTTAGTTTCTCCGGCGGAGCCTGCACGCAGTAGTGTCCGATCCGTGGAGGGATTAAATACAGAACAGCGGGGACCATGTTTTCAAGGAGCCTGAACGTGTGTGTGACCCTGTGTTTATGGATTACGGCGTTAACGAGTCCGGGAAGTGTGTCTGCGAGGAAGCAGGACGACTCTTTCTTCACTGCCAGTATTTACCGAGCAAGATGCGCCTCGAGATGCCTCAGTCTGCACATCACTCGCATCTCTGCTTTTTTCAAGCACTCTCAGGTACGAGCATGTGGTCAACACAGTAACTCTAACTCCTGGCAGCATTCTGCGAAACAGAAACAAATCAAGTGTGTTTTTTGCATAAATGAAAAATTGCCAGTCGATGCTTCAGTCAAACCTGTTTCTCTTGAGCCCATTGTGAGCAGACAGGAGCAGGTAAACTAATGGTGCTGGAATACTTACTTAGTTTTGTTTTCTGTTAGGAATTATCAGCGACGAGGAAATTTGACCTTTCTAAACAGAAAGTGTCACCAAAATAAAATAATAATAATAAAAAAAAACACCAGTTGCAGGTATAAGCATCTATATGAAGGTCTGAGTTGCTTGCGAAGTTGCTACATACAGTAAATGACTGGTCGCCTATGTGTGTAGAGTGGGACGCGTTAAAATATATCTACTCAACACACTGCAGTATTTTGGTGGCTGAGGGGTGATGGATGCTTTTCGTTAGAGACAGTTTCCATTCATTACTTGCTGATCACTGGAAAATTAACTGTTTCTGTTAGTATAAATGTGATAGACTTAACTCCTGTTATGACTCTGTGTAGTGTTACTTTCCTGTTTTGTATTTACCTGTATTCCTCTCAAATGAAAGGAACCACTGCCTTATGCAGTATATCCATAGTAAGCATTTTATAACAGTGTCACCCCACAGAGCATGTTGGGATGCAGACCTTGTTTGAAGCTACTATATATCAGCTGTATTCTGTGGATAAATTGGTATAGTGGTGTCAGAAGTTGTTTTTTACCCTCCACTGGACACACTGTTCTCTCCCAGGACTCCAGAAAAAAAGGACTGGTCACTGATCCTTCTCCTCTCTGCCTCTTTTCACCGGCTATCTATCTGGTGACCGCCTTTATACTCACTTCATTTGCATTTGCAAGGCTGGTCTTTCTTAAGGTGCATTAATGAATCCCTGATTGTCATGAAACATTGTGGAGCATGGCAAATTTGTAATTAAGTCTAATGAATCAACAGAGTGCATTGCTTGTTTCTTTGTCCCCAATTAACTTTACTTTAAAAGCACTTATTGATCTAGTGCAGTGGTTCTCAATGCAGTTCCTCCGTGGGGCACAGAGACCTACTGCGGTCAATTCTAGCAATTTTATTAAGGGCTAATATACACCTGGGGTGAAGGATGAATGTAGTTAACTGTAGAACAGAAAACTAGTAATGCTTTGCATCCAAAGGGCACAAATTGAAAACAGTGTTTCTTCATGAGCAACTTGGCAGGTACTGTTAGGGATTTGTTTTGAGAAGATTCCAAGACTATATTACTGCCCTGGGTTGCAAAGTTTGGGAATTAAATTGGTCACCAACTGACTGAGAAGTCAAATAAATGATGGAAGTCTCACCTCTAATGAACAGCTAATAGTCAATATAATTGACTGCAGAGCCACAGAGTCTGAGGCAGTGTTTTTCAGCAAAGGGAAAATGAGAGAGAGGTATTTGTCTAAAGAGAGGGGCATTTTTATGGTTAGTGATAAGCAAGGTTGCTTGAGCAAGCTCATGGGTCTAAGAATAGAAAGCAATTGTTGATAATCTACAGGGACTGTCTTATGCACTGTGTTCTCAACAGTCTTTTCAGGTGAAAATGGGGGGTCTGGTCAGCTGCAAAAACATATGCCCCCCTGCATGCACTCTACCTCTACTTCTACCCCCTGGTCCTGCCAATAAATACCAGCATCACACCTCATAGGCATGCAGAGGACACTCACTGAGCTACCGATGCTACTCTGCTGAGGTCACCTTCCTGCTAAATACTGGCGCCCAATCATGCTAAATGTGATAAGCTCTAATGTACTGTTGCCACAACACTGGAGCATGCTCAGTCAGCACAACCCACAGGTGGATCTGCTTCCTCTGCCAGATCTTATTACAGCAAGGGCCTGACAGACAGCTCAGAGTTTCAGTCCAATGATCGAGACGACAGACCTTTTAATTCAACTCGGACATCCTTCAGGGGTCATTTAATACTTGATAGGAAAACCAAGACATACAACACTTTCCATTTTAATGGAAATGAAATGCCTGGGCTGTATGTCAAAGCTGTGACTGTTGCCTACTGTTTCTCAATATTTTACTATGTCTACTCAATATCTAGTAATCTATATGGACTACTACTTATGTTGGTTACAGTACAAGACACAATTTGTCTTCTTAACACATTTTGCAGCTGGAATCTAAAACTCTGTTTTTCATATCAGCTTTAATTTGATCATTCTGTGAATACTGGAATGATACTTGGAGAATTTAGCACTTGCAGATGTTATGAACACCCACGTGTCTTTCCTTTTTATTTGTCTGAATCAGAGGACAAGTCAGAGACTTTGTTTTAATTGTTGCAATTATGAATTAGCGTGAAATGGAAACAAGCATGTTAGGAAACACATGGGTAGTCCGTTGGTTGTCAGATTTATAGCAACTCTAGATTTATTGATGTAATAGTATTTCCAAATACAGATTTATTGACATTTTACTTCACTTTTGGGGAACTTGTCACCCCAGTATAATAGACAGAGGGGAACACCCAACCATAAATATTAGCCTCGGACACTCTAAAATATTAAGAGCGAACTGGGAGCCCTGTGCAATTATGTATTCTGAAAGCATCAGCCTTGTAGTGGATTATTTATGTGGGGACCTGTGAAGCCAAAAACAAGGTGTGTCCATGAGGTCTTGTTATTACATTTAAAGCAATAAAAATCTAGCATTTTAAATTCAGTCATTCATTTCTAATGTGCTGCGCAGTAAAGTCTAAGCATCTTGCTTGAGAGATTTGTGTTTTAAGTGAAGGGAAGAAAAAACATTGGAAAGTAGTTTTTCCGTGTCCCCTTGTTTTCGCCTTTGATATTAAATAACCTGCGGTGGAATCAAACCTCAGCCAGTGCGCGTCTCGTGTGTGGAGTTTTTCATTAGTGAAGACAGCGGATGAATAGGGGTCTATGTAGCTTGGCCTTACCTCTCTGTAAATGCTTTTAAACCATGACAGTCCTGTCTGTAAATCTCAGCCCCCAGTGCTGCTACACCCTGAGCTACCTCATTTGACAAATAGCCTTCATTCCTAAGTGGAGACAACTTTATACCAGTGTTGTTTGAGATTTCTGAAACACCCTTTTATGTTAACATTGGATGTGCGCTGAACACATTAGCTCACTTTCAGAACCCTTGTCAAATAATTCATATAAAGTGAATAATTGATGAGTAAAATGACCGCAGCCCTCACACTCGCTCAAGTCAAAGCCTAAATCTTGAGGCCCTTTATTTTAGCGCTACATATGTGCCCTTAAGGAGAAGTTATTTTGGTGTTGCCCGAGGACCCCTTCAAAGGACACACAGAGACACCAGTCTGTCCTTTGAAGTCCTATCTCCTGTTAAATGTACAAGGTCTCATAGACCAGAAGCATTTTCCAGTAGTTCAGTGTTGGAAAACATATAGGAGGGCTTAAATGCAGTTCAAAAACACTTCACCAGTGGAAACTGAGATCCGTTGAATTGAAATTAGAGACTCACAGGAAACAAAAGATTTCCACTTTCAAAAGGTGGAATACTATCCTCAAAGATAAAAGGGGTTTTGTCCATGTCTTACTCAGTTGTCTAGACAATACAACACGCCCCTGGCCACCTGCTCTGACTTCTCAGCTGACAACAGCCATAATGTACCTCTGTGATAAATCCCCTGTTTACATGACTCCACCAGTGTCACTAACAAAGCAGCGAGTTAGCTGTACATTGGTAGACCACTGTCTGGCCTCCTCTCCTCGACCCCAGTCACATAGGAGGATATCTGGAAAGCATTCATTCACTGGAGTCCTTGACAGTCCTCAGCACTGCATAATGTTCAGACTGCAGAGGAATGTCATGGTGAGTCAGAGAGATGAAGTCCTGACCTATAATTATTCCCCTGTTGGTCCCTGACATGGTAGGGTCAGGCCTGGACAGCTGGGGCAACATCCTGCTGAGCTTCTCTGCTACATGGATGCTGTCACACAGCAAAATTAGCTCCTCTGTGGATCTGGCCCTGTCATTGTTGATGGATGATCGAAGAAAGGTGTCAAAAAAAGGATTGATGATTTAGGACATGGTCTAGAGTTGTGACAATCTGTATAAATTATCCCAAGGCATTGCCAGCCAATGTAAATGTCAAGGTTTTATTTACAGGTTGTCACCAACAGGGGGTTTGGCTTGGTTGTATTGATAATTTTTTATAAGTTAGCAAACTCTAAAGGATTTTAATCATGTGATACAGTGTAAAATGATCCTCTGGTGAGGAATAATTCATATTTTAATTAGCATTCGGCCAAACATAGCAAAGGTGTTCCATTTCATGCAGAAGAATAGAAAACTTGCTGATGCACACTAAACTCCTCACTCCCCCCTCCAAAGTCAGTGCTCATTTCCACTTCATTTGGTAACAAAATGAAACAACTATTTCTAGTCTCCTTAGCTGCTTATATATTTTTCATACTTATCTGCAGTTTTTAGTGGAAGAGATTCTCTGAAGACATGGTCATACAATCATGGATTCCTTTGAAGCCATTTGACCATTATCCTTGACACTAAAAGCACAGCACTTACTGGTACTGGATGTCAAATTAAACCCTTTAATGATAAGTTCTCTCCTAAGGTCTCATGGGAAATTTCTTCTGGATTACATTGTGGGAAAAGGCTTTGAACTTGACATTGAACTTAAGCAGACTTTTTGCCTGGAGACCCCAAAAGTTTGGCTGTATCCTACAGCGTCATTACTTTCATACAGAAGCACAGAAAACATCCAAACTCAATCCACTGAAACTCAGATCTAGGTCATTGGCTGGAATGAATTCCTTTAATGTCACTCTAAGCTCACAGCCTCTCCTGAAACTATTTGCATTCATTGTCACAGTTGTCAGCAACTTTTTCGCTTCTTTACCCTCATCGTTTTAGTTTTACTGCCTGCAACTTTATTGTACAGGTTCACTCTCGCTGCTCTCATAGCATTGTACTTGTTTGTGGAGACCAAAACAGAGCTAAAAGAAGACGTGCATTCATCAAGAGACCAAAACCTCGACTCCAGATGAATGCCAATGTTGATTTGTATTATCTGTATGTATCGATAGGCAACTTTCTGTTAAGACGTTTTTCCAAATCAACTTAAAAGGTGATGATATGTCAGTGTTGTGTTCACAGGTCGCAGGTGGCCAAAAAATCAGTTATTGCAGGTTTAAAGCATTGACCTTAATGCCCCCTTTTCAGATACACAGCACATTTAAGCATTTTGTCTCTTTCATGTTGATGAGCTGCTCATTTATTTTGAAGCACTAGCCTTGCTCTTGCCATCCAAGCACAATTACATTTGCAGAGAATGACAACATAATTCTTTGCCCTAATGGAATTCAGGAAATGACCACTTGCACAAGTCATTTACCCCCACTGGTCCTTCGCTACTTGACAACTCTCCATATTTACACGTGGAGGACTTATAAATACACAGCACTATTAGGACCAAATGTTTGCCTCGTTGGAGCGCCGAAGGTGGCACTTCCACAGCAATTAGAGGAAATTGGCAGTATCTGCAGTCTGCACAGGAGTGCTGACATCAGTTCCCGCCTCACTGACCTCAGGGACGTCTGTTGAGAGATCAAACAGGTTCGCAGAAAAGCTGAGGTCACCATGCTCCGCTGAAACTGACCAGAGGTTTGCCCTGGCCCTGGTGCTGCTGACCCCACTTTCCTGCTTAGGTTACATGCACTCAGCACACAGGGCTGGCTCAAAGTCAATCTTTGAAATTTGTATGCTGTTAGCATTATTATTAATCAAAGAGGCCATGACTTAAGGGAAGTGGTATTAAGATATATTATGACGGGAGAGGAGAAGGTCAAAGATACATGTTTTCTGATGAATTGTAAATGTATTTTCAGCAATATCTCTGATGATTGATGATATTTTTCCTTCTCTCCTACAGAATAATGGATCTTTGGTGTGGTGCCAGAATCACAAGCAGTGCTCCAAGGTAGTGTGGTTTCACTTCTTTCATGAATGAGTCACATGCCACATACATGCCTCATTATTAGAGGATAATACAACACAACATAAAGTGTACGAGTCACGACAGGACGAGTTTTGTCTTGCCTGCAGGAATCACTTTGAGAGCTGTTGATATAGACTACACTGAAAAACTCTTTTTAGCTAGTGCTTTCTTAGATTGCTTCTGCTTTCATTTTACTCATTTGCTCCTCTAAATGGGTCCAATTAAATACAATTAAAAAACAATCTGAAGAGGTTAAATGCCTGTCGATTTATGAAGGCAAAGCTTGATTATTTTTCAAAGACTTGTCATTTGGAATTTCATTGGGATGCATTGCGGTATGCCTCCCGCGGCGCTTGTTTGTGTTTCGTTCCCTGTCCCAAAGAGGGTTGATACAAAGCTGGTGTTGACAGCTCCTCTGAAAAGATGGCGCTGACATATTCTATCAGACTCTCCTGGAGCTGTTGACAAGGCCCTCAGAGATGTGCTGTATAGACTGTAGACAGAGGACACTATGGAACTGAAATAAGGAGGATGATACGCTGGTAGAGCCAGGTCCAAGTAGGAATCTGAACAATGCTCCCTGTAGCTGTCAAAGGCTCTCACCTCCTCACAAACAGACAATGAAACCAGAATCCATTGCTGTTAGCCCATGAGGACTCAAAATAGGACATATACAACACATATTCACAGGGGGGTGGGGGGTGGGGTTTCCCTTTTTGCAGCTGTGTGTCTGTGGATTTTTCCTTTCTACTGGGTTTTCCCTCTTGCTATGAAAATAAAATACAGGCAATGTGGTACTGCACAGGTGATGACAAATTAGATGTAATCCTTGAGTATATTTATTGGCTTTTCTCAAAAGTCCACAGACGTTGGTGTACTTATAGAGGAATGCATGCTGAGAATTTGTGTAACAGTATTGCAGTGGTGGTGATTAATTAGAAATGCAGGAAAATGCAAAGTGGTTGAATTTTTTTTTTTGCCTTGCTTACTTAACATGGCCCAGCATTTGGTGTACATATTAATCACAATCAGTGTCTAGTATCAGCTGCCTTGCAAAACGAACCTTTGTGTTTGATTTCTAAATTCCTTTTTTGAATTTCAAATTGTTTCCTTGGCTGTTTGCGTTTGCCTGGGATACAGCGGAGCCATTGTTCTTTGTGCCTTCCACTCCATGTGCAAATGTATGGGTTATTTTCCTTACGCTGCTTGGCAAATATTTACAACATGGTGTTTTTTTCACATCAATGAACGTGACCTAACCTCTTAAAATTGAACACCATGTGGAAATGAAAGAATCTGAAAGCAAAGCATGGTTAGCTCAAGATTGTCTGATCTTTAACACAATATGAGGTGAAAAAAAAAACATCTTCTTTGATATTTTGACTAATTTGTGACTGGTTTGTGTCTTTCAGTTTAATGTATAGGCTTTCAGGAAGGCAGACCTCCTTTGTTTTCACCATAATGCTGCGAAACCTCCTTTCCACTGTGATGGCCAACATCAGCTCTTGGCACTGGTTGTTCCCCAGTCATTCGGCAGAGTTTTATGTTTGAATAAGGCTTCTGCTGGCTGTGAGTCTAAGCACAGCATACTGTTTTCATAATCAACTAGCTAACACTGCTGAAACTCAAATGTCCAAAAGCTCTTTAATGGACTTCTTGTTCTCCCTGCTATAACAAGCGTGTCAGTTAGCACTTCTTCATCCTACTTGTAGGCTGTAAATAAATGAGACTGGATTTGATGTAAGCCCTTAAAAATAATGATATGCTTGTGTTACTGCTGTACAGCCATGGCGCTCTGCTACTCTGCCATTCCAAATAGTTTCAAGGGTTCTCTGAATTTAATTAATTTTATTGTGTCCTAGGTTTTGGTTCAACCATTCAGGACCCAGGCTGGGACATGGTGCTGACGTTTCATTTGAAGCCAGAAGTCAATATTCTGGTAGCAAACATCACCAGTGACTCAAGTGCACACTTAGGGTCTGTGTGTAGTGTGTCAAAACACAGAGCTATTGTGGCCACTCTAACAATTGTACCAAATGGGCCCATGCTGTACAGTGGTTCCCCCTGTGAATAGCTCTACAGCCGCTGATTAGCCTCTTCACTTCATGAACAGCACACAGTCAAACAGAGAGACAAAGGCAGTGGCTCCTGGGGAGTGCGTTAGGGCAGAAGGCCTGTCCACCCAGAGCTCTGTTAAAGAGCCACTGAGAGCTCCCTGCCTGTGAAGAAAAAGCGAGGAAGGGCTGCCTAATAATTTAGACAAAGATGCTGTGACCCCGTCCCATCTGTCTGCATTTTAGGAAATCAAAGCCCCCTGTTTCCATTTGTGATGAGAAAGTCACGCCGGTCATTTCGTATGCAGTGTCCAGAGTTGGCCCCGCTTGCGGTGTCCCCATTGTCATGGTAATTAACCTGCTTGCCCTCTCTCCTAGAGCAGAGCGAGGTGGCATTTGGAGAGCCGGGGAGTCATTATCATGCCATAACACTGGACCAGCAGACAAACTCCATTCAGCAGGGAGACGCCAACAGAACAGACAGCAGGCGTTTTCTATGAGCTATTGTCATTTTGTCTCCCTACTGTTAAGAGCTTCCCACTTGAGAAGTTTGGATGTGTTCCCTGAAAGTTTTAAAAACTCCAGGGTGTTCTCTTTTCCTGCTGGTGAAAAGAAAATAGATTTTGTGCGTGTGCATGGGAGAGAGTGCAGAAGCAGCCAAAGAGCTTTCCACATTCATGAGCATGGCTGATATTAGCAGGGTTTGCTTTCCCCATGGGTGTGATCCAAGCTCCAAATCAAATGCTAGGATTGACTTAAGGCAGCTAAATGCCGGTCTGCAACAAAGCTGTGCACTTCATTACTCAAACTTCTCTCAGGGAAGGGAGAGAAGAAAGGGCATGTGCATTGTGCCTGGATAAGTTGGCCTGTGGTGTGAGTCATTGGAAAGTGTCCATCACTTATAATTCCTGGGGAAGAAAGTGTAATATTTTTCTTGTAAATACACTGAATATCCTGGACATTTCTTAAAATCAGTATATTTTTTCCTCCGGCGAGACTCATCTCTCAATGAATTAGAAGAAGTGGTGATCACTTAGCTGAAGAGAATTAAGACCCAAGTCTGTAATATAACATCTTTTAGTGACGGGATGTTGACTTAACCTTACATTTCTCTGAACCGGCAACATCCCTGCACTTCATCTAAAAAGAGTTTCCAGAGAGGAAAAGCTTCAGAAAGCAACATCGTCTGGTCGCCATTTGATGGCAATGAGTTGTGCATGTCTTAGATGGGATGTCTCACATATCCCAGGTGGCTCTTTTGAGCGCCATTTCCTACCAATCACACCCTGAGCTGCGCATACCAGCACAAGAATAAGAAGTGTTTACTCTTTTGGATTACATGCGCCTTCGTCTTCACATGTTGGAAGCTTTGGAGGCGTTTGCCTGAATAACAATCGCTGGAATGCTACTATGTCTCATTCAAAAGTGTCTTTCAAAGCCCGATGTCGACCCCCACGGTTTCTCACGCCAAAATAAAATGGTCAGACTTCCCCATCAGTTGTTCTTTTTTTCAGGGTCAGTTGAGCCTGTAAAATTAACTCAGAAGCACCGCCTCATTCTTCATTCTTAATTAAAAACAAAACTAATAGCGCATACTTTCACATCACTTCAAACTCGAAAGCTTTGTGAGCGTGTCAGTGCAGTTTACGGGGCTTTTGTGTGGTCATCTTTTCTTTAGAGGAAGGTAGTATATTTTGAGGCTAACTGAAAAGATGTGATAAAGTGGGTGCTGGTTGGTAGTTTACGGCTGGGCATGGCTCAGATTGTTAGGTGCTTAGACAGACTTCAAAGCACCTTTTGGTCATGTTGAGGCCAGACGTCCCTCTCACCTCCCCTGTGTGTTAGCCACATTACCAGCACCAACACCTCAAAGCAAGCTGGACTAGAAATCAATCCGTCAAGCGGGCAGTGTCTGGATTACCTGTCAGTGTGTAGCTGCTAAGCGGAGTGTAAAATTTGAGAAACAATCCCGGCCAGTTTGACTATTGATTTTCTTATTTGGTATATATACAGAGGGATTCTGAGGTGGTAGAGATCATGTAAGCAGACATCTCTGTAGTTTCTCTGAGGCCTTTCTTCTGTTGTTTTATCTAGTTTGAGGCAGTGTGAGTGTTAGTCTATGTGTGGGTGGCGGAGGAGTGTGAAGCAGGGCTGGTCAGTCCCAGCAGGAAGGACCTGATCTGGACATGGTTGTTAAGTTTCATTGGCTAAAGGGGGGGGGGGCTTCATTGGCTGCTATCTGTGGAGCTCATTATTCACATGGTGGGTGGCAGAGAATGAAAACCCCCACAGCAAAAGCAAAAAAATAAAACAAACAAAAAAAAATGTGGCCACAGGAGAGGAGGCGAAGAGGCTGTGGAGCTGAGACTTTAGACTTCCTCAACAGTGAAAGCTTACATCTAAAGCTGCTCTCTGAAATGCTGTCTGTTCAACATCTGAGTGATGAGTGCTCCAGGAAATTGTTCATGAAGAAACACTCACCATCGTACACAAACCTGTGTTTTTATTGATCCTACAGAACAGAGAGGCCTTTTTAGATAGTGGCCATTTACTTTTCTAAGATAATCAACCTTTCACAGCCTGATTTAACATGTTCTCCCTGTCAGAAGGGATTTCATTTTCTTGAGGGATTAATTTAATCAAAGCTGCTGTGAAATCCTCTTTTAGCAATAATGACCAGTCACACTGAGACAATCTGCTGTCATCCAAGTGTTTATTTTCATTCTGAGGATGGATTGACTGAGTATCATAGATTACAACATACATATCACGTTGACTTTGCTATCTTTTGCTTCCCAAGCTCACACATTGAGAGGTGCTGAAACAAGAAATCATTTGTTGCCTTTATTTGTCTATGTTAATATATCCTCACAGAACTAATCGTGCCAACACTCACATTGACGAGGGGAAGATTAGAATGTAAGAATCTTAAAGCTGATGTACTTAGTAGATGTGGGCTTATCAATTTATGCCAGCTCCACTATGGGATAAATCCCATAGATTGTGTGTGACAGTTTCGGGACGATGGAAAACCAGAATGTGTGTCAAAGACGCAGTGATCGACTGTTCTCTTAGCCTTTGACTTGAGGCTGAGTCATTTATACTAAGGCACTCCAGACTGTGCTTGTATCAACCATAATTTTTTTGTCTTTTTGTTTACTCCCTGTAGCAGTGTAAAAACTTTTACGAGTCAACCTGCCCAGGTTTGCCCTTTCTTTGTGAAGTTCTTTTTGAAATACACATAAAAGAGAAATCAAATATCACCTTAAGCAAAAAGAGTGTATTGTATCACCGTAATTGCGCTGCACATTGTTTCTTAGTCTAGATGCGTTACAATTCAAAGATGCTGAAGGCAACCACTGGTGTAAGGAGCTGTTAGTGGAAGCTGGAGAGGGCAAGTGGGATTAGTGAATCTGAAGTGTTTCTGAGACTCAGATAAACAAGTGGCGATAGCAGTGGAATGTAACTGCAGCATGGGATTAGGACGGCTTTCCTCTCCTCAGCGGCATGTCATGTTTTACATATTGTTGGCCTACATTGAGACAGAATCTCCAGGTCTCATTTCATCAGAGATGAGGAGGGATTAGGGCAGCTTGAGTGGTCACTGTAAGAACAAGCTAACAGGGTAGACATCCTTTATCTTGTTTACTATCTGCTCAGTCTATACTGACTGCCGTTATCATGACAGAAATACATTTTTCATCCTCTGCATGGTAAAATGTGAGTTCATTATTGTTGCTATAAATCAGCTTTATAGACAGTTTGAATAAATATCTTTGGCGCTGAGGAAGTGTTTTATCATGTGATCTACTTCTCAGCTCAGCTCCTATGTGTCTGTCATCATAACATTATTCAGTGTGATGGTGTGGGAGTAAATACAGTAAATCATGTGTTGGGCAGATATGACACGGTTTTCAGAGAACAGCAGAGAGGGTTTGGCTTTCCCATGCCACGTCACAGTCAAAGGCCTGCTGGCCTCTTTATCACCAATCTGACCCCACATGATGGATACATCCTGTTGAGTCTAATTGTCATGAAATGTAAACTGAGCCCAGCGGTAGGTGATAACTGAGGCTCCAGTTACAGCCACTGTAATTTTGACTCTTGTCACTACAGAGGATAACAACACAAGATGGCAGACGACCTGAAAGGGAAGGAGACCTGGCAGGGGAGTGGGGCATCAGCGAGTGTGCGAGTGTGCATGGGGTGGGGCCGTCTGGGTGAAACTTCAGAGTCATTAAGTATTAAGTGAACTGCTATTGCATTCCACAGCAGACAAAGCACAATTCTAGCTAAGCTGTGTGGGCTTTTTGCTCATAAATAAGGCAAGCTTCTCTGATTGTGGGGTAAATGTATAATTCATGCACTGCCCCTCCTGCTCCTCCTCCTTTTTCTTCTCACTTTCTGCCAAGCTATTCCTTTCCAGCTCTTTGTTGTCTGCACCCTAAACTGCATTTAAATTAATAATTGAAGTGATGCTCAAAGAATGTCTGTGACACCACCTGCTAGGTTACTCACAGTCTCTGAGCCTGGTTTGAGAAACAAAATAGAGCATTCTGAACCGTATACATTTCACTTCACCCCACTGGAGCTGGAATACTACAGTGTTTTAGTTGGTTGTAAATATGAAGGAATTATGACGCTGGCAGCCGTTCAGAATCTACGTGCCTCTCAGGGCTGTAAAACACTGGGAGATTTGGAAAATATGTAATTACTTGAATATGGGAAATTCAAGTCTGTGTTAGTCTTACTCTGAATTAATTAAGACAGTTATCATCACTTATATTACTGATAATACAAATAGTAAAAGTTGCTGGCACCTCCGTACACCAAAACCACATTTTGATTTTACACATTTCTTCTGAATATCTCCAGCAGAAACCTTGCCCTGCTATGACAGAGGTGATAACTAGATACAGGAAGGAGGCAGATCTATTGCACCTAATGCTGAATTTCCATATAGTTTGGATACCTGTGACCTCAGGAAGAATGATGAGAGCAGACATGCAGCTATTTGCAACTCACCACCTGGTTTTAACACTGGCATCATGTACCTCCAAGACCTCAGCAAATTAAGTGCAGGATAGCCAACATGCTGTAATTGTTGTCTCTTCTAGCTCTGAATGCAGCGATCCTGCGCTGACACTGTAAGCCATGTGGGTTTCCTGTTAGTTTGTGGAGGCTTATGTAATTGTAGAATACAAAACCTCACAGCAACCACTGCGGTATAAGTTCATCTGTGTCCCCTGTGAAATATCAAACCCAAAAACGCACTTGTGTGAGCTTGCTGTGTATAGAGTTGCAGATTCACATCTCAAGTCAGTGCGCTGTTAATCTTTTTGATCTACCTGATCCACCCCACTGTCTGCTCAGTGCACACCTGTGTGGATTTACAGCGGTGCAGAAATGAAATACACAATATCTAATGTACTTTACACTCTATAAGGTCACGTTAGGCTGAGTAAAATACTGTGTCTAGACTTCATAACCGGTCAGGGGTGGGATATCTATTTCCTGATTTACTTGCTATATTTTTACAGTCCTTTGAAACTTAATGGCCTGTCAGAGACCTATTGGAAAGCCTTACTAGCATATGATTTTACTATCACTTCCAGCACCTGATGAAATATATTTCAGCCTGCTTAACCTGTAATCAGAGTCTCAGTGGGCATCAGGAACGGCAGCTATGAATATTTTAGACATGCTATACATTTTCAGTCTAAAAAAATAGACTTGGATATGGCTTTGGATTGAAATCAAGCTAGCTTTGAATTCTGCAAGGCAGCTTGAAGTGGAGCATGTGCCATTAATGAGAATGAGGGAGAAAACAGGAAACCATTGAGAGTAATGGTCCTCATTCTGGCTTTCCTTTTAGAACTGAGGGTGAGAAAGGGAACAAGTGACAGAGTGCAGAGTCATGTCCACAAAAGTTTTTCATCCTTTCAACCGTCATAGTGTTTTCAGATTGTTCTCAAAATCTTAGCCGTCCAGAATGAGATGCCAGACAAACAGACAAACAACAAAATCTCTTCTTTTTCCTTCCTCGTTTATGTTTAATGGTGTCTCTTAAAGCATGAAATGCTGTGCTACAACCACAACTTGAAATGAAGTAGGGGTGAATGTACTGTATAGGCTGTTGTTATAATACAGGTATCCCATGATACTTGGCAGTCACTTTAAAGTAGAGCTGAAACCATTAGTCAGTGAATCCATTAGTCGACTGACAGAAACTTTAAAGTCAACAGTAAAACAGTAAACTCAAATCCAGCCTGCAAAATATCTCTTGAGACCCTGTTCTTGTTTTTTCTACAGTCTGTGATTGGCATATTTCATTAAATGACTATTTTGTACTGACTTATGCAAATTGTCTTACAACAGACACAAAATGTGTCAGTGACATCACCTGTGGTTGGCTGTACACAAGGAATACACACACACACACACACACACACACACACACACAAAAACAAATGATTACAGGAAAAAGTTAGAGGTCGCAGAAACATGGTCTCATAACATTACTGGCAAGTGAAAGTGCCTTGGCCTTGTCTGCGAAAGATATATCACATGATAAAAAGCTCATTCTTTTTCTGCAGTGCAACATGAGCCTGCTGTTTTCAAATTTATCTACTTTGGAAAGAGTTTTGGAAAACATCCATGAACACGCTGGCTTAGTGCAGATGGAGAGCCAAAACAGAGGGAAAAGATGAGTTTTAAAATTTATCTGGATTAGAGCGGACGTGGTCTGAGAGCGAGACAGAATGAAAGGCGGGGACACAGAAATGAGAGCAGAGAGGAGATAAGAACTGAGAAGAAAATGGGGAAGTCAAGGGCCAAATAAAAGTGAAATAGGGTGAGAAGTGACTGAATACGCAGAGTTGAGTGCCTGTTTCGAGGAGGAGAGAGCAGAGCCCAACGACTTGCTCCTGGATGGGTCGATAGATATGAGCAGAGAGCTGAGAGCAGCTGGAATAATTGAGTCTGGTCATCGGCAGTGTGAAAAGCGCCAGGGCAGCAGAAAGTAGCCATAACTCAATGAGACTGGGGTGGGGGGAGATTTACAATGTGTGTGATCAACAACAGAGATTCCACCATATCTGGCTCCCAGAGGAGCGGAAAGCTGCGGTTTCATCCCGAGGGCCAGCAAAGGCACCTTGTAAAATATCTGTTAGCACCACTCGAGCTTAACACTGACTGTCAGCTCTGAGATCGATACATTCAGTCCCCAGATGTCATCTCTGAGCTTTTGGGACAAGCACAGGTGCTTACAAGTTCTGGCGCATGATTTTGTGTCTGCTTAAATTAATTTACAAAATAACAGCATCAGTCCCAGATGTCCCACACATCGCCCTGTGACTGTACAAATATGTTCATGGGAAAATGTCATCAGCATCACTATGAGTTATAGCCCGTCTTTTATTTTGTGTACACTGTGTATTGCTGAGCCTGGGGCAGTCCTGACTGGTAGCAGTTCATGCTTCATTACCTAAAACAAAACAATTGCGTGACATTTTATGTGTGCACTTTTTCATAGTTAATGTTATTCCAGTCACTCACTCAGGGCAGTAAGCATTTTTACGATGGGTGGAGATAACCATGCTCCTATGATGGAGAAAGGCAGTTCTATGCGCAGCCACCCCCTCCCCATCTCTCTCCCTTCCCTCTCCTCCCCCATCTTCACCCCCTCCACGATCCCCCAGCCATGACAAACCGAAGATGGGCTGTGGCATTGGCTGCCATTCAGCCTGACTCTCTCATCGGCCCCACAGAATGCCTTTCAGGGTCCCCCAGTGCAACAACTGCTGCGTTTTATTACGGCGTGAAATGGGGAGTGAAAGACCGCTATGGATGTTCCTACTTAACCATGCAGAATGTGTCACTGTTGGGTAGGAAGATAAGAGGACAAAGGGGAAATCAGCCGCTTTTGTTGAGACTAAAAGCTCAAGTCCATAGAAACAACCCTGTGCTCTTGTTTACATCTTAAGGCAAAGGCATTTGTGTCTTTTTTGGGTGAAATTTGTCCAGAAATATGTTAACATCACATAGGATAATTGCATGCATTCTTTAGTTTATTCAAACAGATGGTAGTTGTGTTGCCAGCGTTTTTCGCTTGAGGGGGACCCAGACGTTGGCACCCATACCCAGCAGATACACTATGTCCAGCTCAATTATGTTCTCTACTCCTGTTCTGTGGCATGTTTCCCAGATTAGATCTCCAAAGTCAAACACTAGTATAGCTATTGGCAGTGCAAGATGTACAAATGTTTGAAGGCTCCAAACCTCTTGGGATCCCACTAATACTATAAGACCGCAGATATCTCCTGACTTGATTGAACTGATTTTTAAAAAATGTGCAGTTTATACATGCAGTGGTTTGGAATTGATTTTGCTTTTATTAGTTTGTTGTAATTAGCTACTGATTGGTGCAATTCTCACTTACAAGAGGCCAAAGTAACTTATTTTTAAAAACACATCATGTAAAAGTAGAAGCGCATGATTTTAGATACTAAGGGTGTGTATCAGCATGTGATAGAGTGGAGGTGGCGCCACCCCAAAGAATTGCACAAGAGCTTTTATAAAATATGTTGTGGCACTTTCCCAAGCATGTTTTTGGCAGCATCGGTACTATGGTTTAGATTGAGCACCAAACTGTGTAAATAGGAATCAGGCACTTGATTGATGAGAGCACCTTTGTAATTATATCCAAGCGTCCTATTTGCTTTGGCAAGACATCTGTCGTCGGTCCTCCTCTTCCCTGCTTAAATGTCAGGTTGTGGGTGTGGCTGGGGAGAAACGCTGACAGATTGTCAGTTTTCAGCACACCTGCAGGGAGCTATCAGTGCCTCGACACAAATGCTTATCTTCTTTTTTTTTTTTTATTAGTGCCGTTTACGATATATCCGGTCATTTAGCGAAACCACCTGCCCTGATAAAGATGTTTCAAATACAACTTCCTGGTGCAACTCAGCAGTTTTTGTCAGTGTGGAATTTTTGCCCCGAAGAAGTTAATAAAAAGAAAAAAAAACTGGGACTGTGAGGGCGAGACAACACTAAACACACAGCCAGCATTCTCATCTGTGTTGCAATATCCTCGGTACGCAATGTGCTGTGTTAATTCATGCTGCTTGGCACGCAAGCCCGAGCATCTCGAGGTAACGACGGTTCTATTTTCACTTGTATAGTTGTGATTGAGTTGAACCAGAAAAAGATTCATCCTCAAGAAAAGCCAATGGAATGCATTCAGTCCGTGCACACAAGATCTTTCAATGAGTAAAATGAGCTTGATCCCCGGGCTTATGTGTGTATGTTCAGTGATTTGTAGAAGGGATTTGGGGGCTTTAACATGTGCGTCTACTGGCAGAATGTCCTTTAGACACTGGTGCAGTGCACAGTTATTGCCTCAAGACCTCATTGTCCCTGCATGGTGCTTGTATTTTAGGCAGGGATGCTGAGGTTGCTGCTACTGCCTGTCTGCGCCGCAGGCTTTACTCTCAGAGGACACAATTGAGAGCAGAATTAATGATAGAAGGTCACCATATTATTAATAGCAGATGATGATGAAACTGTATAGACTCTCTAGATGGTGAGGCATAACTTGGACAGTGCCATTGAGCTCATATGTCATCTTAAATCTCTGAGGTGTTACAGTGGTTTCACCTGATCAACTCTGTAGAAAACCACATTAGTTTCTTTTGGAACGCCCATCATGTCATAACTATGTGCTTTCCCTCCAAGGTGTCCGATTTTTCCTCTGACACTTTATATTTTATATCGCTGAAGTGATATCTATATTGCGGTGAAGTAATTAAGAAAATACCCCGATTCCCAACCTCCCCCACCCTCTTTGTACTGAAGGGCTGACTGTTTAACACTCAACACGCTGTCCACAGAGGGATCTCGGCTGCCTGAGACGAGGCTGGGCAGCGCAGAGAGCCGAAGCTGAGTGTAATTGGGGCGCTGGCAGGCGTGTGCGCGATCCTGATTGCAGCATGTTCCTCCAGAAGCAAGGTTTATGTTTCATCATGCGCCCATCCACCGCACTCCATAAAAAGCAAATAAACTTTTCACTGGCAATGGCATAATAATGACAGAGCTGGCTAATGAGTGAATTAAAGAGTCATAAATACAGCTCTGGCCCCCTGACTGAGATGTGAAATATCTTACATCAACTTTGTGTTAAATACATTCTACAGTAGGTGCCCTCATTTAACCACTCTTCTGTACTGTACCTTACATAACACGACAGATTGTTCTGATAATTTTTTAAAGAGATTGAGTCTCTTATTGTGGTCAAAATTGGACCTCAGCGGGTGGCAGATCTCCATATCTACTCTATCATACTCTATCTCACTGACCAACATATTGGACTGTCCCAGATGATGAATGTAGGTGAATGTGTTGAAAATTTACTGCTGTGCCTTGTCTTATTGCTGTAGCTGGTGCAGGAGTCTAAATTAAATGGAGTTGAATGAGCGACTTTGGCAGGCCTTTGGTTGGTGTGGTTTGGGCTGCTCCCAGTGCAGCACAGAAGCAGCCTGGCAGCGGTTTGTCTGTTTGACTGAGCTTGCTCTTCTCTTTCACACCAGCTCCCAGTGGCCAGCAACAGGAGCACATAAGACCCCAGCTCATTTCAGTCCCATCTGAACACATTCTCTTTCCTGCGGCAGCATCTGCCTGATTCTATTGGACATGCATGGACTTTTGTGTTACATTACACTCGCTTTTATTGAATTTGATTCGTTCGGGGTGAGTTGTTGCATTTAAAGCACGGGGAGTTTGACCAGATTGGTAAACTTTCATTTAAAATTTTATCATCCCATTATGTTTGGCTAAATGACTTTGAGCTGCACTCATGCTGAGGGTTTTCTTTTATCCCATGCCTATGCCAAACATTCAGTAAATTTGTTCCACGTGTTAAAAAAAGGGAATCCCAAGAACATTAAACCAAGTGTATCATTTATTAAACGCTCTCTGTTCAGTGTGGCGAAGAGAAGGGAGTTTCAGTGCCAGTGCCAGAGTCTATCAGGCCCAGACATGAGCAAGAGAAGTGGCAGGATGAGAATGAGACGTAGAAAGTATGGGGGGCTGGTAGTGTTAAGGCACAAAGAAGGAATCTGTCCACCGCACCAAGCAAAACCCAAGTATCAGTAGTTTTGTAGACACAGTGCAAGGGTGTGCCTGTCTGTTCACAACCTCTGTATCCCACGTTTGCTTTTTTAGAAGATTGTTTATGTTGTTAAGCAGAGCATCTGTAACAAAATGAGGTGTGACTAGTTGTTGTGAACGTGCAGGGGAAGTGGCTGAGTGAGGTGGCTTGTCAGCGAGCCAGCGCTTGAGCACAGAGAGCACCATCTCCACTGCAGAGGCCCTTTGATGTGGCTGGCTCTTTGAAGAACTGACACCATTCTCTCCTTTTCACAGTGCCTGGAGCCCTGCAAGGAATCCTGGGACCTGAAGGAAAACCAGTGCCAGGATTTATGTGAGGTATGTCACTGCCACAAATACCATGGTTGCCTCAGACTCAAGTGTTTGAGCTGTTCGGAGTTAGTGGGAAAATTCAATAAGAGGAAAGTTTGAGAGGAGTGTGAAGTAACTCCTTTTTGCACTGTAATGACATTTCTCTGTGAGGCTAAATCAAAGCTCTTTAATGTACTCACCGGTGCAGTGAGTCATGAGCTGAAAAGTAAACAGGACAATCCCTGTTAGCTCACAGAGTTGCCCGTTTGCAGCCAGGCAGGTCGGTCTTAAAAAGTAATCTGACATGTATTTTTCCTCTCCTCCTCTTTCTCCTCTTCATCCTGCTCCTCCTTTTTCTTGTCATTTTCTCCCCACTCCTCAGCCCCTCTTTCCCAAGAAGCACTATGAGTGTCTCACGAGCTGTGAGTTCTTGAAGTCGGTAGAGGGAGTGAAGCAGGGTGACTGTCCTGCCCCGGAGAAGGCCAGCGGCTTTGCAGCGGCCTGTGTGGAGAGCTGCGAGGAGGACGGAGAGTGCTCGGCGGTCAAAAAATGCTGCTCCAATGGTTGTGGCCACACCTGCCAGCTGCCCAAAAACCTCTACAAAGGTAATGCTAAAGGCTAATAAACTTGTATTTTATTGTATTACAGTAAAACGATCCTGCCACAACACATTGATCTTTAAGGTCATGATTCTTAAGTTTCAGTCCTGGTTGATTTGGTGGCATCTTTTGTTACTGGTGATCTAATAAATATGATAGCAAACACATGTTGAGCAGCTACTTTGTCAGAAATACAACTGAATTGTAATGTGAAGCAGCGCCAGTAGGACAGTAAACAGTACACAGAGAGACCGTTACTAATGAGAGCAGTAAAGGTGGGTTACATGCCGACCATGAAGTCAAAAAGAGGGTTTCATTTGATGAAAATCTTGAGGATTATAACATTTCTACATTACACACATTACACACATTCTACTACACTGTATTGATAGTAATTTAAAATAAAATTTCAAAACGTAATTATAAAATAGTAATATACAGAATGTTGTCATAAACATCTGTTCCAGCTCCTCACTGAAGCTGAATCATGTTTACACTGAATGAAATATTCAAACCTAATACTCCACGTTTCATTAAACTGGAATTTTCCGGATTACTAGAGTATCATTTCATTCACGTCTCCCTAAAATTCAGCCAGACACATTTGTTATCTATGAAAACCTTCTTAAATAGAATTTACAATTAAGTTTTTGTGGAATTAAATAATGTTTGGTTGCACAGCCTGAGTTTGTAATGACTCCGCCACTGGTGGGACAGTGTAGATTAAGAGATTAATCAGGCAATGAGAAAGAGGGGGAAGAAGGGGAATAAAAATGCATGAAACATAAGATAAAACACTCAGTGAAAATGTGATAGATAAATAATGGAGTTCTGCAGCAACCCGTTCTGACAGACTTTGATCTGCAAAGTGTCTGTGAACATTAGACTGTGCAGACTGACAATTAACTTAAATGTCTGTGTACCCAACAGCTCATCTCTTTACTTAATTATTGCTCAATACTGTTTCCAAAGGAGATCAGATTAATATGGTTCATCAGTTGAATCCTGGATACTCCCTCCCCCTCTATTTTCCTGTTCAGTAAATGACGTTTCATGTATGGTAATGGTCCAACACAAATGTTGGGTTTTTAATGTGATTAAGTGTTGCAGTTTGCATAATTTTCATAAATAGCATTGAATCAATTAATCCCTCTTTGTCAAACGTTAATTTGAAATCTCAATGACGTAGATTGCAGATTGTCTTGCACAATTTTTGTCAACTTGCTTAGAATCATAAATCTTAATTTCATCTCTTTATATTGTACTTCACCCACACATTCCTTATGCTGTTTCTGTTTTAGATTGGGAATATATCTTCTGTCTTGAATTTGCTGGATAAGCTTGAGGGTTTCACAGACACAGATGTACCCAAGAATCTTTGCTCCAGTAAAACAGTTTAATAGCGCTGCCCAAGGCGGCCTAATGTTCTGAGGGTGCCGAGTCATTATGTGAAAAAACCAAGTGCCCCTGAACTTGGAGATGGGAGCTGGAACTACATTATATACACTATCAGCACTCAAGTGTCGGCAGCCCGGGGCCATAACAAAGTTGAGGAGATGTTGAAGCGAGAGCAGCGAGTCTAAATCAAGCTTTGAACTGCCACAGTGATAGACTGTAGCTGTGTATGCTTTGAATCACACTGCAGTAAGGCTAAGAATGTTTAACTGTGCACACTGTATTTAGCAGTGAGAGGCAAGAGCATGTGATCTTGGAGTTTGTGCACAGAGAAGAGCATGCTAGTATTTATATTTGATTTGGAAAAATCCTGAGGGACTTCATGGTGGATGTTATGCTCAAAAGGTGAACAGGACGTTAATCGGGGGGAAAGATGAAAGCAGGCGTAACCTTGGAAATTTCAATACAGCGACCCAGTCAATGAAAACCATTCACCGCGCTGTGAAACCTTCAAATCAAGCAGCCTGCCCTCACTGATTTAGTCCAAACTGTGAGCTCATGACGGGTCGCCGTCAGCACTACATTTACGCTGAATTACACTGAGCGTTTTGGTGAAAGTCCGGATGGAATTCCTGCCCTGGTCCTCGGTGTTAAAGGTCTAATTAGTTGCTCATGGTTTGAAGAGCGTAATTGTTTCTGTGTGTGCATAAGTGTGTGTGTGTGTGTAGGCTTTTGCCATGATGAGCCATGATGCTGGAAGCCATTAGCAAACACAAGCGAGGAGAAATGGAGCGTTTCCCCCACTGAGATCACTCTCAGATGTGTTTGTGTGTGCGTGTTCAGGTTAGGGTCCCCAGCCTATGTGCATGTCCCTGATAGAGACAGACCTCTGAGAAACTGGTACCCCACTGGGTTTTTGATGTGCAACAAAGCTGCTTTTTTCATTTTTTTAAATATCAATAGAGCCAGCGCCATTACTCATCATCCACCGCTCTGTCTCAAAGATATATTAGTGGAGGTGTGCCACAGATTAAATATGCTGTGCATGTATGGAAATAGGTGGCTTATTAGGGTCTTGTATGTCTTTCATTTTCATATCTTTAGTTTTCTCACTGGGTCCATTCCTTGGAAGAAATAGCATCAAATGTGATGTAACCCAACATCTTACAAATGCTCTCTGATCAAAAGCAGTGTACAATCACACACCATATTGTGAAAGAGATGGGAAAAAAAGAAAGGAACTGGGGAGGTAGTTAAAACAAAGAATATGTGAAAAATGTGGATGTCAGTATGAAATTCAATTCAGCAGGAGTCATATTTTCACTGCCACAACAAGTCAGTCAGTTAATCAGTCTGTCAGCCATCCTCGTTTTACGGTAAGTCCTTGTGCTACAAGTGGTATTTGTACTGTTTTCCTCAAACCCCCACCTCCCACCATAATTAGAGCAGTGATTATGACAGTATGTGCGTGAGTATTGAGAATTATATTATTGGAGTGTAATTGTTGGCATGATTAAGACATGAATGGACGCCGTACTCTTGATCGTGCTTCAGCAGCAGTTACATCATGGTTTGGAGTAAGCGTGCGGCCATTGAAAAATGAACGCTGTATGATTCTTGGACCAGACCTTACCCAAAAGCTATCTTTGGAAGGAGCAAGCTGAGAGAAAGTGTATTCGTTTCCCTCCCACATATTGCGGAAGAGAGAGGTTGTGTGTGTGTTTGTATTATATCATATTATATTGTGCATGTGTGTGTGTGTGAGTGTGATTTATGCTTTGCAGGAGTACTTGTGTGACTTTGTGGGAAGATGAGTTAAGACAGAGGGAGAAGTGGAATGCTGTGGTTACCTTGGTGCTTATTACTGTGCAGGAAACAGAGACACAGACACACACACACGGCTGTGGAGCTGTGAAACCACAGCACAATGACCCCCAGCTGTTAGTATGCAGAAAGCTGTTATCAACGGCACAAAACAAAGTACTGAGTCCATATGCATGTGGCTCAAGGACCCTCCTCCATCTTCCAGGACTTTATTTGCATCAATCAATCACTTTAACATGCTGTGTATGAAGACTGAATAGAGATATAAGTAGATCAAGCACTCTGCATACAAAACACAGCCTTGATTATGTTGTTTACCGACATGCTGTGCAGTAGCCTTGAGCGTGTGTTGATGCTGTTTATAAATGCGGGGCTGCTCAGCAGCGACAGAGGTCCAACATAATGGTCTGAAGTGCTAGGAGATTTATTGGGAACTGTGGGATGTATTCAGCCTTCTCCTGTACTTCCAAACTCGCGTTTCCAATCTCCATCTCATTATCACTGTGCCCGATGCTCAATCAACAACTCACTACGTTTCCAATGCAATAAATTCACATGAGAGAGTCAGTCTGACTTGGCTGAGCATTTGGCCCAGTCCTGCACTTAATAAATCTCTAATTTATCACACATGGCCACATCGACTCCGTCTGAAAGGCTCAGAGGTGAAGTGCAATGATGCAAATGAACTTAACGCACATGCATGTATGTTTGCACTTGTGTATTTCGCCTCTGCAAGAGAGAGTGAGGTTATGTGTGATGTCTCTCATACCTAAATGCAAACTATGTGTATCAATACTAAGAGGTGCAGCTAATAAAACACATCACTCTGGCTGGGAAATATCAAAATCTGTCACACTAGAAAGATGTTGCTGTTGACCCACAGCATGTATTAAATCTATTGCAGTGAGATCATGTCTCATTTTCAAATCTGTATCTGTCCAGCTCTGATGGTGTCATTTATCTTTCCAACCGACTTTCACTCACAAGAGGAAAACAACAAATTTCATATTGAAGTTCACCTAGAATGTTCCACACAGAGGTGATATTAACTCTTGTGACCGTTTTATCCTCCTCGCTTGTACTTTTAGGAGTCCCTCTGAAACCCAGGAAAGAGCTGGTGTTTTTGGAGCAGCCATCAGGTCAGCTGGAAATCCGCTGGTCCTCCAAGTTCAACATATCCGTGGAGCCTGTCCTGTATGTTGTGCAGCGCCGCTGGAACTATGGCATCCATCCCAGTGAGGACGATGCCACAGAGTGGCAGACCGTGGCACAGGTAGGAATCCACATACCTTACATGTAAAATGCTGAGGCATAACAGTAAGATAAAAAGTCCGTTTTGATCGGATTTGTATCACAGTGAGATTTCAGCTCCACATGTCCCAGTGTGTGGCGTGTTACAGCTGTGAAAGTGCTGCGCTGCACTGACAGACTGTTGCACACGGTTGCACATTCCTCACTGTCACGGTGTCTTTGAAAGTTTGGGAAAGAGAAACACACGGTTGACTGATGTGGCAGCAAACTCACACGGGGCTTTGACCCTGCGTGAACCCTGACCCCTGTGGTTTGCTCTCCCCCCATCTGTCCCTCAGACTGCAGAGGAGCGTGTCCAACTGGCCGACATCAGAGCCAGCAGATGGTACCAGTTCAGAGTTGCTGCAGTCAATGTCCACGGGACCCGCGGCTTCACTGCACCCAGCAAACACTTCCGCTCCTCCAGAGGTCTGTGTGTGTATGTACATATGCATGTGTGTGTGTGGCCTTGCTTTGTGTGTAAGTTCCTGTTTGACACCCATTGCCCTCCATTTGTTATGGTTAAGACCTTGGAACAGGTGGAGCCTTTGGGAGTTTTTAGACCTGATTTGACTATTTATCTCACCATGCAAAGCAAGTGTATGTGGAGAATATCAAAGCTTACTTTACCACTGGCTCAACCAAATTTTGCAATTGTTGTAAAAACGTCTTTAAAAAATTTTATTTATCTGCACCACACCTCTCTTCAATTCTATGGCTCCATTAAGCAGCAGCAAACCAATTGTGGTAAAGCCAAATATACATTTATCACTTTTGACTGATGGTGGTCAAACTACTTGCATGTGTATTTGGGTATTAATCCTTTGGATTCTTTTGTTTGCCTCGTCAGCCTGGATTGCAAATAAGTATTTCCCCTCTGCAGTTTCCACACATTTACTCAGCGTGCTAAATAGAAAGGGTAATTCATGTTGATGCCAAGTAGAATCCGAGTAATGAGGAGCGACTGGGTGCGCAAAACATTTCGTCTTTGTGGTGCAACCAGATCTTCATTTATGTCTTCAAAGGAGGGGTTTCCCCCCTCTTTACAGTCATATAAAATGTAATATGTCTGAATTAGTCAGGATATTGCAGGTTTCAAATGAATGCAAGTGTTGTCTTGCTTCCAGGGGGAGTGACGTAATCGTGGCGCGCTTCAGATCTTTGCCACAGATTAGCAAACAAGCTGTGATGGCATCCTGTGTTACTGCTTAATTCCCTTTCCCTGCATTTCCAGTGTTGAATGACACTAAATAGCCGCGCTGTGTTGCAGATGGCATTTGTTAAAGTCACGGCCAATTGTTGTGCGGTTCCCAGGGATTACAGGTTTGTGAGTATAATATTGTGTCTAGATTACATCTAATTCAGATCAGATACCATGTGTTTGTTTGACGTTTCGAGACAGAACCATGTGCCCACCAGTTCACATATTGCGATTAAATGGCTCAGGAAGCTGCTTTGAATTCAACGTTTATAGTGTGTTATTTATTAACATAGATAGATAAAGTTGTTAACCACTGGATCTCTGGCAGAGACCCTGAACACTAACCATGTTCTGCCAAATAGTAAAAACTTGTGCCAAAGACAGAAGGTATATGGTGTGTGTGTGTGCTGACCTGTCGTGTCAGTCCTTCGTCATACATTTGCTCCCCAGAGTGTTCTGGGTGGCTGTAAGACAGACCCAGACACCAGGTGGGAAAAGGATTCTGCTGCAGGGATGGAAACTGATCTCCAATCAGACCAATCAGTGCCAGAATGTTGATAGATTGATGGGAGCTGTCATGGACTTGATGAGCTCCTGGCCGCTCTGTCATGCCATTGTTATTTATATAGTATGGCCATATCACCTGATTGCAATTTTGCACTACTATACTTTGTTGGGGCAATTTGTAAGAGCTGACTGCTTATTTATCTTGCACAGCCAACATCAGCTGGTATGGAGAACCGATGTGTTCAATTGTGCTTTTGGACTGGATTAAATGTGTTTCAGGTGGGAGAGGGCAGGGGCGAGTAGAGCCAACTGGGCTGTGGCGTGAATCATTTTCTCATTACAGGGCTATTCCCTCTAGTCTGGCGTCTGGCATGTGGCCCTGCCTCTCCTCCAGGCACCAGGCTGACATCAGCAGCCGGCAGCAGGCTGGGTCATAGAACAAAAGGGATAGGTTCAGAACCAGCTTTACTCTGGACACACACATTAGTTAGAGTACAGGAATGCTGAGTGTGGAGCCAAAGTGAGCAGCATGTGTTTGTTAACCCCTGACCTGCGCTCTCAGTCGTGCCGAATGCTGTCATAGATGTGACATGACACCTGTCATAACACCTCATGGCAGATTGTCAGTGGAGGACTAATTACTTTACACGGTGTCGTACTGGTCCCCCTCCTCAACTGAAATACAAACCCTCAAGTGGTGAAAGGTATCCTAGTTTGTAATACATTCAACCTGGAATTGTACTAGCAGCAAAACTGCATTGGCCCAAGATTTGTCACATACAAGAACAAGAAGAGACCTTCTTTGTCTTCCTCCCTAAATGTCTACAGATGTACTACAATCTGTTAACACTGACGGTGCTGTCTCTCGTTGCTGCTACGTCTTCAGATCCGTCCGCCCCTCCCAGCCCAACCAGCTTGCGTATCACCAACGTGACGCTGGGTGACGAAGGCCTGGTGACAGCTCGTCTCAACTGGACCCTGCCAGAGGAGCCTGATATCCCCATACACCACTACAAAGTGTTCTGGAGCTGGACTGTGCCCACTAAGTCCATGGTGCCATCCAAGAAGAAAAGGAGAAAGACCACCAACGGGGTAATCTTCCCACCCTGTCTTAGTGATGTGTTCTTTCTCTTTCTCTCTGTTTTCTAAGACTGCAGAGTCTTGTCCAGGATTATCTCAGCATCTTCTCCGCACATCACTGTAAATATCTGTGAAGGCCTGCAAAGGATAAACATGGAATAGGAGTTGCATTTATTTATATGTACTTGCAAGGTTATCAATCACACACAGGTTGATACAATGTGTTGTTCATTGTTTTGTTTCCTTATACTGATGAAAGAACCCTTAAACACTCTGTTAAGCTTTGAAAGAAAACACATTAAGTTTGATAAATAGCCCTATTTATAGTGATAAATCATGATTTCAAGGCCTGTGTCACTTAAATATCTCAATTTGTATTCATATTTTTTCTGTTGGTATTTTGGCACTCCCTTTCTCCTACTCAGTTCTTGATTGTGTAATTCAGCTGTTCTCTAAGTGGTACATGGATTTATTTATTTATTTTGTCCTTATTTTAACATAGATCTCTGTTGCTTCGAAAGTCAAGTGGTTATATAACCATACTCACTATTCCTAAGGTATTATTATCTTTTACATGACACAGTATATTTAAAACAAGGGGAGACAGGACAGAACAGCTAAAAACATCCAAGAAACATTTTATTCTTCTTGATTCTTGTTGTTGAAGCCCTCATTATTCCTTGGAACTATTTAGTTTGCATACTGGAACATTCTCAACTATGTGCTCTGGCCGGAAAGAAGAGGTTTCATGGCCCTTTTCTTTGGGATGTCACATGGACTAAGCCCCCCTCTTGCGATCACCTAGAAAGGATAAATATAATTTGCTAGCTAAAACAAACGGGCAAGCTTAGGGCTTATAAAGTTAGACTTCCTGAGTTGGACAACTCAGAAACCCACAGAAAAACATTTTGATAGTATTGCAAATAAGTTTTTTGTTTCTCCATAAGAAAATACACAATTATGTAAGCAAACATTTATTGTACTGTCACAGACTGAAGCAGAAAATCCATAAACACATATACATTGAATTAACTCCATAAATAAATGATATGACAAGATCATTGACTCTACTTATAATTCACACTGTACGCACACAGCTGAATAAATTTTAGCATTTAAGTTTTGTGAACCATTTTCACAATGGATCCAGTAACATGACCTGATAGCACATACCTGTGGCTCAGTATCTGTGAATAGCATTTCATCAGAGAGCAGAAAGACAGATTGTCTAGACAGTCCACACACACCTCTACAGAGTCTTCTCCTGAATTAGTTTTTGAAATGCCATAGCAGATGTGGCACAGAGAAGATAGAGGTGGGAGACACCAGACACCTATTGACACATGTACTACTGGTTTCCACTTTGGCACCTCAGGGCTTTGAAAGCAGCCTGCTGGTAGAGGAATGTCAAAACACGCACAGTCAATAACAAGAACTCATCAAGCTCACGCTGATGGTGGAATGCTGGAAGTCAAACACAGTGAGGAAGCCCTGGGAGGCTCTGATAACATGGCTCCCTCACAAGGCCCTGAAGGCTATCTCATCACTGCGGTACCTTCCTCAGCTCCACATGTGTTCTCAATAAGCAGGGCTTTCCCACAGGCACGAGTTGGCCCGGGCTGAGCTGAGCTTGGAACTATTACTGGGACAGTGACAGGGCTTTGAAAGGAGGCTCGAATGACAGAGTGGTAACCTACACATGCCAACATGCTAGTGTTTTCTCTTGTCGCAGGCTCAGAGCTGGGTGGATTTGGAGGGACTTCAACAAAACAACAGTTACACTGTGGAGCTGCAGGCTGTCACATACTGGGGACAGGTGCGACTGAAGAGCTCCAAGGCTTCTCTCCACTTCAGCACCTCCCAAAATAATGAATCAGGTAAACACTGGTGCTAATATTTTATTGTAAATTTAGCTATCAAACTTGTTTTTAACAATGTTTTTAGGCGCCCTAGCAGCACAGCTCTAGGGATGGCAGTGACAGTCAGTTTGTTTACTTATTTGGTCCAGGCCAGCATCTTCAAAAATGTCTCTATGCCCAAAACTTTGGTTAATGAACAAATACCTGCAAGATAGTGAATGTAGTGCAAAGCAATGCATCAAAACAGCTATATAAACACAACAACCCTAACCCTAAGGTCCCTTTGTCACCACGTGACATATAAATCTGGGGAACACTGGCATGTTAGCATTGTCATTGTGAGTGTGCTGACATGCTGACACACAGAGCCACATGCAAAACTGTAAACGCTTAGTGTTGTTGCACTATATATGTATGCCATCTGGTGAATACGTTTAGCCAAAGCACCTCAGTGTTGATTGAGGCTCCACTCAGAGACCAACGCAGCCAAGGATATGTGGCAGCCAAGCATGCATAGTAGGCACAGGCAGGAGTTACATGCAGGGTCATGCATTTCCTGACCAAACACAAACCTGGATGGAGCTGCAGATTTGTCATTGCAGATCTATATGGAATTGGCTGAACCAACCTTGCAGATTCCAGTTTTCTTTGTTTTTCTTCAGAGTTCAATTTTGCCAAATTACAGGGTCTGCATTCAAACAATCATCATGAGAGTTACAAAAAAAAGCAGGAATTACAGAGGTACACTGACAACACATCTGCATTCATCCAGAGCTTCTGCTTGTTTAGGAAGCACAGACCAAGCCTCAGTGCTACGACTGTGTACATTTTAAGCATGTGTGGCTCTAGAGGGAATTGAACCTCTAACCTTGGCAGTGTTAGCACTGTGTGTACCCATCAAATTACACCAGATCTATGCATAAAGAACGTGTTGTAACTGCAGTGGTTTCACAAAGAAATAATTGTGTGTTTTTGTTACCATGCTGAAGAGTTTGCCACAACACAGTCACTGCTGTGTCTTAGCTACAGCCGCAAACATTTCTCCTTTCTCTTCCCAGCAAAATCGGTGCTCAAGTCAAAGAAGGAGGAGATATCCCCTCTTGGTTCGACCCTGGCCAAACGCCCCTCTGGCCCTCTAGAGGTCGGCACGCCCTTCTACCAGGATGGCCAGCTGCAGGTCCGTGTCTACTGGAAGAACCGGGGAGGTATGCACGATACTGTATTGATTTATAGCTTTGTTAGAATTAAATTAGCACCCCATTATGCCCATCAATCAATATGACTCACGTACACCAAAGTAAACCACCATAATAAAGTGTTATGACTGACTCTAAGTTACTCAAACAATGGAAGATTCCATTTATAAATGTGGTATCAGATGGTGTAAATGAAATAGATGAAACAATGTATCTTTGTGAGCTGGGTAATGTGAGGGCTGGGCAAATTGGCGTAAACCCGCACATGGCCTGGTAGAGCGGAGCCACCGTTCAGTAAAGAACAATAAACACACAGAGGCGGAGCCGTGCGATGCGATTTATTGACAGCTGTATTTAATAGATCCTCGCCCTTACATTAGCGCTGAAGCAGCCCATTTTGTTTTACAAGACCTGATGTCATAGGGAACAGAAACAGCCGTGGGTTTCAGCACCACAAGGGGTTAAAGCCTATAGGAATGCCTGTCCCAGCGGTGTCCATTCCCCCAAACCTTCTGTTAATACCAGAGTGGAAATATGGAAACCTTGAAAGCCATGCTCTCAGGGTAACCTGTCAAGTCCCATTCACTGGTCTATGTTATGTTACTAATATATGTCATCGCCCAAGCCAAACTCCACATCTTAGAGTCAAGAATGCAAACCCTGGCTGAAGGAGAGGCCTGGTGAGACACCAACTGCTGAATCAGAGTGAGAGAGAGTGAGGGGGGAAGATAGAGCTGGCCCAGAGCTGTTTGCAAAGTTGGCCTGGACTCAGAGAGCTGAGTGATGCTGACGGGGATCAAGCATGGCTGGGGAATCACAGTGTTGCAGAGCGGAGTTAATCCTGGTCCAGCTTCTTTTTCTGTCTCTTGTTTGCAGCACTGGTCTGCAGTGTGTGTGTCACTGCCACTCATTAGTCTGAGGGATGACCCTGGCTTTGACTCTGACAACCTGCGTTCCACTACTGTAAACATACAGACATACAGATGGCCTGGAGAGTTGGAGTCTCTGGACATCTGGTTTGTGTGACAGAGGAAAGGGACAGGTTAACTGAACCATGATTAAACCCACACTCATTGTCTCTGTGATCCAAAGCAGCCTGACCTCTGGGCTGTTTCCAGCAGACGAAAGAGAACCTTACTGTACACCAGCTCAGATAATATATCACTGTCTGCCCAAAACCCAGACAATAGACAGCAGTCCGGCGGTGGCGGCACTTCTGAGGCTCGCTTCCAGTCATGATTTATCGAACACGGCTGAGGTTCTGTTCTCTACCTGATTTCCATGTCCCATTTCTTGTTTTACATACCACTTCCCCTCTCTGTCAGACTCGGCTAAGCATATCTTGTTTATTTTTTCCCGATTTCCCGGTTCCCTGTAATTCCTCTCTTCTGCTTCCAAAGAGCTCAGGGGCTCCAAATGCCAGATCCGTGTGTAAGCCTTCAAAGGACCCCTTTTATCTCCCCACTACAACCCAAGCCCCCGCCGAGGGGCGAACATAGCATAACTCAATTATTAATCGGAGAAGTATTTCACATATTCAAGCGACACAGTTGAATGAATAATAAATCTAGCAACATAAGATGAGGGTGATGGGCAGATAAACAGCACTGATGAGCTTATGAGGAGCTGCTGAACAGTAATGAAGCGAATGTTGCTGCTGTAGTCTGCAGCTGAGAGAGAGAGAGTTAGTGTGTCCCGGAATGACCAGCGCTGCTACTCCACTGATGAGGATACAAATCCTTAAAGTTGAAGCAGAAAAGTTTGGTTTGGGATATGAGACTTCAGTTTAGGAAACAGGGGTAAATCATGTTGATAAGCTAATACAAAGATAAAGAAGGAAGCGCTTTCAAGTCCCTTTTTATTTTCAGAGACATAAGTTATCGTGATCATCAATAATGGAAACGGTGATATCAGATCTCAGATAGGGAGTGTTGTAATCTGTGAGATAGCCATCAGTTAATAATTTCAGTCTGTCAGATTGTCTTTTGATATCATATTAATGTTCAGTTGGTGCAGTGGTGGAACGTAACCAAGTATCCATCCATCCATCCATCCATTATCTATACTACTTGTCCTTAAGGGTCACAGGGGAGGCTGGGCGATAGGCGGGGTACACCCTGGACAGATTGGCAGTCCATCACAGGACCAACATAGAACCATTCACATTCACACCTACAATTTAGTGTCACCAATTAACCTGTATGTCTTCGGACTGTGGGAGGAAGCTGGAGTAGCTGAAGAGAACCCATGCAGGCACAGGGAGAACATGCAAACTCCACACAGAAAAGCCTGGGCAAACCAGGGCTCAAACCCAGAACCCTCTTGCTGTGAATGACGGTGCCATCCACTGCATCATCGTGCCGCCCACGTAACCAAGTACATTTACTCAAATACTGTACAGCGGTGCGGTTTTAAGGTATTTAAATGCAATCCTTTGGGGATAGAGCCTTCAGTGTGGCAGATCCCACTCTCTGGAACTCTCTGCCAATGGAGATTTGCCATGCTACATCTTTGGTCACTTTAAGGTCTTCTCTGAAAAGTGGCTTATTCACCCAGGCCTTTTGCAGTTAGTCTTATTTTGTTTTGCTTTGGACATTGCCTTCGTAAAGCGTCCTTGGGTCTCGTGAAGGGCACTATATAAATTTAAGATATTATTATTATTTTATACTTTAACCTCACTTCATTCCAGAGGGAGAACTGCAACTTTTTACCCCTTTACATTTCTTTGATCACTGCAGTGTTCATTTAGCATCACAATGCACATTGTCGAAAGATTTACATGTGTGCGTGTACTCGAACACTGGGTGCAATTTGTGTTTCTGAAGGACACTTGTGGGGGAGAAGCTTGGGGATCAAACAACCAATTTGATTTTTTTGCTATTTCAACTGAACTGCTGTCACTTTGCAGGATAAGTTTTCACATACCAAACCTGTAATGACATTGCAAATTCCATGCATTGTTATAAAATTCAACTATCCTCCTCATTTCAGATCCCACAGTGAGTCGCTACCATGTTCAGTGGATGCCAGAGTACTGCAGCCATAATGAGACCAGGGGACCAGAGAAATCTGTCACGCAGGTTAGTCTCACAAAGACTTAGTTGCTAGTTTCACACCTTCCAACTGGAGATTGGATCACAGAGTGCACAGAGCTATGACTTGATCAGCAGCTCTGTGCTATGCAAAGCACGAGGCTAAGCTTTTGTCTGATGCTTAGAAAGGACAGCTCCTCTAAAGAAAACAACTCCACAGAGTGAGCCTTAAGCCCTGGTGCCCTGGATTGGCACTGGGCAAATTACTGGCTGTTGTTTTGAATGTTATGAGTCAGTCGTGTGGTCAGGCATGTGGTGTGTTGGCCAATAAAATGCATTTAGTTAAAAAATGTTTCCCGGAATGGGGGATCATTCACCTCTGACGGCTCCAGCCATGTTTCTGCATGAAGCTTTTCTTTAGGGTGCAGTAGGGCCTGTGTAGCAGTTAGAAGAGGGTTGGGGTGGGGGTAGGGGGTTAAATGCTTGGGCTCTGGCTGATACAGGATGGCAGAGACCTGGTAATCAACACATTCTTTGAGTAGCAGTGCTCTGGTTGCTAGGATATATATCCATTTTCTATAGATCAGTGGGAAGGATTCCAGGCCTGTGCTTTTATGTGAGCGCAGCGCCTCATTCACTTTTAATCAAAGCTGTTTCATATCAGAGAGAATATACACACATTCTTTCTCAAGGGACTGCCTCATAATGTAGAACCCCTTTATTACACATGCAAGATCTAAATCCACTAGTCAGCGTGATTTTTTTGTTTCCTGAAAAGAGATGAGAAAGGCGTTTTTTGGGGTAGGATCAATAGATAATTAAAGTTTGAAGTGGGTGTAAAGTGTAAGACTGCTGCACAGAATTCATTAACATGGATTTACAGGCCATTCTCTTTTCAAATTACACATGGATCCACTTTAGTTACTGCTTCTTAATTAAGTTCATCTTTGTTTTTGCATTTTGAAGCTATAAAAATCATTTATATTGCAGTTTGAATAGGAGAATAGTGGTCTAACCCCTGCCGTGTGAGTGTTCAAAGTGGTCCTGTAATGTGGGGCATGTTCCTGTGGCCTGAGTGGGAATGTGATCTGCTCCGGCACAGTGTATTTAATTATCTCTGAAGCTCCATGGGACCTGACCTGGGTGACATGTCAAAGTCATCAGGGCTCAATAATGTGTTTCTTGGCTCAGGAGAACTACATCAACCTCCCGGGCCTGCTGTTCTCCTGCAAGTACAAAGTCACTGTTCACATGCTGAAGTCCAAGAGACGCTCCAAGGACGAGAGCACCACCTTCCTCACCCCATCCTGTGCTACCATCCGGAGTAAGACTCACAAACATATCCCCTGCCCAGGAGAGGGAGGTGAGTGTTCAGTGGTTTGACACATAAAGGGCATTGTAAAATTGATCCTTGTTAGTGTCAGTGTCAGACACTGTAGCATGTTTTAATCATGATGATGGACAAAATTAATACACTGTTAAAAAATAGTTAAAATTTTTGGGAAATATCCAAGAGTTAGATGAGAAGATAGATACCTCTCTCGTATCTTAATGTTAATGGGGAAACATTTAGACTGGTTCTGTTTAAAGATAACAACATCGGCCTACCAGCACCTCTAAAACAAACTAGTTGTATCTCGTTTGTCATCTAATTCTTTGCAAAGAGGCTAATAAGCATATTTTCCAAAATGCCAAACTGTTACTCTAATATTACAGATCTGACTAACACCACCTATCTCGTAACAGCACCAGGACTTCCAAAGGTTTTGGCTAAGCCCGAGAACCTGACCGCTTCCTTTTCCATTAACGAGGGGAACATCACTGGCAACTTCCTGTGGCGTGTGTCCAGAGTGGCTCCCCATCAGCGAATCACAGGCTTCCAGGTCACTTGGGCTGAAATCACCACAGAGAGCCGGCAAAACAGCCTACCCAACAGCATCATCTCCCAGTCCCAGATCCTTCCTCCAGTGAGTCTATCTTCACTAAAACGTGAATGATTTCTATTTTAACTCCCCTAAAAGCCATAAAATAAAGACTGTTATCAAATGCTGCAGATTGAATATGTTTCCACACACCACAGGGACCATGCTCTGTCATATATAATCGGAATAGTGTCCCTTGCAGGGGGAAAGTATGTTCTATCTTCAGCATTTCATTTCTCAGCATCTGTCAAAGGTGAGGGCGATTTAGGGATAACATTGTTTTGGCCTCTTTGCATGAATCTTGTGATAAGCTGCGGTGTGTAGACAGACACAGGGGTAGATCTGAGGAAGTGTTGTGTCCTGCTGGAAGTTCTCCTCCTCTACATTTTCATCTGCTTTCACGTCTTCCTCTTTCATCCTCCGTGAGAGCTCTGAAAAAGCCGCTCTTTGACATAATCTGCTCCATCAACAACACGTTCCGCCTATCTGCACCTCCCAGCCTCTGGAGCATGTCTATAAATAAAACCACCCACCGCACACTTTATCAAGCTGGCAGCAAAGAAGAGAGACAGCAAGCCTTATGAAAACAAAGTCTTTGTTTTTGTCTGTGGCTTGTGCAAAGACAGCTATGCATACTCCCCCTGGTCTACAGCCCATTCAAATCCATGTCCTGTCAAATTCAAAGGCACATTCTGTTGTATTTCAACTGATTGCTGCTCTGCTCACTCACCCGGCAGGACCATAACTTGCTCGTAGTGTCCAACCTGCGACCATCCACCTACTACAGACTGGAGGTGCAGGTCATAACAACTGGTGGAGAAGGTCCTGCCACTGTCAAGACCTTCCAGACCCCAAACATATTACCAGTCATTCAACACCGTAAGTATTGTCACTGCCAGTTGTTGCTATATCAAACAACTTAAGGAATTTATGAGGTGTATCTTGATTAGCTCCTTTTAAATAAAAATCTTCCCATTTTTTTGGTGTTACATCATGTCCACTAATGTGAAGTTAGTGTTCAGTGCTAACAGCATAATATAGATCTTAAATTTATTCATAAAGCATGTTTAACATGTTTATTCACTTTCTTTGCCAAGAGTTTGATGAGAAGATCAATACCACTCTCACATCTGAGCTGTAAATATAAGGTTAAGGGTTAGTTAGCGTAGCTTAGCATAAAAACTGGAATCAAAGGGAAATGGCTAGCTTGGATCCGTCCAACAGTAACAAAATCTACTGACCAGCACCCCAAAGCTCACTAATTAACACATTGCCTGGAAACTGCTCAGAGCCAAGAAATAGTCCGGCTCATAACTCCCCATAAAATGGCAGAATGGCAGAAGCCAAAATGCTCCATAGAGCCATTCGCCATATCAACTTTATAAGGTGATAATATGTCAGTGTTAACAGCTTGCTCCTGTTCCACACAAGTTGCCAAAAACTCAGCAGTTTTAAGTAAAGATGCTGTGTTTCTGCCACATTATTTTATGTGTTGCAGCGTAATTTGTCCAGGAAAAGATACAGTTGATACTGGGTGTTTAGCTCAGCAAAAGGAAAGGCTATAAAAAGGTGTTCATGACCCAGGTAACAGGTCAAACACTCCTATGTATCAGTAACAGCAAGTAGCAAGAAAACAAAGAAGGGATGGAAAGGTTTTCAATTATTAAGAAGATGTGAGTCTTCTAAGTGGTATCTGACATTTCTCTGACAATGTGCATTTTTTAGGACCCAGACTCCGGCAGCATCACTCTCATCACCAGAAGCCGTCGGTAGAGAGACACTGAGTTTCAAGTCGAGGCAGACCCCAAAGGGAGATGTACCAGTGGCTCTCTGCTCCAGTCTGTCGGGGAAGGAATGTGTGGAACCAAACAGAAAGCACCGGACAGCACACCAGACCATGAACTGACCCCCCTGCTTGTGAAATATGGGTCCATCTTCTCCAGGCTCCACAACACATCAGCTTTCCTTCTCAACCCCTTTCTCTCGACTGACACATAGCACCAGACGGGTTGGTCTGTACAGTGAAATCATAGGGAAGTTATGAAAATCCAGGTAAAGGTAAGATCCAGGAAACCCCTAAAATTGTTGCGATCCAGCTGTCATTGTAGGCAGCAAAAAGATATTAGCCATTTCAATTGGATTTGATCAGTTCATTAACGACAAGCTATTAGTACACAGTTTAAGGAAACACAATTACCTTGGCAACTTGATTGAAGATGGTTGAACATGGATGGTACAAAATGCCAGACATGTAAAACAGTTGTTTATTCATGAAGAAAGAAAAGTAGAAATTCAATCTATTTATTTTGTGTTACCCTTTAAAGAGGCGCTTAGGCATACAGTCAGTACTGATGGATAATGTAACTAAAGTCATTGTTGTCTAACCCAGAATATTTCACGTAGTATGTTGCATGTAGTACATTTGATTTGAACTGTAAATGAATTACTTGCTTCAAATTGAAAGCTTGTAATGGTTTTGCATGACAACCGTTAGCATTCTGTTGGCATGAAATAATGTCTGTGTTACCTCTTTTCAATATGTTAGCAATATTTCATTAACAGATTAACAAAGAATTATATTGGGAGTAATATGTAATGTTTATTAATGAAATTATAACTTGTATGGAAATGATGAATTGTACATGTTCTTGGCTGTAGAAATATTTGTCGTGGCACAGTCAGTGAATGTCTATATTTATTTATGTGTGTATTACAAAGTTTGGTTTGGATGTGTGTGAATGTGTATGTTTTGTGTGTTTTAGTCTCAAATTTTTGAACCGGCAAAAAATCTTGTAAAGACATTTTGTAAAAATGGAATTGTAAATACAGTCTTATGTTACATGTTATTTTTCCATGGTAGAAACTGTACAAACTGCTAAGTAATAAAATAATCCTTAACCAGTTCCCTTTGCTGTTTGTTTAATTGAAGCCACTGCTAGCAGTAAATAGACATGCCTCTCCTCCCAGTGCTATTTGGCAGATACTGTTGCTTATTTTGGCTGTAAGATCCACCATGGCAGACTCTGTGTACAGCATATTCACTGATCGGCCCAGGAGCCTCAGACATGCACCCTGCAAGTCCAAATAAACAGGTCATCTAGCTCAACAGCCTGAGTGAGTTTACCATTGCTGAGGTCGGGCACCCCTCAACATAATGCTCTGCTTCTCACAGCACTTACGTGTTTGAAAAGCATTAAATCCCTCCTCTGCTCAGCAGCCTTTCACCCTCGTAAAATGAAAAGTGGAAATGTTTATAAGAAAATAAAGCTAAGAGTGACACTGTGAGACTTAAGCCTACAGTACAGATGTGTGGAGTGTGTAATATTTGTGTTTAGAAGCTCAAGCTGAGTTACTTGTGTGCGTCGAATGAAAGCCTCCTCTAGCACATATATAATAATCATGAGAGCAGTGCATGCCAAACAGTGTTTAATAATGCATAATTTATCATGTGTATCCAGGCAAGTTGCCATGCATTACATTCTTCTTAATAGTAGTTTCAGTAAGAAAGAGGCTTATTTACACCAGGGATATATAATGTGTGGTTCTTGTCTTCCTTTTGCAGATGCTTTTATCTAATGTGACTTACAGGACATGCAGTCAACCTCCATAGGAACAAGAGGTGTTGTCTTGCACTCTACTATTGAAAATCTGCATCTTCACCAGTTTGTGATTCACTCATATAGTATTTACACCCAAGCATCTGCTATGATTATGCTTGACATTTGTTTTATTGTAATGGCAATGTGCAGGGAATCCATCAGTGAGTGCATTTCATTTTTTATTCTTTCACCAAGCTGTTCATTAGGAACACCTGCTTATTCATGCAATCATCCAGTCAGCCAATCACATGGCAGTACTGCAATGCATAAAATCATGCAGATCAAGAGCCTCAGTTAATGTTCAAACATCACAAAGAGGAAACGTATGATAAATCTGGATTTCTGCTGGGGAATGCAGATGGTAGGATCAGAATTTGTTGTTAATGGCATGAAAATATCCATACGTCAGAGACTTCTGCAGTTACTAGACCTGAATCCAACAGAACACCTTCAGGATGAGGTAGAAAGAGAGATTGGTAGTAATGAATGTGCAGCTGACAAATCTGCAAATCTTATGTGATGCAGTCATCTCAACATGGAGCCGAATCTCATAGGACATCTTGTGGAATCCATGCCACGAAGAACTAAGATTGTTCTGAGAGCAAGTGGAGGCCTTACCCAGTACTAGTGCAGTGCTCCTAAGTGCTCGGCCAGCGTATGTCTGTGACGTTGCTGTCCACATGTTTCGATTTTAGAAGTCTGTACTTGTCACCATTTTCCACAGCGAGCAACAAATTATTCTGAGACCTTGTTTTCACACACTCAGCCTCTTCAGTCAGTCAGTGCATCACCACTCACTTCTCAGGGATGTTGTTTATGTACAGTTCTATTATGTCACAGGAGATTAGTTCCTTTTGGTCTGTGCACACTAATCCTTCACTCTTTTCTAGGAGCCGGGCCAGTGTTTAGCCAAGGCTCCTTTCTGTGTGAGCCAGCCCAACCCCTCTCCCTTTCAGCTTGTCACAGTCCCTCTCTACACACACCAAATACCATGGCCCTCAAGTGTGAAAACCTCAAAACAAAAGGGCCTCCAGCCTCCTTTGAGGCATGTTGCAAGACGTCCAAGTCTCAGAGGACATAAAAGAAAGGAAAAAATGCAACAACTAAATAATAGGCCAGTCGTCAGTACAAAAGCTTTGTCTCTGATGGTACAAGGCCAGTGAGGGCTTATTCACTTTGCACGACATTACATCCCTATTGTGAAAGTCAGGCAGGGGGATATTGCTTTCAAATTTAAACACATATTTCTGAAAACAATATTATTCATTTGGCTCTTTCAGTAATCCCACTCAGTTAAATGTTTACCCGTCTTCTGGTTGACATTAGCCCCTATTTTATTAGAGCTGAGAATAACACAGTGAGCCCTTTCAGCAGAGCACAACAAAGATAGGCTGTCTCTCCCACACATTTCCTCTGACCTCTTTGCACTCCGTTCTGCAGATTAACACTGCAATGAGCCATGCATCACTATTTATCAAATGTAAGCCACTTTTATGGGTTATCTTACAATAGTTGACTGAACAACTGTAACATTACCCCTGAAAGGATGGGTGGAATTTAAGTTCCGATGATAGGCTCAATCCTAGCTTGACTTTGAAGTATGAGGCGAAAAATAAAATGGATGGACTCTACTTTCCCTTTTCAGATGACACCGATCGTAACCTGAACGATTCGAAAAAAAAAAACTCAAAATTTTACTCTCATGTGAGTTTCAGGTCAGTGAGATCATCGAGCAGAGCCTTCAGATTACTACCACATGGACTGTGTCCATTTGCGCTGGTACTCCTTCAATATGATGAGATGGAATATATTGTCTGTGAGATTGATGAAAAATAACCAGAGTGTTTCCCCTCCTCCATTAGGGAAGCCAATGTTGCTTTAATGCTGTGGTATGGTGAGAAATCTGACCTTGCCCTGGGCAGTGGCATGTTTCTGGTTAGGCTCTGGTGAGTGGGACCAGGCAGGGGACACATGAAAGGATCTCTCTGTCAGGCCGCAAAGATGTTCAGTCTAAGTCTAATGAGGACCAGAACACATGGACAGACCTGAGAACATGCATGCCACACATTATACAACCACTAGAGCTACAACACTGTTGACAGGCATGGTATTCTTCTCCTGTTCTTTAAAGGTTGACCAAGTGAGAAGTTTGATAAGCTCATGTGTGTGCTTAGATTAAAATCAGTACTCCACCAGGACACTTAAGTCAAAACTCTGACACATTGAAAGACAGACAGATAATGCGTTTGGTATTTTTTCCTGCCTTTCATTTCAGCAACAATTTCCTTTGCTTATGTGGCTCCATAGGGAACTTGATTTCCTAGATTCCACCTGGAAAAGGTTTCTTTAGTGTATATCTTAGATGAAATGAATGATGATGTTCCATATTGGGTTGTACAGGGTGCAAGTCAGCTGCTTTGATATTAATCAAGTTGCCAGTTTATCAGGTACACCTGTACAATCAGTGCAATAGCTCTACAGTAACTCCAATCTCTTTCTGTTCATTTTTGCTAAGAGGTGTGATTCAGCTCTATAGTAATTTTGAGGCAGTTGTGGTGGAGATATATTGGATTCCATAATGAGATGTTTTTCTAATACATAGTGTGTGGCAAACATATTGAAAACTAAAAGTTCAGAAGTATAATCAGCACAATGTACTTATCAAAAGTTAAAGTGCTAGTAGTGCCGAATGACCCGTGTCAGAGTGATATATTATTATATTATGTAATATCATGGATTATTATTGCATTAATATGTAAGCAGCATTTTAATGTTGTAGCTGGTTGAAGTGGCACTAATTCTAAACACCTATACTACCCTATCTATCTTTGTACTGTGTTTTTAAACATAAAAAGCACAATATTTTCCCCTGGAAGATGGTGGAGTAGTGTAAAGTGGCATAAAATGGAAATACAGATAGAATACATACAGTATACTACAGTACAATACAACGCCACTAACTACAGCATAAAAATGATGCTGTTGAATCAACACCTCTCTAACACAGTCTTAACAAATACGAAAATAAGCCTCACAAAGAGATGATTCATATCATAGCTATAATTGGATGGTACAGCTTTACAAACTAATGTGGTAGTTCATAATGTATAACCATAGTCAGGATAGTTAATGATGACCCTCCAGCAAAACTCCTACTGCTCCTCAAAATCAATTAACCTCATTAAAAAATCAGTATGAAACATCTCCCATACATTTTCCCTCATCCTGCATTAAAACACACTTTCTTTGATGGACTTCTTTGGAGTTTGGGTCAAAGGTAAGCAAAAGGTCCGGCATGTTTGTGTTTACAGAGAAAACGTCACCAGAAGAGTCATTATCCAGATCCCTCTTTCCAAACCAAACATCCTTCTCCACAGGCATACAAAGTGAGGAGATCAGGCAGGAAAGGACCATCCAGCTGGGTAATAGCTGCATATAATCCCCTTTGATTAGTGTTAATCCCCTTAATGCTCCTTCCTGAGAATAAACACATGTTGACCCAAGTGACCCACTCCTAATTAATGAAGTTAGGAAGTTTGGGATGCATCTATCATCTATTCATTGTGGTCAATCCTGGTGTTATGGGAGCTTGTTTTGAGGCAAAGTTTGCCTGCTACAATTCATGGGCAATAACTCAAAATACAATAGCTGACATTTTTAATTTGGCTGGTGTCATCTTTCCACAACACAATGCACCCCCAGGCATGACTAGCGATGAGGAGCAACTTTCCGTCTTGTGTTCTTTCCTCCTGTGAAGTCTGTCCGCAGGGTCGGTAGCCGGGCCTCAGAGGCGAGGCAAAGTTCACAGGTCAGCGTGTACCCAGGAGGATGGACGGCAGTGTGAGAGCAGGGCCCAGGCTCAGGGACAAGGGAAGGGTCAGGGGTTGAGTTCAGATGGAATCCACACAGAGGATGTTGAAATAGATATTGTCGGGGGAGAGCAGAGCTTCCTCCACTTTTCCTGCCGGCCTGCCCGCTAAAGACTCCTCATGGCTGGCGCAGGATCATCACAAACACATCTCTAACTTTAAGCACTAATTCAAAGGTGTTAATAAGATGATACATCTGGAATACAGGACAACTGTTACAGTAAAAGAGGAACTGATGAAAGGTGTAATTTGATGTGTCAACACCATGCTCCAGCGTCTCTGCTTCCGCTCCAGCGTCTCTGCTTCCCTCTCTGAATCTCGAAATAAACACGCATGACTGAAAAAAGAACAGAAGGGAATGTATTCTGAGGGCTGTTCACAGAGTAAAATGATCATATTTTGCTCTTTTTTTTTTTACAATAAACAAACAAACAATTCTTAGATAAGCTCACACACAGAGATTTCTCTGAGGAAAACCTGCCCTGTCTCCTTCTTGTTTGCTCCAGATTGGCAAAGATTATTTTTTAAACAGTCAGGCTATATGTCTGTGTGCTGTGTTCTCTCACCACAATGAAAGACTGTTATGGATAAACATCTGGTTTGTTAAAATAATTAATGTACCTGCTTGTTTAAATATGGTAAGATGGCATCTGAGGTCATTATTGCTCACAGTACAAGCACTGGGACATTTTTCAAAATTTCTGTTAAATCCATTTGTTGTTCTGAGAAAATCAAAATGAGGCATGAGCTGAAAAGGAAGCATGAAATTGATTACTCTGTAAAAGAACAGCTTATATCTGCAATCACTGGCCACAGAATCAAAAGCTTTTACATCCCTCTTCCAAAAACATGGAGCAGCAGTTGTCTCCACAAATAAATTAGCACCAGTATAATACGATTTTTTTGTTTTTATTTTGTATGAATACGTTGATCTAAGTACATTACAAACAAAGCCAGCACATGGCTTGCAAACCACTATGTTTATATAATAAATATGCGGTATTTCATCTTGTGTGTGTGTGTGTGTGTGTGTGTGTGTGTTCCAAGGCTAAGAGCTCATTTCCACCCCTGATGATCACAGGCACCATTGATTGTGATGCTGACGAGCAGGCTAGTTCTGCCCGTGGCGTACAAAGGAATCTGGACATGTTTAAAGCTCTAACTTTCATGTGTTTTTTTGTGCTGGTATGAAGTTGAATGCTGATGTTGCGGGGCACCTGGTTCTCATTAAGAAAACATGATGTCAAACAGAGGGCCTTCGCTGGTCAAAGTCAGCTGCCCTCACTCTCTGGTCGGCGGTCGGTGTCACTGAGAGCTGTTAGAAATGGTGGACGTGATACTTTGGCTTTGGTCAGTAATGTCTCCCATAAAAAGAGAGAAAGAGAAGAAAACTTTGAATGATGGTTCAGCATGTTAATGTCAAAGAAATCATGCAACGTCAATTTTGTAAGTATTCATTTTCTAGTAAAGCATATATACTTATATATATATATATATATATATATACCTTTATCAATTGTTAATAAATAACTTATTCATGTTTAATTAATTCCTTATATGTCAGTGATAAACCACTTAAGAGCAAAGTTTTGGGTTGGCAGGTTATGAAGAACCCCTTTGCCTGCTATATGCTCCTCAATAATGTGCTTTGACTTTAACCAGTTCTTTAATTCTACTTCTAATCAACTTGTGTAGTGGAATAACCCTTTATTACTCTATTAATGACTCTCTCACTTTCTAATAAGCCTACTTTACAGTGTACTCATAAAGGGTGCTGGTATTTTACTCTCTAATAAACCACCATGAGTTGGCCCCATAAAAGCCCTATTAATTTATTAACCATTAATAAAGCCAATACTTACAACTTTGTATTGTATGTCTGATTGTATGCCTCATTAGAAAGCAGAACCAAAAAATACAGAGTACAAGGAACATCCAATACTTTCATGTCTTCAGTTTATAGCCTTAGTGATGGCTGACCATTTCCTGTGCCTCGGCGTGCTTGGAGGCACAGCCTGGTCTTGTTTGTCTCAGAGGGTGCAGAGGACGGTGGTGCTCCCCTCATGTTGATATATCTCACAGTCACACCTCTGAGGCCTTTGACATGTCCCGTCTTACCAAAATTGCAGATTATAGAAGGGATAATAGGGATATTGTTACCAGATCGAAGTAGGTATTAACAGATCTTAGGTGCAAATACCTTGGAACAGTGTTAAACCTACACTGGATGGATCAGCAGTATAAAAGAACAGTAACATCCTGCTCATAAATCCCTTGTCTAAATGCACTGTTGCAAGTGTGCTTTTCTGAGCCTGTTTGCAACATAAACAGTTCCGTTTGTGTTGAGGTGTTGAGTGGAGCCAAGATTTAGGTGAGCTGAGGGAACCCTGTGATTCAGTGTCAGGACAGACCACTATGCCCGCGCAGCCTGTAACACATTTATGACACTCAAGAGGAGTAAAACATATGGTATACATGTTAGAACGGTTTACACGGCATGGTTAAACAAGGGATGATCTCTCTTTTTCCACGCTTTGATGCTAAGTGCCTGTTAACCACGTCCCACCTTTGGGATAAATGACATTATCAGCTACTTATCTGATACTTTTTGGGACAATCTGCTTTTCATCACTTATGACAGAATCCTAGAGAGTATTTTCTGGGCTAGGCTGTTCACTCCCCGACCCTTTATATTGATGTCTGATGATTGCAGCCACATATTTTGAGGTTTTTAATTGCTTGAAGGTTATTTACTCTACTCCAGAGACTGTCTCATCAAACATTGGCTGTCATTTGGCTGAAGCAAAGCACCTCATGAGAAATCTTTGCTGAAAAACCTCACACCAACACAATGTTCCTGTGCGATTCACATGTGCTAAAGCAAACAAACATTTTCCTCTTTTCACATCAGAAATAATTTATGACTTTCCAGCCCTCCCTCTTCTCACATCTGTGACTATACGCTGTTGCCAGACAGCTCCCTGCTCATCTCCTCTATTCTCATATTTACAGTCCTTTAAAGTAAAGCTCCAAAAACAATGAAATATTGTGCACATGTGATTGAAAACAGATTTCATAATGCAAGGTTCTCAATCTCTCAGACTTCCATTCCAGTTTTAAAATAGAGCGCATCACAGTAATTTGATTAAAACGGATTGACAGCCCGGTGAGTTACTGTCACTGTGCCAGTGGGAAAAGAGTGTTTTTGATTTCTCCTTAGGAGAATCCTTCACCTCCCCAGCAGTTCTTTTAATATAAGGGCAGAGCCTTTCATCTCCTCCTCCAAGCGAGGCTCCTAATGCGTTGCAGATTCTTTTCAGCTCTGACAATATTTTACCGTCATCTCTTAAGTGGGTTTCTGGATTGCCTTTCAATTAATCTTATGTAAAAGCAAAGTTATTACACTTTGTTTCAAACTAAGTTGAGCCAATGTTTAATAAATGGCTTATACTCATATATATGTGGACAAATAACAACAGAAATTTCTCATCATAGTGCTAATAGGTTATATATCAAGCTCTGATCACACTAATACACTACAGATTTAACATAATTTCCCTAGAAATAACTGTATTTTTCAGTATTGTGGAGACATCCAATTCTCAAGTGATCTGTACCAATTTTGTGCACCTGGCAAAGAAATCCACTGGTCGCATCAACACATGACAATTTGGGAAATATGCTTTCTGGCTTTCTTGTTGTGAGTTAAATCAAAGGACTGAAGCTACTCTCATATTTATCTGTTGCAGATAATGGGAGCTGGTTGACTGGCCAAGAAATAGCCCCACACATAACCTCCATTAAAACCACAATACTTGTGGTTTGGCTTCTGTGCCAATTCCAGAAACAAAATATAAAATGTGAATTAGTGAGGTTAAAGGTGCTGTTTCCTGTCCTGTTTCCAGTCTTGATGCTAAACTAAGCTAACCATCTCCTGACTCTGGCTTCATATTTAACTGACACACACTATGTGGTACTGATCTTCTCATCTAACTCTCAGCAAAAAAGCAAATACATGTACTTCTCAAAATGTCAAACTTTCCCTTTAATCAGAGCACTGTGTTTAATTAACACAGCAGTTCTCTGGCCATTCATCTCTTTGCTGTGTTTCTGTAAATTCTCTATGGTTTTCTTCTGCTCATAAGGCTAAATCAGCCATTTTGCTGCAGGGCACAACATGCTGGTCTTTGATTAGTATGACCAAATCAAGAACAGGAAGCCACAATATGTAAAGATAATACAAAAAGCAAACATTATATTAACTAACCACTGTAGTGGTCGCTGTAAAATCCCTCTCTTAGTCCTCTGGCCTCGCTGCACGATCTGTCTTTCATAGACGACCAGTGCTGATTGCCAAGAATAGCACTCTGGCTGATGTGTCTGGCTCTTGTTAGCAGAGGATAGGTTTGTGTCAAGCACAGCTTCTCTGCAGGCTGATCTGTGGCTGTTGTTGTGGTTAAAAAAGATTGTGGGGCTGTTGTGTGCGTTCACTCACTGACAGAGATGTCAGGGCTGCTACATGACACACCTTTAATCAACTGATCCCATGCCAGCGTGACTCATCTTTTTCTCATGGCGACGGCCAAACAGAACATCTTTGAACAGGTGTCCAAAGCTGTTGTTTTCCTTTCTCTTCACTCCCTTTTTCATCTCTCTCTTTTCTTTTTTTTTTTTACATTACTGTTTGTGTATCTGATCCTATCTCTCAGTCCTCCTCTCCCACTCTCACACACACACCCACACACACACGCTCACTCATGCTTTCCCTAGCATTTTATATAAAAGAAACACTGTTAGCCTCTGGCATTTATCAAGGATGAAATGTGTTCAGAGAGAGAAAGTGCCTTTGAATTTGAGCCTATTCAAAATACTTTATGAGAAAATACAGAATTGAGTTAAAATTTCATACTGGATACATGTTTTTTTCACAAGAAAAGGGGATAATATTTCTTTAGTGTGATTACTCTGCTGTATGCTGATCCTCTTCAATGGGCTAAAACTTCTCATGAATTTCCTCCAAGTGCAGTGTCACTGAATAGATATCCACTGACTTTCCTCTCTTGAAGGTCTGCCAACCATTGAGGGGCTGTTTTTAATTGACTCATTGTCCACATGGTTGGAATATTCACGGGCATTGCCACGGGCAGAGTTTCCTCTCATCAGAAGCTGCTGTTGGTTGAACATCTCAGATCTGAGGCCAGTAATTGAATAGATAGGGTTTTGATTGATGTTTAGAGGAAGTCCCTTCCCTATTTAAATATTCATGGGTCTGTAGCCTGCAGGGGTGAGACAGGAATCCAAAGCAAACCTGTGCACAACAATAGCAGCTCAGAGTTCCTGCTGTCTGCTTCTCATTACAGTAAATACACTCTCAGAGCTACCATCCCTCATGCATTCCTGCTCTCCACTCCACTGGGCTCCACCTAATGGAGATTATTTGGCCTCTGAAAACAAGCAGAGGTACATGGAATGAAAAGACAAATTTCCCATCATCTTACTGTTTTGGTAAATAAATATCACCAGAGACATGAATGAAAGAGTGTCAAGGCAAGCAGGGAAGCAAGCGGATTCATATTTCTCTGGACTTAACTGGCTGCTACACTTAATTTTCTTACAGAGCACAGATTGAAAGTGACTGTAATACTACTTCATGTGAAACTCATGCAACTCATGTTACAGGTGTTGCCTCTGGCATCATGTCTCCACTCCTAATGCACTCGTGGTATTTCAATCTCTGCAAATCCCACTTGAAATGTGTCAGTCACAACAGGCCTGTCGCCTCTGCAACACAGCTTGTCGTGGACTCCCTAGCCCGCTGTGCCAAAAATATCCAAAAACCATGAAGCATGTGCAAGAAAGAAGCATTATGCATGATTTGGTCTGCGGCTTGGAACAAGTCCCCGCTATGATAATACGCGAAGGAATGCCTTTAAACTTCACGTCAAGTGGCTTTAACCAATTGATTTACCCTGCATTTGCATGTGATGACATCAAAAACATTAACAGCTGCTTGAAAACTAAATGTAAACTAAGACAGATAAAGTAGTCTCCTTAAAAGAAGAGAGGAATGATCAGACAGTCACGTCCAACAGGTGTCCTTCAAAATAAGACTGCTGGTTCAAGGTGCATCATTAGCGAACACCTTATCTTTTCATCCCGAGAACAGCAAGTAGAAATTACCAGAGGTAAAATAACAAACTTTATCCCAGCGCTTAAGAACAACCATAGTGACAAGATGAATCATTAGAGGTGGTGAGAGCTGCCAACAAACCAAGAATGCACGCTTTTCCAAGGAAACATCTCCTGACTGGAGTAAGAAGGATGCCTTCATTAGTGTCATAAAATTCCAGCACAATGTCAGGTATGAAATCCTGGATGCCTTCGGTATTTTAATTGCTTGTATGACCCGGGCCTCTTATTGACTGTCAGCTTACAGCAGTGTGAAAATCAACCACCAAGAGAAGAAGGAGGGGGAAAAAAGCCTGTTGGAAATAAATTCACCCACTTATAAGCCAACAAACACAGACACAATCTGGGTTGGAGTGAGAGCAGCCCTCCTTGGGAAAACAAAGGGCCATGAATTGTCTGCAAAAGTATTTTCTGCATGGAATATCTCCTTTCTTTCCACAAACACATTTTCAATAGAGGATTTAATTAAGAGAGTGTGAGAGTTTGTTTGAGGAGTACTGGGAAGCAGCACAATAACAAAAGCTCTGTTATGGAGCCAGAGAGTCAAACAGCACGCTGCTGAATACACAGCTCACATTTCTGTCGTCTAACTTTTTTTTTTTTTTGCCATCATGTGTAATTTGTCTACACATTTTAATTTATGAGGTCTGTAGGTATGAAGCCAGCACATTCCTTGCTAATGTTGATGCAAAGGGATAATGCTTGGCCATGGGAAATAAAGCTCCCTAAGTTATGTTTTTATTGGTTGTTGGGTTGTGCAGACTTTGCGGGAGAATGGGGTTTTTTGAAAATGAGAAATTATTAAGTAATATGCACATATATACGTTATATAATGTTATTTTCTGTGTCTAGTAGTCGCTCATAGGACAAGTACGCTCAGTGAAATATGTCAGTCGATTCCCAGCAGTGCCTTTGAAGTGACAGACAAAGTGGAGTGAAGCATAATATCCCCAGGGTCCCATTTAGTATTTGGGGAAAATAAACATTTGCCAAGCCCAATCTTGTGTGACTGTTTCTGTACGTATAGGTCTGGGAAAAGAGCCAGTAGCATTTGTACAATATAATTAAAGTGATAGGTATTCAGAGATGAGTTGGTCTTTGAGGAGTAGTGATGATTTCATTATTCAGTCTTGTTGACTCCAGTGAGGACAAATCTCATAACAGCAACTGTAAAGCCTATCCTACAGAGAGAAATGTAGACACACACAGAGTGTAATAAACACACAGCTACTTTAAACAAATTAAATGTTTTTCACACTACTGTGATTGTTTTTCTTCAGTTTTATGAATGAAAAAGAGAGAACCATTCTCAAATTCAAAGGAGAGGTTATTGGTATATTAACAATGTTGCTCTAAAATTAAGTTGAATTTGAGAAAACAATCACCACAAGGTCCATTTAATAGCTGAGATTGCAACCATATCACATTATCTTCATCGGCAGATAGCAAGCAATTTCCTTTTTGAACCATATGAATATTATCTGAATGAGAGGTGTGCATGTGGACATCTAATCACAAACAATGCTGTGCAAAAAGATATGACGTCTTCCCTGTGTTGGGTGGGAAACACTGAGACAAATTGATTTTATCACTAAATGATAATAGCTGATAAAAGCTAGTCGAGCCTTGAGAATTGACTCATCAAAGCTTATCTGTGCCTTTCTAATGACAAACTTGCTTCTTGGCATCCATTCAGACGTCTCCTCCAAGAAAAGGAAAATAAAAATCTTTCTTATGACTGAGCATATTTTTTTTTTATCCCTTTCCAAAGCCCACACTTCAACCACTCATAATATCCCTGCTAAATGTTCTGATTTATTACATCTTCAAATTTCACAATCTGGGGACAAATTGGTCCCCTCAAAAATGCATGAACATGGCTGAGAAGCCCCATATTAGATGGAAATGCATTCCTGATGTTGCAACATGAGAGAATGCGGGCATGGTCGTGTCACTGTGGATTAAAGCAGATGCCATGTTTTACGACCTGCAATACTGTTACTAATTTGGGGACACTTGATATGGTGCATTTCATTGGAGGGAGACACAAACACAGAAACCCACAGTGCTGTTTCTCCCAGCCCAGTCGCTGAGCTCAAGGTGACAGAGACACATGGCCCACAGGGTGGTTGGGATAAGCATCTCTTCTAACAAGAGGAACAAAAGCATTGTGAGGCGGAACAAGCCGTCATGCCAAAACACTCATAAAGAGGCATGAACTGGCAAGTCCTCGATCTCCACATCTTGAGAAATAATCACTCCCTTCTGGATGTGTTTATGAGGGCAGAGGGGCCTGTGCAATGACGCCTGTACAATATACTGAGGAAGAAGCATACAGTGCAGCTGATCTGAGCCTTGGACTCTCGCAAACAAAAAGGGCACGCCTGAATCAACATTGTGCTTTCGTCATTTATAAACAACAGGCGTGTTTTCTGCTGCGAATCCATCACAGAGATCGAGATGCTTGAAATTCAACAGCACTGAGCGCAGAATTGATTCAGCCAGTCACTGAAAAGATTACACTTCTGTCTGTGACTACACAAAAAACCCATCACTACGTTGTTTCATTTTACAGCTATAGCTTTGTAATCATAGGTGTTCTCCACATGTGCTTTGGATCAAATCATAAAAGCCAGGCATACATTAATTTTCACAAGAAAATCATTTATCCTTGTGAAAGCTTATATAAGGTTTGCAGTAAAAAAGAATATTTATCCCTTGGCACAGAGTTATTGTAAGGTCCAAGAAAAAAGAGAGGAGAGTTGAGTCCAGCTCCTCTGTGACTACAACACCATCCAGTGAAAAAGCTCTTTCTGATTCAAATGAATGGAGCCAGGGTCGGGGCCAGTGAGTCTGGACACTGCGCAGCATGCACTCACCTCTCAAAGCAGCATTGAACACACATTTTTGTGAGAGACCAGGGACAGGGTTTAGAGAGGTTGGGGGGTGGGGGGGTCGTCACATGGGCTCATGGGTTTTAAAGAAGGGGGGCACATTTGTAAAATGAGTAAGTTAAGTGAGTGTTCAGGTTTCAATACAAAGCCCTGGTTCTTTGCAATGATAACCTGCATATTTAGTTGTTTATGTCAAATTAAGTGACTTGGTTTTAGATGCTTGAAGATGTTTCACCTCTCATCAAATAGGCTTCTTCAGTCCGGACTGTCAGAACTGAATCAGTATAGAGTATCTCCAACCAAGTCCAGTTGCCTGTGATTCAACCTCTGTAGCTCTCTGGTCATTTTACCTATCCTTTTAATTGTTTTACATCTAATTGCAACCAGATTCTGAGGGGCCCCGGCCACCCAAGGCCACCCCTCTGGCACCACCCCTGTGAGAGACAGCACAACAACACCATAGGATGTTAAGAAGAAAACCACAATCTATTGACTTTACATTGGAATTATGTGGAGGCAAATTTTCAAAGCATGACATGTTGTAAGACAAGAAAGAGTCTGAAAAATGCTTCAGTGGGTATGAGGTATGTCATGCAAGCAGTAGACTGTTTACAAGTTACCACAGGATTAGGCTGGGGTGGATTTATGCCCGAGTGGAGGTTCAAATAATTCCATGTCAAATCCAGGGATATGTATATTTTGTCCACCCATTCTAAAGGAGTCCTTTCAAGCTGATGGATATAGTGAGAGCACATGACATGCAGAGGATTTGCTATTCCCTTTCATGATTACTGTGGCATTGTTTCTGTCTAAGCTTTGTGAGCCTCTGAGGACGTCTGGGGAAGCCAGGCATGTGTTTGTTTGTCAAGAGCCGATTTATAATAGATCCATATTCCAAAACAAAAGTAAACCATCAAAGTGTTTATCTTAATCATTACATCCTAGTCAGGACAGCGTTTATGAATTATGTTATGATGAGGAAACAAGCTTCAAAACATGAAAGAATAAAAGAAACTTAAGGATTTAGTGATATTTGATACAGTGGAATATGAAATAGCATTTAGTGGACAGTTGGTTCATACAATAACAACTACCCCTGGTTTGTCTAAACCAACAGAGCTGCAAGAATTTTAAAATCATTTTCAAGCCACTGTATATGATATGATGATCATTTTTTGATTTATTTTTCTTCCAGTCTGGTTTGCATTTGGAGGAGGCAAATTCCTCTGAGAATCTGCTCAGAACAGTTGCATCAACTTCGTTCTCGGGGTAGACGAAAAAGGCCTTTATGTGTCTCTGCAAGCTTGTTAAAAAGCAAAGGAGAACGTCAAGGAAAGGAACACGTGGATATACCATTCCCAGTGGAATAGCCCAGACTTTAAGAGAGAAATGTGCTCCAATTTTTTTCCTGAATGGCTTTTGCTATCAATATATTTTATTGAATATGAAAAGTTCACTAACAAACTGCCAGTGACCTGAAATGTCATAAAATTTTCCTGGAACGCAACTCGGAAGTAAAATAAAAGTGTGTTTGTTATTGCTGGTTCCGAGTCTGTGCTATTGTTCTTGGTGTCATTGACTTTGCTACCTTTGAATTGGTACCCAGCCCAAGTTAAGATTATGATTTATTTCCTACAAATGACCTTAGTGTAGTATATTAAAAGGCTGTTACAAATAGATCTTCCACTTAAGCCAAAGCTACGTAAGTGGAGCAACAGCACAGCCCAGTTACTGAATAGAAGCTGAGGCAGGAGGCCACAATACGTACTGTAATGGAATTCAGGTTATGACCTATTTTTGTTTACATTCACCTTCGTTTGCATGTCACGTCTACAACAGTTCCTGTGCTGACATTTACACAAGGCCTGTGATAAATGTGGATAGCTGTCGCAGGCTTCATCGCCTTACATGAAGAGTGCTGGGGAGGGCAAATATCAGCTTGTCAAGCGTCTGCACCAACCACAGAGCGTCCTGACGCTCATGTTGCAAACGTGGTGACAAGACATCCGGACCTCGAACTCCAGCCGCCTTGTAGCACCACAGCACTACATCCTCTAATTAGTTTCCTCATTTATCAGTCAGACCCTTCACCACGTGTCACTGATGTACAGTGATCCTAAAACAGGGACCATTCCTTTGATATGGAAACAACATGATTCATCTCCTTCTCCAGTTCCCATCACACCAGGCAGCTTGACTCAGACAAATGACATTGATTGTAATTGTTTGCCATGTGAAGGTGCTGCTTCGAGTTACTTCTGATTTGACTTTAATCTGAATCTAAAGGTGTGATCACAAACAGGCCAGGAATCGGCAGACCGCTGCACACGAATGTTTCTGGAACTAATTTCTGGACTATGCTGCGAGGTGTGGACAAGGAAGAAGAGACAACATTGTAGCGGCTACAGCTGAGAGTAGATACATCACTCAGCCAACTGTCCTCTCCACATCCCTCCTCAGGCTCAAACGAGAGTTTTAACCTTGAGGGCACGGCAGCGCCGAACATATGCAAGCAATTTGTTTAGAATAAATAACAGGATGATCTTATGACAGTCAGTGCAGCTGCTCTGGTTGCTTTGTTGTTGGCTTAGAAGAGGCAGCTCTCAGGAGGCAGTGCCAGGCTTCCAGCTGTCACCACGGAGACCTGGAGCAGGGGTTCAAACAGCCTCACAACAACTTAAGGGAGTGTTTACTAAGATTTACATATCACTAAATGAAAACAAGTTGCACCACACAAACTAGTCTAGAAATTAATTGTTTGTGAATATTTAGACCCAGTAACTGCTTTTATAACTGTAACCAACTGAACTAACTGACTAAATATGGTCAATATGACAATTTAGAAAGTGTTACACAACAACTTGACATTTGACCTAACAATGTCAGCTAGGTTAGCATAACCCAATTCTTAACAGCATGAATACTACTAACTCTGAAATACACACACACACACACAGGAACAATACATGGGCGTGAAAATACTCACACAGTTAAACATGACTTCAAATTCCCATCACTTCAGATTCTCACACCATCACAAGTGAAGGGTGGGGAACTATTTGGGAAATGTCTAACAGCGTGCGAGTAACGGATCATAAACTTTTGCATCTGTAGGACCATTCCTCTCTCTCTCCTTTTTTTTGACGTTTGATGATTCATGGTACTGGAGAGCTGAAGATAGTGGAAGCAAACAGCTTTGTGCCTTTTTTTTTCACCCAACCATTCCACCAGGATACCTAAGCCAAGCAAAAGTCTCCTAGAAAGATAAACCTTAACACCAGATCGATCATTCTCCTCACCATGTCAGATCCCCTTGCCAGTGCAGGTACAGATTATGGATCTGCTCATTTCCTCTGTATGAGCCAAAGAGCAGATGGATTGCACATTAAAAGACTTCAGACGCGCCAGCGGCCATTTATAAAAACTAAAAAAGTGGGATAGAGGCGACATCCTTTCAGGAAGGAGAAAGATTTAAAATGGCATGATTTCCCAAAGGCCTCAGTAACCAAAAGGCAGTTGGATAAAAGACCTACAGTGAAATATAACCATCTTGACTTTGTGTGATTTGTTCAGTATATGGATTCATAACATTTCAGATAAATGAAGGGTCTAAGCAATAAAAACTCAATGTAGCACAAAGTAAAGATGCTCATTAGACAGCATGGCTACGGAGGATCAACAAATTACACATTGGGTAATTTAATTACGTGCAAAAGGGTGGATGCATGTGTGTTTATGGTTAAATGTTCTGCTTACATGTTGAATATTGATACAGATGTAATTCTTACCAGGAACTTAGTCTGGCTCAGCTATTGGAAGGAAAACACTGCCTGTTGCTTTACAGAGATTAATAACAACCTTGGTCACACAGTACATTTACATTAGATGGATGAGAGCAGAACATTTTATCAGACATCTGTTCAACCTGACTAATCTCAGACAGTTGGAACTGAGGCTCGCCTGCAGAACCAAATAAAGCCGTGAACTGTTGCTAACACTGCACAGTGACTCGTGGTGGACTGTCATCCAAGAATACCACATAAAACCAAATCATTCTTATAAAGCTCTGCTGTCCCCACGGCTTTGAGCTGGGGCTTCAGAGCTTATAAAGGGGATACTAAACCCCTTTAAGAGACTTTGTGGCCTTGAGGTTAAGGTAACAGCTAATTGTTTCGCTTGTGTCCTGAAGCTATTCGCAGTGAGCTCATGAATCAAGCATGTGACTTATGCATCAAGCCACATCCCCTCATTCTCCTCATGCAGCATGCAGACTGTGATTTATGGCTGGACAGTGGCCCTGCAGAGGTGTTGGATTCAATGAAATACAAGGGGGAACATCTGGAAAGCCTATTAGCTTCGAATCACAGCTTGGGCCAGTTTGATAGCGATGGCTGACGCAACCCTGAAATTGACATGCTGGTGCACACTGGGGGACACAATCTTTCTCATCGAACGGACACATGTGAACCGCGATTGTTCATATTTTAAGTAGATCGATATAAATGGTCCTACTTAAAGTGCCAGGTGAGCTAACAAGGGCTTTAAATGAGCCTCTTCCATGTGTCCTTAATGTATCCCAGATGCAGAGTCCTGTTGGCGTCCTTGGTTGGAAGCAAGAGAAACTCTTAATCTGAAAAATGAAAAGGCCTTGATAGGATAAAGCATCCATTTCCAAAGCTGCGTGACACAGCCAGTGTTACACAAGTCATTCTAGTCAAGGATAATTGGTTAAGAAAGAGCATCGGCAGGGAGTGTCTGAACAAGGTACCCTGCCTCCACTCATCTCAGCCCCGTAATAAGAGCATGGGGAGGTGTGTTGAAATATAACCCCGTCACTATTCATCCTCACCCCCTTGATGCAACAATGACTAGCATGCAGTCTGCTTTTCATTTAAGGGAATTACCTTTGGGAGGCCAGCAGACGTCTCCTGAGTTGCTCTGTGTGTGTTCTCTCTCATCCCTGCAGAGCTGTCTCATTAACACAGAGCCCAGCGGGCTTGGTTTAGCATAGCCCCATCTCTGTCCCACTGAAGCCTGCAGCCTGCTGCATGGAAGCTGAAAATAATGACTCACACATATTACAAAGTCCCTGTGCACAGTCCCCAGTTCCAGCACCACTCCCCAGGTTCCTGCAGCTTAGACCTCCAGCCTCTCTAACAAGTTGACTGTAATGTTGAGGCCACTTACAGTAAGATGGAGAGTGAGAAAACAAGAGAGCAAGGAGGGAGCGCTGGGTGTGACGTGAAGTAAAAGAAGTAGCACTTGCTTAGTCTAATTTATGGATTTCATGAGAGATTTTGTGACAGTGTGTGTAGCTTACTTAATAAGGTTTTTGACATGACACATGAGTTCTCACAGCTTTTCAATCTGAAGCAAGACCTGTTGTATTATTTCACTTTGGAGTGGAACAGCAATTACTCTTTTCCTCTGTAAAACATGTTTTACAGCCATTGAAAAGGCATAATTATTCAATCATCAGTAGGGTGGCTACTTCCTTTAGAGCACTTATGAGTTCAGGCGTCATCTCACCGGGGTGTGGGTCATATCATTTACATTTCATTAAAGCATGCTGTGAGACATCATTGATTTCTCTGTAAACCAGGAGTTTCCATGATGCAAGCTCATGGGTGGGGGGAGCGGTAGACGCGTCACCCATCAGGAGCTGTCAGGAGCTGTCAGAGGACAGGATCCAGACCCACGGCCAGGAGAGGCCAGGCCAGCCAGCTGTCACCTCTCTGACACTAGCTGAGACCATCCATCTGGCTGAGAGAGGCCCACCATGGGTGGAGAGAAACTCGCCAGATCCCAGACTACATGCACATGAAAGCAGGAATCAGCACACACAAGCAGACATGTTTCATGTGCACGCAGATATGTGAACAAATGTTTATGTGCACACAGTGACATACATGCACTCCTCTATGCTTGTACGCTCGTATGAACTTGTACAATACTGCATGCTGGGGCTATTTTGGGCACAATCTGCAGTGCTGTCCACATGAATCACTCCCTCACAGACAGATCCGGGAAACAGAAGTGACACACTGCCATCAAGCTGAACAGACACAAATAAACAATTATAACATTTGGCTGTAACGCTTGCTTTCACATACAGTAACCCTTTGTCTTCCAGAGTGAGCTTTAACAGCAGGAGTTTTTTTTCCCATACACCTACACATCATTGAGGAATACATAAAAGTCTTGTGATGGCAATAATATTTGAAAGAGTGGCAAGCTTACTCCACTCCAGATTTAGACATGCCACAGTAGTAGATGTATCTTTCCTTGTTAGACTTCACCAGAATTCTTACTGCTGTGATACTCAGGTAACGTAAAACAACAACATCACTGCACATTGGCCAAGTGTGGAACACATCCACCCTGGCATGTTTAAGTACAAGGGGTCAGTGGAGTTGCCAGACATATGGAGAACATTTGGAGATATTCAGACTCCACATCGACCACAATAGAGACAGACAGAGTGTTGTACATCTTGTTTTGGTAACATCTCATTTTCATAAAAATCTTATATAGACACAATTGTCCCCAAAGTTCTGGATCTATTTTACTAAAAGAAAAACATTATTATTTTTTCAGTGAAAACTGAAATTCATCATGACTCAATTTATTGTCATTTGGACATGTGCTTTAACTGAAAAGCATCTCACTCTGATAATTTCCCTTAGCGTAACAGTGTTTCAAAATGAAATTTCTGTCTTTTGGGTCAGATCGTCATTGTTCTATTCCGTTAGTGAGGAGTCAATTAACTAAGGCACAGTTTAAATGTGGGTGACCTCCATGAAAACCTCCATGTGATTGACTTTGCCTTGTCCTGAGTGTTGTTAAATACTCAAAGCAGCAGTTATCAGATTTACAGGCTTTTATCTCAAGATTTATTTAATGATTGCTGTAAACAATTCTTCTTGCAGTCAGTGAATACACAACAGGGAGGCTATATGATAATGGCAGAAAAAAAGATGCCATCTTTTTGGTGTTAAGACTAAACCATCAAACTAAGCCATTAAATACAATAACAACAGTTACCTACAGCTGTAGTCCCAACACATTATTTCCTCCGATTATAGACAGAGGTTGTGAAGTATTAGAGTCAAGGAAAGGTTATTTTACTTTTTCAAGTGCATCTCTGCGCACTCAGATGCAGTATGTAACAAGTCACCACATTTCATATCACACAAGAGGCAACAGTGAGCCATGAGAAATGTTACTGGAACCACAGTGCAGACTCAAGACAGACAGAGGAGGAGAGCCGGAGAGATCAATGATAATGTGATCTGATGACATAGTTGAGCGAGCTGTTCCCCTCCGGTGGTCTTACAATCGACCAACTCAGAGCTGAAGAGAGTGAATTTTGTTTGGATTGGCTTTAATCTTTCCATCAGACAATACGAGGCAGGCAGTATGCTGCAAGTGTTTTCCATTTTGCCACAGGAGAATTGTGTCAGGTTCTGCAAGTGCACAAGCACAGATACGTCAGTGTGGCACATTGACAGGCAGCTTGTTCAAATAAAAAGCTGACAAAGCTCGGAGCTTTGTGACTCGACTGTTGAGAAAAGTATTTACAGGAACACATGCACATGACAACAGAAAACAAAAATAAAGTGATTCCTTTGGCTGGATCTCAGAGACTGTCTGTCCATGGTGCTGAAAGGATAAATTTCCAATTGTTGAAAAGGGCAATGCATACATTTTCCATCCCAAGGTTAATTACAAATAGTTACAGAGTAATTTAAAAGTGTGATGAAATGGAAAATATAAGCTTTTGTGACAGCTTTGCCTATGCAAAGTCAAGAGTATTCAAGAACTAGTGCAGAGCTTATCTTTGACAAATAGCATCATATGGTGCTGGTTGTTTGAGACAAAAGAGTGTGAAACCAGATGAGTGGTGCTCATTGCAAGGTAATACAGTATGTGAGTCAAAGTGAAAATGTGTTATCCATCTATTTTTTTCTGTCTCAAGAGATGTCTGTGCTTTGCATGACCTTTATCAATTTCAAATGACTGATTTTCTTGACAAATAACAGAAGAACAAAGCCAAGAGTCTACAGTCATGCTGATGGCCTTGTGTGGCTGTACTTTAAAGTGAGATACTAAATGGTAACATTAGCATGCTTAAATGGTCACAATGACAATTACCATCTTAGTTTAGCATGTAAGCATGCTATCATATGCTAATTAGCACAACGCACAGAGTATAGCAGGGGTACTCTGAGCGTCAGTATTGGACAAATTTGGACCCAATGATGTGTATGAATGTCTGTTAGAAATTTAACAATTCATCCAGTTATTGTTGAATGGATCTACAAATATCTGAGCAAAATGTTGTGCCAATCCATTTCGTAAATGTTGACATATTTCACAGGATAATGGAAAATTTTGACCTGATGGTGATACTAGAAAAAGTTGGAAAATCACCAAAGTCAGACAGATTCATCCTCAGGGGAACATAACTGTACAGAATTTCATGACAATCCATCCAGTACTTTCAGCCTGGACCAAAGAGGAAGATGACCAGCTGACTGACTATACCGTCCCTAGTGCCACTTGTGTGGCTAAAACAACATACTGTATTACACTAATGTCAGACGGTTTTCCATTGCTTTACAAATGAGGTTTGCCTTTTTTTCATGCTATGTAGTGTTTGGCTCTGTTTCATACTTAGCTGTGTGCCCATACTGTTTAGATAAAATGCACAAATTAGGCCAGGTTCTGTGTTCCCACCACAAAGATGAAAGCAGTCTCCAAAGCAAATGCCCAAGAGAAGCCATAATGAAAACATGCAAATACTCCAAGATTTTTCCTGGCCATTCAAAAGAAAATATTTACTTATTGACTTCACTATTGATGTTTCAGATGGAAATTAATGCCAAGACATTGTGTGACAGAGAAAGTGCGCAGGCACAGAGATGTGACAGATCTTGAAACCCTAGCAAGGCCCCAAGGAGATGTCTGAGACTCTGCAATTAGCTTTAAGCTGTCCTGATGTGAAGGAATCCACCATGAGACTCATGCAAACATGGCTGCCACTGTGCACACCTTCGTTCAGCAGTGTTTATATTGTGGTCAACAAATATGAACATGGCAACAGTGGTATGTCTGGTAGACCCTGCTTTGCTCAAACACAACCAAACAGTAGATAACATCCTCAAATTAAGTTCCTTATTAGAGAGGTAATGACAACATTATAGCTGTATAATTCTCAACACTGATCTGGTTGTGCCCTGCAGAGCAAGGCCTCCATTATTATGATCACAAAGGAGCTGAGTTATATTTGAAATTACTTAAATTACCTCTCAACTACTGAAATCATATTTGGGTCAGTGAGGACAGTCAAACCACTTTCAAAGTCCCACACTATACCTATTTTATCATTCCCATTTGTAGCATTTATAGTTATATAAGTAGTATATTAATAAGTGTTTCCACTGTGTTGGTAGCTGCTGTGGGTATCATAATCCTTCTGCCTCAGGCACACTTTTACATGATGACCAAATGTTAAGAGAAAAATAAAAGCATCAAGGTTGAGTTGGACCAAAATATACAGCCATAAACATCATCACCCAAGAGAGAAACCTAGTTAAATATACTATAATAATAACAATGACAAACAATGCTCTGCCATTACTCCTCAAACAGTAAAAGCAAGGTCCAAAGACAATCAGGATTTAATAGAAGTCTTTTATAGAGATAGGAAAGGGATATTATTTCATTATAATGTCTCAACCGCATTTAACAATTTATTCACATAATTACAGTGGGCGCCCAGGTTGCACTGTCACAGTAACATATGGCCCAGAAAGAGCCAATAACCTTTACTGAGCTGTTATTAATTGATTTGGTCCTAACCTACCCAGACCCGGTCTCCCTGGGCTCTGCTTCCTCAGTGGAGCAGTGCCAAGGCTCTGTCCTAACTCTGCATAAAAATAAATGAGAAGCTATGGGACTAGTCTCTAAAGTCAGAGGATATTGTTCGATTTCACGTCAGCCCTCCAGGAGGCAATTTAAACAACCCAGCATGCTAATCAACCTGGTATAAAAGGCAGTTCTGGAGGGTGGCCCATGCCCCCCACCCCCTTCTATTGCAACAAGGCCAAAAAGGACCTAAACAATCTGAGGGGAAAAGTGTAATTGGGCCTGTATCTGAGAGAACATTACACTCCAGTGTAATGTAAGTGTATGAGGTGGAAAAGAAAACAACCAGCATTGCATTACAGGGCATGCCCTGGCCAGTTGTACAATATGTGCTGACATGCTGTTGTCGCATTTTTTCAATATCTAGGAAAACCTAAAAAAGCCCATCTGCTGTAATAATTATCCCAGAGAAAAGATACTTAATATAAAATATGTTGACATGGAAAAACAAAGCATTGCTCCACTGGAAGACTCTGAGCCAGGATGTGAGCTTCCTTGCTGCCATCAACACATCAACAGTGTCTCAGTGGAACCACATTGTGACCCTCGTCTGAAGAGGCAGAGCCTCAATTCTCACAAATAATTCAGTTCTCTAATATCCCCTTTAGTGTTTGTTGCAACCACAGAAATATGATAGTGTTCATTCTCTGCTTGCGGCCTGAACCCATAGGTCAGGTGGTAGCAGATCACAGACTTCTCTGTGACTCAGAGGTTAAACTAATTGTGCATGACTTTCTCACATGGCCCAACCAGTGCCCTTTGAAATCTACAACAGCTTGTCATCCAGCAGTGGGTGAACCTGCTTCATACGCATTTACATCACTCGGTTGACTTGACTGGCCAGTTTACTGTGGCACTTGTGTTGCCCGTCACTGAATTCACATACACTGAACTGTGCATGTCCTCAGTCACTAATACAAAATGTGATTCAAGTGTCCAGTAAGACACATGTTTCTTTGAACTGTGCCAACAAACTTGAAGGTTTCTGAGTTAGAATCAGATCCAGACATTCCCACATAATGCATTTATACAACTCTTCATCAGCACCCTGCCCTGAACACACGGCAATAACACAAATATGAATGTCTAAGACTTAAGACTTTAGATAAATGTTCTGCAGTAACATACTGCAAAACTGCATTCACCATGAAATTTTCTACTATGTATTTTTTAGGCCTGCTTTTATAACCAAGAAACTCCTTCAGTCATCTCAGTACTGAGGTCTTAAAAAGAACTAATTTCTCACATCTCATCTTAAAAATCAGCTGGACTAGAGGTAAAGACTGATAGACACTGCCCCCTACTGACACAAAAATATTCTTACAGGTACTTCAAAAATCAGCTCATGCAGCATCTGTTGTTATTTTCCTGTGTGTGGGTTATAGAATTGCAATCTTAAGCTCTCAAACAACATGAGTGTAGTACCTCTCTTATTTCATTGCAAGAGTATTGAATTTCATGTCAACACTCATTCCTCCTGATACATGGGCTTCTTCTGTAAATAAATTATAGGAGTTTTCTGGCTCCATAACTCAACTTTTTAAGGAATCTAAAAGCAAACCCTGCAACTTTTAAAGAACATTCTGGCTCTAGCACTTCATTTCTTTTCTTTTCTTCTTCCCTTTTTTACAACAGACATAGGAATCCAAGTTCTTAATATACAACAAGCTATACATAAGCACCATCTTCACTATTAAGAACAGAAACAACTACAGCAAGAGACAAGTGAACACAACATCAATAAAATGAAGCTGTAGTGTGAATACAAATCAAACAATTAATGAATAATCAGTGCTGACAAATATACCATGAGCTCTGAAAAACAGTATGTCAAATACAAAGTAAGAACAGATATCTAATGTTGAATGATTTTTTGATCCCAGATTTTAAGTACACATGAGGTTACTCTTACAGTTTAAGTATACAATGTCATAAAATCACATATTTTCTTTAATCCTTTATGAATCCAGATGGATTTTTGATGCTGATATTACTCCCCAGAACCACCTTTAATTAAGCATTCTGATCCTTAAAAGGGCATTTTTTTAAGCTTATCTCAGTCACTGCACATTTACAAATTAGCGTTTTCATCATAAGTAAGCCTATGTCATACTGTAAGATCATCTCCCATATGTTTGAGGGAAAGGTCTTAGAATGAGATTCATTAGGTAAGTGCCTTTAAACGGATAAAGTTAAACACACTGTTAAATATATTAAATTTGTTAAGAGTTTCTATACTTCTATAAAATGCTATGCACAATGCACTGCACGTTTATAATATCAAAAGTAAGATAAGTAGTTAAAAGTAATAGGACCAGAGAGGATACTAACAAGTGTAAATGAGAGCAGTATTTTTTTTTATCCTCTGAGTTTAACATCTGGCAGCCACTTCCTACAAACTGTCATTTCCGTGTCGTCATGCAGTCTTTTGTCTTACTATGTATGGGGTGGCTACCTCTGTTGTACTTGTGTCAGTTGCCTAATTAGCATACTGGTATTTCTGGTGTGAGAGGCAACTTCTATATTATGTTAGTTAAAAAAAAAAAAAAAGATAAAGGCAACAGAGGGGAAAAAAAACAACTAAAAATCCCCTAAACCTGCCGTTTGTCCTGTAGGTAACTGTCTGCCTCTCTTCTGAGTGGCTCTTATTGAAAGTTAATCTCTCCATAACTTTCTGAGTCTTAGTCTGCCTTTGGACTCTCTTTGACTGAAATCCCTCTGTTCTCTTCTAACTCTATCTTTACATATTTGTATTGATCTTATCCTTCTTCGTTCTGATATGTTGTATTTACATTTTCACTTTCACATTCTGCTTTCTTTTTTCTTTTTCTCTTATCAGACTGTCAAGTCGTATGAAAGCCTATTCAGCAAGTTCAGGCTTTATTTTGTCCTTCTTTGTCCTCACTCGGGTTCTCATTGCCTTAGTTTTCTTCTTGTGAGTCACGCTGGTCTTCATTTTTCTCAGCTGTTTTACTTTCACCCTCACCTTGATCTGCCTCTGCTGTGCTGCTCTCTGACTGCCCCTCAGACTCATGTGCGTCATGCCTGGTCTTGTTTTCTGGCTCTTACTTTGAATCAGCACAGGGAGTGTTTAGAGGCTCTTGAGAGATATTGGTTTTAGTGTCGTCTGGTTTTGTTTGTGTGGGGCTCTGAGGCTGCGGAGCGAATCTGTAAGGACTGCTCTGTATCTGGTTCTTCTATTTCTGAATCTGCTTTTTTTATTCCTTCAGGTTTACTTTTATCCTCAGAGGCTGTTTCATCCTTTTCTGGCTGTTCATCTTTTGTTGCATGTGTTTCTTCCTGTGAAAAGCTTGACTCTTGCTCATGTAAAGCCATTTCTGAACTGTTCTGTTCAGGAACGGTGGGTGACTCTTTCTCCCCGCTGGAGTCATCTGATCCATTTCTCTTCTCTGAGCCTGGTAAGTCAGTTTCTTCATGAACCTGATCTGAGTTGGCATCTTCCTCATGTTCACCAGCAGTGTCTTCTGCTTTATCTGCAGATTTTGAGGGCAACCATGAACGTGGCTTAGGAGTAGGTGGAGAAATGACATTTGCAGCAGGAGACTTTTCTTCCTCATTCTCATCTGCCTCTCTATCTGATTCTGAAAAAAATGGTAAGACAAGTTAAGCAGTTAGTATAAAAACTGCAGCTGTCTAATAAGCCTTTAAAAAATGGTTAAATCAATGCAGTCTTGGTTTAAAATCAGTCAGAATCAGTCTTACTTGAGCAAAGCTTAGAAACCATTGACCGTGTAAGCAATGGACTGCATTAAAATAAACAATGGAGTGAATTGAAGCACAGCGTCTCCTCTTGCTTTCAACATTGCCTTTTATAGACACATTTTGAACTGTCAGAAGTAAGAAATGCAGTGGTCATCCTTAGTGTGAGGTGAGGTCACTTCTTGCTTCTGTGAGGAGGGAAACACTGAAATGTTTCTTTTTTTATCTGCCTTGAACGTTGTAAAGAATAATCTGTCAGTAAATGGAACTGCTGCTGCACCCTTTGCACTGTGAATCAGGTATTTCAAAGTATACACACACAAGTATGCAACAGCCAAGTACATACAGTGATATTAAAGCCTTGGTATAAACAGAGCAGCAAAGTCTCTACTGTTTGACAGTCATCCCCTGGTACATGTCACATCCCCCAGCACTTAGCACTGCATATCTAATTCATCATTTCATGCTCAGAAATTGGTCTGCTTTTTCCTAGCAGGTTAGTTTCTGTAGTGTTTGCCTGTGTGTGTGTGTTTTTGTGACTGTATCTAGCTCAGATAGTATAGTTTTCAAACCTGGCTGTTCAGGTGCAGCAGCTGGTTCCTCATCAGACTGCGTGTCTGACACATCAGGTGGATCTGGTTCATTTGCCTTCTCAGAAAGTGAACAATCAGACTCAGGGACGTTGTTCTCTGAAGGTTCTCTGAGCTGATCTGCATCTGGATCTCCTTTGTCATTGCTGGGAAGACTGTCCTGACAAAAAGATGGCTTTGTACCCAGCAAGGAAGGAGGAAGCACAGCTTTCTTGTCCTTGTTTGCCTTCAGTGGTTCTGAAACCCAGAAAAAAGAAATTATAAAAAAGCATACTTTAAGAGATTAAACTATGCAGAAGCTGTCAGAGGAGTTGGGAGTCAGTTAGGAGCAATGTGGGATGTCACTATCAAGTTGTGCTAAAATAATACCATGATTCATCAGAAAAAAGTTGACCTTCAAATTCAAATCTTCAAATCTTCAAATTCCTGGACATTTCATTTCATCCCTCTATTCTCTACTGTATATAAAATACCCACAAAAATAAAAATATAAACATAAGGTATGATAGTATTGTATGATCTGATCTGATCTGATCAGTCTGTGATCTGCTACCACATATTGTATATGTATGTACACCCTAAAAGGCAAAATGAAAATATATAAGAAGAATGTAAATTTTAACAATCAGAGAGGAAATAACACACTGTGTAATGTTCTTCCACCATTATTAGAAATACCGTTTAAACCCATGTTTTAGACATTTCTTAACAACAGTAAAAACTGCAATAAATCTACTCATAGCTTAAAGGAGGTCTGTAAAACCCCAAGCCAGTAACCAAAGTAAACAGTGTTTACTTTCACTTTCATCCAAGTCTGAGGCTCTGTCCTCTCTCTGATTCATAGCCCCGTTGCTCTGGAGCTGATGGCCAAGCTGCCGATGAGAGGGGAGCCTGCTTGCTCTGTCAATAAGACGCCTACATTCCTCAGCTTGAGCTGTCTTCTTATCTGTCTCTGAATCAGTACAAAATTGTAACTGTAATTGTAATTTATTTAAACAGGGACAATGCACAATAAAACATTACCCTTATATAAAAGGAGAGATGCCTTGTACCAGGTTTTAGCAATTGCTAATTTCCACCTGTAGTCCCAAAGCAGGTAGATGATGCAATTCACCAATAGGAAAGATAGAAATAAAAGAGATCACCATCTTCAATAAAAACCATAAATTTTGAACCCTTCCTGGGTAAGTTCATGACAGTTTCAGTCTGTTATAATTTGCACCATTCCATGAAATCATCTCCATTTCATCCCTCTATTGTCTACCGTATACAAAATACCCACAAAAATACATAACATAAACGTCATGGATATGTATGTAATTGCTAAAAGGCAAAAAGAGAAGATAAAAATGGAGAAGAAAAAGAGCATATGATAGAATAGCAGGAAAATGACAATCAGAGAGCTATTTGGCACTCCATATTGACATTTATATGAAACCAAGAATACAGTAACTGCATGCAATACTTCATTATAATTTCACTGGTGTGATTAATTATCTAGAGCGATAAACAAAAATCACCTTTCATTGGAGGGGATAATGAATCCTCAAAATGCTTCCGAATTTTTTGGACATTCCCTGCAAAGAGTCACAACCAGCGTAATAATAAAAAATATATATAATATAATATAATATATAAGAAAAAAATAAATATAGTTTTTGGGTGTAACCTTTTTGTGGCCTCTCATCTTGTCCCTCCATGTCATGGCCTGTAAAGTCAAAGAAACAAACAAACAAACAATTCTTCCTAGATAAATCCATGACAGTTTCAATCTGTTATAATTTGTGGCACACACCACTCCCTGAAATTATTTCTATTTAATCCTTTTGTTCTCTACTGTATACTGTATGCATACCCGTAAAAATAAAAACAAACTCAAGCTGTAAGCCCTAAATGGCAAAATGCTAAGTTATAAGAAAATAACCTAATTCAGTCATCTGGCTGAAGCGTGGGATGGAATAGCAGAATAATGACAGTCAGAGAGAAAATAACAAGAGTGTATAATATTCTTTCACCATGATTAGAAATACTGTTCTCTACTCTCTATCAATTTTAACTGTTGTGGAACACAAACATATTTCTTAGCAACAGTAAAACTGGACTGACCTGCTTTTGGCTTAAACCTGGCTTAAAACAGCCTTTACCTTCTCCTTTGTCCACTTTGTGATTGATACTCCCATGGCTTTGGGGCAGGTGGCCTAGTCGCTGCTGAGAGGGGAGTGTGGGTGCTCTGTCAAGAAGAGCCCTGTGTACTTCATCCTGAGCTGTCTCTTTATCTGACTCAGACACAGATTAAAATACAAAATATAACTCACTAATAAGAAAGAAAGAAATGGAAGACAAAAAAAGACAATATGGCCATCATCAATAAAATAAATACAAATCATGAACCTCTACGCTTAAAATCTGTCGTATGTGTCCCATTCTATTATTGTGTTTTTTATTAATCTGTACCCAGATAAAAATTATTAACAATTTCACAAAACTCTCTCTTATTCTTTATTTAAGCTTTTAATTTAAAGCACTGTGCAGTGTTGGAGGTACAGTATGTGCTCTGAGTATTTCTAGCTCTTATCTGCAAGACTTTTACACAGTAAACAGCCAACACCAGCCAAATGAAACTGCTACAGCCTTTACTTTAGCACTAAAAATAATAATGTCAATATGCTAAATCTGTTGCTTGTGTCAGGCTTCTGATGTTTAATTAAATTTCTTTTCTTATGAAATTCCACAACTTCCTGCAAAAGTAGATATGCATGAAACACTGAGACAAAAATGTTCAGCTACTGTACAATTCCAGTTGCTCCAAAATAAATATTTCCCTGACAATCATTGGTGTTCCCGCTTGTTCTCTCATTTGAAACAGATGGTCGATTAATAGGATTAGTTCAGTGAAATTTCATTGACAACAATTTGATTGTTGATTATTGTTCTGTTTAAGACAATTTATGAGGGAAACTTCAAATGGATCATCTCATTTTCTAAAAATAAGTGTAATGAAAAAATACTCTAAGATTAACTCATGCTGAAAAGATTTATTATTTGCAGCCCTACATCTTAGACTGACCACGAGAAGTATACAGTCTCATACCTTCTGTAGCAGGTCGCAACTGTTTTTCCACATCTCTGTTTCTTTCTGCAAAACACGCTGGACAGAAGAAGGAGGAAGCGACAGTATGTTTCATTGTGAAGATCAGAAGCAGTATTAGTAGTAGCTTGTGTTCAGTATTACTGCACATAAATAGCTTTCTATATATACGGTTTGTAGACCTGGAAGAATTTTTGATCTCTAAGTAACAAAGAATCTTGCCCCATATAAAAATTATATTTAGTCAACTGTTACACATAGCTTTGGGAATACAGCAGTGAAAATGTATGCTCAGTGTATCTGTGAATTCTCCCCACTAGTTCTTCCCTCAGTTTCTGTGGTTACAGTGTATTTTTTAGGTGTACCTTTATTTTTTAGTTTGCAGAACACCAAGCCAAAAAGCAAAAGGACAAGGATGACGATGGGTAGGATGACAGCCAGCACTATAAATGCACCTTTTTCTGCATAGAAACACAAGTCAAAGTTACAATAACTCCTTATTACATTAAATTACATTCATTACTCAAAAGATATTCATGTAGTACTAAAACTCTGAACATTTCATTTAGATAACATGAACTCTGCAGTCTTTCCTGATACAACTAAAGAATATATTCATTATGTAAACAGCTGTGAAACTGCTTTTGCAAAGAGATCCAAAGCATTAATTTAGTTATCATTTTTACTGAATATAGGCAAATGGTGTACAAATAATAACTTGTTTCATTTTCCTTTTCATTTCATCTGTCAGCACTAGAAAGAAATAAAGATCAGCTAAGTCTGGAAGATCAAAGTCACATTCAATGCCATACTGTAGGTATTGTTTATTAATGAAACCCATGATATTTGATGGGTTAACTTCTATGAATACCTGTGTAAATTATTTTCTAAGAGTAAATGTGCTTGAAATGACAAATCCCACAACATAAATTTTAAGTATACAGTAGAGCTGATACTTTAGTCTTACCAGGGTAGCAATCCTTTGCAGTGAATGTATCTGTTTCATTGGTCAGAGGGTTGCTCACCCTACAAGTGTATGTTTTATCATCAAGTTCTCCCCCTAGTGATATTGTTAAGTTTGAGCCAAGCTGCACCGTTCCAGGTGGGACCCACTCAAATTTCACTAAGGACTGAGGGTGTGTGGGCTTTGCAGAGCACATCAGTGTCGCACGAGTGCCATCAGAGCTGCCATCATTCATGTCACAGGATATGGTGGGCTTGTTCACCTTGCCTATATGAATATATAAATGAAAATAAATACATGAATCCAAACCTAAAAGAGTATATCAATTATTATAATATCAGAAAGAAAGATATTGTAAGAGTTATAGTTATACATAAAAGACATGAATGAAACACATAACTGAATTAAATGAATACAGTAATTAAACTGGCAGTGATATCTTTAATTCTGTCCCTATTATTACAGTATTAATAAGTTAAAGCGACTATAACTACTTTATTTAAGGGTCAAAGTAAGGGAAACATCATGGTCATGACAAATTATTGATGCAGTATGATTAAGGCTACCACAGTTAAAAGAAACAGACACTAATGGCTGGATGACATTAATTCCTCATATTTGCAATGTAAGTAATTCCTACTTTGGCACTGAGGGTAATAGGATATTGTCTGCTGTACCAATAATTACTGGAGAGCAAAGTTCCATCATAAAAAGCAAAGCCAACATACTGACTGTAAGACGCCTTTTTATAGATGACATATTAAGAGATAACACTGATTTTGATATCAGTGTTAGATCTTTGGGTGTGGGCAGTGGAGGAGGAAGCACAGAGATCTTTACTACAATAATGTAAAAAATACTCCATTAAAAAGGTAAATTCCTTCAAAGTATAGTGTACATACAGTATCAACAAAAGGTAATACTTACTGGATCTGCAGAAAAACATCCTCTGTAACAGGATATACACTGTTACATATGACATTATTAGATTCTACTGATACATCAGTATGCATTTAGCATTTTATTGTTGGTCACAATGGAGCAAGTTTTAGTTGGTTAATATACAGTTAGGCCAATGGGTGAATGGTCTATGGGCCTTCCACACTGACCCCCAGGACAAGCTGCAAGTGTTACGAAAATGGAGGTCACATGGGAGGAATGTTTAGTGGATCTGAATACAGGAAGCCTTGAACTTACAAAAATGCACTTCAGTAAACTTTGCTTTCATTACAGTGCTGCACTGTGTGCTATGTTGGTGAGAAAAGATTTCAGAGGAGAGAAAGTGTTCACATGGAGTGGTTCCTGCATAAGGCCCACTGTCTTGATAGCAATGACTTGTCAGAAATTTGGTCACTTAAAGTCTTACGAAGTTGGTATAGCAACACATCAAGTTCCAGCTACAGAATGCAGGTACCATTGTTTCAAAAAACTGACCATTAACTCTATATAGGTGCATAACCATCATGGTGAAAAAGTTAGTGAATAGATAAAAGAAAAAAACCTTACCTATGACCTCTAATACATAAGGATAACGATGAAGCTTGTTGTTCTTGTATATTTCCACTTCATATGTTCCACTGTCTTCATATCGGAGGTCTGAGATTTGTAGTTCTGCAGAGATCCATCCGAGAGTGACCCTGTTTCGAAATTGGCCGTACACGTGTTGCTCGTTGCCATTAAACTCTACCACTTTGTTGCCATTATGTTTCCACAGGATATCATCAGGTGTTGCAGTGTAGCCTGGATTCAGATCGATTGTCTTCCCCTGAAGGCCGTATGTTAGAATCTGTCCACAAACTACACACAGAGAATGGAGAGGTTTAGTATTTAGTATACTGAGCTCCCAATTTATTAGGCACAATTTGATATATAAATCAGCAATAAACCCCATCTGTATGAAGCTCAGAATGTTCAGACTTTGCTAAGCAGTGACTTTGCTAACACATTTTGACAGGTTTAAGTACAAAAAAGGGAACACAAACTTATGGGGAAATAGACTTCAACACATCAGAAATAAACAATATCAGCTGTCCATGAACACCAGACACCAGTCACATCATCAGGAAGGGATCTAAATCATTGACAAGTAGACAGTGTGTTATGCCACACCCTTAGGTGGCACTATGGGGCGCACAACACTCCACCATTGACCCAAATCAGCCACAGAAAACATCTTACAAATAGCCAAATTCATGGCATTTATTACCATAAAAACAAACATATCAAACTATGAAAACAAAACCAAGACTATAAAAGACACAAAGTCAAAACACAACAGCAACACAAAAAGAAACAAGCTGAGAGGCAACATGTCCAGCAGTCCCACACTATGAGCCTCTGCCTTCTGACACTGGCACGGGAGCTTTTAAGCACTTCATTAATGCCAGGTGCAGCTCATTGATGGCTCATCAGGTATCACCTGAATGGAGCTAGTGGGAAGACAGGAAAAGGACAGAGCACCACAAACACACAGCTGTAACACAGTGGATGGTGGGAGAAGGATCAAGGAGGCCATTCACATCCACAAAACCAGAGACAATTCTCCCCTTTTAAGACCACCTTATCACATGACTTAAATAACAGGATGACAACTGAGCTCCATGTCTTAGCTGTTGTTGGATTATTAGGTTGTGTAACTAGTGTAAATACTGACCTAAAGTCATTGTTATTAAGTTTAATATGCACTTACAACAAATTAGGTGTATTTGTTGGTATTCCTTTAACATCGGCAGTAATGCTGCATTCCTGCAACAGGCCTGAGTTAGGCTAGCAATTAAACAGTATTAATTCTAAAAAGTCTGACCCCAAAGTTTAAAAAACAGTTGGTAAATCCTAACTGTATAACACGGACATATGTTTTTAATGTAATTATTTTCCTGCTGTGAGTAGATGGGAACTCATGAACGCAGCTTTGGATAAATCATTTACCTGGGGGTCAGGCCTGCGAGTGAATCGCCCTCTGCACCGTAGTCTTCATGTTACACAAAACTTAATAAAATGAGCACAATCAGACATAACTCACCTCGACAGTCGCACAGGATAAAACAGACCAGGAAGAAACAACGACCCATTTCAGGAGAGTAAAAAAAAATCTCAGGTACGCAGCCGGAGTTTCACCTTACTTTCACTTTTGTCGTCGCGTCAAACAGGCTAACTTTCGTCGTCCCCAAAATAAGTTTCCCTCGAATATTTGGTCAAGCGAAAGACATAACTCCTGACAATGACCTACTTGTGAAGGGAAACCGGTGTGTTTTCGGGAATAACTATCATTTCAAAGCAAGGTCTTCCTGTGTAGAAAAAAGCAGGTAACCTGGCAGGTACCTGTATATAAAGAAGGTACCTGAATACTACTTCTGTGCCAATAACCTGGCGCATCCGTAAAAAAATAAATTGTGGCGCCACCCACTGTTCGCGAGATGTGCTATGATTTCCCCTGTTTTTTTTTTTTTTTGTTTGTTTTTTTTTTTTTCAAAATAAAATACCCGGAAATAAGTGGTTGTTCTTCTCGTCAGTAAAACCATAATTTTCAGTGATTTGTTTGACTCAAATGTTTGAAATTTTATACCGCGTTTTAGTTCACACTTAGTTTCAGCATGACCATACGTCATACATGGTATTCATATGCATATTTTTATTTACTGATATGCATGTATTTATTGCATTTAAGTATTATTCAATTCAGTGAGCAACATCATTGCTTAACATGTTTTTTAAGGTCTATGTTCACCATTTGTACTACAAAAACCAAAAAAACATGCAGTAGTTGCAGTGCCACATTAAATATAATGCAGTTAAAAACATTTTCCCTCTTTTTAAACACTTTTTAAACAGTCCAGCAAAAGTCCTGTTCAGAGAAACCTGTGTCATTGGCACACTGAAGCAGGTGTTATTCTGTGTATATGTGTGTAGGACTTCATGAGTGTTACACTGCCGTGGTGTGACACTCCCATGGGTAAAACACACTCCTCTGTCAACACCCCTCGGGCAACGTCCCAGCACATCACTGTGGAGATAACTTGGTTTTTGTTATCCCGGCCTCCAGTGATGAAGAGTTTGTTGTTACAGGCAGCAATGGCGCAGCTTGCCCTCTCCCCAAGACGAGTCACAAGGGACCATGAGTCAGACAGAGGGGAGTAGCAGTACATGGCATGCATGGCACCACCTGGGGGCAGACAGAATTGAACAGCAGCCACGTTAAGGTTATTAAATATAGATAGTAGCACGAAATTAAAAAATTCACCTAAAGTGAAAATACCTCTGATTTGTGCTTGGTAACATTCCACCGCAACTTACCAACTACATAGATGCAATTCTTGAATGTAACAGCATTTGTGCACTTGGTTTCGATGGGAATGGGAGCCCGGAATTCCCAACTGTCTGTCCCAGGTTCCCAGCACTGAACCTTATCAGTTGACAGCTTTCCATTTGGCCCGCCACCAATCACATAGATCCATCTGTCAAAGCTTGCAGCAGCAAAGGAGCTTACACCTTACTGCAAGAGGTGTCACCTGCAATATGCACAGAAAAAAAGGTTTCTGAGTAAGAAGAATGTGTGATGAAGTATAGCCTAACAGACATTTAAGGAAATGTGTAAATTCTATTGTTTGAAACCAATATGCTTCATGGAGCATCAGATGCACAGTTTTTAACATGTAATGTACACAACAATAATAGCAAATGAATGAGGGTATGGACCCAATCTGATGTCTGAGTAGGACATCACTCCCAGTTGTGAGAAAGACTGAAATTTTGGGTGAGGGGTAGAGGGGTAGATGGCCAAATAATATCTATTAACCCACATTAATTAGCATATTTTTTCCATTTGAATACAGCAGAACCAGCTGTAAACAAATCACTGATATGACATTATATGGTTCATACTGCAAGCGTGTTAGCAAACTGTTGCCTATCTAGACAGCTACGGCCCAACATTACTCTGTTCTGGCCCTCACCAACTCCTGTGGGGAAAATGTTACACTTTAGCTTTTTTTGCTTAAAACAACTGGTGGTGTTTGAGCTTTCTAGCAGAGTAGTCGTGACAAGGAACCAAAATAGCATATAATTGCAGGTTGTAAAACTAAGGTGCTAAAACACACTGTACGCAGAGCTGAGGGGAACTACAGAGTTGGTGTTATTTCTTTCTCATCACTACAAATAACTGTCAAATAATACCAGTCATTGTTTATATAGAAACATAGATTAGCTGCTTTAAGAAACATGTTTCGCAAAGTCACACTAAAGCACCACTATTATATAAAACTTTTGCATGTTTACCTGTGCCCAGCGATTGTGAAAGGGATCATAGGCCTCGACACTAGCAAGCCTCTGAACTCCATCAAATCCACCCACTGCATACACTTTCCCCCCATGAACTGCCATCTTGTGCCTCCAGCGCCCAGTTGTTAGGGGCTCGATTTGGATCCACTTGTCAAGGGCACCGTTGTATTTCCAAACATCATATTGTGTCTCTTTACCTCCTGCAACAACACAGGCATTACAGAAGACTGTCACCTTCACCCCAAAACATCACTGTGTCACTGAATCTTTATTAATGACTGTATCTTTGCTTGTTGGAGCACAGTCATTATTCTAATGAAGGATGTAAATTCCAATGACCGAGCCTGAACTTTCACAGTGCATGTGTTGCTGCAACCACAGCTTTTGTGGCAGTTCCTGAGTTGGGAAACACCTAAAACCACAACAACTGTTACTGCAGATGATGCAATATTGTTTTGTTCAGCTGTACACTATGGATTCACAGATTAAAACAACATAACATTCAAAGAAGCGAAGCCTAGAAATATTTGCATGAACCTGTTGCATGACTGAGATTCAGGAAAAACTGATACATGATAAAAGGACATGTATGTGACATGTATGCTAACTACTTAGTTGCATAATCACCAGACAGTGAATAATTTCACTTTCATACGCATCGTAAATGGTTGCAGATTTTACAGGAACTAAGCCTTTCTATGAAAATATGAATATGTGACTTATCTCACCAGATATGTACAATTCGTTGCGGAAGGTGATGCAAGCAAACTCCACCCATTTTCTGTTTTGGGACTCATCCTCCATGTCTGTGATTGGCAGCCTGGCAACCTCTAGCCTGCTGCGTCTAAGGGGGTCCAAACAGGTGACAGTGGAAATAAAGCGTTCATCTTTTGTGCAGCCTCCGATGATCAAGAATACCTCTGATACAAAGTGCCGCAAACGGGGTTTGGTTCGTTCAGAGACCACCTGCAAAACATGTCGAACATGTACAAAGCACATTATACTATAATAATTTTATCACAAAATGAATTGGCTACAAAAAAATTCTAGTAGTTAGTGTTGTAAACATGGAACATTTTAAAAAACAAACTGATGAACTTTTAAGCCTCAGTGTTTCAGATATATTTAGCCAATTTACCAGTATTTTATCAAATAAATCACGTCAGACAAGAAACATGGTTTTTGTTCCCCCTGTATACTAACCTCCCTGCCAGAGAGGTGATAGGTTCGGGCCTCTTGCAACAAAGGAAAAGCCTCACTGCAGTGGCGTATCAGTTCGTTCGACTCCACCTTTTCTACAAAGTATGCTGGCTCCAGTAATGGCAGGCGCACATGTGAAAGCAACCTGGTCAGTAAAGGATAGCGTTCATCTTGCCGGGCCCTCACCCAGTGCATGAGTGCCTCAAAAACGCACTCCTCGCACTTCACATCAAGGTCATCCCTCTGCAGGATAGTCTCCATCGACTCTGCTGGAAGCTCTAAGAAGTCCTGCTGCTGGACCACCTGGGAGAACTGAGAGGTAATGTAGTCCTGAGCCCTGGTCTTCAGGGTCGGCAGGGCGTGACTTTCAGCCAGATTCAGGATCCCAATACAGTTCTCTAGGTGCAGAGACTTGCTCAGAAAGCTGGCGCATGCATCCACTACACGCATGAACTAAAAGAAAGAAGGCAAGTGAAGGAATCACTATTATTTTTAAGCTGAAAGTTGAGTAAGCACTCTGCTGTATGCATAGAGGTTTTTAAAATTGAGGTCATGACCACATGCAGTGAATAAGCAGATAAAATTGTTAGAGAGTTCCAAGATTTATGAGCTGTACAAAGATTTCAAAAGTATGCAACACTACAACTGACAACATCATGGGCCATAAAAAGATGAAAAGCCATGCCTTAACAACCCTTAACAATAATCACCTTTACACGTGTATCCCCAAACTGTATCCTAAATCTTATCTTAATCTTATTATAATCCTAACCGCAATTTTAAATTAACTCCTAATCCTAAAACAACCCACTGAAGAGGTGAGGGCCAATCAAAATGCATGAATTTCTTTATCTTCAAGATTAAAAACTCTAACTGCTCGTCACAAAAATAGAAGCATGGGAACACCTGCCTCACTTGCATGGCACAGCTGTGTAGTTAATTTAAGCCTGTATGGAAAACTGATCCTAAGTGTAAACAACTAGGCAACTTTCACTTCCCTCTTAGTGTGAGACGTCTCTTGCACAGTAAGATGTTTGTTCCACTGAGCAGAGGAAATACTGTCTAAAATGAGACTGATCTTCTCATTTAAATGTTTTAAATGTACTCCTATACTACAGCAGCACCACGATACAGCAAAAAGTTAACAGCATAATACAAAGTGTCTTTCTGAGTGTAAATAAAAAGGTGTAAACAAATTCAGTACCATAGAGGTTTGTGTCATGCCTTTGTTGCACCATGTGTGCCGGCTTACTGATAACAATCCATCCTCACTGATTAAAATGTAGTGAATATCAACCACACTATATAAACTATTGTTGTTGGCATAACACTTCATGATGCTAATTCTGGCTTTTAGGGTTTTTACAGTGGAAAATCATATGATCACACTCACACAGAATAAGAAGACACACTGTTGCCCTAAAAGTTGGAATAAAGTATTTTTTACCTCTTCTCATGAAATGATTGTTACATTGTGATTTATTCTTGATAGATAAAGTGTATATCTTCTCAAAACAAAATTAGTAACTGGGACTCAGTATGTAATCATTGCACCTGGTCAAAAATGATTACTGATAAAATAATTCCAACTTTATGGGCAACAGTGTATCACAAAGCTTATGCCGATTAAACCCTTTCAGACTCAAAAGGATCCTGCTTTTAAAAAAGTATTTTTCTTTACTGGTTGATTTATGTTTTGAGGATATTTCGATTTGGTTTAGGGTTAGGTTTTTGAAGTTAGTGGCCTCACATAAAATACATAGTAACATTGTATCAAAAAAATTGTTCTTTTGGCACAGTCTGAATTATTATTTCCAGATTATTTAGAACTTTTTCTCCTTAGTGGCAAACTGTTGTGCTAAACATTAATGATTGCTGCTGATAATGTGCTCAAGATTTACAAGGAATCGTGTGTGTGCCAGATGATGTTTGTGCTAAGATAACTACTGAGTATTTACTTCAGTTCTAATTGTCAGTAACTGTCTTTTTACCTGAAACTGACTAGCGGCCTCAAGTATTCTCTGGACATTTGAGTGTGTGAGGAGGGCTCGGCTGGTGTAGGTATACTCCAGGAGAGAGCGCATTGTCCCACTGTCCAACCCCTTTATTTGAACACACTCCTCATGGCTCTCCTTCAGACCACTGCAAAACATTGCCCTATACAGAAAAACATCCATTAGGTAAAACCAGAAATCCCCTCATGATAAAAGAAAAAGAGACAATGCTACCATATTGTTACCTGAAGTACTGGCTGGCAGCAGCAAGAATGGCTCTATGGCAAGGGAAGTCATGTCCTTGAACACTCAGTATGACATCGGTCAGTTCTCTGTTCACCCGCAGAGTCTCCATCCCTCTCTGCAGCTCAACAGGTAGACCTCCATCTTCCCAGTGTAACTCACTTGCTCCTGTCAGGTTCTCTGTCTCTCCATCTGGGCTCAAGTTATTTTCAAGAACTGACAAGGGACAGTCTGTAGTCCTCTCCAGTGAGCCACTCATCGTTTACAGCAGAAGCTCTTCAGACCCGCACTCTCCTCAGAAGAACAGCATGCAGCTTCTTTAGGTGCACCTGCACTGGTAAAAAGACAGAAAACAACCCCTCTGTGGTTTACGCTTATACCATTTGTGTCTCTGAGATGTGGATTTGTTTTTTCCTGTCCTCTTCATACTTCCTATTCCTGCTCTGTGAGGAACGTGCGTATGTAGCAATGCTCGTTTCTAGACACTTCCTCTTCTTGTGCTGAGTAAATTTCCCCTTAGTTACCCAATTTTCCTCTTTTTTCTGGACTTTTTTCAGGTTTACTCCACCAGACCTCAACCAACAGCAATAAGTGCAAATACCACACAGCACCTTAACATTGTTGGAAGTGTTTAATCTAAAACACATTACTCCAAATGTTTATGTGCTCTGCACTTTAATTTCAGAAACTCTGAGAAATTGAATCACATGAATTCAAATAACAGCTGGGAAATGGAGGTGTTCTGAAACTTTTGACCGGTAGTGTAAGTTTCTGTGTCCTTATGAATTACTATCAACAAGATCTCACTTCTTGTTAAACTATTTTACATCACTGCTACATCCTGGCACTTAAGTGGGATAGAACTGATGGTAATCATGACAGGAAGCTTGTGAGCAGAAGGCTGCTGGTGGGATGACTGTGGGTAGGAAAGTGTAACAACAGCTTTTTGCCCCTCCTTCATTGTCACCATTGAGGTGCTTCCGCAGCAACTCATTATTCTAACTGCTTAGTAGTAGTGTAAGGAGTAATCACCATAGTTACTATCTGACCATGCATAACATTGTTTTATTTTACTTATATTGTTTTTATTATGCATACTTACATCTTTAGACCTATACTATACTATATACCATCATGAATATATTTACTCTTTATCATTGCACTTCCAGATTTTTGGATTCTTGAGACACAAATATTCACACAATTCTCTCATGTAGTCTATTGCAGTGTATAAATGATCAATAATCAATGTAATAAGAATTTCCTCCAAAGATCAATAAAGCTTCATATCTTATCTTATCTTATCTTATCTCATCTCATCTCATGACAAGTGTTACTGTTCTGTGATACTGATCAGGGAAGGTCTGAACAGTAACAGCGTTTGCTCAGTCAGAGCAGGCCAGAGGCTGAAGTGTGAAAGCGAAAGACACACTTGCAGCAGAAATGTATGTCTTTGTCTTCTCCACCAAGTGGCACTATTGCCTCGTTGATCTAAGACAGCAGTTTCAAACATAATGCAAACGAATGCAAACTTATTTCCTGTTTCGGCGTTTGTCGAAATAGGTCAGACTTGAACCCAAGCTGTTTCCTAGCAACGCAATTCAACCGCGGACCCTTCATCTCCTATTAGTCGTCACTGTGTGATTGGATTATGGAGGTCCCAGTGTTGTTAATCAAGTAAATAAATAAAAGAAAAACCAGGCGTTACGCATATTTTCGACTAAAATATATTAAATGGGGGCAATGGTTGGTGTAGTTCGTTTTAAGAGCAAAAACCTGGATCAGTTTGTGAAGATGCAGATCGGGAGCATCACCTCCCTGCAGCAGAGACAGCAGAAAGCACCACATTGTTTCACTTCACAATGTTTCACTTCACATCATTCTATTCGTTGAGGTATAATGAGAACCTTATGTTTGAGTTTGTTCATACTGGGATTTTAGACAAGTTGATTTCATATTTGATGATGATGTCAAACTATGTAATGTATGTCAGCCCTAATTGTGATTTTTACCACTACGGACAGGTAAACCAAACCACAGAGTGCAGACCTCGGGCGGAAAAAAAACTGCCCCCCCCCCCAAAAAAAAAACCTCAACCGCACGCCACCTGCACCAGCACGTTTTTTTTAGGTAAATAACCAACAACGAAAATTGATTTACAAGTAGGTCTGCAGTATGCAGCAACCGTATGTGCAATATACAGGAAATATATCAGACTTCCTCGTGGTGTATCAACGGGAAACGTAAGCCACTTCAGTATCCCAGACAGACAGGCTGTCACACACGGAGACAGACTGAGGTCTTGGTCACAACTTCAATGGTGCGAAGACTGTGTAACCTCTGAAGTAGGTTCAGGATGAGGTGTCCATTGCGCTGGTTTTGGACGGACAGTGTGTTTTTCTGTCTGGGTCTACTTCTGCACTGTGGTACGTAGTTCACTGAATTCCTGCAGCTGAATTGGATTCTGCTGAATGAGCATTCTGACAGCAGATATGGTAGAATAAGTAAATACACTGAAATGCTACAATATATGCTCTCTTTAAAATGAACAGAGGATAGTTTTCTTCTTTAAAAAGCCAGTTTGAAGTCAGGAGGTGATAAGCAGAGCCACATACATTGGTGGTGTTGTATGTTGGGAACACACAATGCTACTCTGTATCTGAGAGATCTAATCTCATGTGCGTTTGGCAAGTTATTTTCATAATTACGAAAAATTGCATTTAGCAAAGTCATATTTGATGATTTGCCTGTTATTCTCTTCGTCTTTTTTAATAACAATTTTGTTGATGTAGGCAAACAAATTACTTGCAGATTATTTTCAGGGAACTGAAAAATCTGCAATGATTTCTGCAATGTTTTCTGAATGAAAATCAACACTCCAGAACAGGCTGAAACAATGGTTAGACCCTGGAGTGTAGTAACCAATATAAAACATGACTCACACCGCAGTATTCGGTTGGCTTTAACATCTGTGTTTTGTCTGTGTTTTACTTAGGAGAAGCCAGAGTGCTCACTGTAGTACAGGCTGGGCCTCTGTATCGCATGTTGGGCTCTCCACTCTCCATTTCCTGCAATGTGAGTGGCTTTGCCAACGCTGATGCTCAACAAGATTTTGAATTTCGTGTTAAGAAACCTGCAAAACCTAAGTACGAGATCAACATCATCAGCACTAAGGACCCAAGCTTTGCGTATGCCATCTATGGCGAACGTGTGAAGAGCAAGGAAATTACTCTGAGCCATTTGTCTCCAACCTCAGTCCTCTTTGAGATACAAAGCCTGCAGAAAGATGATGAAGGGGAATATGACTGTACTGTAATCAACTCAGAAAAAGCTTATGATGGAACCTACAGTACTCAGACAACAGTAAAAGGTAATCAGTCACCATTCCACCTTTCAGTTTTAAGACCTACTTGGCTATGTAACTGCAAAAATTTATGACTTTCATGTCTTTCTCTCTTTCTGATATGATGCCATAGTGATTGACAACTCCCTAAGTGTTTCATCATCTGTCTCTATGTCACTGAGCCGTAATGAGGGGGATGCTCTCACTTTAACATGCCAAGCCTCCAGCAACACCATCCAGCACACCCATCTGTCTTTTGCCTGGTATCTCCATAAACATGGTGAGAATGACTCTCAGCCAATCATTTCTCTGGACAGAGATTTCACACTGAGGCCAGGCCAGGGGTTTGAAGGGCGCTACCAAGCTGGACTCATAAGGTTAGATAAAATGGGAGAGGCCATGTACAAGCTAAAGATGGCTCAGCTGGAGCTGTCAGACCAAGGTAGGATCTACTGCCAGGCTCAGGAGTGGATCCAAGATCCTGACCGTTCCTGGTACTCGATCATACAGAAGGCCTCAAAGGAAACCACGCTAAATGTCAAAGCCAGAGGTTAGAAGCAGCAATTGCATTTAATTGATATTACCTATAAATAGCACATCTTTAAAAAAAATCATTTTTGCAGTTCCTCCTGGCAGTTGTTGTGGTATCTTGACAGGATGTGTGCTTATTTTTTGACAGAGGTGGTGCCAGACACATCCTCGCTGGTGGTTGAAATCTCAGCAGCGCAGACAGCTCTGCAGGAGGGGCAGAGGCTGTCGCTATCCTGCACAGTAGATACACAGAATCAGGAGAAAAGGTTCCTCTCCGTGGCCTGGCTCCGGGGAAATGTTGAGCTGGCTCGCATCGGCCCTACAGGTGTTCTGTCTGTGGGGCCTGACTACAGTGGCCGGGAGACAGAGGGAGAGCTCAGAGCCGTCCGGACTGGGGACAGAGATTACGGTCTCACACTGCAGCCTGTCAGAACTGAGGACCAGGGAGAGTATATCTGTAGGGCATGGCCTCAGGACAGAAGCCAGGATGGTGCCTTTACACAGGGAACACCCCGGGACTCTAGCCCCCAGCTGATCAGCATCTCAGCCACAGGTCAGTCCATACTGCCTGACACATACACATATTCAAGGTTTAATTTTCCTTCCTTTTGTGTTTTCTATTATCTTCTCAAACAAAATAATGACATCTGTCTGTTGCCTTGTCTCATCACAGAAAGTGGACTCTCAGTTGAAATGCAACCCTTTGGGATGGTTATGGAAGGTGCCAGGCTGAAGCTCACCTGTAAGGTGACTGAAGTTGAAGGTCAGCTCTCTGTCACTTGGCAACACAAATCGACATCCACGACAGCGACCCCGTTCACCAATGTCATCAGTCTAAGTCAGGAGGGCGTTACAGAGATAGGAGGGAGCTTCACAAGCCGCAAAGTAAGGGCAACGCGTCCAGCAGCTGACACCTTCACTCTAGAGCTTGATGAGGTCACACTCTCTGATTCAGGTGTCTACCAGTGTGCCGTGTCTGAATGGAAAACCAACAGCAAGACCAACAGCCAGTCGCAAGCTGCCACTGTGGAAGTGACTCCTCTAGGTAAGATGTGTCTCCATCTCTATGTTTAGTACAAATTGTTCAAGACAAACAAACAATAAAACCTACACATTGACACATCAGGTTCCTCTTATCAAGCAGTGTGATAACTGTCTAAAAAAATGTCATGTCATTGTCATGTAACCTGTAACTGTGGGAAATCACATATTTTGCCTGCCAGTTTGTCTATCTGTCAGTACATCCATCCATCCAGTTTAGTTCATATAATATACAAGATCTTGATCTTGAACTTGTGGCCAGATTGCTGAGAAAGATTGTGATTCATTGTTCCCAGAGGATTACATAAAATGCTTTTTCAGCCTCCCTGGCATGGCCATTTGCATGCAAGAAAAAACAAAAATAACTGGAAGAAATTTATTGACCACATTCATGCTCCACAAAGGATACACTACATTGGCTCCTCACTCGTTTATGCACAAGTTTGCACACAAGAAATTTTAAATCCCATCAAGCAGATTGCCATGGCATTTGTACAATCATGCTTCCAAGAGGACAATTGTTTTTGATAACAATCAGCATTAATGTTACATTAATAGCCTGACCATGAGTAAAGCTCTAAGAGAAAACAAAATCTTCAGGATGTTTTTTGCTCTGTTCAGTATTCTTTCTGTTGTAGGGCTTAATGCATATTCCCGAGTTCATTTCCAGGCTTTAGACTTCAAGTTTTGTTAACATGCATTTGTTGAAATGACAAAAAAGTTAAGACTTTGGAGTACCTCACAGCATAAATTTGCATTTAATGAGAAAAAAGATTTTCTTAAAAGTGTTAAGGCTGCTTAATGCTTCATGTTAGAAGTTGTTTGGATGAAAGGTAATTTTTAATATATTTGGATGACTATGGACATGTTAACCTTTTCTTGTCTTAAAGAAGGAAATGATCTTGAGAAATGGTGTGCAAAACAGTATGTGTAACCATGACTAAGAGGAGAAGCAGACAATACTGTCATTTACTCACATCTCTTTTTTAAGAGTGCATGATGGTTGTATGATCACCAACTTCTCCTTTCTTTCTCGACACAGATGAATTGGTGAAAGTGTATCTAATAAGTCGCGACAACATAGTGACAGTTGGAGAAAATGTGCACTTGTTGTGCCGGGTCAGAGGGCCCCGAGTGCCAATAACACTGACATGGAGCCTGCAGCGTGATGCCTCAACTGTAGATAACATCCTGACAGTGTCCTCTAATGGTGACATCAGCTGGTCTGCAGACCAACAGGGATACCAGTTGAAAGTAGAGAACAGAGAGACTGAAGTCATTCACTCTCTGCATATCAACAGTGCAAGCCACAGGGAGGCAGGACGCTACCAGTGTAGTGTGTCTGTCTTCTTGGAGAATGCATTCAAAAAGCTGCCTCCATCCAACCAACTGGGTGTGATGGTGCAGAACCCAGGTACTACTGAGATTTTATAAGGCTACATGCCATCTTTGGAGCAATATTGGATGACAGCTGGATTGTTCATTCCATTTCTCTATGTCTTTCATCATATATGATTTTACTTTTTTCCTCTCTTTCCTAGTGAGCAAACTTGTTCTGACCTCCCCTGTCACCTTGACATCAAATATCAATACTGACATAGAAGTAAAGTGCTCAGTTATAACAAACACCTCTGAATCCTCTCGCTATGCAGTCACCTGGCTGCACCAGCAAGGGCCAGAAAATAAGATCATTGTAAGCTCAGACCGGGATGCCCAAGTAACATTTGGGACCCAGGTAGAGCAGAGCAATAGAAAACGAATCAGTATGCGGCAATCTAAAGGCCCTAGTTTTGAGCTCACTATTCGTCAAACTCAGATCTCAGACAATGGCTCATACAAATGTGAGGTGGTGGAGTGGCTACAAGATCCTCGAGGTGATTGGTATCAGCTCTCACCAGTGTCCAAATTGATACAGCTAAAAGTTACTGAGCCTGGTAAGTTTTGCTTTAATTAGCTCACAGAAAGATTCTCCCGATTTCATTAACCATACCAACAAAATATTGAGTTCTCAATTTACTCAGGTTTCTCCTCATTTTATAGAAAATGATCTTCGTTTGGATGCGAAAGAGCAGCAGCAGTTAATTGCCAGGAAGGGAGATGAGGTAGAGTTCAAGTGTAACATCATCTCAGGTGCATCCGGTCCTCCTTTCTTCTACAAAGTGGCTTGGCTCTACAGGAACAGTTCTTCCTTCACAAGTGTTCCCTTGTTAGAGCTTGATCACACAGGCCTGCTGAGGTACCCAGAGAACCAGGCACTCAGAGACCTGCAGGGGAGGCTTCGTCTCTCCAGACCCACGCAGAGCAACTTCTGCCTCAGAATTCAGAGGGCCCATGAGTGGGATAGTGGGACCTACCAGTGCCAGGTGGAGCAATATCAGCTGAATAATGAAGATCAATGGCAGCAAAAGGCTTCAGACAAAGCTGGCTTGATCACGCTGACTGTAAATGTTACAGGTATGATCACGTCATTTAGCTTTATAAATGTGACCATGTGTTTCCATGGGTGGTTAAAGGAATATTGTTGGGAAGTACGTTCATTACACTCATTTTTTTACCAAGAGATGAAAGGATTGATACCACTTTCACCACCTCATTACAGCCTAATATTAACTGTACAGCGATGAGAGAGGTATCAGTCTTCTCATATAACTCTTGGTTACTTTGAAAGTTGCATTTGTCAATATATATTTTATACATATTACCAGTATCATAGAATGGAGTGTAATGTTCTCAGAAACGTAACCTTTCTCTACTGGTGCTGGCATATGTTTTGCCCCAGTGGTTGCTGATGGTTTGATGGCTTATCCCAGGACTTCACTATCCAGGTCACATTCCAGGTCACATGGTTTGGGCAGAACTAAACTAAACAACGCCCCATATTCATAGCTTACAGAAACTCTACCCTACAAGACAGGTTTGGGAAGAATGATCAGCTAAAATTTGGCCACCCCTTACCCAACCGGTTCAGCCTTACAGTCTTGAAGTCAGGTCCTGAAAACAATGGCCTGTATTTCTGTGAGGTAGAGGAGTGGCTGGAGAAAGGTTGCAGTGGAAAAGTCAGGATATTTGACTGTTAATGTCGATACTGAGGGGAAACACAATTTAATGTGATTGGTACTTTTCTCTCAGCTAATATCAGTTGTTGAAAGTGATGTGAAAATTGTGTGTATGTGAACACAAGTAATGCATTTCTCTGTCCTCTTTGCAGGAGAACATTTCTTTGAGCAACAATGCCAGTCAGGTACCTGGATAGGGATTCTTGTACCTCTTCTCATCTGCTCACTGTTGGTGGTATTCATACTGGTGCTGAAGATATGCCGGAGCAAGGGCGTAGGGGAAAAGAAGTCAGGCCAGTCTCTGTGGGCAGAACATCCTCTGAAAACCAAACCCAGTGTAGATGACTGATTCTCACAGACCTTATAAATGTGGAGAGGAAAGCAGAGAAGACTAGATGAAGAGTAAAAATGCACCCATATTTTTTTAAGTGCCTTGCAGTATTATGCAATAATGTTTTATCATTTAAAATTTTGCATTGTACACATATTTTTATTAATTTTCTATTCAAAGTTAAATAATGTTAAAATCAATCTGTTGATAATGTTCCATAAAAAATATAGTTTAAATGTTTTACTCTCTGTGCAGCTGGGAATAATTTTGCCTTTATGAATTAATGAATTTCATTAAACCATTAAAATTAAACAGGCACTTTTCATTTTACAGCTAAAACGTATTTGCATAATCACCAGCCTCTTACGTCTTACTTGCGATGGACAGTTGAGCCAGGCAGCAGATCAACTTTGTGGCTTTATGCCTACAAAGCAGCATACTCCAACTGATAGATTTCGTTTTAAGTGGCAACATTTGAGGCAGCTTGATAGTGTGTCTTTGATGGGAAAAAGTCAGAGCTTTGTGTGTCTGAGGGGGTAGCTAAGTATGCAATGTGGAAAGATTTGACATCAACCAGGAAGTGCTCTGTGGTTCTGCAAGAGCACAGAAAGACTGTGTGGTCTGCAAATCTGCTGATGTGCGTGTGACCAGTATTCATGCAGACAGAGGCACCATTCAAATAGAGGTTACATTTGTGCAGCGGAAGTAGAAATCTACTAATAGAGTCATAGTTTTTGTCATACACTTACCTCGCTAAAGGTTGCTCATGTTTAAGATGATGAGCCGGTTTACATGTAATTCTGATTCTAAGTCACTGAGGCTGTGTGTGTGTGTGTGTGTCTCTGTGTGTGCCTGCTTCATTGTTTGTGCTTGTATAGTACATTTTTTATTGTTTGGGATCTGCTCCAGCACATTGGATTTGAAATGAAATAATAATTATGAGATTAAATGTCTGATTTTCAAGATGTTTATAGTATTGCAGCCTTTTTCATACACAGTCCCTCCATTTTAGGACATTGCATCAGGTCAGTGGTCCAAAATACACAGCCAAAGCATTTTGGGCCAGAGGAATGTTCTTGATTTGCCAAATCAATAACCTCAATCCAGCTGAGCATGCCTCTCTCTTCTTGAAGGCCAGGCCGAAGCTAAAATCCAACAAAACAAGCAAGAAGCTGAGATGACAGCAGTGCAGACCATTACCAGATAAGATACCAAATGTCTGCTGGTGTAGCTGAGTTGTAGAAAACTCACTGTTCCAAAAACAACAAAACACTGTCCAAATGCTCACAAGCTGCACTGCACTATATGTATATGTTTACATGTGAATGTGAGATGTTGAATCTCTATCGCATTGCAGTTGCTGCATTTTAGAAGATGTTCCACCTCAACAAAACTGGATACTGGAGAGTAGTCAAATCAAAAACCGAAGAAGAGGAAAGAAGTCTCTTTCCATATCTCTCTCCCGTCTCTCCATTTCTCGCTGCATCAGCCCTATCAATGTTTAACACCCCATCTGTGGAAGAGGCAAGAATAGAATCCATTTCTTGCTTTCACTTTTGAAGAAACAGACATAGACACAGGAATGCTCTGATACAGAGAAAGACTCTTATGTCCAGTGATGTACAACTTAAGGTAAAACTAACAGTGGTTTTCTGAAAAATGTAAGAAACTAAAAGTACACTGAAGAACTTGAAGGCAGGCTGTAGTCCTCTTGGCCCCAGAGAGAGTAGCACTGTCTTTGACCTTGAATTATACCAGCCCTTCACAGTCTGGTGGACTAGCTCCCTCTTACAGCCTCCCTCTTAACTTTACTGTAATTCCACTCCCTTGTGTTTCCATGGCAATGCCTGTCAGGGCAAACAAAGAAATATTGAATTTGGGAGGCAAATCAATGCTTGAGTCTATGCAGCAAAGCCTAGATGTAGTGAGGAGAAACTAGCACATACAAAGGCAGCCATGCTAGAACTCCTTTGTCATGCTTGTTGCTTTAATAAAGTCTTAACATTAGCATATTAAACAGTCATATCATCTGTCCTTTTTAACACTGATGCTGTTACATACAGTGCAAAGTGAAAAGTGGGATTTTCAAGACCACATGTATAACCCTTCTCTTCAAAAACTCACATGTTGGAAGAGACTTGGTTCCCAGTTTACCAGCATGTAGCTGGATGCTTTAAGCTGGTTATCTCTAATGCTATGATCTCATTCCAGATCTGATTTGGCATCAACTTGATGCTCTGTCCTTCATGTGCCATGAATGGACTTGATTTATGAAAACTGTGAGCATCTAACTATAACATCTGAAACTACAGCTCCTTGACAGGTACGTGAACGTTGTTGTAAGTGCAGTGCTGTGAGTGTTATACTACACTGATTGCGAATCAGTAACATCACAGCAGTACACACATTTGTGGTTGAAGTAACAGCTACATATTTATGGGAAAATGAAAGTGAAACTTATCTGAAAGCAAAAGCATCTTTCATTTGCCTTATTTTTAGGTATCCAGTGTCAGGACGTTGACAATGTGCAGGCTGTCTGTCTGGTTTACTGACACACCTAAATGGCACCTTGCCATTAATAATGTTTTAGTTTCTCTTCTGCCTTGGTGTTCTTTCAACTTATCATCTAGTGCCACCAGCAGGTCAAAATTTCCACTTCTCAACTGATATATTATTATGTCCAGGGGTTAAATCCACCAACTTATGTGATGACCTTTACTCTAGTGTCACCATGAGGTTGACGGCCATGGTACAGTGAGTGAGTGAAATGAATCCTGTCACCCCTTAGAATGAATTGCAATAACTTTGGTGATCCCTTGATTTAGCACTTACATTTTATGTTTTATGACCAAATACCTGCAAAAAGAGACATTCCTGCCTGTGTTGAACAGCAAATGTTGGCATGCTAACACACTGAAGTGAGATGGTGATTACAGCAAACATTATATCTGCTAACACATCAGCATGGTAGCAGCCAGCTGTCTTTGTTAGGACAGGTAAAAATACATTCTGTGAGAAAGATCTACTGTGGTCTGCTGTGCATCCTGCCTTTCAGTGGTGTTGTGTGCATTTAACAGTGCACTGTTATCTCTGTCCATCTCTCTCTCTCTCTCTCTCTCTCTCTCACACACACACACACACACACACACACACACACACGCACAATCTCCATGACCTCAGGGGACATTACACTGACTTACATTCATTTCCTGGAAAGTTACTCTACCCTTGACCTCAACTACAACTTACCTAACCATACCCCTTTTTCTAACCTTAACTTAAACCTAACCTTACCTTAAAATCCAATGATTTATGTTATGGGGACTTGCTTTTTGTGATAGATTTAGAACATGAATAATAGACCACACACACACACACACACACACACACACACACACACATATTAGTTTTTCTCATTGACATAATGCATACTCTAGCACCTTACCTTACCTTAGCTTACCTTAACCATCACAAATAGATGTCTAACCCTAACCTCAACCCAATAACCTGAACCTTAAAATCAAGTCTTAACCATTAAATAGCCCTTTGAAATTGTGAGGACTAGTCAAGATGTCCCCAGAACAGTGGTTTCAAACCAAAAATTGTTCACACAACTATAGAAAGACATGCACACACACACAAACACACAGGCACACACACACACATTAAAAAAAAAAGAAAAACAAAAACTCAGTAAACAGTGCAAGTGATCAAAGTTCGCCCTAAAACACTCTCCTGAACAAGAAGATAATGTGTCCTGACAGAGGTAGGGATGACACGAGGGGCGAGAGACACTCAAACTACCATCTGCACGAATTACGTAATACCTCTCCTGAAATCTGAAAGTCTTCTCTGAAGCACTTTTTGCCTCCTCTCACCTCAGCTCTCTGAATCTCTTTGCTTATACCCTCAACTCCACTCTACTCCCTCATGGCCCTATCTTGCCTTTGATATTCCCTTTTCTCCCAAGGAGAGGACACGGGCATGACAGAACTGCCTTCTGTTCCTCACCCAAACCAAAAGCTACATGGTTTTACTCTCTGTTTCTCCCTCTCTCTCTCTCTGTCTCCTCTGTCTCTCCACATCAGTCCTATCATCTGTCAGCACTAGAGGGAGCTATTGTTACCCAGAAGGACAGAGACACAAAAAAATCACCAGGTTGACACAGAGAGGGGTGAGTCAGAGTACCTCACAGCTTGTCATCGCAGCACCAAATCTGAGAATCTCTTTCTCTGCTTTGACTTGTCAAAATTAGGTCTCCTGGTCCTCAGAGCTTGGTGACTAAGTGTATGTCTGTATGTGTCAGGGAATAGAGGAGAAAATGTCGGCAAAGTTGGAAGGACACAGACAGGTGAAAAGGCTAGAAGTCAGCTTGAGGTCTCAGAGGACATGAGGGTGTGATGGTGACACCTAGAAAAGCAGCATTTGAAAAAAGTCGAAGCAAACTTAGCATGAGTGACAGCCACAGTCTCTTCACACAAACACGGAGAGAGAATTACTTCATTTATCCAACCCCTGCTTCAACGCACAAATATATAGACACACAAACTGTACACAACTCTCTAAACTGTTAGGGAGCTGTCTGCCTTTTCTTGTTGAGGCCTGATTGTTATCCCCAGAGATGACGCCGGCTGGTAGAAGGAGCTGGAGAGTCCAAAATAAAAACAGCTTAAATGGTGCAATATGAAGTAATAGCCTGTTCTGCTCCCTGTCAAGGGAGCTCTCAACAAACTCAGAGCTCCCTTTTTTTTTTTTTATCACAGCTGTATTCTCACACAGTGGAACTGCACGAATGAACACCCAAAAGCTACTTTATCTGTGTGCCTCCTGTTATGATAATGCAACTTACCAATACGTATGCATTTGTCTTTCATGTTTGCATGTCTGTCGATCTACATGTGTATGTGCATATGTTGACGCTGATGCCTTTAATCATGTTTGCACTGTGCTGCGTCTCCCCTGACAGACAAAAAATAGAGGATGATGACAAGTTTAGATTTCATTATAACAACACCATGGAGCTTGTATCGATTCATGTGTCAAGCTCAAAACTATCTGGCATTTTTGTTGGCTATTTCTTTATTTGTTTTATTTTATGTATTTATTTATTTATTTTGTGTTGTGCCAGCAGACATCTGAATAAAATAAGGACTCTTAACTGACTCTTAATTGAGCACATTTCTCCTTTGCCTTTCCTTCTCTCCTTTTCTCCACAGAGGACTCCATTTAACAAGACAGCAAAAACATTTCCATCCCACTGACAAACAAGAAATAGATTTTTCACTATGGAATTAAATGCAACATATTTTCCAGAGCTGATAAAATGATAACAAACACATTGTTGGTGCTTCCTTATAGGACTGCAGGGGCTTTTTTTTTTTTTTTTTTTACTACAAGACTGCTGCTTTCCTGTGGTGCAAGCATTGCAGCTACTTCTGTTCATTATCACAACTGTCACCTATTCATACTAGAATCATTAAGACTTTCTCTTTAATAAATCATTGGGCATTTATATCAAACAGATATCAGTGACAGCAACATGCACCCAATGTGAATAACTGATGACATATGCAGCTAATACAGTTAGAGTTACCATGCATCTATTTGACTTGCAGTTGATGTGCTGCCAAGGACAATCTGAATTAAGCATCACCAAGGAAACAGAAGTAGCATGAAGTCTGAGATGTCAGCTAGAGCAGGACTTTTTTAATTCAGCTGTGATTTCTAGCTGAAGTTGTCATTTGTGAACTTTCCTGGGCAAGAGAAAACAACGGTTAAGCTGGTCAACACTGTCTGCGTACAGTTTGATGTTATCTGATTTTGATAGCAACAAAGCTGCTGTGGAGAAGAGGCCTCTTAGCTGAGGAATGAGAGCAGGGGAAAATGTCAGCTGCTTCCAAAACGCTCAGTCACTGGTATCTCAGAGCAGGGCAACAAATATAGCTCTGCAGCTATCGGGGAACTCTATCAGCAGAGGCCACGCAAGCTGCTAATCAGCCAATACATCAGCCACTGGCTCTTGAGGCTTTCCCCACATCCAGCGCCCATCAGGGTTTCACCATCCAAAATCTTTTCCAGAAAGGAGAGAAATGTCATGGTGAGTTTGACTTTAACCACACATGCACCTTGTTGGTACACAATGTGTGAGAGGAGTTAAGACCAAGAAAAAGATTACTGAGTGTTTTGCTCTCTTCTGAAAGTTAATAGGAAAATCATAAGCCTGTGCTGTGTCTGTCTCCACACTTTATTTACAACAAGTCTGCATGGTTTTGCTTTAATCTAATCACCATCTATGTCACATATTATTTTTTAGTTTTCACCTTGAATAGCCCTCCTTTTATCTCAGTCTCTTGTAGGTATCTTTATTTTGCACTAGAACACTTTTTTCTTTATCCATTTATAATTATTAACCACCATTACCTAAACCACTTTAAAAATCTGTGGTACACAACTAATGTTAGGGTAGGTTCTTTTTCCAATAATGTAGCCTTCAAATTGTCATGGTAACACCATCAGCACAATGAGAGCAACCTGAACAGTAATTGCATAAAAAATGTCAGTTGCCTTTGTTGCTTTAAGCCACTGTATTGCAGCCTTTGTGGATTACTGTATTTGCTTGTGTATCCAAGTCACACAGGAAAGACTAAGATGAAGTTCAGCTCGATTCAGACATATCCATCAAACAAACAAGAGCCAATCTGATAGTATTTGCTGCTTTCTTTAGTTGTGCACATTTGACTAGCTGTGCGATGCCACCCGGACACCACCACCATCCCTACTGGAGTGAGATAATTGTGTGTTCACAGGCACAAATGTTTTTGTTCTCTGCACTGGCCTGTGTATGTCTGACAATTCTTCTGTCCGGCCATTATTACGCATGCAGTTTTGATGGCTGCCTCGCCTGCGACTAAGATAGCTGCTTTATGCTAGTGAGCTGACGTCTTCATTAGCAGTGGTTTAGACGCTGTCACCCCCCCTCCCATCTTCTTCAGTCACCAGCAACGATGCTCTGCTGCGCCCATCAGCTCCCGTCAGCCTTTCTCTGCATGTGAGACGCTTCCCCAACTGCTGTTCCACTAATTCATGTTGCTAATTAGCTGACAAACACTGTACAATTCGACCAAGGACCTGGCACACTTACAACACTCATGTTTGTGCACCACATCTACAACCACACACACACATACACACATACACAGAAATATGCTCTTCCCATTGATGCATATGTATAGTTTCATTCATATGGCCATAAAAGTGACACACTTTCACATAAACACTACATACTGAGCACATTTTAAGTAAGTACATTACATTGTCTTAATCTACACTTCTATCTAGAAATTCTCTACACTGGAGCACACATACACTGTGTTGAATGTGTGTACAATCATTTCAATTAAAATAGAAAATCTAATGACAATCCCCCTTTCAAATCATACATAAAAATGTGGCTACCATGGTAACCAACTCCTTGAGAGTACAATATAAGTGAAAAGAAAAGTTAACCACTTATGACTGACATTAATCTCTATTATATCTAATTATGATCCGTATTAAGGCATTTTCTCTGAGACTTGTATCTGTTTCATCTGTTGGTCAAGTCAGGTAAGTATATGGAAAAATATTAAACTAAAAGACTCTCTCTCACCGACTTCTCGCTTTCTCTATCTCTGAGAAACCAGTTGATGTGACACTGAGGCAGACAGGCCTGTCACACATCATCAGGGTCTTACAGTGTGACACAGTAGACCTTTAGGGCAGAGGGATGGTCTGGTCCATGTCCACATGCAGGTATATAATTTTCTTCTAGTCCTGCGCACAGCCAGACTCATAATCATAATGAAGGTAATAAGAGTTCCCATGATATTTTTATGCCACATTTTCTTTTATTCATCATCTGCCAGTATCTGCCTAATTACATACATGGCAGATGTACCCATCACAGAAGCTGCTTTTTTTTTTTAACTTTTCATTTATAGTTTAGCAATCCTGAGTTAGAAAATGACCCTGCATGCACAAGCACAACATGGACAATATATTTGATGCTACTTTACAGCATTTGAGTCGCTGATGCAGTGTTGAAGGGGTTAGTGTACTTAACTACAAACACTATTATAAGTCTCTCTTTATTTTGCTTTTGTCTCAAAGGAAAAACACACTGATTCAAATAGGGCAGAAAATTGATGGTGTAAGGAAAGTTTGAATCACTTTGCGCCTCTAGCGACACTGCAATCAGAGATGGAGAAGCATGTGATTTCCTTTTTCTTTTTTCTTAGCAGCTGATTGAATACATCACTGATTGGGGTGTGGTCAAGAGTGCAGTATGTTTGACAGTGTCATCCACAGAGAGCATTTCAGCAGCAGTTTTCTACTCTGTGTAATTCAGTGTTTATTTACCTTTGATGTTTTACCCTATAAAGAGCCAGATCACAGAGGAAATGTATTCTAAACAATTTTCCTACTGTGGAATAAATTCTGTCTTTTAAAGTCTCTTTTTTCAGTCTAATTAGAGTTGAATATGGTGATCCTATACAAGCCATTCAGGTATTTACAGGTTGCAGCCGGCTGGAGAAGCAGCTAGTTTTTTCCGCTTCTTTTTTCTTTTTTTTCTTTTTATTCTTAGCATTTAATAATCTCTTTACAACCCAGATAGCCAAATCTGCTGTCGACACAGCTAACATGAAAGGCCTACCCCCTGGCAAACCTCAAGCAGGAGACAAGTGTGAACCCTGATAGCGTGTTTGTCATGCTTAGCCTCACTCTTCCATGCAAAAGTGTAGTAGCAATGGAGCTTATGGGAGTTTAGATGCAGGTTTACGGTCACTTAACAGCAGATACTGTCCTTTCAATGAACCATGTATAGTATATTTAGCACTATATGTGAGCCGACTAAAGAGACAATAATACACAATAGATAATGATAAAACTTTATTAATAGTCAACATCAGGTCCTTCAGACTGAACTGGTAGTGGTCTTACAACAAGATGCTGAGAGGAGAGATACAGGTTTTACTGTAAGAGAACTTACAAGTCTTTCATCCTCAGCATCTCTCTGCCACAGCAGGCCCATTAAGCGTCATGATGCAGTGTGCAGTAATTGGTATTTCTGTTGGTAAGCAGCTTCCTTATCCCAGAGCTGAGCCTCCCACTGTGCTGGAGACTGTCTGCTATCAGAGCTGCAGAGAACACATGACTGAACCTGTACATATCACTCAGATAAACCACTCCAAGGATGAACAAACTCCAATTCTTTACAGACAAAATTCAATTGTACATTTTGTTGGGGGGGATTGGGATTGCTTACTTTTTGCTCCACATCCAGCTATGGCAAATAAATGTTTCCCTTCTACTACTATGTATATGATAAGCATTAAGCAACGATCCTGCGTCCCCCAAGTATAGTAGCTGTTGCAATAAGATGTCCCTAATACAGCAAAAGGGAAATTCATAAATTAACATTTTTTAAAAAATGCCCTGTGTCATCAAAATTGGCAGCTCAATTTACACAAAATGGCAAAGGGTGGTTGCCACTTTGATGTGGTAATAAGCTGTTTTGATTTCTGTGTGTCAAGCATGTTTTAACAGTGAGAGGCATTCCCAACAGCTACTACTTCAAAATCAATTAAAACCTTTTTGCTAACAGCCCTGCCTGGTTCAGAAGGAGGAAAACTAATTTTCGCACCCTCTCTCCCTTTAACACAGGCTCACGTTCATTTGAAGAATGTGGACCAAGAGGAGCAGAGATATGGAGTCCTGAGGGACTGAGATTACAAGTCCTGGATTCAGATAGCTCGCTGCAACTTTATCTTTGCTGCATGTGTGCTGCTCACAGCACGCTTATAGCAAAGCATGTATGCATAGTACATAGGCCAATTGAACTTATATCTTTTATTTATTTATCTGCCAGATGTACATACATACAGATATGTTGAGAATTAAATAGAAGATTGCACGAACAGCTTGTTGTTGTCAGAGAGATGAATGCCAATCTATTTTCCTCTTACAAAAACTAAAAAGGAAAAGCGATTTAATAAATTAAAGTTTGAGTTAAATTAAAGTCTTAATCCACTTTTGATTGTTTTGAATCTTGGTGCAGCTAGTGTTCATTAGCCACACAATCAGAGTCAAATCTGTCAACAACAATCTGATTTATTAATTCCCTGAACTTCCTGTAACATTTACAAGACCTTGAACTAATATCCCCTGGAACACTTAATATGCTCAAACTAATATCACATTGATTCTGTTGATTCCAAATATTATATTGATTTAAAATGATAATTTCTCTCTTTTTTGCTAATAAAAGCCCTGCCTTTATTACATTAAAACAACATTACAAACTGTAATTATTTTCCTGCCATAGGTTGAGCCCAAAAATCAATACAGACCTGCAAGAATTATGTCTGGCTTTATGCTGTAAAATGAGAATGTCAGGACTTGCAAACTGTTGTATATTATGTTTCATTAGATCAAGGGTTCTCTATTGCACAAGAAATGTACTCAGAAATCTTTTGAACCTGAGGTGTGTCAAAGTTTGTTTGGGCAAGATCAGATTTTGTGCAGAGTCAACATGTGCTTGCATGAGCCTGTAAGTGTACATGCATGACTGTCTGCAGGTCCACACATGTTGGTTACATGTTGATATTTTTCAGCTTCTCTCCCTCTACAGAACAGTGTTTTTCCAGCACAAGACTGAGGAAAGATATTTATGCGTTTTGAAGGACATAAAAAGTACAAATGAATGTGACTGATGAATGCAGGTGAGATGAAAAAGGACAGCAGGCTCAAAGACATGTTAGAGAAAGTGTTTTGCATGAGAGTTCTAACATGATATAGTGTTTGCATCCAAGGCGGTGTTTTTCATGGCAGGTGTGTGTGTGTGGTGTGTGTGTATCCGCGCAGATGAATATGCAAGTGTGTTTGTTTAAGAGAGTGAAGTGCATGACTCAGCCTGAGGTAGGCAGGCAGCTCATGTTTCTTTTGCTTGGCAGGCAGCAGAGATGAGATCGGACGGACCCGATCATTTAAGCAGCCCTGGGTTTTTCCTCTGCCAAAAACACACACACAACTAGCTCAGAAACCTTTATCTGTAAACTCTCAACTCCCATGTGGTTTGATAATAAGTATCAAAGTACAGAATGCCTTGATCTAAATCAACATAAGAGAATATTCTATTGTCAATTTTACTTGTTAGAGCCCAAGTAAAATGAGTATAAAACAGAGATAGATAGATTTTCACTATTTTTACTACATTATACCCACTCAACTCTTATTAGAGGTGAAAAGTAAAAGCAAATGGCGTTGGTGGTAACATTACCATGGATACTTCAGGCTTTTACATTGACAAGCCCTTATCTGAGTCACTCACTGTACACCAAATTTACTGTGTGACATATTGTGCGTTAATGCCATCAATACTTCAATGTGACCTTTAACAGGATTTAATACTTATTTCCTGGAGACTGTGGCGCTCTCGGTTGTCCCATCTCAGATTTCACTGTCAGAGATGATGTCACATTGTTTTCTCAGTGCTGTTGCAGACAAAAGCGCACAAGTTCATGACCTTGCAATTTTTGTGTTATTTTCTTCTGATTTCCTGGTTCACAAACTTGCTCAAGGACACTTGGAAGGAGGTCGTGGTCAATTAGAGAAACAATTACTCCTTGTTGGTAGCCATGTGGTTACATACTACATTGTGTTGTTTGAATACATCATAAGACAATTCCCACCATCCAGGTTGTATGTACATTTAGGAAAATATACTTGTTCACTTTCTTGCTGAGAGAAGATCAATTCAACTAGCTTAGCATAACATCTTGAAGCAGGGTGAAACAGCTGGCTAAGCAAAGCTCACTAATGAACACATTTTTAGATCTCAGCCTCATAAAGCTTAAATCATGTTAGCAAGCTTTATAGGTACTGGAAGGATGATTTTTTTTTTCCCGCTAAAAGAACCCGATTCCAGCATTTATGCTAAATTATATTAAGCACCTGCTGATCCTACCTTAATATTAACTGTCAAAAAAAAACAAACAAAAAAAAACAGATAAGTGTATTTTTGAAAATTTTAAACTATTCCTTCCATCCATCCATCCTAACCTAAAGTTGATTTTGTCACTCTATATACTACACCACCTGACTTCCTCCTTTGCTCCCATCATAATTACTACAACTGCTAGAGGTCTCCAAACAATAAAACACAACTATGGGTCTTAATAAGCTGCTTGCACAAATGACCTATGGGCTCGTTTTTCACAGGGGTGCAATCTCGTCGTGTTTCTGTGCCTTGCACCTGGAATAGGCTCCACCCCGTCATGACACTGGACAGAATTAAGCAAGTGGGTCATGAGTTAATGACATCAGTCTAATAGCCACTATTCAATATACTATACATCACTACTAAATCACAGAAGTACAGACTCAAATTAATAAAATAGAGCTGTAAATTTTTAGATAGCATGAATAAAGTGGTGTAATATGATTTCTGTGCAGTTTTCGTTCGTTCATTTGATCATCTTGTGCTGATGCAACAACCTATAATAATGTTTAAGAGAGCAACAACACCAGAATAGACATTTGAGGTTAAGGTAATCCAATAATAAAAGCATATACTAATCCTATAATTATTCTTTAACGCTTTCATACAAAGCCAAGCAGTATCAGACCCGTGTTTAACACTCATCAGGAGTAGGGACCCCAGGTTGGATACTGTAGGCTGTGTTGTGTTGGTCTGAATGAGGAGTCACAGACATGTTCCTGGTCCTCAGCTTTTGGTTGCAGAAATCCCTTTAACTACTACAATTACAGTCACAACTACCCTGTAATTTCTCCGGACTTTACTGCTGCCACAGTAAAATGGATTTGTACCATACAACCAACAGCAGTATTCCTTAGTTTAATAGTTAATTCAATTATGTAGTGAAACATATGTAAAGGTAAATATACTGGACATATACACTATTCAGCCACAACATTAAAACCATCAGCTGCTGTCAATGTTGTGGCTGATCGTGTGTGGGTGAACAAATTAAACATCAACACATGCTATCACATATCTCTTAGAATTAATAAAATCTTGCATGCAGTGTCCCTCTTTTGTTACCAGTTTGGATAATGCCATGATTCACTAATCTGGTGGTGTATTAGCTGTGCCTCCAAAAGCCTTTTTTGCCCACATACTTCCTCTTCCAGCCGTGAGTCATGTCAGTTTTACACGGGTGTGTGGTGAGAAAGAGTTACCTTGTTCTGCATACACAAAGCAAAAGTTCCAGTTAAGTGTGACCATGAAAAGCAGAGGATGTTTTACAGCTCTGAGTTGATAGATAGCATCTGCTTTGTTGTTGTTACCCAACAGCAAAAAGGACAAGCCTGTACCTGCGAGGGATGATGATGAAATGCGCGTGTGTTGTGTAATGTGGATGGTGTTTTTGGGGCATAAAAGTCGAACAATTTTCACAGTGTGTCTGAGCTCACCTTGATGCCCTTGCTTTCATTCCCCTAAGAATATAGTGTCTCTATATGTGTGTGTGTGTGTGTGTGTGTGTGTGTGTGTGTGTATTTGTGTGTGTCCAGTACACTACAAATGAATAATGTATGACATTCAGCTGTGTTTGCATGTTGGGTGACACCCACCTAATCAAGATGTGAAAAAAAGACAAAGACAGACAGACAGAAAGAGAAAGGAGATGAATTCGACAGAAATACACAAACGTTACTAAAATTATTTTTGATGAAGATCCCAGAAAATTAGTTTTGCTGCATGCAATTAAAGAACAAGTGTACACAGCTGTCCGTCTTTATGACACAGGAGGATTTTTATCCATACTGCTGCCAGAAACTGTCATAATTGTATCTGATGTTTTGTATCTGATGCTGCTGACAATGTGTGTATATGGACACCTGGAATAAGTCGGTGTAATGATACCTATAGTAAGCCCAGCCTGGCTGGGTGAAAGGATCTATTGTTACTCAGATGTTCAAGTATTTGTTCGCTTCTTTCATAAGCCTTAAATTGGCAGATTCAGCTAGAGTAATTATTTGCAATAAAATAAATACAGGATATTTCCTGTAACCACCTGTCAGCTAATGATTGTGAAAATTATATGTGGTGTTTGGGCCTTATCTCAGCATCACCTCTGCTCTAATATGAAAACAAAGGGGATATAAATATACCTATACTAATGTCATAACAACCACATGCAAAGGTTGAGGCAGAAGAGCGGACACTTTTACCTATGCTTCACTTAAAGCCTTTGTTCATAATTGCATGCATGTGAACAGATATCTAATGCAAAGTAACATCTTTTACAGTTCTTTACAAAGGAAAAGTGACAAAAAATTACAGTGCATACATTCAAGTGCATACAAAAATGAACACACATTCAGACACACACAAGTGCCAGTATCAATAATTATCAAATAATCATGGTAATCAGAGCTGTCAAGCGTAAAGAAGAAAGGCATCAAGTCTGAGTAGCATGTGGCACGGAAATGACAAAGTAAGGGAGTGAAAAAGGCCATCAGAGCTCAGGGATGGAGAAGAAGACACAGACAGATAGGAGGCAAAAAAATGGTTGCTTGACAGTCATTTCATATTAATACTCTACATTAAGAGCCCCTATGATGAATAATTAATCAGCTAGAAAATGTAGTGACTTGCGCTCCTTGCAGGCTAATGCATTGTAAAGTAAGGCCCTGTGAATGTTGCTATTAATGTATATAACTTAAATTTAATGTGTAGTAATGTAAGTTTGGATAACTGAGCTTTATTTTTAACCTCTAAAAAACTGCTTGTGCATGACACCGGCTTTATAACATAAAGGCAAAATTACATATTTGACTGCACCAGCCTCAGCTGTATATAATCACAGGTTATCTGACAATGCAGTGTGTAATCTTCCGAGCCAATGTGAAGTGTGGTGTGAGAAATTGGACTGTATTACTTGACTGTGTAGTGACTCAGCTCACATTTAATCCTAGACAGAAGAGTGGCACTCTTGGACCTGGCTGGTCCCAGCTGGAGTGTTGGCTTCTGCCTGCCATCTGTCAGTCTGCTGACTGTCAAAACCCACAGTATATACCACATGTCAAGTCAGCGTCTGTCACCATACATTCTACATGCATTGATGGCCCACCAGCAGAGGCTATGTTGGATCTGGGTATGTAACACATGTATTGACGGGAGTAATGTTTGTTTTGATTGTGAATGTGTCCATATTTGTTAATGGATTTTGAAGTAGCTCTGCACAGTAGTTGTTCTCCCATCAGGCGATGCCCAATCCTTTTTACCTCATAACATCACTTGTACTCATGTTTATTTCAGTAGATCCACATATTGCAACATAACTTTTCTTTGACAATGAAATGTTACACTTTCTCTGTTCTCTGTTTATCATCCCTCCATCTTTACCCATCTGGATTAGTTCCCATCCCTTTCTGCCTTGCTCCCTGTCTCTGCTATGTCACGCTCCTCTTACAGAAGCCTCTTAGAATAAATATGGCCAGTAGTAATTTCAAAAGTTTTTTTCACTTGCTTTTTAGACTCCACCAAAACAAAGTGCTTTTGTTTACTTATTTATAATTTCATCATTTGTTCCAGACATCATTTATGTAACAGGGCTCATTGTATCCTATGTGCATGCCATTCAAAAGTCAGGATTTATCAACAAAGTCAGTGCACATGTGATTCCATGTTTGTGTGGCATATATCCCACGTTTTCACATGTACGTTTCTGTAATTTGAAGTGACACTTGCATCACTATGTGTGCGTTTATGCTAATATATGCATCCATTTGTGTATGTGCATGTGCATGTGTGTGTGAACTGCCTCTAGACACCCCTCTGTGTACTATAATACTGACATATTCATGTGAGACGAGAGCAACAAAAAAAATGCATAGAGAAATCTGATAAATCATCCATATACTTTTGGGATGTAGTACAAAAATGTGTGTATGATGAAATAAGTGAACAAATCTCTCTCTCTCTTCACATTGAGCCTCTTTCAGTAATCCTATGTAACCTCACTGACACCGTCTCAACAGATAACGCTGTAAGGGTGCAAAATTATTAAGATTTTTTTTAATTTTCTAAATGAGTGGGCCTATACAATTCTCATCAGTTCTCAACAATTATGAGGGACACTCTTAAGCGGGCTGTGGTGATCAAGACTTATCTAGGTGATGGACCCTGTTATGAAGTGCACACAATGCAGACTCCTCTGTTTCCATGGAGACCTATTGTGATCCCCAGCATCCATTGTACTTGCAAACATTCCTCTGGAGCCTTTTGTTTTTTTTTTTCCTCTAAGCAAGCACACTTCTGGATAGTTGCCAAAATTAGCGTGTGGGGGCAAAGGTGATCTCATCAAAAGTGCTAATGTGATGCTGGGCTCAACCAACGTCACAGCTGGCTTCTAGCTGCCCGGCTGTGCAAACTGTGCCATCACTCGGCCATGGAACGAGGAGTCAGTGGAGAACTGAGCTAATTTTAGGTGCAGCAATATGTAGACCAGGTGTAATGCACATGGCCTACCTAGCCCGCTCTGTTTAGCTGCGCATTAATACAGCAGTGTTGGACTTGGATAGATCTTCAGAGAAGCTGAACCAATAGCCCACATACTTCATACCAGTGTCTAATCCCATTCTGGCTTACTTTTTGTTGGCAGCAATGCCTGCCAAAACCTTGTTTTCTTTATATAAACATGCTAAAAGTTGTCTGTCTTTTCTGTTAATTTCATGACACAGTTTTGGACAGAAGGACGGACAAACATATCCCTTTTCCTCCCATTAAACTGTTTGTTTAACTGTTATTCAGATGTGAGGTTATGGTTTATTAATGTACACTATTTTGTAAACATCTCTCTTGATACCTCGGGGCCCAGACTCATTTCACCAGTTGTGCAGGAAGTTTTAGTTAAGCTGAAATCTATGAACACAGAAAGAAGAAAAATCGTTTTTACTGCTTCCAAAAAAATGGCGTTCATGTTGCATTCAGCCAGTGTTCGGAACTTGCAATTCCCAGTTGATAAAAAAGAATACCAGATGGGTCTATTGCAATCATTTTTTGTATGCACACGCAAAGGCCTGCTCATTTATTCATGTATTACACAGGAGAGAGCTTTGAGTCTCACTAAGTTTTGAATTTTAGATTCTTTATTTCCAAAAGCAACGCTCTTTTCACAGCTTCACACCAACGGAGTATTATCTCATTGTGCTATTTTCTGTTTCCATGCAAACTCCCATTCACCCTGTCTATTTTGAGAACCTCCTAATAATGCAGCAGAGTTGTGCAAATCAATAAATCTGTGCATATGTCAAAGTGATCCTTATGATCTGAATCAAAGAGGGATGAAATTTGCAACTTGCAACCTCTGAGAGGTGAACTGTAATATGTTAGTGAGGAGGAAAAAGTGCTTGTTCTGATATTTCTTGCAGTTCCCAAGAGGATTGGCACCTCATTATGATGACTGCCAGAAGTGTGTATGAAGGTGTGGGGGTACAGGAGGTGGAAGTGATATAAAATTTCTTTCTATGACAGACAGACTGCTGGGTAAATTATGCATGAGGAGGTGATCAGCACAAGACAAATAAACACCATTAATGAAAAGCCTGATGTTTGAAAAGGAATTAGTGTCTTTTCCCTTTAAAAGACCCTATCACCATGCTCTTACTATGCAGCGTAATGTGATTTTGTGCCATTATGATTCATGCCAGCCTGAAAAGGTTGTTAAACTTCACCCTGTTGACACAAAGCGGAGAAAACTGGTAGCTTTAGAGGCTTAATTACCCTCCACTTCACTTAACCCATTCAAACCATCAACGCCCTGGCCTAGAATATAAACTCAGAAATGCAGATTTGGCCTCTCCCGTAGTGGACGATGTCCCACTCTGCCTGGGCGTGGTCTTCGATGGGGGTGGGTGGGGGCAGGCAGCACGCCGATAAGTTTTCAAACAACAACAGCGAACAGGGAAGTAATGTTGGAAGGTGGGATCGCGCTGGACTGTTTCTTCCTGGGACCAGATCAAAGCATTTGTCAGACAGATTCTAATTAAGCGGCAGTGTTTGAACTCACAAGTAAAGCAGCTTTTTTTTGCCTGCTAAGCCGTCTGCTGCTATGATTTTGTGCGTATTTTAGTGCTATGAATTAGGACACACTGGCTCAGGTGTGTCGGTCGTATAAATGAGGAACCGGTGTTCGGAGGTAAAGTATTCATTGATTAATCTGATTTATTGTGTCAGCGCACAAAGCCTTGTCTGCTCCATCTAGAGCGCCCGCCCACCGGGCTTTCTGCGGAGCAATAGTGGAAGACTGATTATAGTTACGGGATTTGCCGTGGAGAGAGCCAGAGCCTACTTGGACTGCGATTTGCTCTCCCATCAGTGAAGGGGAGGGAAATTAGCAAGGACTTATTCCAGTCTGACTGCATACCGCCAGGACTTTCAGATCCCCCCACTCCTCTACTACAGGCTACGTCCAGTCCCCTGTCTTTTTATCTGGTAGCCCCGTCCGAATACGCGCAAGTCACGCCGGACTTTTGTCTTTTACTGAGGAGGCTGTGAGTGTGAAATCGCCTCCGCAGTCTCGGATGCGTAAACGGGGAGTGGGTTGGGTCGTCTAGGAGCCTGGCATACGCACACGTCGTCAGCGATAAAAGCAGATAGGTGAGGGTGAACGCGAGGGGAAGCGCCAGGTTTTTTTAAGCAGGAGAACGCCGGAGAGGTGAGTCGGACACTGGCAAACCGCCGGTCTCCCCCCGGCTGTGGATTAGACTCTCAGGAGTCCGGCTGCTGTTTGTCGCCCGGGATTTGTAGACCTTCTTTTCTTCTTCTTTCTGATTCAGGACCAGCGGTTAACCACATTATCAAACCCGACCAGACATCGCCTCCTCATCCAAAGGGAATATTGGAAGTGAATCTGCAGGGCAATACACAATGGCAACCGGTGCGCTCCTTCTTGCTTGTGCGCTGCTTGGTAAGTCATCTGCGGAAGCTGTCAGCCTTAATTTCTACTGTGATATTTTCCCCCTGTCTGTTTATTTAACGAGCTAAATCAGCATCTGCTGGGTCCCACTCAGGGCACACCTGTATGAGACGTGTGAATTTTCACGAGGTAGTTAGGAAAGCAACCACTAGCCATCATGAGTCAGGTAGAAGTAGGCTGCATCGATAATCGCTGCAATAATAACAGATGCCTGTGAACAGCTGTGTGTGTATGTGTGTGTGTGTGTGTGATGAACTAGGTTAATGTGATATTTGGACTTTAGTCACAGATTAACCCTGTGCAGTCTGACCTCCTGTGTTCAAGTGCTGCTGCTGACAACCTGATAGTCTGTAATTAACCCACGCACCCATGTATAAATACACACATAGATACAGTAGTCTATAGGCACACACACGTCATAGGCACACCTGAACCACACATCACCAACACCCCAGGGTATGAAGTCATCCAGTGGGTGTGAAGACACCCAGTACCAGCTTTGTTCTACACTTGTACAGTAAGCCATCCCTCCGGGTGAAGCCACTGTATTCAGTTCTCACGTTCGTCACCTAACCTGCAGTTTATTTGATTTCACAGATGAACAGGAGTTCAAGCATGCACACCCGATGACACTCAGTGACACATACAAACAGTCATACAGGCATGGTTGCTGACACACACATGCACACGGTACTTCCTGCCCGTGAACTGTCCCAAACAAACACCAGATGGCCTTTTCTGTTCCTGGACTGGGAGGTCTGTCGGTGCTGCTCTTGGACAGGGTAGTGGGGGCTGGAGTGGGAGTGGAAGTCAGCCCCCCTGGGGGCCCCCACTTGGCCAAGAGGATTACCAGCCTGCGCCTTGCTTCACGTCCCCTTTCAGTGCATCAGAAGACACTTTCACTGGGATGGGGTTGGGGTGGGTGGGTGGGGGGCTGTAAATGAGTTTTCTCAATGAAAATGTGACATGTATTGTTCGCTGTTCAGTAGGGAAGACTGCACACAGTCACAATACAGATCATATCTACAGTGTAGGCTGGATAAGGGAGGGTTTCTATATTACATAATAATCATGAATCATGTGTTTAAATGGGAAGCAGTTTGAGGTGGCGAAGAACATTTCAGGTGTTAGGAAAGAGTGGGTTTTGTTTTATGTGGTGTGTGTCTGTGTGGATCACTGGCACAGGATTCGGGACTCGTGATGTTTTCTAATGGTATTATGATATGTTGCCAGCATTATGGGTGCTATGAAGCTGACAGTTTTTACAATAGGAGACGTGTCACATCCTAGTTTTTAAGCAAAAATGGAAAAATTGTCTGTCTGTGGCGCCTCAAATGTGAACATTTTATGATTTCTTCTTGACAGTAAACTGAGTGTCTTAGGGGCTTTGGAAACCTGTTATGGGTATTTTTTCACTATTTAGTTAAATTTTATAGAGCATACTGATAATGAAATAATGAAAATAATCATTAGTTGCATAAAACCATCAACTGTGCATCACAATATCAAGGGGAAAACATACCTCTAAAATGACAAAATTTTGCTTCTCCAATCACATTATTGTCATTCATTAGATCAAAAACTTGAAATAAGCTGCTTGCAACATGGCATGAATCTCAGTCTGTACTTAACATGTACTACAACATGTGATTGTGTCCCATCTTAATATACTCTAAAACCATCATATCACCCTTGCAAAAGGCTGATCTGTCTCAAGGAAGGATACAGCTATTCTCTGGTAATGCAATATTGGTGCTAATGTATCAATAAGACATCACAACAGAATGTATGGTAATATATTGCTATATCAATGATTTATCCCTCTCTCAGAGGCATGTACAAGCACAAACATCTGTGTAGTGAGATATGCTTGTGTCTGTCTTTTGTATGTGATCAGCTGTCTGATTCTCCAAGTCAGCTGACACACGTTTGCACTTGCATTTGTTATAAAAAGAGCAATCATAAAAAAGAGGTGGATGACAGCTCTGTTAGATGGAGACTGTATCAGTCATTGTTAAACCCAGAGGTGCCACTTACACAATTTTAGCAGGCAAATCTTACATTAAGGTTATTTATGCTGCTGAGTTTGCAAGCAGGTGTGAGTGAGTGTGTGTGTGCTTATTTGTGGCACCGTGGTATATGATATAAGGCATACAAAAGGAGTTGCCTGAAGGAACGAATGTTTATTAGCTTTACAAACAGGATGTCGCCCGTCTCCCCCACAGAGAGTGAGAAAGATGTCATGCATTTGGTGTGGTGCGCTATTGTGTGCTTTTTTGAGGGGGTTATGCCTCTGTTTGTGTAAGAGTGTGTTTGAAACGGGGAGCTAAGGTAAAGTACCCAAGACATCCCAGTTTATGTAACTAAATTGAAAGTGTAATATGTGTGAGGCTGGCTGGTTTAACTGTGAAATGCCTGAGTGGTTTCTATTTACTGGGCTGACAGGAGAGCAGCCCGCAGTCTCCCAGGTTCTGATGAGCTGCCACTAGGCCTGTTTATCAGCTGGTCTCAGAGCAGTTTCATATTGTACAGAGGAAAATCTTAAAGCTTATGTCTGACAAGATGCACATTCTGCCACTTGCAGTCACTAATGCATCTGTCAGAACGTGATATGTGTCATATATATATATCATGATTAGCTCTGCCAACTCAGCAGGACAGGTGCTGTTTCCATCCTGTTGATACAATATCTGAGCATGTTAGGAATGAATTTGCACAAACATACATAAGAGGGTTGGCTGTGGGGATACAATGGAAGTGATACATTTTTCATAATCTTTGGCTAAAAGTTGGGTGTGGCAGTGGGTGTGGCCTCTTATTTAAAAGGCAACATAACATAATCAGTACACCTGCAGAACAGTCACAATGACCACCACATCTTCATATTTCAGTATTCAGCAGAGGTCAGATGCCATACCAGTCATTTAGCATGTTTGGCTAATTTGCTACAAACTGGACCCTGCTGTAGCATTTCATTAAAAAAAACAATTTTTCCTTCCATCCACTGGTTTTCATTTTTATTTGCAGTTAAACTGTAATACCACACAACAACAATGGACAATGGACGACAATAGAGAAACAAAAACTGGTGACTACCCGAGAGTCAGAAATCTATGTTCAAAAAGTTGAAACATACTTTGGGAAATGGTCAGCGGTGATATTGAGTATATGTGCTTTTTAGTCAAGCAACTTGTGAAATCACTGGTATGATCCTTTTGCAGCTTATTTCCCCTTCATCCACCTCCATTTCTTTTCACTCCTGTTGTGTGGGTAGATGCTTTCTTGTTTCTTTATCTTTTAGTGAGATTTTTGATGCTATTTTTGATCAGTTGTTTTAACTCAGAAGAGGAGGTGAAGCAATAGCCTGTTATCCTGGCTCATTACAGGACTATTGATTAAAAAGAGAAAAGTTTTAAGTAGTTGTAGTAACACCGTCAAACTTTGTATATGAAGCCAGCCCTGCATAATTGCCCCAATCAAACAACATAAAAGTACTTCAGAGCTCATTTCCATTTTGGGCATAAATACTATGTGATTTTTATTTCTTTCAAAACTTTTGTGCAATGTAGGAATGGCAGCACTTATAGCCACTTAAGTATAGATTTGATTGTCCATGTGGTGCTGTGACAATTGTCACAAATGCTTGAGAGTGATTAGGATTTGAATCATCTCATTTTCCATGTCAGACAAACTCATTAAAATGTGTGCATTGCATAATGTGAAACAAGATTATAATTAATGGTGAAAGAAATTAGAAAACTGGTGCATGGAATTGACTCATCTAGACAACTGCATAGAACCTCACTAATTGCCATCTAGTTTTTCGATATTATGATGTCAGTTTAAAGGAAAGCAGGATGCCTCCTCGTTTCATCACATCACACAAGATATTAAAGGAAAACATTTAACTAACTGGGGGTTGAAAAGAGGAGAAAAAGCAACGTAAAGAGAAGTAAGATACTAGTAATAACTTAGTAATAATTATTTCAGTTGACTTTTCTTCCTTCAGTGGTCATGGGAATGCTGAGGTCAACCCAGAGGCATTTCAAACTTTGTCAGGATTCAAAGTTTGCAGTGCCTCTCCCTGAAGCCCTCCCCTGACTCTCCTCTGTCTCAAATAAGAGTGACAGCTGGAAGCCCCCCCACCCCAAAATGACAGGGATTTCAAGTTGTGTGTGGTCAAGCCTCATGCGTCTTTTTGCTGTGCATCTTGGGTCAGCTGTTGCCACACTGGGAATGCTTTCCATGTGTTTGTTGGCCTCAGCTGACACAAGAGAGAGTGCTGTCTAGACAGTAAAGGAAGGATAATGCAATAACTCACTGTCTAGCTGTTTGTGTAGCTGTTCTATGTCTGTATATTCTCCAGAAAAGTTTGGCGTGTGTGCATGTGATTGTCCCAAGTTTTGTTTCTCATTATTTTTGTCTGTTGTTGTCACGAGAAACAGAGGACCTACTTCTCTCAGTGTTAGGGGAAATATGGGCTTGTGTAGCTGTCTGACTGCGGTGCTGTTTGCTCCCCTTGTTATTTTCTGTGCCTGCTATATTCTGTAGTTATATGCAGGCTTGTTTACATGATAAGCATTAGACCCGCGTCTTTGTGTATACCCATGACAAGATGCCTTTTTTGCTATTGTTTTTTCATATCATAACATTGTTGACTCAACTGACAAAAAAATCAAACAATAGAAAGGCAGAAAGAAGACTGTCAGCATGGCTATCAATCACCAACTGTGTGGTAAGGTTCCAGTAAATATTCATTAAAGTTGGGACGCGTAATGAAAACACAGGCCATTCGTGGATTGTGCTCTGCTGCTGGTGAGGGCTGAGATGTTTTATTAGTCATGGATCAACCGAACTGGATGATGACTGGGTGACTGTTCGAGCATGGGTGGGCTTTTGTGCTTGTGGACGAGTCAAATGCTGGTTAGTAGTGTATACTACCAAGAGGGCCCTGTAATACTGACTTCACAGTCAGCTACAGAAACTCACACCCAACTATCACTGCAGTTTTACCACAATCTCACTGTCATTTGTTATCCAGCCCCCCCTCTGTCTTCTCAAAGCTAAGAAGTCAGTGTGGAGGAATAAAACAGCTTTTATTCCAATTGAGTTTTCAGGAGAGATCAAGGAAAAGTCGGGAAAACATTTGAAATTAAATTGACCGAACTTTATTGCCAGCTGAGCAGTAAATCAAAAACCAAAGTTAGTCAGATGATCACAGCTAGTCTTCTCATGCAGTGACCGCTTTTTTTCAATTTAATTTTTTTTAAATGGCGACCCTCCCCCGTGACCCAGATCTGAGTTGTAGTCTCTCCCCGGTTCACACGAGGAGATGAGTGACTATGTGAAGTGAAACAAAATTCTTGAGGGAGACTTCCTGCCTGCCATAGTGAATCAGTAAAGTGGCTGTAGCTGAAGACAGAGCAGAGGCAGCGTCTGCTTTGTGTTTGATTTTGACTCTACAGCATCACCTCTGGTGAACTGTCAGGACTGTCCCTTGTCACAACACCTTGCCGGGATCGCGTGGCTGTGCCTGCACATCTCTTCACACCTCAAACTTTATCTCGTGTTTTGTGATAACAACACAACAGCAACCCTTCAGCTATTCAGTTTGTAAACCATTTAAGTGTTCTTTAGGGCTGATTTGCATGGATCTCTGCCTCATCTCACTCACACACTTAAAAGGTACTCCAGCTGCTGCCTCCTCCTCCTCCTCCAGTGAATAGCCCCTGACCTCCCTCCCCCACTCTTTTCTAAATTCTACGCCCAACCCACCTCCTCTTCAAAGAGAACTAATTAGAAACTGCCCTCAAGTGATTCAAGCCAGATATTTTCATCTCCCTTACAGTGTTAGACAAAGAATCTGCTTTTTTAACAGCAACATCTACCTTGGACTGTTTATGAGCACCTTCCTTGACCAATTAAAAGACTAGCCCATCCCCCCATACCCTTGGGATTTTGTCTGCTCCTCCCACCCCTGCTATTCTGTGTTGGGAGTGAGGATGGCTGGCCGGTGAGAGGATTCCACTTTACTCCTACACAAATACACACACACACACACACACACACACACACACACACACACACAGAGAAGCACCTAGATCCTCCACCCGAGCAGATCCCACGCTGGTGGGATACACACCAGGCACCGTAACTATGGCGACTGCTCCCCACCTGCACACTGCTGATCCATATTCAGTGGTGGTGGTGTGCACGTTCAAAGATGCATGCTCCCATGATTGAATGTCTACATATATTTTCTTCCCATTTAAAAAATCTCTCTTACGCAACGATGAAGAGAACTACGCTCACTTTGCCGTCACAGTATGTTCTGTTAATGCACTCATTTTCCGCTTTACACCTAGAACCAAAGAGGTGCATATGTGTGTTTTTTGTGTCTGCTTATGCATAAATGCATTAATTTACAAGCGCATGTCTTTTACAGCCTGAAAGGCAAAATGACTGACAATGGAAGAAAAAGTCTGTTTGAAGTAGACTAATTAATAGTTAATTAGTTTCTTTTCCAATCTGCAGCTTAATGCGTAAACATGGGAAGTGATAGCAAGCTGCCAGTCATACAACTAACCACTGTACATAAAGTAGATACAGCTGCCAGGCTTAATTGTGTACAAACACAAGATGGATAATGACCGAAGATAGTAAAGTGTTTTTATAGCCTCACTTTCTTTTACAACAAGTAAGGCAAACATTCGGTCAACTCTGCTGTAACAGTTGCTCATCACAGGATATAATAGGTTGAGCTTTGTTTTTTGGGAGTGTTGTTTATCTGTGTCTGTGTGAAAGGTATGTTGGGAGCAGATTTGAGACCACAGTCCTTTGTCATTCAAACAGAATGGGGGGATGTTGCCTGTTTCGGGGGTGGGGTGGGGGGTGGGGGGGGGAGCTAGAGGGGTGAGACTGGTTAGGGCTGGGGGATGGGGAGATGAGGTTAGTGGGGTAGCAGGTGTCCATACAGAGTTAATGGATCTGGCAAAGTGAGTAGATGGGAGGCGTTAATGTACTGTACTAGAGGGGTGTGTGTGTGTGTGTGTGTGTGTGTGTGTGTGTGTCTGTATGTACGTGTACGTACATGGGCTGATATGAAAGAACCAGTTTGACAACTTGTCTCTGTCCCCTATTTTGACCTTTCTCTCTCCCCTGTTGTTATAAACAGAAATAAACAGTGGTGGGATAATGGCCACAATTTCAATAAAAAGTTGATTGACACTTTTACTAACCCAAACACCTGCATTTGGCACAGGTACTATTGCTTCAAGTGCTATTCATCACATACAGATTATCTGTCATATTGTAAATGTTTACCCATGTAGATTTGGCAATGCTGCATTTACTACTTTCCAACAGTATCATATACCATTTTGATATCTTCCATGTCATGTTATTGTCCAGATGATATAGTTGTGCAGTGTAGGTCTTAAATTTGCTTCTTTGTCATTTCACTGGTCTATGAAGCAGAATTAAAAGCAAGTTGACAGCAGCATTCATGAAGAAAATTACAGAGAATATAATTACTTTCTATATACAGCACTTTGGTTTCTTTATGTGAATCTGTTGACTGGTTGGTCACGTTTTAACTACTGGGTTGCGTGTGTATGTGTGTGAATGACCTAGTTAGGCCTGAGTGGCTATGCCTGTCACTTCAGGAGTTACACAGTTCCACGAATTGATCTCGAACACTGCATTTTTTATTGTGGTCATCTGGACAGAGGCAAGAAGGTGGAAAGAGAGAAATTGCTACAGAGTTTGAATATGCTTTACATATGTCAACACGTTGCTGTAGTTGTGCCATATGTGATGATGGTGTAGAACTGAGTTATAGCTCTGGACAAGCTCAAGTAATCATTCTCTAACAAAGCTCTAAAATAATCAGGTTCACCTTCATGTCAAGGGACTGAGCGATAAGGCAACACAAAGAATTTGAGAAACAGTAGTTTTGTAAGATGAGGAGGAGTAAAAACTATTTATCTGGGATCACTGATGAGTTTTGATCAAAAATGTTTGATGAAAATGTTATTTAAAAGGATGAGAGGGAATTGCTGTAGTGCTGATTATCTGTTTGAAATGATCACTCAGGATGAAACAATAAAATTCAAAAGCTATCTTACATTGTGGTCCAGCAGGATGGTGAAGCAGCTGAGGGTGTAGGAGGGAGGATGAAGAGGCAGCTGTTCAGCAGAGAAGGATAGATTATGATCTGCTCTGTGTTGTTGACACTATCGACAAATGCTACATTCACCAGAAATGGAAAGGAGAAAATATGAATCAGCCCACGCAGACCAATCACATTTCTGCTCAGCATGTAAAGCCCCTACACTTAGTTACATTTATAGCGCTGCAGTCATGGACACCAGCGGTGTACAGTAACAAAAGCCTTGAAACCCCCATTGCTTTCATCAGGGTCTCAGCAGCTGTTATGAGCAACAGTGCAGGTGGGGTCATGACTGTTGTAGCCCAGGGGGCCCATAAATTAGGACTAGTTAGCATGGAGAGAGCAGAGGACAACATGACCCAGGTGAGACACAAAGCAAGAGTCTGTAGACCTGACTCTTTGATTTGAGTCACAACTGACTACTGAGAGACTCGACTTACTTTGAGACTTGAAAGCCAAGAAAAAAAAAATCATGCCCCAAAAATCATCAAAAAATCATTATCTTTGCCATCTGAATCTGAATACAAGGCTGCAGCCAGCAGCTTGTTAGCTTGGCATATCATAAAGACAGGAAACAGAGAGAAGCAGTTCTGTTCACCAGTAACAAATCTGTTTGTTTGTTTGTTTGCTTCTTACTGCAAGTAGTAACTTCCTGAAATCTTGTTGTGACTGTGAGGAATGGTCTAAATAAAATAAGATAAAATAATAGATACAATAAATAAATCTATCCAATTAGATTTATTTATGTTATTGTATTGTATACTGTACATGTGCAGTGTATGATAAACAGACATTTCTGGCTTATGAAACTCCCTAAGTGAGTTTGTCCCTCCACGTAACTGTACTCATTTTACAATCTTTGCATCTGTACCTCTAGCATTGCCCACCTCTCTTTACTTGAGCTGTGCGGTGACATATAGTATATCTACTTCATCTTCCCACTCTATGATTGCTCTTCTTGTTCTTGCTCTGATTAAAGCTGCGTGGGTGAAATGGGCAGTTGTTGTAAGTGTTTGTCAGCTGTTAGAGCGGCCTGCTGGCCTGTCTAACTGGCCCTCTAATGGAAGTTGGAGCACTTAGTCTTTCTTTCTGTATTTCTCCATGACAAACACTCACACACAATATCACACCTGTTATTCTGGCTGACTGGCTTGCAACATTGCTAGAACATTTGAACACTGAAAATCATTTGGCTTTCTCTTCAGTGCAAAAGAAATATGCAGCTTACCAAATCTGTCTTAAAAGTATTCCAGTTAATAAATCAGCCAATGGATATGGAGTTTTTTGAAGGTTAATGACAACCCTGCTACACTGGTATATACTTAGGGACACAGATGATGATTATCGCCACAGGAAGGACGTTGAGTGGAAAAAGTGTGAGAAGAAAAGGCCTAAATTGTAATGTTTGATGCTGGCTGGAGCCCATCAATCAGAGATCCCAAGCTTTTGAAAAAGCGATGGCAAAGGAAGAATGGGGATTCTCATCAGTCAATTAGATGCTTTACATTAAGATGACATGATTATCCAGTGCCATGTACAAAGAGCGAGAAGCCAGATATTTACTTTCTTGCTCAAGGACAATGTGAGAAATTTTTATGGTCTCTTATACCACAATATTACTCCATGAGCACAGGCACAAATGTATTCATTCTTATGTCAAATTTAGATGAGGCACATTAGTGTCAATAAAAAATAGGCAATTATGATCTTGTAAGCCACACTATAATGAAGCGCATAGAGGTTTATTTTGTTGCACAATGTCAGGAAAAAGGCACAATTCGAATTGTACCAGGGCCATATCCTCTCTGAATGTTAATGTTTCCATTACATGAAAATGTCTCCCCTTTCTGACGCTTTCATCTTTCTTCCTCCAGTTTTCCCTCATTTTGGAATCTCTCGGCCTCTTTCGCTGTCTTGCTCTCTCTGGTAATGATGTTAACAGGGTCAAATGCTTTTGGGGGCCTAGAGGGAGAACGACGCAGAGTGATTGTGGAGAATGGTTAACCAGCACTGAGAAGTGTGGAGAGGAAAATACTCTTAGGTTCTTCATCTATCTCCGGCGTTTAATTCTCTCTGTAATACATGTATGTGTGCAGCACATAAGTCAGCAGCACACTATATTCACTTAGCTCTTTGCATTTTTGTGCTGTTCAGCACCCTGGAGGCAGCTGTCGTTTTCTCTTTAGCTTCCTCCGCTCTCCTCTTTTTCCTCTTCTCTCACCATGCGATCCTTTCCTCGCCTCATCGCTAACTCGCTGTCTGAGAATCTTCACAAGATTTCAGATCTGTGGGATGAGTCTGAACCTCCCTTGGGGAGATAGGACATTGACTGGGTCCAAGCATGTTCATAATTAATTCATCTTCGCTGGCTGAAGTTACTTCAGTTCCCCTGCTCTTCAACTTTCCCTGAAAGTTTTTGCAGGAGTTTTAAGGTGATGGGTTGTTGTTCATTCACACCGTTAGGGGTTGGCAGTAGCAACAAATGTAGTCTCAGTCCAAGTAGTAGCCAGCCAGAATCAACAATGTTGATATAGTAATATTTTTATTGTCAAAAACCACATCAGACAGTGATGCAAGTGGACAGGGTGCTCTCAATGATGCGTCTGTAGAACGTGTTGAGGACGGGTGGAGGGAGGCTTTTCTGACGTCACCTTTTCTTGGCTGAGTCCAGCCCACTTTAAACCAGTGAGAAGAGCACAGAGAAAAACAGAAACACAGAAATTTCTCACATGAAAAATCTAAAACCTTTGTAACTTTGGCAAATGTTTGTTTATGCAGGACCCAATCACCCATAGTAAGAAATTGCAATTGCATTTCAGGGCTTTGGAAAGTGGCTTATGGACTGTCACATAGGGGAAAGTAGTGTGTCATGATTTAAGCCTTAGAATACATCATTAATTTCCCACCTTATGAATACATGTTTGTTACCTTCAAATAATGTGCCAGGCCTTAAGCATTTGTTTTTTATTATTCTCTTTTAATTACTTAATCACATGGATGAGGAATAACTCCAGATGATGCTCCTCTTTCATTTAGTTTGTGTGTGCGTGTATGTGTGTGTGAGAGTTTGTTTTTCTCCGACCTTAACAACAGGATCACTGTGTGCGTGCACAGAACAGCAGCAGAAAGACAGAGCGTGCATGCACTAAGAAGTGTGTTCATGATATAATGTTGCTCTTGTTAGAGGATGACAAGGAAGCATTATTTGCAGAGACAGTTTTTATATTCCAAATAAAAGCAGGTACAACATAGCAGAAAGAGACAGATCCACTTTTTTTCATATCCATCCTGTTGTCACTAGTACCCATCCTCAAAATAAGGTTTAGTTTTCATAGCACTGATACTTGAGGTATTGCTCTGCTCACTCTTAGCTGGCAGGTCATATTTTATTTAGTTTATTGCCACTTTTCTCCTATTTTTGTGTATATATACTGTATGTATACAGTATATATGTGTGTGTGTGTGTAATTGGAGACAAAAGCAATGCCAGAGGAGATGATGGACAGCTCAAATCTCCACATTAGCACATCTCTCCACTGCTGTGAATGCCCTCTATATTACTTACACCCTGCAGTGTTTTTATTATACACCTTTCCAGGTGTATAATTATCGTGTGTCATAGAAGAGTGACGATGAGAGCAGTAGGTATGAATGCTAGTGGCCTTGCTGCTGTTTCCGTGGAGAATAAGACACTGGCCACAAATGATTGGATTAGTGTTTGACCCCCCTTCCACTTAGCATAATCCTCTTTGCTGCTTTTTCTCTGTGGGTGTGCGTGCATGGGTGTGTGTCTTTGTGTGTGTGTGTTTAGTTATCTGTTCCTATTGCTCTGTATACTCCAGCTGATGAGCAGCAAGGTCATTGTGAGAGCTTGTCTGTGGTCATCCACCATCATCTGACTTGGGACGCCTGTTTCCTGCGTCCAGTCAACAAGCTGTGTGGGAAGCGACTGGCAGCAGAGATGAGTGATGAGACACAGGAGAGGGAAGCCAGAGAGAGTGAGCGCGGGAGGAGGAGAGGGGGAACAAGTCATCCACGGCATTCAGAGATGGAGATGAGTGTTAATAATAGAAAATCTGAGGCCTTGTTGAGCAAATATGGGCACTCGGTGATCGAGGCAGCGCAGCCAGAGGTGAAGAAATGGGGGGAGGTTGCGGGTGCAGGATTATTGTGGAAGGGTGGTGGAATAGAGCAATCAGTTGAAGGTCTGCAGGGTTTGGTATGTCATTGTCAGCCTTTCTAAACAGCCTGCAGAGCGATGGGCACTTTGAAGTTTCACAGAGCTGCTTAAATCCTGCCTGAAAAGACGCAGAGAACCGCGAGGCACTGAGAACAGACAGGAATATACAGAGAGAGGGAGAGACTCGAGGGGCAGGACGAAGGGATAGATTGATGATGGGTGAAACATGGAGGAAAGGAATGAGAGTAATCAGAAGTAAGGCAGCTTGTTTTGGGAGGATGACGGGAGACAGGCAAGCGGAGGAAAGCTCTTAGTGCACCAACATATGAGTAGCATGGGGTTTTTTTTTTTGGATGTATGAGTAATATGTTTCCAGCAGTTCTAGATGAGTAGCTGCAACATGAGAAGCAGTGATGCAGCGGTACAGCTTTGAGCGGATCTGAGCTGGATGTGGGTAGACTGGGCGCCGCCAGATTAGCACACTGACATCACAGTGAAGAAAAGCAGGGAACCAGGGTCTGAGTCAGAATAGATGGCTTCTTCTCTTACCTAATAGACCCCATAACATGCTCAGCTAGATTCAGTCAGTACTCCTCGCTAAAGACTTGCTGTCAATCTCAGTTTAAGGCAACAGTGTTGGGTGTTCACTCACTGTGGAAGTGATGCCCTGATTTCAGGGTGGCCAAATGTTGAGAAGGTTATGACCTCTTGTTATGCAGCAGTGTGTTAAGGAAGTATACACAGGTGGGAAGAGATGTGCATAGTAGCTACTGAACTTCATCACAGAACCTCATCAGAAATCTGTAAAAGTTAAAGACAGACAAATCTACTTCTCTACAGCTACCAACAGAAATCTAAGGGGAATTATGCAGCCTATCATCTTGCTTTTTCTCTTTTGAAAAAAAGGAAATGTGTATTTTAGTTTGCTATTGATCTTGTTTGTTACATTTGTGGAAAGGAAGCACCAGGAGATAGAAGTACGTGAAAGATGTAAGCAGTGTGCATGTGTGGAAAGCTACATTAATAAGCATATAATTATTAAAAATACAACTGTTCATTAGTTGCACTCATATTATCATTTCAATCCTCATAAAATATTCCTGTACACATCTGGTAGGATTCAGTTACATTGCAGTGAGCTTTAGCATACTTCACATTCTTTTTAAAACGATTATTTTCCCTTTCTTTATAAACCAAGTTTAATTTTTAAATGGAGAAATTCATGAATTCAGTGTCAGAATTTACATCTTTATTAGTCCAGTGGGGATCCTTTAGGAGAAGTCAAGCCATAAGGAGTGATTAATTTAATCAGTTTTCACTTTATGCCACTGTGACTGAATTCAAATCCCATTCGAACGAGGGACTCTATATCAGAGATTTGTAAAGATTTTATAAGCTCATCAGTGGGATGTGTTTCAAAAAGCAAGTAATAGACAAAATGACACTGAAGCACACAAACTCAGGTATATCCTGCAAATAAGACATATGATCAACACTGTACGGATACACGGATTTGATCACACACCATATATGCACAACATACACTGTGAACCTGCAAAAAATAAATGTGGACCGTCCTCAAGTTTTCCTCCATTTTGCCGACTCAGTAAGCACAATCTGCGAACGTGACTTCATTCTTTGACGAGATAACCTTCTATTGTAATACAGACTCACAGGCCTACGCATATATGCGCATGGACACACACATACACGGACGTAAATGGGCTCTAATAACAGTGAATGAAAGCAGGGGGCGTAGTGGAAGTGTGAGACAAAGTTACTATGAGAGGAAAGAGGATGTTGAAGTTAAAAAGCTGTTCTAGTGAATTATTAATGCCAAGCATTGCCCACAGACACAGCCTCTTACAGACTTTCTTTTACACACACACATACACAGACACACACGCACACACATGCACACACGCACACACACAAACCCAGCTGCAATCCCCAGTTGCTTGTGCAGACAGGAAACAGCGTACTTGTCGCTCTGTCTGGATTTTGGGGTGGGGGTGGGGGTGGGGGGGTATGTGTAAGTGCTCTGTTGTCTCTGGCCCCAATGAGAGGGATGTTTGTAGTTGTTCCCTGAATGGTGAATGCTCTGTGTGTGTTTGGTGTGTGTGTGCGTGCAAGGGGTTGAGGCAAGATTCACATATGTTTATTGTCCTAAATATAGGCTACAAAGCAACATACAGAATAGTAATCAGTCTTCACAATGTGTCTAACACTACAAACTCTGTTTGTTACAATTCTCAACATGTGGTTCATACTGCAGTCTAATAATTATATGGTTTGTTTAAACGAGAACAATTTATTACAAAAGATTTATTGTTTATTCCTTTTAAACACAACATCTGCAAAAACAATGTTTGTGCGGTTTGTCCTTGGGTTCCCAGAGTCTTAGTCATTTGCAAAATGCAAATGATAGACTCTCTCAAAAGAAAAATAAAAGAATGTTGGTACAAACATACTCATAAAACCGTGAGTAAGCAAATGTCTAAACTGAATTTGTATTTCTGGCCAATGACATGGAGGTGTCATGGTGGCTTTTTCAGGCAGCAGTTTTAACCTTAATGTATGTAATTAAAACAAGTGAATTCAAACAATTTATATCCATTTGGACAAGTAATTGCTAAGATTTCGATGAAAATGACACGATGTGATGATATTTTTTCATCTTAAAGTGGTTTGTCACCTATTGAAAGTATAAAAACACTGAGATTCATTCATACATAAATGTTTTTGAGGTGTTTTTGAGTGTGAGGAAGATGTACTGTGTGTGCTGTGGGACAAAATTACAGTGGACAAATACACTTGTGAGTGCTCACTGGCCTCTGTTACTTTGCAGCCACTATATTTGCCAACAGCAATATGTCAGCACTAAGCAGTATTGTCTGTTGTCAGTTGAGCTCTAATGAGTAGCCCGTTCACATCCTTGCTCAGGAACCATGATGAAGTCTAAAAATTATGGATGCATCAGGCGAAACAGTATTTATTATCCATTTCAAAAACACCTGTACTCTGTACAGCCTGACACACTTAACATACCCTGCTGACTTGTGTTTTACCAGCTCATGCTGACCTTTCTCCCCAGCTCCCAGATGGCTGCCTCTCACCTCAGTGTAGTACAGCTGCAGCACTGTCCTTGTAGTGAAGGGTTAACACACAAGTGTGTGTAATAGCACTGAGCGTGATTGGATGATGGCTTTTAAAAAGGCTGTGAATGTTTCAAGTTGTTTGTGGTGTTCAAATACCAAGTGTGTGTTTTGCGTGAATGTCTGTATATGCACACCTCAGCGTCAGTAAGCACTCTGCAGAATGCTTATCTGCACGTCATGCTGTTTCTGTATTTTTAAGGAGATGTTGGGTGCAGAAACTCTGCCCATGTTTTATATTTGAACTGCAGTTTTTTAACCCTTAACCCTCTTTTTTCTCTCTTCCTGCCTTCACCCCATCCACTCTCTCTCTCTTTCTTTTTTTCTCTGTCCATCTCCTTTGTCCTTCCTCCTGTAGCCAGTGTTGCTGTGGCTCAGAGAGTAGTAACGGTGCAGACTGGACCGCTGATACGGACTGAGGGCTCCCACGTGACCATCTGGTGCAATGTGACAGGCTACAAAGAAGGAGTGGAGCAGGACTTTGAATGGTCCATGTACCTGGCATCAGCACCAGACCGGGAGATCCGCATTGTGAGCACAGCTCAGCTAAACTATGCCTACGCCGTGTATGCCCCACGGGTGAACAGTAAAGAGATCTATGTGGAGAGGCTGAGCCGAGACTCTGCTGTGCTCCACATCACCAAAGTGCAAGCCAAGGACCAGGGTCTGTTTGAGTGTTACACACCCAACACGGACGGGCGGTACCTTGGATTCTACAGTGCGCGCACCAACCTCACTGGTGAGTATCTAAGCACATACGCATGAACTCAATAAGCAGATAAACCACCTGTGTGTATGGATATACCACACGTGGCAGCACATTTATTACAGACGAATCCCACCTTAGTCAAAATTTGCTGTATAGATGAACTAAACAGTGAGTTTTATTGATCAATCAGCAACCAGTCAACCCTCTGAATAGGTAATACCAGCTAAATACCTCTCCAGCTTCCTGAATATATCCTTTGGGTATATTTCATGTTTATGCTTATTTATTGTTTGATAACGTGAATGAATACAGTCCTCCTGCTGTAATAATACAGAGCTCGCTGGCCATTCTTTAAAGGGACCCTGTGGAGTTTTTGACTACCAGTGGTGCTTTGGAGCAATGTTTAGATTAGACGATCCCCATCTTGTTTGTATCTTGCGTTGTATTAGAAAATGTAAGGACACACATGTCCCTTCTCCATATGCAAGCATTGATTGGTATTTTATATATTAAATTACAGTCCAGTCTTGGTAAGGCAAGGCCTCTTTTGTAGCAGTGTCACTGTGATTATACTACTTCAGAAATTAAGGTGTGTTGCAGTATTTTCAATTAGCCTATTAACCTGCTGGGGGGCCCAGGGCAAAGTTGAGCTGTGAGTCCCTGTTGATTCTCCAGTTTCTGCAGCCTTGTGAGGTCAAAAATGCAGGACCTGGCTTGAGTTATTTCAGTACGTATTTTGCTTTAGTGGTGCATATTCCAAGTATGTTTTACAATAACGTTTTCGTTCTTGGACCTCAGGCACCTGCACACCCTGCAGTATGTTGCTGTAGGTAAAAGTAATACCTATCCATTCATCCATTATCTACACCACTTACCCATAAGGGTCGCAGGAAGCGCTGACATTGGGTGAGAGGTGGGTTACACTCTGGACAGATCACCAGTCTTAAAAGTAAAACCAAAGCATGATTTTTTTTTTTTATCACAATCACATTGGCCAGGTAGATCACAAAGCAAATTCATAACCAGAACCCTTCCAAAAACTAGTCATATGTCATGTGTGTACCCCTTTGGAAGGAGTGTGAAAGGAAGTGTTGCACTCCAGAGTCACACAGAGTCCCACCTGTTCTGACCGAGGAAACTCTCCCCTCTCCCTCTCTTGCACTCGATCTCACTCACACATCCACACATAAACACACACACTCACACTCATGTTCCTCCCTCCCACACCTTTCCTTGACCTAAGCTGTTTCGATAACACGCTTGGTGTGTTGGCATGAAGTGTCAGTGTTTCAAACAGCAGCATGAGTTTCCCTCTTCTGCGCTTTACTGTTCTCTCTCTAGAGGCACATACAGATCAAACCAACAGGCCTACAGCGCCAAGGACACAGCTGTCACAGTTGAGGATTCTGTCCCCTTCATAACTTCATGCCTTCGTCCCAGACGTAGCTGACCTCTCTCTCAGGGTCAAAGTGTAAAGCAAATGCTTATTGGCTGAAAACTTGAGTTGTGTCCCAGCGTTTCCATGTCACTCAGTGTGTGGCACTGTGACTTAAGAAACATCAATATTTATATTCTTTCTTTTTGTCACCGCAGGTCAGGCTGTAGTGATCAGTGCCACAGAAACAAAGTTATTGTGTGCTTAACAATCAATAGATTTGGTTTTTCAGTGAATAAATGTTCTTCTTCACTGAAAAACAGTGAGCAGTATGGTCTGCATGTGGGGCAGGGCTCAGGCGCAGGGCGCAGTGAAACGGTGCTGCTGATAGCACACAGTATTTATAGATCTGTGTGTGAGAGAGAGCTTGAACAGAGTATGTGAGCTGAGGTGTTGAGGGACTTTGTTATCTGAGCCTCTTTCTGTGTCTCTGACCTCTTAACCCAGTTTCAGAGGTCAAGGGTACACAGCAGGGTCTCTCCCACCTTCTGCTCTGCTGTGCTTTATAAGTCCCTCTGTGGTTCCCTGGCAGCTGCACGCCTCCTTGGACCCGTTGTGCACAAACAATACCTCATCCTCCCTCCCCTCCCCCCTCTCTTACTCATTCTCCTGTCTTTCACACTGTCATCTGTCTGTCTCCACGCAACAGCCCTGGCCTCTTTCTTTAATTTGCTCTCCCTCGGCTGTATTAAAACAGCCCCTTGCAGGCGCTGCCCTTGAGGATATGTGTTTCAAGGGTGATGTCAAAGGACAACGACAAGCAGGAGAGCATTATGGAGGAAATATGGGGAGGAAGGATATGAGATAGAAGGGCAGACAGAAGGGATGGCTCTATGTGTAGGTGCGTGTCTGGCGGTGGGGTGGTTGGGTTAATTGCAGGGGTAGAAGGCCACGCAGTAATCTGTGCCTTGAGTGCTGCATTAAGGCTTACTCACAGGGATGCATTTCATCCACTGTCACCTTTCTGTACAAAGAGCAGGGAGGGTTACAACATGGAACTTAATACCTGCTGCTGGGAGAGCAAAACAGTTTCAGCAGTGCACCTGGACACTGTTCTTCCTGATACTATGACGCAGTGCTTACATGAGTTGTTTTGTCTCTCACACAGAATCAGTCACTGCAGCTGTGCATGTGGTTGATTGCCTGGAAAAATGATCCCTACTTCTCTTTGTGTGTCCAAGACTTTTTTTTGTTTTGAAGGGAGTGAGCATTCAGAAAGTGTGTCTTTTATACCCTCTGATACTAAACTTAGATTGATCAAATGAAAATGTATCTCTGCTCGGCCTGCAGGCAGTGTGGTAATATTACACACGTATAGAGAGTAATTGGCCATCATGGCACAAATACTGGATAATATCCACTAAGTCATTGGAGTGTAATGATTCTGAAACTGAGACCGAAACTGCGACTGCACATTTAAGTCAGCAGCGTTGGAACAGTTTGATACTGCTAACAAAAACTGTCTGTTTAGCTACTTTGCCATTACATTTTGGATCTCTACAGAGTAGCTGCAGGTCACATAAACATTATGCTCAGATGTGGTTCCATGTTTATGCTGCTTCACTTGACTGACAACCTGAGAGGTGTAAATCAAATGTTAGTCATAATGAAGGAATAGGTCTCAAATGCCAGAAATATGCATCAATGTAGCAATTTTTTGGCATTTACTGTATTTTTGATTGGCAGTATAGTTTTAAAGCATCAAGGCAGAAGCTCTACAGTGATTACAGGCAACACTTAAAATTCTGTCTTGTAATTTCTCTAAAGTGAGTATTTCTCATACTCTTAGATGGCGTGTCTTCTTACAGCAGTAGTTGTTGTTGTTGTTTGTGTGTCACAATCAGTGGTTAAGTGCTGCACAAAGCACGCATTTAACCAGGGTGTTGTGAAGCTCTTTGAGGTCAAAGGTCATCTGTAGTTTCTCTGTGCACACCTCCATTTTCTGATCTTGGAGGTTGTCTAAGCTTAGTCTTTTGCATTTCAGTGTGGGGTTAACATGTGCTTGTTTGTGCATGCAAATGTGTGTGTGTTTGGTTGTCCTCCTACACATCAGATTGCAGAAGAAAAGGACAACAGCCTGACATGGCCATCATGGCTGTCCTTATCCTACGCACCAGCCTGCGTGTGAGTGAGTCCAACAGCTAGCAGAACAACAAGCCCTCACTGAGACAAGCATCACTGCTCTTACTTATGAAGCTGCCATATAGCCTCACTGTCATAGAAAGCACCATAGGAGTCACCGTGCTGGCAGATATACAGTTTCTAACCTCCGCATTTGGCAGTTGTCATCCATTCCCAGTCCTGTAGTAACGTAGTAATGGAGCTAGAGACCCGCCGCCTTGATACATTTTCAAACAGAAGCATTTCTGCATCTTTCTGTTATTCACTGCCGTTCGGACAAGAGAAAGGAAGAAAACGTCCATCTTCAGATGTGTGACCAGAAAAAAATATAAGTTTGGCAGCGAGTGGTTTTGAAGAAAGGAACGAGAGATGGATGGCGCACAAACCCAGAGATGAGGAAATTGGAAAAGAGAGGAATGGGGACGGATGCGGCAGTATTGGAAATGGGTAGTGGGGTGATGCTGAATAGAGTGTGTGACCAATAAATGATGAGCTCTTCCTCTCGACTCCAATGTGATTGGTTACACCTCCCCGAGGCATTACCCACAATACAACTGCCGCTATAGGGGTGCACTTTAAATAGTCTCCGCCTGATGTGACTCCTAAGGTTAATGCAGTTACTAACCGCCATCCAAGTTCTAAACGCAATTAGGCAGCACAAATTGAGGAAGCTGGGAACGAAAGAGAAAGAAGGAAAAGGCTAGAGATGAGACCCAGGAATTTCAATTAAGGTAGAAGAAAACTGTCGGGCGAATCATTCTCAGAACAAGCCGCGGTAAAATACCACATTTCTCCAGTCACACTTTTCATTTTCATTATATTTATGGCCCACATTTTTTCTTCCGTTTTCAATGGAGAAAAATAATTCTTTCACCTGCTAACACTGTGGCCCTACAGTAAGCTAGTAATCTGTGAAGCATTGCCTACCCAAGGTCAAAAGTACAGTTATCTTTTTTGTTTGTGTGTTTCTGTACACGTGCAACCTTCAAGTCAGTGTGTGTGTGAAGAGGGCAAAGAACAGGAGTGTTGATTTTTCTTTGCTTAGCTGAAGCTGTGCACTGTTAAACATATATACAGAGTAAAAGTGGCTGAATCATGCCTCTGCTGAGCTCAGCGTTGTGTGTGTGTGTGTGTATGTGTGTGTGTTTCTGATTCGTATGTCTCCCCTGACTTTCTTTTCACAAGGGAGTCAGCACTGCCAACTTGCACTCCTCTACTTCACTTAATGAGATAGACTGAATGGGGAGATGTCATCTCACATTCCATTTTTTACACTGGGTGACACAGAGACCCCGCCTCCCCCATCCCCACTGTTCTCCATGTTCTCTCCCCATCAATTCAGAGCTCTAAATTCAATTTAGTCCGGTCCCCGGCCTCGCACCCCCCCTCCAGCCGGTGTTGGTCATGCAGGTATATGGTTTTGTCAATACAGCTGTTCATTGAGTTTCATCACAGGAGAAAGGCACCAGGGTGATTGAAGTACATAGCAGAAGACTGTGGAGGGAAGTAGTGACTGAATAAAGACAGGGGAGGAAAATGGGAAGAAAAAAGATGAAGATTTTTTTAGAGAAGACAAACAGTTGAATGGTGACAAATGGTAGAAGCTTTGTGTTGACAAAAAGATGTGAGTAGTAGTAAATAAGAAGTAGTAAGATGTACTGGAGGGAATGATGAGGTGAGGAGAGAAAGTGTAGATAAATAGACATGGGAAGTTGTATCTCTGTGTCTTTTGGTATTGATTGGGAGCAGAGGCCTGTGTGTGACTGGAACATTTCATCTCTCTTGTCTCCCCTTGCGGTGACACTTCTGGCTTTTTCTGCTCCCCCTCTCTCTAGCCTCACCATCACCTCTCAGTTTCATTTACAATTACATTCCCTTCTCTGCCTTTGGTGTGTGTCTGTGTGTCTGTATGCTTGTGTGTGTGTGGTGTGTGTGTGTGTGTGTGTATGTGTGTGCGCACATCCCTGGCTCTAAGCTGCGGACCAGGCAGGACTCCAAATGGAAAGAGATTTTATCACTATGTCTGGCTTGCCATTTTCTTGCACATCTCATCTACTTTAGCGGACAGGGCTTCCTGCTCAATAACATTACTGCCACTCGGACCCACTATACACAGGCACACACATTTGCAGACACACGCGCGCACACAGGAAACACGAACGCAGTCACACGCCGTAGCGAGCTGTCAGTCAGGACAGATGTCGCACCCATAATTGAGTCAGAGAGGGACGGTGCTGTAGTGCTCCCATCGGAACACATGCTTTCTACTGAACATCACTGAAGTGGGCTTTAACAACCCAGTGGATCACTGTAGTAGACAATACAACTGCTGAATAGAACATTGTTGCACTGTAAATAAAACAGCACTGCTGAACAGGGCGAACCAGACATCTTGATACTCTGTTGTCTTGTATGGCAACCGGTACTCTGCCATATGTGCAGTGCTGTGCAAAAGTTTGTAGGCATTTTAGATTTTTAGATTGTTATCCATCTCAGAATAGCGCCAGGGATACATGGTGCTGTTTTAAAGGCAAAGGGTGTACATACCAATTATTGATTTGGTTTTACTTTTTTCTGTATTTACTGCACTTAACATGAAATTAGCCAAAATAAAAATAAAAACTGCTAATGGCATTATTTTTTAAAGGTTCCTCACTTTACTCTTAGTGCTTGGATCAGTACTGTACATGTGTAGTTTGGGGACAGTGTTAGATGCTGGGTGGGTGGGAAAAGTGAAATGTATTCCAAGTTTGAAAATGTTACACCGATCCTAGAGCCTCAGGCTTCACTGTTGGAGAAGTGAACAAAAAAAGAAACTGCAATCAAATTAGAAGAGACGCGCTATGGAGGAGCAACTACATTTTAAATTTGTCTTCAGATGTGTAAGCTTGCCACAAAAAGGGCTAAATTAAATCTGGCTCCCTGACACTAGATACTCTGATACTCTGAAGTGGCTCTTAGGTCTTGCCAACTGCCTGTCACTTGCAGTTACTTGGAAACACTGAACAGACACATTCAGGTAGAAGACACGTGTGATATTGGACAAATTAGCCATGTACATGAACAAAGTCAAAGAGGACCGCAGTCATGAGACTGCAGGTCTTTACAGGCCCACAAAGCTTTAGACCCGATCTGAAATGGACCTGTCAAAAATCCAAGATTCATGCAATACATTTTTAAAGAAATGGTCTGAGCACAGTCAGAGAGACATGAGACATGCTGTAAACAGGAAAACTGTACCTGTTCCAAATGCTGTTATACCAAACAGACAAATGAAACTAACAAATAGAGAGAGAATGCCAGTGCTGACAGCAGCATGATTAATAATGAATAAGTATCCTTGGTTAAAAACAGCAACAAAATGTTTAATTTCACCTGCATTTAACAGATGACACTCTCCTGAACAAAAAAGCACACATTTTTTGAAGAAAGGACTCTCGAGCATTTACTCAGGTATTAAACACGCAGACCTGTAACCCATGGCAACAAAATAGGACCCTGTCCTACTTAGTTAGACTGAATAGAATTTGGACCCAGCCCAAGTCAGGTCCCAGATCAGGTCTCAGAGATTAGGACCCCGGAGGACCCATAGAGACCTCCAGATGAGGCCACATAGTGTTTTAGCCCTGCCTCTTGCTCCAGATATTGCTGCTGAGGAATATGGTTGGGCCACTTAAGAAGCCGTTGCCATTAAACATGAATCTAAATGCTCTCGTAGCCTACAGACACACTTTCAAGCATACAGTGCTTTGCAAATTTTGGCTGTTACCCTTATGAAAATATAAATGATGTCAGAGATGCTCTGCATTTAGCTTTTTGCCCACGCTACTGAGCAAGGCTAATGAGAAAGGATTTAATATGTTAACAAATACACGTGTATGTGTGTGTGTGTGTGTCTTGAGTGTATATGTTTATTAATGTTTATATAATGGGCTAAAGATGCGCCAGTGTTCCCCTAGTTGATTTGATTAGCTTAGCTAAGCGCTAACCCTCAGGGGCCTGCTGCCTCTTCTCTGGGAGATTAACAGAGCACAGCCACAGTTTGAATATGAATTCAGCATGAATATGGATGTGAATGGATGTGCTAATGAGTGTTTGTGTTCATGTTGTTAAAATGTGTGTTAGTAAAGAGTGGAACTTGCAGTATAATAGCCCGCAGGACTCACGCAGTTGTGAGTGTGGTCCAGGACACTCAGGCTGTTGCTGCATTGTTTGATGTTGGCAGCTGCTTTGAAGCTTTATCTGAGCACAAGGGGGGCAGGAGTTTTTTCCTGGGCCAAGCTATACATCTGATAACCTATTTTGACACGGACACAAATACAGACACAGGCATCAGAATCCATTGACACACATCCATATGTACAAGAACATGCACAGATTTTGGCAGTCATGTCCTGAGGCAGCTTCTTCAGTCACTGATAAACACATTTAAGATGCTGTGACAGAAATTATTTTCAGTCTTGTCGAATATTATCAGATTACAGTTCTTTGAATTGAAAGGACAATACAGTACCTTTTTCATTTAGACTTAACCACAGCAAGCCATAATGACATGTTTGTCTACAGCACTGTTGATACACATGGTGTTCTGTTTACCTGTGGCAGAAATTTTGTGCCAAATTGAAATGAAGTGAAAACCATGCACACCTGTCTCACGCTAACACTGTGCTACACAGCTATTAGCGTGGGTGTGGTCAGAGGTTCAGCAGATACACCTTTTATCCCCCATGCTTTTTCTTCACACAAGATCCAGTTTACAGTTACTCTTAGAGAAGTCACCACCTCCACGTCCTTTTCTTGGCATGGGCCTATCAATAAAGACTGCTGATACCAGTTTAAAGATTAGCATTGCACCCACCTCATTAGCATGCTAATCACAGCCTCATTATTTGCAATGGGAAACACAAGATTAGTTAAAACGTCTTATGTAATGGATTTGAGTGTGGGCTGTAGAGTCAGCTGCAGGCTGTTGTCGCTGTAGTAGAAGTGAAAAGTAAAAGTGGGAGAAGCCTGGGAGGCTGAACTCATTTTGGTGAAGCAGTACTACAGCAGGCAAGCTGATGACCCTCAAGCTCCGTCTCAGGGACACACTACTATCTCAAATCTGTAGTACAGAATCTAATAATGTACACACACACACTCACAAATACCTTAAAGCTTAAGCAAGGACTTTGTGTAAAGACATTCTTCTCACAATCATGTGCACACATGAACAGACAGATGCATGACTGGTCCCATCCTCTCAGTTGACTGAGGGGTAGACAAGAGACATATGCTGCCACCTGTGCCCCCATGCCAGGGTGGCCACAGTGGGATATGGGTAGAGAGATGGGTTTTGTGTGTGTATGTGTGGGTGGGGTGGGGTTGGCATATGCCTGATTCCCCTCAGTGCTGGCAGCTCAGACAGACAGTTGCTCCCTCATCTGCTGCCCTGCTGGACGGGTGCCTGGTGAGTGAGCACTGCCCACCTCCCTTAGCTGCACTCTACTTTCTTTTTTTCTCTGTCCCTCAATGACACTGTTTCTTATACACCAACACAACACACGCACACCTGCTAATACTTTGCACCTCTGACCAGCCTCCACATGCTGCTCCACTCAACCTTTGCCTTGCACTGTGCTCTAATGAATTGAATACTCTAGATCTTGCTATTGTGTGTTTATGCACAATTCAAAAGGCTTTAGATATGACTGTATTCTTAGACTCGAATGCCAGCGTACCTTTTTAGGGAAGACAGCGTGTGGAACTGGCCAAAAAGCAAGGCTTTGTAGACTGTTAAAAACACTATGTTTTATAAGGTTTTGTACACAAACACACACATATATGGACACACACACACACAGAAATGGTCAGATGGCTGAGGCTATAACTGGTTCTATCCTCAGGGAAGTCTTTAATTGGTCACAGTGCTTTACCATCTGGGGCTGGAGCGACGGATGGAGGGAGGGATGAAGGGAGATGGTTGGAGCTCCTGTATGGGGTATAGAGAGGAAGAAAGGGGTGGAGAGGCAGTAAGTGCAGCACAGGGATGGAGCTTATTAGTTTTAATACCTGCACCTCCAGTAATATCGGAATCATAATATACTTGATAAATGCTGTTTATACTGTACAAGTGGGAAGGTGCATGAATGCGAGTGATTGCACATGGTGTGTTCGTGTGCCTGTGTGCATCCATGTGTGCTTGTAGGTGGACGGGTTATTGCATGGCAGCATTGGTGTGTTTGTATATGTGTGTGTGGAAGCGGTAATGACTCTGGGGTGTGTGTTCATGCTGATGTTGGCAGACGGAGCAAAACCCTGCACATGTGCTAACAACCTCCAGGACAGCAGCGAAGTTGAAGACAAACAGACACACACAGAGTTGGTGTCTGTGTGTATTTATCTCCTCCTGAGCACAGAGTGTTTGTTGTAATTTATGTTATTTGGATACATAAGCAGATGGAAGGCAGAAAATGCTAAAGAAAGTATATGACAGATAAAATGATGGAGAAAGTGGCTCTGAAGCTGGTGAAGATGAGAAGAGAAATAGGGACAGAGAGAGATGGAGTGTGATGCTGAATGGGATGGGGGAGTGGAGGGAATATTTCATGTGTTTAGGCATGATGAGTAAATCTTTGATGCTCTAAAGGATTTCAGTCAACGATAGCTTTGCACACAGCTCTTCTCAAACGCTCTTAGGAAGATTTGTCTTTCATACTCCCACCTCTCTTCAGACTACCCCTCCTCTCACGCCTTGCCTTTTAATCTGCCGCTTACTCTCCATCTTCCCAACACACTCACTCAGGCTCATTTCCTGGCTGGGCCTCAGTGAGAGGTAGTGTCACATTGTGTATATGTGTGTGTATGTGCCCATGTGTGTTTGCATGCATCTTAGTTCAGTGTTAAATCCTCCTCGTCTGTCTTTGTGTAAACAGCGTCTCATATCTGAAAGCTTCTTCTCACCATGGATCCCTCTCTTATCACAACATTCAGCCTTTTAACTCCACGTCACCATTCTCCTTCTACAATAACAAAGCCCACTCCTTCACTTGCTGCCCATCTTTCTTTTCTTTTCTTCTCCCACTTTCTCCTTTTGTTATACCTCTCCCTCTCTCTGCTTATGCTGTCCAGTGAGAAAACACAGGCAAAGTCCAATAAAACCAACTGGTGAAGCTTGTGCAAATGTCTGTAAATTCCACCTCTTCTTTCCATTTATTATCATATATTATATTGGTAATGCTTTATTTTTTGCTGTCATTTTTTGTCTGCTGTTTGATGCTGGGCAGGTAGAATATAGCTGGTTAATCAATGCAGCTGCCTGATGCTGCTGGAAACAAGGCTGTTGCAAACAGTGAAACTGAAACAAAACTAGTGGTCATTAAACCAAAACAATGAGCTGAAAGGTGCTAAAATGCTTCATAGAGCTGATGAGGAGCACTAAGAAACACAAAAAGCAACATCTTTCACAATATAAGTACCAAATCTGTTGTTACAATTAGAATATTGATCAGATGCAGCTTAGCATGCTAACACACTACCATGTGCATGCTAGATGTTGCATGCTAAATATTAGCATGTTAACCTGCTAATTCCTCATATGGTAACATGTCGTTCATGATTTTCCAGCCAGCACTTTCTTTCCATGCCGTCAAAGTTCCTTCTTCCTTTATTCTAGTACTAATTTCATACTTCACTCTGTCTGTCTTATACGAACCAATTGGTCATCAGATGTCATCCATTATATTCCTTTCTGAAATGACAGATAAAATAGGCTCAGAAATCCAGTCATTATCCTTGCATGTCTCCTTAAATGCTGCAGTTCAGTTCAGTATGTATTGTTCAGAAAATAAGGGACCCATGAAATACTTTTTTTTTAAAAAATTAAATTTCAGTTCAAGAAAAATCTTCATGCAAAACTTTGTCATAATATATTTGAAATACTATGACAGAATTATTGGCCCTCTAAATTCATGCATTTTACAACTCAGCACATGCTTGTAAAAACGTGCTGTGCTGGTAAGTTCTTGCATTAACTTGCTCTATCTTCTTCTAAAAAATAATATTAATAAGCAGCACACCCCTTGGGACTATTTGTAATTCAGTGACCCAGTACGGCTGAGTCACGGCTCTGGAGGAAATGTTTGGGTGAGCAGAGGGGAGTATCTCAGTCAGTTATACTACTGTGTGTGTGTCAGAGAGCAGCTGTCCCCTCAGGATTGACTGTGCGTGTGCATTTGGATGGGTGTGTAAGAGAGAGGGAGAGACTGCCCGATTTTGATGTGCCTTTCCTTCTACCTTTATAATGAGCTGTATTGGCCACAGGGGCCTAGTTCTGTTTCTGTCTCCTTCTCACACACACACAGAACATGTTACTCGCTTTACTAGTTTTATGACCCCTGAGGATAAAACAAAAAAACTTTCAATATGGTCATTGTTTGACTGACATGTAGAGTAAGCTGGTTAAAGAGGGATCAGCATTCAATAAAACATGCCTGTCTGTGCTCTAAGACAGTAGGACAAGCTGGAGGAGGAAGGAGGCTGAGAAAAACAGAATAAGTGATAATTGGGTGCTGACAAGCAACTAGTCTAAGGAGAAGGAACTCACCAGATAATATGGTGGAGAGAGGGGGGCGTGGATCATGAAGAGGGAGGGTGGTGGGGGTGGGGGTGAGGGGGTTCACATAGATGGAATAAAGCTTGAGTGAGGAGAAAATTGTGAGGAGAAAAATGGAACTGGGTCTGAAGAAGAATGACAGTGTAAGGAGACAGCAACGATTGCTTCAGAGACCCCTTTATTAAATGAAGAGCCCCCTTCCTTTCAGCCTCTGTGACCTCTGTGTTATAGCACAGGACACACACTTACACTCACACACCCGCTGAGAGTGATGTTCCATTAGCAGGGGACCTCGCAGCTCCTAACTGAAAGTCTCATATCGGCATCTGCAAGATCTCTCTTATCCTCTCACCCTTTTCTTTTATCCCCCTTTTTATTCCTATTTCATCTCTTCACATTTTTAGCAGATTGGAAGTGGTGTGTTGTGATAGGACCATGTGGAGGCCTCTTTGATCAGACAGGATAATGTTAGACAACTCATAATGCCTCATTTAAAAAGCAAATTACAGACAAATATATTTTAATCTGTTTCAATTTGTTTTATAAAATCTCAAAATCAAGCAATTCATGCTATGGGGTAATATGACTGGGGTTTATTCTCAATCTATGGTGGTTGATCCTGATAATAAACAATTGCTAATTCACTTATAATGTTTAAGGTGCCACTTTATTCTGTACACACTAGGCTCAGAAAGGAAAACTGGCTTGCTTTGATTGCTGCAAATGTAGAAAACTCGAGTTTATCATCCTGAAATATCAAGGGAAAGACAGGCCAGGGTTGACATGCAGTGCAGAGCTGAAATGAAAACCGCTGCAGCCCTCTAATGCACACAGCGTGACTATATGGCTGCACTGATCAGCAGAGGGAAAATAATATTTGAGAAAAAGATAAATACTAAATAAATACTTGATTAAAAAAATTAGATGATTGCCGATGAGCTATGAATTTCTGTGATCAAGCTCTGACATTTTGAAGATACAGTAATTATGCAATGGTGGAAAAGTTTTTTTGTTGCTTTTGTTAGCTAGATGTGATGATCAGTGTGTTATGTAAGCATTTACTCATTATTGCCAAAATTTATTCACTGATGTGAAAATCACTCATGCCTCAGACCGAGACCATAGCTGTGTCAACATCAAATGTTTGACAGCTTTCCAAGCTGAGAGCTGTTAGCTAGTTACAAATAATTGCAAGTGAATCCACAGTACCATCCTCAAATGTGCTGTCACATTGTGTTTCTCTATTAAGAAGTCCTGTTCTAAGGTATCAACACCCTTGCCATCAAACTTTTCCTATATGGACTACAGTTAAGTGCAGTAATTACATCTGGCTGTTTGAATATGATAAATTGATCTTCGCTTTTCTTTTTAAAAATTACTGAAATTGTTTGCATTTATTTTGAATATTATAAATGGATGATATTAAATTATTTACAATAATTATAAATGACAATTTTTTTTTTCATTATCATGTGGTTAAATTGCTTGCTACCCAGCATTAGCAGCTCTTTTTATTGGATTTGTCTAAATCATTTCTGAAATCAAGAACTCATTTGTTTGAGGAATTATTAAGACTTTTAATCAGTAAATCTACCTCATCAATATATTACTGCGTGAGAATAAAAACCTTGACTGGTATAACGTCAGTACCTAAGGGGGTTGGGGTTTGGCAAAATCTTTATTCTTGAGGAGGATTCTAAAATTATAGTTACAGTAGTTTTGGTCTGAGTCCATGTTCCTTAATGCTTTTGCTATTTCCCCACAATTTTCCTCCACACTTTTTTATTACTAGAAGATTTTCTAAGCTGTAGTCATCACAGGACCTAGTTTATAGTACACTACATTGGCTACAGCTTCCTTCAGCAGGGAACAGATTGCTTGAGTAAATGGAAACATAAAATCTTTTGGTACTGTACATTGTGGATTTAAAAAAGAAAATAACAAAAAACTAAACAAAGAACCCCCAACAGGCCTTACTAATAGCAGCACTATCCAACACATTATCATAAATTCACAGGAGAACATCATATTAACCATAACAACATTTTGCCACCTTAATAAATATGTATATTACGCTATATATGTGAAAATACAGAAACATACAAATGAAGGAGTGATGTTCTGTATCTTACGCCCAGTTAGGAGCATGGCTCATCTGATCATGCGTGTGTTGTATTATGGATATACCCCCTGCTGTGGACCTAGATCACACTGCAGCCTTCAACTCCCATCTCCTTTTTTTTCCCTCACCCCTTTCTTCTCTGTTAAAGAGGGCTCCCACATGTCTGTTTTTTAGCTTCAAGGCATGATCCTTGCTCTGCCTTTTTTTTTCTTGTTTTACTCCTCATCCTGTCCTTATATTATCAGTACAAGCTCTTGAGAATGGTGTGTCAGACCTCAGCTCGTCAGGTTGCTTTAGTGGTTGCTCACAGTGTTTTGTTTGAAGACCTAGTTGATTTCCCAGTCTCTTGAGAAGGTGCTCACTCTCTGTGTTGTTCGCCAAATTTGTGTTAGTGTTTGCATGAATTCAGGGAGTTGAAATAAGGCCGACAAGTACACTATCTATATATAGGCTACAAACAGGATAATAATAATCTATGTGAAGTAGTTTTTCCACTTCCTGTATTGAGTTGGTGTGTGTGTTTGTGTGTGTGTGATGGATTGTGGGATGTATCAAGCAAAAGAGCACCGCCTCTTTGTTATTCATCGTTTCTCTTTTCTTCAATTTCCTTTGTCTTCATCCTCACTTTCTCTCCTCTTCCTCCTACCTTGCCCTCCTTTCTCTCAGTTCCCCAATTGAACCACTTCATCCCTTATACTGACTCATCAACAGCTCTCGCCGAAAAGAACAAAGAAGTGGAGGATGTGAATGGGCAGGATAATGGATAATAAGTTTGTGAAAGACAGGTGTAGGCACTGTCTCTATTTATCTCTCTTTCTGTTACTTCGTGACCCAGTACGCCTGCATGTGTTGCAGGCATCCTGGGTCAGTAAGTGACGTCTGCTTGGTGATGAGACTGGACTCACATGAAGTGGAGCTGAGGATCGCCCACTCGCTCTGTTTTCCTCTCAGCAGTACTCTCAGTTTCACAGAGTAATTAACAATAATTACCCTACTGGCTTTGCCAAATGGCCCTTTGCTTTGCAGCAGCATGCACACACACAGACAGACACTTAAGGTCATTACATGCTGAAAAGTGGTAACCACTTCAGCTGTGGCTGAACATCTGCAGTGCTAGGAAGTAGTATTTTGACTGTCATACACTATAGTGCAAAAGCATATGGACTATCCTGGTCCATATAGTTTTGGCATGCTTTTAGACTGGGGCTGTTTTTCCTAGCATTTGTACCCTTTGTTCCAGTGAAGGAAGATCTTATTTGTAAAGCATTTGAAAAGCATGTAATTGCAAAAAAAAAAGAAGATTTCTTTGGTTTGAAACAACGTGACGTGCCTGCAACCCATCAAACACTTTTGGAAAGAATTGTTTTGCTGGCTGTGAGCCAGACTTTATTGCCCAACATTGGTTCACTAGGGCTTTTGTGGCTAAGAACAAACCCCTGCAGCCAGTTTCCAAGATCTTGTTGTACATTCCCAGAAAAGCAGAGGGTAGTATGGCAGCAGATTAAAGCCCATGGTTTTGGAATAAAATGGACAACAAACATATATGGATGTCCAGATACTTTGTTCAAGTGTCCACATACTTTTGGCTATATAGTGTAGCTAGTAGGATCAGCCCATCAGCTCTAAGTTTCTGCTAACTGCTTCACCATAAAGTTTGTTGCACTATTTGCCTGCAGGCATAATATTTAAATATAATGTGAGAGAAAAGCTCTTTCATGGATAATACCATTGTTACACACCTTTGATATATATTCCTTCATTTTGATTGGCCAGCAGCCAGGGGCAAAACATTGACATTTCCAAACTGAGGCTAAACTAGCAGCAGACTCTCAGTGAAATATACCACTGAGACAGAAACATGCATGTACACTTAACACTCACGCATTTTAATAGGGTCATAAACACACATGCATGTTCAAACAAATGCAGATAGAGACAATGAATTGACATCTGTGTGGGTGCATGCATGTGTTGTTTTTGTTGCTGAAAGAGGAGAATGCATGCTTGTGCGAGCGAGAACATTTGTAACAGTGGTAACATCCAGAGGGCACAGTGAATTTCTCCAGTTCCTCATGTAATCATCTTCTCCTATGACAAGACCGCAACAGAGAGCACAGAGTGTCGGGTGGTTAGATCTTCTCTGTCCGCTGTGTCCCATCTTTAAAAGCCACGTTCCCACAAACATTCACATGTGAAAGCACTGAACACACAAGCAAACTGCTCTTTCCTGTTACTTCTCTGTTTTTTTCTGCTTGTTTAACTTCAATAGCCATCTCACATGCTGCAGAGAGATGTTAAAAGTTTGAGTGCATGCAAAATGCACAGATCAGTCTTCATAAATTATCTTCTTCTCTTCTTGTGTCGTCTTTACAAAATCTCCTTTCCTCCATTTTTGTGTCCTTGTGTCCCCCACACTTCTATCCCTGTGTGACTGGACTTAAAAGGCCAGCTTGAGGGATGACAACCGTCGCTCACTTCAGAGGGCTGAGAGAGCAGGGGAAGATCAGGAATGGGGAGAGATGAAAGCAAAAATTGCAGATGAGGTAGAGCAGGAAGAGAGTAGTTTTAAAGATTTATAAAAGATTGACAGCTTCTGTGACAGTCAGAAAAAGCCGAATAACACAGATGTTTTTCTTCACATCCACACATGATAACCTCCATCTCAAAATGCAAAAGACTACCATTATTTATTTGTAAAACGTGTTTTAATTGCTAGTACTTAGAGATTCCTGTCTCCAAGAATGTAATGTAAATAAGGTAAATTAGCCTAAATCTTTCACAAAGTCTTCAAGTCATTTATTTTATGGTAATAAAGATTGGCTCAATGAGTTACAGTGAACACATGCACAGATTTTTGAAGTGGTGAACTGACTATGTGATGCCAAATGTTTTGAATATGCCACACTTTCCCATCCCCATTCTCACCAACTTCAGCACACTGTCTGGCAGTTTTGTCGATGTTAGTGGGGAAAATTAAATAGGGTTAGGTAGGGACTGTTTTCAACTGGGGATTGGTAACACATATGGTGTGCTGGCGAGAATTTACAGCAGTAGGATGCATTTCACATTAATGAAGAAGCATGCAATGGCATGATGTAGCTCATTAATGTGTTTGTAACAGTTTTTAGATAACAGTTGTAATCTTCAACTATGTTATATCAGGTTTTAGTTATATTTAATAGGATAAATTCATCGGTTTTGGTCTTACTTTGAGGTTTGCTGACTACAAGAAAAAGAGATTATTTCCAGATTTGTCTCTTAAGTCTGTTGTGATTATTGTAATTAGGCACACAGCAGTTAGTTAAGTAAGTCAATACAGTGTCCTCATAAGTGGCAAAAGTGAGTATATACACACACAGTCACTTTTGAATGAGTGCCCGAGAATGCCATCTCATGCTGTTCTTAATCCTTCCCAGATTGAGGTCAGTGGGGCTATTGGAGGATCTTGGTGTGTTTACAACCTCGGTCCGACCCTTGGAACTACTGAGATTGGCTGGTGCTATCTGATTGGTTCTGTCTCCCAGATATATCTCTATGTGTGGATCTGATTGGTCTGGAGGATTTTATGTGTTAAATATTATTGTAAGAAGCAGGCCAGGGGATATGAGGAATCAGCTTGCCATTTTCACGCTTTGTTACCAAGGTGGGGTCCGAAGAGTGGGATGGCAGTCAGGTTCAAAATTGGGTTGGTGTTGGGGGGGTTCGGTTGTTATAGTAACTCCCGGGTGTTCTCAGAGGCCCACAGCATCATGTGGGAGGGTTGCTATGGAAATGGCAGGTTGTAGCGTAGGTGTGTTGTTGTGGTAACAGTGTGTCTGTGTGAGGCTACCGTTCACTCAGTGTTGACTGGAGAGTCAGAATGAGAGGACTTGGCAACACTTTTTGTTTAGAGGTGGAGGTCATAATATTACAATACACACACGTGTGTGTATGTGTGTGGATAGATAGATACATACATACACACACAAACGCATGTACTTACACTCATGGGGAATGTAGGCAAAATTTTATTATTTTTAATCACTTGGAATTTTCCATTTAGACAACACGGACTTGTAGAACAATAACATAAGATCATATCATCATAATATAATTCCAGTGAAAATTAGTAAATGTTAATATTGAAGAATTATTGCCCAGCAATTACAGCCATCAGGAGAGGCAGATTGCTCACTCTTAACCTGTTATAAATAAAGCACCTGAATATAAACACTGGTACAGGCCCAGTGAGATTCCCATGTTTCTCATTTTATGATGAAACCAGCAAACAAATATATCAGCAGAACAGTTTTATTGCTGCCCATGACTACCATTAGCCTCCCTTGCTGCTTTATCAAGCCAATGAAGGTAATATCAAAGTGGTTTAGATGACATATTCAGTCAGACCTCGTCAGTATTTTCAAGATAGCTAAATCACAGGAAGCTGTTTATTCTTGTCTGGGCTCACTGTATATATCTCCAGAATGTGGCATCTCATTAAAGTGCCACTCTATCTGACCCACCTGATTACTTGCGTTATTTTTCTGCCACTTCTGTTTCATCGTTGCTTCTTTCTTTGAGTGTCTTGTTAAACTACACTAACCAGATGTCAAGCCTCTTTCCTCCGCCCCCACCATCTTTTTTTCTCTGATCTCTCTGCCTTTGTTGTCCCCCTCCCACCGCCCGTCGTTTGTTTCATTAGTGGTGTCTGTTTCTCTGTCCTTGCAATTCCCTTCTTTCAGTTTCACTCATGTTTTTACACACAGGCGCATGAGCACACACAGACAGTTTGCTGTGAGCTCGTATATACAGTATGTATGTGATGCACAAATAAAGATTTTTTCCTGCATCGTTGTTTAGTTGTAGCAGGTGAGTCGAGGAGAAGGACAGACCTCAAACGCACTGCTTTGTAATCTTCACAATAGCAATCCCTCAAGAGCCTGAACAGCCAAACATCTTGACAAAGCTCTCCACTAGTACATACCCACACAAAGCAATTCCATTTTCCTGGCCTCTAAGATGAGCTCACAGTCACCACATGGAAATGCAAGAAAGCTTCTCTCGACATTATTCACTCAATTCATTTTATCCCAGCCCAGCTTAAACGGTTGACTGCTGTCCGTTGTGAACGGCTAACACTGACGTCTCTGTATATTCTCTGTTTCTCAGGCATTGTGTCCATGAGCATATGTGCTCATATGAACATATGCTTGTGTGTGTTTACACCATCCGTACGTCTGCAGCCTCAAGTCATGCATTGTATAAATGACAGGGGGACAAACAGGATATCACAGCTGCGAGAGCTCACACTCAGTATACTGGCACTACTTTTTTTTATTATGACCTTAAGACCTTTCTTCTTTCATTAAAGAATAATGTTTTGGAATCTCAGGTCCAGTGCTATCAATCACTCTCTCTCTTTCTCACATATATACGGCAGCGCCAGGGTACATATCCAAAAATACTTAGCTAATACAGGCTCCTTTTTTAAAGCTATACATGTTTATTTCTGTCGCTGTTTGGACTGTTTCCAGCCTGTTTTCCTGAAATGATCACATCTTGAAGTCTCCACTGCTTCCTCTCACTTGACTGTCCCCCTGTCTCATCTCCCCTGTTCGCAGCCATCTGGCTTGAAGTCCGTCCTCTGTTCTCAGTTGTATTGTAGATGGAAGGTTTGGACTGAATTTATTACAGCAGTTTTAACTTGCAGTTTGTATATTTAGCATGTGTGATCAAAAAAAAATGTTTGAAATGTTTAGTGAGAGGGAATGTGGCTGTCAGATGCCAGTGTGGAGCTGTTATGTTTGTTACAGTAAACCATATGGGATGTAATCAGTTTGTAGAAGTGCCAAAAGGGTCTCTGGAGGCTTTTGGGTGTGTGAGATGGAGAAAATGCCAACACACAGTGATGTGAAAGTCATGTATGAAACAGGAAATAGAGGGCAATCACCTCAGAACAAAAGCTTGGTTGTATTATCACCTTTTCCTCACAATGGTGAGAAAATTAGATTTTCAACCACTTACAGCAGAATGCCTGTTTATTTTCACGTCCATAATAGCACAAACCAAAATAGCCTGTTTTATTAAAGCTAGTTTTCCACGTTTAACAACAGCAGAATTGCATGATATTTTAGAATTTTTTATGCACGTGTAGAGGGGTTCTAATCTGCCTTTATACTCCCCAACAGCCTCCAAATATTCTGACTCTGAGTCCTAATTTTCTCTCTTCTTCTTCTCTTTATTTCTGCAGTCATCGCTGACTCGTTGACAGTGACAGCTCCTGCTCAGACTCTGTCCAAGGTGGAAGGAGACACACTACAGCTTACCTGTGAGGTGTCTCGGACCACAGTGCAGCACACTCACCTGTCAGTGGGGTGGTACCTCCGATCTCCAGAGGATGCGGCTGCCCCGGCTCAGGAGCTGGTCACCTTGTCGAGGGACTTTGTTCTCCGCTCTGGTGGACCATATCGGCAGAGGATGGCAGCAGGGGACCTGAGGTTGGATAAAACCAGCGCCACAGCCTACAGGTTGACCATTCACAAGCTGCAGCCTGTGGACCAGGGCCTGCTCTACTGCCAGGCTGCTGAGTGGATTCAGGACCCAGACGGCAGCTGGTTCGCCATGACCCGCAAGCAGAGTGACAAGACTCAGCTCCGCATTCAGCCCACTGGTGAGTAAAGGGAAGAGATTTCATGGAAAAAAGGAGGAGGGAGCAAGGGTAAAGGCTGGTCTACTCTTAGGGCCCTGTCCTTTTGACAAGCACACACGCATGCATGTGGGCTGGCTTCCTCTGATTGCTGATGAGTATCTCACACTAAGCTCATTAGCTTACTAAAAAGGGCTTAACTAAACCTCCACAGACTCCCCACTTTTGTATTTGCGTCTGTTTGATGGGCAACATTACAAGCGTATCCAAGAATAATTTAACCAGCTTCAAACAGCGTGGGTGTTTGACACCGGAGACCTATGGCTTCCACATGTAGAATCTCTTCAGGCAACGAGCGGCCTGGAGATCAGATGCCAAGAATGGGTTTTTCAATCACTCCTCACCAATAATTATATCAGTCTAGTTTGTGTGTGAGTGCATTAGTGGGAGAAACCTCACTGGCTTAGGGCAGTTGTAAGGTCTCAAGGAGGAGTTTCTCTAATGGAAGGGAGGAAGAGGAAGGAGGAGGGAAGGGTGGCAGGGGGACATGGAGTTGAGTAAGTAACAAGAGGTTTGTGATGAAAGCACAAGGGAGAGACAAAGAACACATTGAGGTGGCTGGAGGAATATGCCTCATATGATAATGATCTAATAGGCTGTCAATATCTATCTAGACGTGATGGACCAGAAACAAAGACGGCTTTACGACTCCTCACGTGTCCTCATAACCTCCCACCCGACTTGACCCACTGTGCTGTGTTCATACATACATAAAGAATCCCTTTGTATGCTTCCAAGAAAGAGCCACGGAGATGGGTGATAAACTGTTTTGACATTAGCTCAATTACCAAGGCAGCACACAGTGGCAAGTGTCTCATGCCAGTAAATCACTTCAAAGTGGAATCGTTTTGCCTCTTCTCCATTAAGCATCAGATCCACTCTGGACCAATACAACTTGATGGTGCCCCAGATAGTGCTGGGTAGATGAGAGGGAGAGTGGTAACTCAGATGTAAAGCAGGTTTGTCAGATAAGTTCCTGCTACTTCAGGGAGGAGACAAAAGGCACAAAGAGCTCCCTTCTCAGCAGCACCCTTCGTCACTCTTTGTCTTCTCTGTAATCTATAATTGATGGAGGTGTTGTTGCGTGACAGAGAGAATAGAGCGGAGTTGTGCCACCGTGCACTGCTGTGGGTGTGAGTGCTAAAACTCGTGTGCGTGTGAGTTTATTGTGATATCTTCTTGTGTACTTACTTATTACGTGATGAGGGCACAGCTTTCATACCTTTAGGCTGAATGTGTGTATTTGATGTGTGCACCTGTCTAAGTGCATATGTGACAGAGAGAGTGAACGGCTTCTCCATTAGACTCCTATTATAAAAGATGGAGCAAATCTCAAGACAGTCCCATCACCAGCTAATCACCCACAGCCGGCATCAGAGAGAGGAGTAACGGACAGAATCCTAATGTACCTTTCACTCTCTGTTTTTACTATCTCTCTCTTCCTTTCTCTTTTCTCTCACCTCCTCCTTTGTTCCCCACTCTCACATCACCTCTCATTTTCTGCAGTCATGTCTCATCGCTGCATTTCTTTCGTGCTCCCTCAGTTTTTCTCCATCGCCACTTCCTCCTTACTCCATCTGCTACTTGCACAGAGTCTCTGCATCCTCTCAGTTGAACTCTTCCTGTTAGACATGGTCCTAATAGAGCTCCATGCTGGGTTGGTGACCAGTTCTTGTCAAAGCAGGCCGTGGCTCTTTTAGCTTTGCTCCCCTTCCTTCACATTTAATGACATTCAAATGTCATAATACAATGTCTTGCTGTGCTGCCGCCTTGTTGTAGCAAGGCTGTTCTTTGTTTTGGCATCTGTGGGTTGTTCTCTTCAAGCTATTATGTGCATGTTTGTGTGTACTAGGGCTGCAAGTAATGTTTATTTCATTATCTATTAATCTAATGACGTTTTCTTTTTGGTGCTTTTTTGTTTTGTTTGTAAAATCTGAAAAATAGAAATTAATGCAGTTCCAAAGAGACATACAGTCCTAAAACCAAAGCTATCCAATTTACAATGATGGAAAAACTGACAAAAGCAACACATACTTATATCTGAAGGGCTGGAACCATAGAGTGTTTGGCATTTTTATTATATTAATAATAAATTATATTAATAATAAAAATGATAAAAATTGTCAGCAATTAATTTAGTGTTTTTTTATTGTTTCTGCACAAGTAAACACACATTATGTGTTTGTATGCCAACATTTGGTATGTGTGAACATTCATGTGTTTGTGTATGTCAAAACAATACCCCCCTCCCATCATAATGCTCCCCTGTATAACGAGCACCATACCAACAGTAGGCTTTGAACTTTTCCACGAGTGTGTTTCTCAGCAAGTCTGTTTAAAGTCTTTGTAATTACAGCTCAGGGCTATCACCTCACTGAGAGGCAAAGCAGCTGCCTCTGATACATACTGTGCTCATCATCTAGAAATTAGTATAGTAAATAAAAAACTGAACACACAGTCATGCACGCGCACACACATGCAAACAGGACAGCAAATGCGCAGTGTAATTTGGCCAACTGGAGGAGCTAGCACCAGCAGTGTTTACTGTTCTGTCTTAGCCCGTGCAGGAGGAGGAAGAGAGAGCGCCTGACTCTGTTTCAGACTGCTGAAGAGAATTTTAATTAGATGTGTTTTTTATTGCAGAGGTGAAACCAAGGGGGGAGAGAGCAGAGCTCTCTGAAAAATCAGCGTTTTACCGGAGCGATGCGCTGTGTGACCTCAGCGTTCTCTAGTTTCTATTCTCTCTCCCGTTGGCACTAACTGATGCTATTTTACTGCCCCCACCCATCCCTGGCCAACTCAACCCCCACCTTTACCCCCACCACCCCCCACAATTTCCTCTCTTTTTCTTTCAGCATGCAGGATCAGCAACCCAAGAAGCAGCTGTGTTACGCATTTTATTTCTAGCCCATATTTAGACATCAGTCTTGTTTTACGAATCAGAAACAGGTTGTTTAGGAACATAACAAATGTCTACCCATACCTACAGCTCTTTCAATTCTGCTGTTTTATTTAAAATCTACTGCTGTGTTCAAGGTTTTGTACATTTACTGGTATTTGATAGAAATATCTCACCTTACTAAGAAACAAGATTGTGCAACAAAAAGGCATTTTCTCTTTTGTTTGGGTGTTTGCAGTAACTTTTTCTTTAGGTGTCAGCTGCCTAACCATATTTCTGATTACTCTACCAAACACCTCTTTAACCTTGATGTTCCCTTTGTTTCCCCCCATCTCTCTCACTCAGATCGGGACTTCAGCATCCAGGTGAGCACGGAGCGACGGTCCTTCACGGCCGGTGAGCCGCTGGAGCTTCGCTGCACCATTGAGGCCCAGAATGTCCCCGAGCGTTTCTTCTCGGTGTCGTGGGTCTTCAGCAGCTCACCGGTGGCCGTGGTGGGCCCCAGTGCCGTGCCTGTCCTGGGCCCCGATTATGTCGCCCGCGAGGCGGCCGGTCACATGACTGTACGTAAAGAGAGCCCCAATGTGCACCTGCTCAAGCTGCAGCACCTGCGCCCCGAAGATGCTGGGAAATACATCTGCCGCGTGACAGAGCGGGAGAAGACACCCACGGGAGACTTCATCGACCGCAGCAAGAGGTCTCGCAATGTCCAGATCACAGTCCAGCCGCTCAGTGAGTAATCATGTGTTCACGAGGCCACTGGCTTGCTTGTCCTGTCCTTAGTTGTCAATTACACAAAGAATGATGAGCTTTTCCTAATATGAGTTTTATCTTCACATAGGCAGTGGAGAATGTCATACTGTGCTTCTCTCTAGCCTCTTTATCTCTCTGTCTCTCTCTCTTGCTTTCTCTCTCTTCTTCATTCTCTCTCTCTGTGTCCCTCACTCTCTCCACAAGGTGGCCAATAACAGATAGCTGCACAGCCTCTATTGTTAGCTGTGAGTAAGAGGGGAAAGGATAATGGTGCTCGTATTCCTGATATATTTTCTGTTTGAGTGGATTGCTAAGGATTGGTAATGCAGCATTATGGTCCCTCCCATTTCCTTGGCTTAGCTGGGAGGGGGGTAACACTATAGTAGGATAATGGAGAGCAGAAGAGTCCAGACTCAAGAAGGCTGAGCTAACAGCCGTGAAATGAAAGCGTGGAAAAAGAAAAGAAGCAGTGAAAGGGGCCGAGCTCTCCAGGGCCCTCTAAGTGGTTTCCCCAGGCTAAATTAATGTGTTCTGCTGGGGCAGTCCTCTACAGTTGGGTTAAGCAGGGCTGGCTGGCAGGGCTGTGCCAGGCTTGCAGCTGATTGATGCAAATTTACAGTCAAACCTTAAAAACTGACTTGCTGACAATCGTCTCATCTGTCACTGAGATGTTCCTCGCTGGCAGCGGCAGCAGGAAAATGCCATTCCCATCAGTTTTGGGTCATATGCTCCACCCCGTCTTCTCTTTGTACCTCCATGTCTCTTAGGACTGGAATAGTGCTATGTAGCCAGCTGCTACCAGTATAATAAAGCATGATAACCACAGAGTAGTATCTCCTCTGAAGCAGCCAACGCTACTGTGTCCTGACTGCTCTGCACCCCCTGCTAAATCAGCCCAAAACAATGGCCCCAAGCCTGCAGCACTCTCCTGGGAGCCTCTCTGTATGGGAGGTTTTGTTTTTCCAACAAAAGACCTTAATGCCCTATAAAAGATGTTTATAGTGTTTACACAGGATAATAGCCATGGTTATTGGAGGGGAACTTCCATGAAACACAGCAGTGGCGGTCAGGCAGCATTTATTCCATGCACAAACTGCTCCCATGTCTGTTTCCTCTCACCTGTGCACACACAGATACACACACAGATATACACACACATACACACACACACACACCACACACACACACACACACACACACACACACACACACGTTTCAAGATGTGCTTCATCACTCTAATTGTGGGAATTGGGTGAGAGTTAGTAATAGGGTGCGACAGGGGTTAGAGTTGATGAGTCAGAGGCAGGAAAAGGTGACAGCGAAGGAAACACAGAGGTAAACACTTGTGACAAATCAGTGTTGATGGATGAGTTTACCTCTGCAATGAGAAAGGGGGAGAGAGCTTACATGCCACACTGAATCTCTATCATACAGATAGAAATGACAAGAGCAAGGGCAGGGGAAAAAAGAGGGGGTATGCTGTAATGGGGAGAAAAATGCTCTGTAGTTCAAAAATAAAGAAAGTACAGCTATTGGGGAAAACTGAGAAATGAAAAAATAAAGTTCAAAGAGAATGAAAAGGGAAAGTTGCAAAAACACAAAGCTGACCAGAAATGAGACAATTTGAAGGGAGAGAGGATGGAGGATCTACATTTATAACTGTCTCTTCACGTCTCAGTGTCAAAAATGATAGAATATAGTATGTTTTTAGCTGCAGAAAAACTATGAAGCTGTTAAAATAAAAGACAAAAAGAGACAAGAAAAGGATGAATGGTTTTCCTTTTGTTCATTTGAGTGTGATAGAAGTAAGAAGCGAGGTTATTCCATATTCACAGAGAGCTCATGCTTATTAGGAGGGCCAGCGAGCTGAGAAGGAAGCAGCAGAGCTTGGCCTGAGGGGAGAAAAAAAAAGGAGAGACCTTGAGCCACACCATCTAGAGACAGCAATGTTGGCCCCACAGGGATAAAAAAGCCTTTGGGTCAACCACAGCTCTATAATGTTTGATGGACGCTGAAGTGATGAGAGTAAAGATAAAGCAGAAAAACAGAGCAGAAGAGCCAGTAAAGACTTTTATCCTCCTCCTCTTCTGAAGTGCCGCTGAGTCCTGTGATCTCGGTCTTCTCTCCTGTGCCCATGTGGACTTGGTCAACAAGCTACTCGGGGGTTCAGAGAGAGAATCTCAACCCCTCCCTCACACACACACACACACATACACACACTAACCATGGCCTCTTCTCTGGCTGTCACTCTGATGTGCCTGAGGCCAGTTACGAACTGCACTTTCGTCCTCTTGCACACGCTCTTGCATGTAAGTATGCAAACACACCTGCATGGCACTAGGACAGGATTGTGTTATCCTCCTGGGAACAGGCTCAGCATTTTGTTTTATTGCCTGTGGCCCCCTGTACTCTCTGAATGTTTTAACACAGAGAGTGTGATTTTTGTTTTTTGTGGGATTCATCATGAGAAGGAGTTGAGATTTCGAGGGACGTTTTCTAACTCCTTCTCCAACTGTCTTTGTGTGTCCTATATACTTCTCATGCTTATTTTGTTCTCCCTCTCTTTTTCCCTCCCCCTCAGAGAGCAACATCACTGTGTCATTGTCCAGTAACTCCTCTGAGGTCCTAGAGGGTGACGTGATCCACTTGACCTGCTCAGTCCAGTCCACTACAGGTCCCCTGTCTGTTGTCTGGCAGTGGACAGACAAGCAGGCAACTGGACCGGCCCAGGAGGTGGCCTCTTTGGATCAGGATGGCACAGTTTGGCACAGCCCCACCTACAGAGAGCGCTCCAGTTACGGGGAGATCCGTGCAGAGAAGGTGCGAGCCGACACATTCTCTCTGTCCCTGTACAATGCCCTACCTGGGGATGAGGGTCAGTACCGCTGCACTGCCACTGAGTGGCTTCAGACCGGCACTGAACCAGAGCTAAATTGGGAGAAGATAGGAGAGAAGTCAGCCACCAAGACAGTCACCGTGAAGACTGTTGGTAAGTTATTTCAGCCTAATTTAACCCCAATGCTGTGTATATTCTAATACTCTCAAGTCAGTAAAGCATGTAAACACTCAAGATAAGACTGCATGTCTGCATACATGCACACCAAATGAAAAAGAGGCATATGGTTTGTGATTTGCTAAAAACTGATGAATGGCTCAAGCAAAACATGCATATATGCACATAGTAGAAAACACCATGATTTATTCATGCACTGCCCAGGGGAAAGAGCTATTATGACACACACATACTCACTCTCTCTCACACACACACACCACATGCCACACATCAAGAGCAGTGCTTCTGTGACACCCATCATAGATGCAGACACACACTCACACTCACCCATATGGATTAGCCAGAATTATTAGAATGGAAATGCAGCGGCAATGTGTTTCACAGTCTGTGGGTCTCCTCTGTCAGTGCTGAGTTAAGCTTAACATCCTCGGTACAGGCTGAGGAAGCCACTGGAGCGGAGCAGTGAGGAGCTGGCAGACCAGGAGCACCAGGCTCAATGCACACACACACACAACCAACGGATTAGCTCCCTGCAGCAACACATAGCGGTGCTGCAGAGAAGAGATGTCAGTTTTTAAGTGGCCATTTGTTAAGTTCGGGCAACAACAGAAACATTAGTTTGAGGAACAAGGGACGTATTATGCAAATCAGGGAGAAGGAGTCCGAAGCTGCTCATCTCTCTTCAGACACACTCCTCAACATCTCCTCTCCCTCTCCTCCATGCTTGTTGATCAAAGGATTTTGTGTGCGCTGTTGTGTGACGGTCACTGCGTGTGTTTTATTCAGTCTCAGATTTGTAGTGGTCCTCATTTTTCTCACTTTAGCTTCCAAATGCAGTATTATTGGACCTAAACCTGCCATGCAGATAGATTTTTTTTCCTCCTGTGTTTCAACTTTCTTCTTTTCCACAACTCTTGCCTTGCTTACTTACTCCTTGAATCTAATAAATAAATAAAAAAAGGAGAAACCTTGAGCTCAAGTTTTCCTTCTGAGCTCAGACTGGGCTTCGCACTGACCTGTCCTCTGACTGAACCAGAGGCTGTGTAGTGCCTTAATGTTGTTCATAACTTCCTTCTTTATGGATTCCCTCTGCTTTGCTGGCAAGACCCTGAGGGGGTTAGAGAGAGAGGTTTCCTCTGGGAATCTTATGTTTTTGTTGCCACAGTGAAGACAAAGGTACTTGGTTGAGAGTCTTCTTTCCAGCTGATTGGCTTAACAGGGCCTCAGGATGCCTGGGGTGGCAAAGTGTGTACATGTGGGAAGCCTACATATATAAACACACACAAACACACACCAATGTCTCACAAACACTCACAGACACACTCTCCCACTCCACCACACACATTTTGTATAGTGAAGGAAACAAACACATTCATGTTTATTCACACAAACAAAAAGACAGGGTTGTATGGGAAAAATGGATGGGCGTGAAATCCTCTTTTCTGTCACAGAGGCAGGCAGACAGTGAGGGAAATGGATGGATGGAAGAGGGGCGCAGGGCGATGAGAGATAGAGTGAGAGGAGAGAGTTATTGTCTATTAGAGAATTATGGCCCCAGGCGGCTGTCCCAGCAGTGGCCAAGTCTGGACAGAAAGCCATTGATTACACACCCTGAAGGACACCGGGGAGGACGGCTGTCAGAGAAAGACAGAGGGCGAGAGACAGGGCTGTTGACAAGAACATAATGGAGAAATCTGCAAAATCTCAAGGAAATGAATTATCAGATCTGGCAAAACCTAACCGTCTTTCTCATATTCAAGCGCGATCATTCACATTCATTGAAATGCCCCAAAATAGGTACAGCAGGGCCAGATTATTAAAGGGCCACGGATAAAAGGGATTTTTCCTTATTTAGCCTGTCTGTCTTTCTCTCTCCCTTGTCTCCCTTGCTTTCCAGTGTAGGTGTGTCTTGGCAATAATATATGGAGTTGGGTGAATGTTTTTAGCTTAATGAGGATAGTTTAGACTTGGTAGGGAGCTGGGCGTAGATCGAACATCGGCGCTTAGAGGAAATCTCTCCCCTGGGTTTTCTTTGTTGCATCACCATTAATTTTGAGGCACTCTCACAGTCAGGTGCACAATCTCATACTTACACACAAGCGCAGGTTAGTATATACATACACATGTACATGCATAAGGTAAATCGCTGTCTTTAGGCACTTTGGCCATAATGATGGAAGAAAATGCTTGTGAAGCTCGAGAAACACTTTTCAGATAAATAAATTGGTGCACTTTAAGTAAATACAGTCTGTATTTGTTCCAGCAGGGGGCTTTGTTTCTCTTGGTGGCCATGCATTAAAGGAAAGTTCCTTACTGCAAATGATTATAAAGCCCTACATCCTTTGATGGACTGAGAGCTTTTACAGAACAGACTCAATCACATATCCACGTTGTGGTGTGCTATTATGCAGTACTATGTTTGAGGGGCTCATTATTGTGTCCATCATCCTAACATCTTCTCTCCTCTTCTTCTACAATTTAGAGTCCTCCTTCATGGTGTCAGCCTCATCACGGACTCCATCTGTAACCTTCGGAGACTCATTTGACCTCCTGTGCCTGGTCAAGCCCCGTCACAACCCTCGTGTCCCCACTTCTGTCACCTGGCGCTTCATGCCGGCTGGTGCAGATGCTGATGGCGAGGATCAGGGAGAGTTCAAAGACCTGGTGACTTTCACCCGTGAGGGCACGCTGCAGTGGGGAGAGCAGCTGCTGGGGCTGGGCACCCGCACCACAGTGGACCGCTCTCACTCCAACACCAACTTCCGGCTGTCAGTGACCCGGGCAGGGCGCCGAGAGGCGGGCAAGTACCAGTGCACCGCCATCCTTTGGAGGAGAAACTACGACAACAGCTGGAGCAAAGTAGCCAACCGCACTTCCAACCTGCTTGGCATCAGTGTCCTACAGCCAGGTAAAACTGCATGGCTGCTTGCCAGGCAGACACATACCTAATTGGAACAGACACAGACCAGCACACAAACAGGGATAAACACAGATTCAGACACACACTCGCACACATACACACAGAGTGAATTCAGCAGAGCTTAGTGGATTTCTGCCTCTTCTAATTGCTCTTAGTCTCTGGTTTAGCCATTAATTGGAGTGTGCGCGGACATGGGTGCGTGTGTGTGTCTGTGAGTGCAGGGCAGGGTGGAGTCTCCTAATGGAGAGCAGTGAAAGGATTGCTAAATATCCCACAGGAAGAGAAAACTGAGTGAAAGAGGTAGGAGAGAGGGACAGAGACAGAGAGAGTGAGAAGGAGAATGAGCGATCTGTCCTTGAACCTTTTTCCTCAGCGGAGGCATTAAACTGTCTACACCACCCTCATTGGCACTCTGTGCTCCACACACACACACACACACACAGAAAAAACCATTCAGACACTGCCCAATTAGCAGCTGAACACAAACAACAAACACACACTGACACACGGACACACACTGGCCCAATTTACCCCAGTCTAGTGTGCCTGAACAGTATGATACTTCATTTATTCAGGTGAATGTGCCTGAGGCGAATACTCATCCTGCAGTGAAAAAAAACCCACCATTGTTGTCTGGCTTTCAAAGCTGTCCAGCAAAGCATTGTGGTACTTGAAGTACCAGTGGGGTCCAGATTTGTTGATTTGGCAGGAGGAATATGAGCAAGGTGTGTGGGCGGTGGGAGGTAGGTTTTAAACTTGATGTAATAAGATCAGCAATCACGCAGCATCTTCTGAATTGCCTATTGTGTGTATGTAACATTATATTATTGGTGCAGACTTGTGTATTTTGCCTGCCTGCAGGCCCCTTCCCTGTTCAGGTGAAGGGAAAGTAAGATGCTGTATTGAGTTTACAGGCAGACTGTGGTCAATAACACTTTAAAAGTGAGCCAGTGGAATGTAGTCACATGTACAGTAAAGACAGTCTCTAAATTCTCTGCTGCTATTGATTCAGATACACACTCGATTCAAACTGATGTAAACACACACACACACACAGACAGACACACACACACACACAGACACACACATATGCTGTAGCACCACAGCACAGAGATGGTGCTTTACTTGCTTGACTGACTGTGCTCTGACCTTAACCATTCACGCAGAACACACCAGTGTCCCCGGGCCCTTCACAAGTTATTTGGAGATCGACTTTTCATCCTGAATGCTCATTTACCTTCCCCCTGTGTGCAGTTTACTTTGTCTATCTTTAACCAGAAGAATCTGGGGATGCGCATAACCCCCCACCCCCCACACTCAGAGACATTTTGCAGGGGAATAAATAGTGGGTCCACCTCCCACTCTCCTCTCTGGCAGTGTCTCCATGACAAAGTGATTAGTTACCTTGGTAATGTCATCAGTAATCGTGACAATGTGATCAGTTGCAGGCTGAAAGCCAATCAGTAACCATAACGGAGCAATCATTCTGTGTGTAAGGGCACTATCTCACAAGGGAGGGCGAGTGACTTATTCCTCTATCTCATTGGCTGCCGAGACCCAGTTCAGCCCTGGTCATGCCGTGTTCATCTCTTCCAGCTCCTGTGTTTTTTTTGTTTTTTTTTTGTCAGACCTTCATTTAGACTGATGATTCATTTGTCAGAATGTAGGACGTCTCCTTCTGCCTCACGCCTCTCCTCCCCATCTGCTTTTTCCTCTCTGTTTTCCTAAATGTTAACCACTCCTGGCTAAATGAGCGGCTGGCATTTTCAGTTCCTCTCTCAGAGAAGTGGGATAAAGGGGAGTGTGTGTAATGAGGTGTGAGCAAACACAGCATCTGACCAGATACATAATTGAGAGACTTTAAATCACGCTTCCTGAGGTACCTGCTCAGTATGTATAAGATTGCCTCACCAGCATTGTGTGTGCACATACATATGTGTGGGCATGTCTTTAGTTCTTGCATGAATGCCCCTGCAACTGTGTTTCTTGTGCCTCAGAGAGCTTTCATATGCTTACTATGCATAATATACGGAAGCCTACCTCACCCCTGATACCCAGCGATGCAACAGCCGAACTGTTTCTTTCCGCTTTCTGATGGTCCATTACACCACCATCTTGTATTCAGAGGAAAGACGCGTGTGTGTGCCGAACATGAGAAGGTTTTCAAATGTGGAATGACACTCCTCATTAAATCATTGTAGAACTTCAAAAGCGGAGTGAAAACTAGCATCAGAAATAGCACCCTTGATCCAACTTCCATGCATCTTAGATCAGCAGAAGAGAAAAGTTGGATGTAGATAAAAGCTGGACTGAACAGAAGCAGTCAGCCGGTCAACGTGATGTTTCGTCAAATGAGTGAGGTGCCTGTAGCCCAGCCCAGGCCTACTTCCTGTTCCAGATTGCATTAGCAGCAGACTGCCTATGTCCAAGTCCCCTGAGTCGTATGAGAGGAGTTCACCGCTATATCTGCACACACACACACGCAAAGACATACATTGTAAGAGCAACCCTGCGCAGTAGTTGGGCTTGAACTGTCCACCATAAGCTTCATGCAGCAACCCAAAGCACACAGGAGCACAAACATCATGTTCATGTCTACACACAAACATGCAATACATGGATACACACTGGGCAAAGTGTAATTATCTTATGGTAGAACATGATTCAATATTACCCTTCACAATAGAGGATCTCCACCAACACACAATATAAATAACCTAAACACATGGTATACAGTTCCACATACAGTAGCAGTAATATTAGATTTCACCTGATTGAGTTTTCTCTTTGTCTCTCTCTGAAATACAATAATGGCAAACACATGTTCAGCATGGCAGATCGCCAGGGAAGCCTCAGTCTCTACGACACAATCTAATATCATCTACTCATAACTCAAATACACACACACACACACACACACACACACACACACACACAAAAACACACTCTTTGTCTCTCTGACACACACACACAAAACACGCAAAACTAATTATGCTGAATCTTCCCTAATGGAACCAGAGTTTAGATTAATGATGGTTTTGGGAATTCAATACATTTTTCTCATCATTTCAGTGTGTGCATGTGCACATTTGTGCGTGTATGTCTGGCATGAGGAGCGGGATATTAAGACCGTCTGGTTATTGGCTGAGCTAGAATGATGATGGTGATGATGGGGGGTGGGGGGGGTGTCCCACTTAGAGTTTCTCCTCATCTCTCCTCACACACCTACGCTTGCTTGGCTACCTTGTGCTCACATGATCAAACATCACGACGCAGCAATGGATGCCTTTTTTTGTTGTTTTGTTTTGCTTATTCTTATCCTCCTCTCTTGTTTTGCTCTCTTGTGGTTGCACTTTGAGTTAGAGAATGTATGCCTCCTACTTTCTCCTACTTTATCTTGTCCTGCGTCATCTGTTCCGTCTCTCCCTCTCTCTCTCTCTCTCTCTCTGAGATTGTACTTGAGGGTATCTTCCCGTTTAATATGGGCTGGCACTAGCAGATGCCGCATGTGCTCTCATTTCATGCCAATGAAAAACTCGCCACCCAGCTGTTATTGATAGTGCTGGCGTCACTGGGGTGATTGGAGATTCCTGCTTATCGGGGCATGGATAGGAGCTGTCTGTCTTCATTAAGGCCCGGCCTATCGCCTTGCCTCTTCATCTCTGTCTTTACACATTTTGTTCGCACTCTCCCCATAAGTCTCTTTTAATGTCTTCTTTCCCCTTCACTCTCACTTAGCTGCATGTTTCCCACCACGCACGCCCCCAGCTTCTTTCTCACTCTTGTGATTTTTCAATATTTTATAATTCCCTGCTTCCCTCCTCCTCATAATTCTCTCCGTTATGTTTACATTTTTCTTCAAATAGCTTTTTCACCATTGTCAGTATTTCATGAATAATAAGGATATGGCAACTGTGCTTGTTTGCACACAATAGCCAGTTTATCACAGTGTTATTGTTAGTGACAAGGTTGTAAATCTATTGTGTGCCCCGTTTTCAGCAGCAGTGGATATAGTTTGGGTTTGCCCAGAAGCTCACCTGAGGCAGAACTCTGCATATGGGGTTGACTGTATGTCAGCAACATGTCCCCTGCCTCTCTTACGTACAGTTTATATGTTGCATGTGCAAATAATAAGAGTGCACTCACAGCCTGACTGTCTGCACACACATATTAACACACAGGGTCATAATGGGTGATAAATGAAGAGCCTCTGAGGGGTGCACTGAAACAGAAAATAATTTCGTAAAAGGTTTTTGATTAATCACGTCTGTTTCAGGCATTCAAGGTCAGGCTCCTTCCCTACATGCCTTGTTCTTCACAAGAGCAAACCCTTATACTTTCTCTGTCTCTCATGCAAGAACACAGGTGCATTTTTCTGTCAAATACAATCCAATCTAGGCCTCATTTCCTTGTTCGGCCCAATCTGCAGACACAATGAGATTCTCTGTGTTGTGTCTCTCCATCTCTCTTAAGCACCTTTTATGTGTGTGTGCGTGCACATGCGCGCTTGTGTGTCCTGCTGCTGATGTAATTGAAGTCGTAACTCAGAGCTAGCTACAGTGCTGCTGCTCCCCATGTAAATCAGTGGCTAATAGTAGGAGCAGAGCAGGAGAGGCTCAGCAGCGCCTGCCTCCTGAATACACACACATACACACTAGCCATTCTCTAGCCTACGCTAACTGAATAACCACTGTTCTCTGTGGTTTAATGGGCATTATGTGTTTTATGCTTATTGGCAGACCCTTTTCAAACACACACAGACAGGCACACTGCTCAATCTGATATGTCTTTATGCTCTCCCCTCCGTGCCAGCTTTTTCTGGGCTATTAATCTCCCAGAGTTCCCCTGCCCTGACCCCCTGTCTTGCCCACGTCTTGTGCATCCGTTTTCCCGTCGGGGCAGCCTGCGTCCAGCAATCACTCTCCCAGACAGGCAGGAAGGAAGAGGGAAAGTGCAGTCAGTGCATCAATGTGTTTGTACTGTTGGTGGAGAATAGAAATTACTGTATATGGGTGGAGGTTGCGTGTGTGCATGGGGCTCTGTCTGGGCGTGTTCAAGGCTGCTTTTAACGTGCACAGATCTCCATAATTACCCCAGTCTTAATGATATTGTAGGGGGAGTTGGAAAGGGAAGGGATGAGGAGTGGTAATATCCCTCTGACACAATGGGATCATAGATACATCGCAGTCATTAGCATAGAAATTAGGCTCCCATTTTGGCAGAGGAGCCACTTTTCAGTCAGGAAAACCCCATCCCTCAATGCTTCAGACTAGCAGCCTGCTCTAATCTGCGCCCCCTGGGTTAGAGGTCCAGACGGGCACAGGATGTGCAGCATGTTAGTGTGTGTGTTTATGTGTTTATGTGTTTGAGTGTGTAGTGTTGCAGAGGCTGGCAAGGAGCAGCAAGCCAAAAAGTGAGCTGTTCTGCCGGGGATCAGGGCGTATCTAAAGCCCTCAGTCCTGACATGCTTGGGGTCCTGGCCGTGGATTAGCCCAGGACTGTGCTAATGCTAATGCTAAAGGCGGAGCAGGCAGCCATTAAGACTGTAAGTCCTCTGGAGCAGAGCTGGAGAGACTGCCTGCTGCTTACCGAAATCCCCCCAGGAGCATGTTCTCACTTTCTGTCTTTTACATCTCTCTCATCTTTTCCAGGCTTTTTCCCTCCCTCTGCACTCTCACTCTCACTCCTCCGCTCTCTGTTGGTAGGTGCTTGTGAATATCTGTTCAGTTTGGTGATATATCCCTTAACTCTCCTATTTTTCTTTCATCCTGTCTTCCTTAAAAAAAATCCCATAGCTCTGTCTGCTTTTATTCATCTGTCTGTCTTTTCTCTTTATGTCTCTTTCTCCCTGTGTCTTTTCCACTCTGCTCTCCTTCAGCTAAGTGGAAACATTACATCTGTGGCCCAGTGGCCAGGTTGTTAGCTCAGCGGTCATTAAGTGCATATTAGACTATATCTAAAAAGAAAGAAAATGTTAGACAGAGACCCCACCAGCACCCCTAGTGTTTGCACTTCATTTATGACTAATTAATATTCATTAACCCACAGGTGAGGCTGCTGAATATTTATGATAGTGTCAGATGATTAGACAGAGTGTGATCAGGAGAGACATAGATCATAGTTACACAGAAGAGGTGATGAGTGGTCAAAATGACGACTGTGATGAAAGGGAGATAAGAGGGGTGAAGCAGACTTTTCAGCCCTAACTTTAGATCCTGTCCTGTATTCAAAGACTTCACCTGGAGCAGCAGCATAAAACAGAGATTTGAAAATGAATTGAATTTCCTCTGCAGTCAAAGAATAAAGGATAACATTCTTTCATTTACAATCTCAGCCTGTATTCTCCTCTGAACACTTAGCCAGGCAGTTTCATTGCTCCTTTGAAGTTATCCTAAAATTTTGTTACAAGCTGTGGTTAGTGTGCGCTGACATGCCACAGAAGCATCCTTAGCTGTACACTTCTCCTCCCCCTGGACTCAAACTTGTTTTCATCTGCTCTGCTTCATAAACAACAGTTGTGTGGTGCAGCTTTTGGGGATTGGGGGCGCACTTTGCTATCTTTCGTCCTTATCAAAACAGAGCTGTTTGCAGCCTTTGTGTACTTACCTCTGCTGATAAATAAAAGGAATAAAGACAGTTTTGTCTCAACTCTGCAGTTTCCTGTAGCTATTAAACAGACAAATTGGGCACATATGGGAAAGGGGTGAGACAAGGGTTCAATGAGCCAATTAGTGACTGTACTGTGCAGTTTTGTGTGCGTTTGTGTGTACTGTAATGACGGCACATGCTCAGCAAACTGCAGAAACACAAGCACCTCCAGTGGCACTGAGATAGATGTAGGGTAAGAGGCGCGCTGTCTGGATTCAGAGCATATTGTTACATGTCCATTTGCTCAACAAAGTATTTTTTACACATTTTGTAAAGCAAGAAACAAATTGTATAATTAAATCATGCCTGGTGTCATGAACAAAGGGACAATTACTGGAATTCAAGATCAATGAGATCCTAAAAGTGTCTTGCCATGTTGTTCACAGAGACAGGGGTTGCCTTGGAAACCACTAAGGCAGGTGAAGAGTATGAGAAGGTTTGAACATTTATGCTCAAGGTTAACTTCAAAATGATTTCGTATTCCACCTGATCATAAAGTGACGCTAGTTATTGCCCCCTTTTCTGTGGAGAAAACAAACTGACCAAAACAAAAAAGAGAGAAAAAATGAGAGGATGTACTTTATTCTGATGGAGAACAGGATTGACTGGCACATTAACGAATGCAGGGAAATAAGAACATGTGTCTCTAATTACGGATTTGTCTTACTTTGTAGATGCACCCGTGAGGCTCATTAAAGAAACTCAGTAGCAAAGAACATGTGATCACAACTAAAAATAGGTATTGACAGCCACACAAGAACAGGAGTGCTCTTCCTCCTCCCATAATAGAATGAATCTACCTTTATCAGCTCCACATGTAAAAAAAACACTTCGTACTGTACATACATAATACAGAATTTTTAGCCTGTTTTAGTAATACTAGCCTCAGCAGATGCACTGATTTAACTGTCGTAGGAAGGCTGTAGCTGAAGGAAGAAAACTCACTCTCTGTGGGAATGGACACGTGTCAGAGGATGTGACAGGCTGGTCTGTGAAGTCACTGCTCTTGCTGAGACATTTCTCAGCACGATGGTTCTGGAGGGAGCGGAGAGTTTAGGGTTGTTTCGGGATAAAAAAAAGACATTATATTTCCTCCCTTTGTTTCCCTTCCGCCTTTCTGCACATTGTTCCTCCATTTTATTTGTCCCCTTTTCTTTGCTTGAGTGAGTGCTTAGTTATAATAACTTGTTATAGCTCATGATGCTACCTAATAAGGCTTGAATAATTAACCTATTTTAGCCTTGAAAAAAACATTTCTGTAGACACTGATGTACGGCAACAGGCTTTCAGCCTCCAGTTTTTCTCCTGGCTGCGGAACTTCAAATGGGCACGGCAGAGAATTGTCCTGTGCCAATCCAATCCTGCATGGTTCCACTTCAGGAGGTTTGGAGGTAATTCTCCTATTAAAAAAAAAAAAAAAAAAGATTGCCAGGATTCCGCAGGGCTCGGCAGTAATTCCGGATGGGGAGATTGTCAGACTTCCTACCAAGTCTCCGGTGGGTACAGAGGCAATGATGATGACTAATTTGAGATGCTAGCTTGAAATGCTGTTGCACAACAGGGTGGTCTGGCTATGCCTTGTGGCCATGAATCGTTTGAATGCAACCAAATGTGTAGACACTGTATGTAATATGCAAATGTGCAGAATCATATAAAGCGATCTTTTGGGCATGCTCGACAATCTGTGAATAAGGGTGAGGATTTCTGGGCAGATGGTTGTGACCCCAGGCAGTAAATCAGTTAGTCAGTCATAGTAGAGCTTAGCTTGAGCTAAGCTGTGAAATTGGGGATGCAGCAAGGCTGTTTAAGAACGCAAACAAAATGTAGAAGATTGAGATTTTGATATGGGGTCAGATTTGTGTCAGTAAACAAGAAACAATACATTATCAAAAAGTCAAGTCAAGTCAAATGTATTTAACAACTTGATAACAAAACTTTATTATTACAAATCTACAGTATATTTCTGATTAGGGCAGGTTGTCATTTTTGTGCTGCTACAATATCAAAATTATACTTTTTAATCCCTAGCAGTGAAGAATATAAACATGTTTTTCTATGTCTCTGATACTCTGTGTTATGGATTCATTTCAGTCTGTACCAAAAACTATGGAAATTTGATACCCATCACTATTCACAAATGAAAAATACCTGACTTCATTACTGATTTGAATAAGGGTCAAACAGTTCCACTTTTCAAATTGGAAGTTTGTTTTTCTGAATTGATGTATTATAAATTGCAACGAAAAGTGCTTTGGAAGGGCTCATATTTACATTAGAAAATGTCTCCCATGACTTTGCTGGTTGTCTGTGTATTCAGAAATCGTCTGATCCAGAAATAGGTATTCCTTTCTCATTCTGATAGGATGATATGGAAAGATGACATATGGTGCACTTGCATTTCTGCTGCTGTGATCAATTAAGGGAATTTGTTTTCCCAAATTGTGCTCCGCCAACAAACAACTCTTGGATTGCTGTCTGTGTGCCAACAAGAGGAAGTGCTACCAATCAGACAGTTATAGTTTTGGATAAATATGGTTATAGCTGGTGGTGGAGATAGTTTTCGTTGAGTCTAATGAAAGGCTAGAAAAAGCACTGTAGAAATACATATATGCAGTAAGTATCTGATGTTCATTCAAGCTGTATGATATTTGTTTGAGTGTAGGTAAATACTCTTGTAATTATAGTTGTTTGAGACAAATTTGCAGTTTGCCCGGGGCTGTTCTGTGTGGAGTTTGCATGTTCTCCATGTGCCTGTATGGGTTCTCCAGCTTCCTCCCACAGTCCAAAGACGTGCAAGTTAGATTATTTTATGACTCTAAATTGCCTGTAGGTGTGAATGGTTGTTTATTTATATATGTTGGCCTTGCGATGGACTGGCAATCCGTGCAGGTTGTACCCCACCTCTCGCCCAATGTCAGCTGGGATAGGCTCCAGGCCCCTCCCCCGTGACTCTTAACGGATAAGCGGTATAGATAATGGATGGATGGATGAATAATAATAATCTCAATTATTTAAAGATCTAAAGATGAGGTAGCTGTTCGAATTAATGTCATATAATGTGAAATGTAAATTACAGCAGGTCTTATGCCTCTCAAGTCTTTTGGTTGAAAATTTGTAAGGTGCAAATTCTTTTTTACCTTGGGTCTCTGTGCTAATGTACATCTTGTGTTAAGTGTGTGCGTGCGCATGTATGTGCATATGTGTGTTTTCTACATGATCGTTTGCTGTACTAATCCTCCCTCCAAGCTTTTGACAGCAGGGCTCTGGTCGCGGTCACACCTGATGTACCTGCAGCTAATCCTATCCCACTACCGATGTCACTGTAACCAATCCTGTCACAGCACTCAGGGCAGCCTCAGCTCCTTCCTGACATCTCAGTCACACCTCTCTATCGTCTCCTCCCTTTCCTATCTGCTCTCTTCCCGTCCTTGCTTAACTTTAGAAATGTATTCCTTCCTCCATCTCCTTCCTCTCTATCTGGCAGACCCCCTGCCCTGCTTTTGTCTTGTATCTGATCTAATAACATACTCCCTTTCCTTCACCCTTGTCTCTCGCTGCCTCGCTGCTCTACATCTCATCTTACATTTCTACCTTGATACCAACAAACTTCCCATCCTCTCAGCTTTGATTTGCCTGACATTTCCACCTCCTTTCCCTCATATTTCTTTCTTTCTTTTTGTCACCTGCTGTATCCACCCACACACCACTATCTTTTCCTGCCCCGCTGCCACCAGAAATAAACCCAGCTACAGGTCGTCTGTCACAAAACAGAAATTGCATTGTGTACCTGTCACCAGCGCTCACATTTTCCTGCACCCAAAGGAATGACTGTCTGCTCTTTCTCTTTCCCTCCCCAAACCCCGTCTCCCTTAATTCTTTGCAGAGAGTAAGCTGCGAGTGCAAAAGACCAACCAGTCTCAGGTGTATCCAGAGGACAGCCGTGTCAGAATCAATTGCTCTATCACCTCCCAGACCAGCCAGGACTCCCAGCACGCTGTGTTGTGGTACGTGAGGCGCGCTACAGGGTCAGAAGCTGATGAGCTCCTGCTGAGGATCGAACGCTCGGGGGCCTTTGAGTATGGCGCCTACGCAGATGAGGAGAGACTTCGACGTCGTGTGCAGGCTGAGAGGCTGTCACCCCGCTCCTATGTGCTAACGCTGAACAGGGCAGAGAGCAGCGATTCTGGGACGTACTATTGCCTGGTGGAGGAATGGCTGAGTGACCCAGATGGAGCTTGGTATCGACTCTCCCGGGAGTCCTCAGGGTTCACGCAGGTTCTGGTCAAACAGCCAGGTAAGCAAGTGGTCAAAACTGTTGTTCTCTTTAATAAAATGCTTATCTATTCCCTCTGCAGGGAAGCAGCAGCTGACACTTTAGCCCCACACAGTGTCCAGCTCAGGTTGAACATTGTTAAGCCAATCCCTCTTCCAAATTGCTTTTCCTTCACCTTGCCTCCCACTCAGTGCTCTGCTTAAGGCCTCAAGGCCGTCTCGCACTGATGACCTTACACCTACCCTGGGCAGAGCTCAGGTGGCAAAAAAATGGGTTGAAGACATGCCAGTTGTCATATGCCACCCCAGAGGGCAAAGCCTGGCTTAGACGGAGAACCTAATCCTTATGTCCAGTGCTCAAAAACTTTCGAAGTGCTCAAAGCCATGATGTACCCACACCACCCAGACCCTGACATCCCACCCTATGACAGTTATCTCAAGCACACTCTGCCTCATATCCTCTATCTTCTATCTGTTCTCCCCTTGACTGAATTTGTCATTACTCTTACGACAACCTTCCTTCCACTCCTATACAATGAAATAAAAGCAAATAAATAAGCAAATAAATAATAACGACCTAGCCATCCTTGATAGTCTTTTTTTTGTTTGTTTGTTTTGGCATGGCTCTATTCCACACACCAGCTGAAGGTGACTTTTTTCAGACATCTCTCAGAGCACTGTTCTTCTGCCAGGTGTCCTGTTTATAATGCAGAGTGAAATCCTTGATATGGCATCTGTCCAACTAGAACGTGAGGATCCAAATGTCTGGTTGTGAGCCAGAAGGGCAAGGAAAACGCCTGTATTTTATGAAGATAGTGAAGTTAATGCTCCCCCCATGATAAATGAAGCTACAGCACACATACAAATACATCTGCAACATACATATGTGCACCTTTATATTGGGTTGTTTGTATAATTTATTCCTGTTGTTCTGTGGTTTAGTTTCAACTTTGATTCAAAACGTTAACACATGGTTGTTGGTGGGAGCCTACCAGGGGTTATTATTAATCAGGAAGGTGTATTATTCATAAACATATAGAATTTAACCTTTAATGATATGTAAACATGTCCATAAGATGAATAGAGTATGCAGTATAAACATCATGGATATTCATTAAGGTGCTAAAAAATGCATTCACCTAGGAAGTCATCCAGAAATCTGCCTGTCAGGAGGAAAGATGAGGGTAGATGTGTGCCAGCGCTTTCCTTTTTTTCCTGCTCTCCTGCTGTCCTTTCCACTTCTCGTTTTGCTTTAACAAGACGGCTGTTCCAAACTGTGTGCGAGAGGAGCCCAAGCAAGCCAGGTCTCTACAGCCATTTTTTTTTTTTAAAACTAAAGTAGAAGTGGGTCATTGTACCACCCCTGCAGGGCTGTTACAAACCTATACAGAAAGACACAGTAGCCTTGGGGTAGGATCTAACCTCGCTGAAAAGCTCAAAGAGTGGCGATAGCTGTGGGCAGCACCATGGGATCTATTTATTTTTGTCTTCTGTTTGCACATTTTGAAAGTTTCATGTCCCTGTTTGCATAATCATGTGCTGTTCTGTGGTGTCGAGACTGCAGCTAACAGTTACTTCAATTATCAATGAATCTGCTGATGATATTCTTGACTAACTGTTTTGTCTGTGAAATGTCAAAAAACAGTGAAAAATGCCAACACCATTTCCCAGAGGCCAAGTTGACACCTTATAATTACTTGTTCTGTCTGTTAAACAGTCCAAAACATGAAAGAGATTTATCATATAGGACCTCATATACATCGTATCATCATATATTTATCATATAGGACAAAGACAACCAGAAAATGTATGGGATTTTTGACTCAAATGATTTGTCAGTTATAAAATGATTATTTTGATCAATTTATTAATTAAATTACTAATTACTACAGCTCTTGTCAAGATATATAATATTCAAAAAGCAGCCATTGATGTTACTTGAAGTGAATTTTGTGACTTATGCTCTACTAATAGGCTCCAAGAAATATTGTAGATTTCAACACTAATCCATTTTTTCTGCCCCCATCTTTTTCTCTCTTTCTGATCTTCTTGGGCCTCTGCAGAAGTTCGACTGCAGGTAGAGGAGATGGAGTCAAATGTGACAGTGGAGGAGTCCGGGTCAATCCGACTGGGCTGTAGCATTCCTTCCCAGTCGTCCCGTGACTCCCGCTTCTCGGTGTCCTGGTACGTGGAGCGCCCCGAAGATGAGGACAGTGAGGACCAGCCGGGTGAGGAGGAAAGGGAGCGGGAGTGTGTGTTCTCCATCGGCCATGATGCCGTTTTTGGAAATGGAAACTGCAGCCCCAGAGAGGAGGCGGGGCCTAACTCCCGCCTGCAGTTTGAGAGGATGGCCTCTGACCAGTACAGCCTGACCATTCAAGGAGCCCGGCCGACAGACGCAGGCCGATACTACTGTCACGTAGAGGAGTGGCTGCTGAACCCCCGCAATGCATGGTACCGCCTGGCCACCAACAACTCTGGGTTCACCATCGTCAATGTGTTGCAACAAGGTAATTCCTTAATTAACTAAATCCCTTGAGCTTCCCTGAATGTAGATGGAAATGAAGACTGTGACAAAGCAATGCTTCGATCAATAGCTGTCCTCTTGTATTATTCCAGCAATTTAAAACCATAGAGGTTCCTTAGATAGCAGGATAGGATTTAATTCACTGCTGCTCCTTTGAAGGTTTTGTCTCACGCTGTATTCTGTAATATTGCCCAATCCTAATATGTCCTCTTTGTTACAGTACATGTAACAAGAGAATATTAATAGTCCAATTAAGGATTTCTCAGATACTCTGTATGTTATCCCTGCCTTGGATGATCTGGCTCTGCAAGTCACAACATTTATTTTGAAGATGAGAACAGCCCCAGTTAAAAACAGAGCCAGAGACAGCCACCCTCTATTTAGCATTAAAGCAGATGGTGTCAAAAAAAGTGCTGAGATCTAAAGAATTCAAATAGATTCATTCACCAGTGTCAACAACTAGATGAAGATCATTTGTACAAAACGCATTCAACACGCTAAACGAGTCATAAAATCCAGACTCGATTTCCATCAAAAAGCTAATTTCATTCCATCGTAATCAATTTTTCAGTGACCATTTTCTTCTGGACCATACCAAGTATGGCTCTTTCAAAAATGTTTTTCATCTGTGAAAAACTGATTTGTTCATTCTCTCTCAACAGTCTCCACCCTCCAGTCAGTGGTGTGCTCCAACGACTCCCTCTTCTACTTTGTCTTCTTCTACCCCTTCCCCATCTTCGGCATCCTCCTCATCGCCGTGCTGCTAGTGCGCTACAAGAGCCGCAACAACAGCAAGAGCCAAGAGGGCAAGAACGGCGCCCCCCTCCTGTGGATTAAAGAACCTCACCTCAGTTACTCTCCCACCTGTTTGGACCCGCCTGCACTCAGCCTGCACCCTGGCTCTGTTGACTAAGCGAGGGCCCTGCCCTCCTGTCTCGCACACGTTGCGGATCCAGCCAACACAATGCCAGGGAGCAAATCCGGACTCCACCTTCAGACCTTACTGTCGTTCACTGCTGTGTCGAATTAGTCAATCAGTTGATCAGTTTAAAAATCCCTACCCTGGTGGCTGCCTGTTTTATGTTAACTGTGTGTGTTTGGGTGTGTGGGCTAGAATGAGTGTGCCATGTTAGCACAATTAATTGTGTGAGTGCAAATTGAAGGGTAAGAGAGTATCATGAGCCTCTCTCATTTTTGTTTTCTGTGAAACTTAATCTCATAGCTGCATTTTGATTTTTATTACTCTGAATATTTGTCTATTTTTCAAAAGAGAAAAAAACTGCGCACATGAGATCATTGGCCAATCCGGGAAGAACATTTAAGAGAAGGAACTCTATAATCGACTCCGGCACTGAGCGGATGCCAAAAAAAAGTCTCCGCACTGATCCAAGAGCAGCCACAGCCTGGCCCACTATGTTGGTTGCCATAGTGATGCTCTGCGCCCACTGACTCCGTAGCTGACGACTTGGTTTCCAGCCTGCATAGAGACAAAGGCAAGGACACACAAGTCTGTGTCCTAAGTGAGGATGTGTGTATGTGTGTTGGTCCACCTGCCTCCACAATGAATTTGCCTTGGCAGACAGAAACAGGTCCTGGTGCGCCACTTAAACACTGCCAGACACTCTGGCCTTAGTGAGAGACTGCTCCACTCTTCTCTTCTATCCTCCTCCTCTACGAATAGAGAGACAGAGAGAACGAGAGGGAGGTCGGAAATGATGGAGAATAAATGAACAGCTCTCTCCTGCTGAGGATATACGTACTTTAACACAAGGGATTTTTTCAGTGCCAAGTCCTCCTTATTTCCACGCTGTCCTCTGCAGCCAATATTTGAAGTTTTAAAGAGAGGGGGTGGGGTAGGGGGGGTACTGATTGGTTCTGAGGCAGATTGTAAATCGTATGTCTGGTTACCTCCTGCTGTGGTTTTACAGGCTTTGTGGGCAAAAGGGCAATTTTTACACTCATGTTAAATCAGTTGAATTGTCCTTAAATTTCACAGTGGGGGTCACTGACTGAAATTAAATTCTTGCACATTTCTTTAAGTTGCCCAGTTTAATCACTCTGTCATCCTGTCTTTAAAAGATATCAGAAGCTCAAATGATGCATATTAGTTTAAAAAAAACACTGAGGCCACACTGAAGATTACTAATGTGTAGATGTGTAGTAAAACACTCTAAAAATGTAATCTGCACATTATAAGAAAACAAATTAATGGGTGGGGGCAAATGTTTGACTTTTGTGTTTATTTTAAAGATTTTTCTATTTATTGTTTTATACTACTTTGCATAGCTTTGTAAGATTTTCTTTTTGCTTTGAAATTCTCTAAAAACTGTGCTGCTTGTGTTGCCAGGCAACTGCACCAAGCAGATTATGTCAATAGCTTGTGTGTTGGCAATGTGGTAGATGTAGAAATGCTAGATTTGTCCTGCGCATTGCAGTCCGTAGCATTTCATACCAGATTGTCAAGTTTGGTCAGTGTCAAAACACTGTATATCTATATCTATAATGGAATTTACTGTGGCTTTACATGTACAGTAGTTGAACAGACAAGTCACAAAAATGGATTCACTTAATGCTTTCTGCTTGAGTCGCGTTTATTTAGTGAAATGTGATGTAACACCTAGGTAGGATGTTTGATCAAAGACAGCCGAAACTGAACTGTTAACACGTCTTCTAATCATGGATTCTAGCTGAAGGCGTATCTCCTCAGCTCCCCTGACGCAAGGCAAAAGGGATGAAAAATCTTTGCCACCTTCCCTGGAACGCAACAGCCAGGAGAGGTGAGAAATCCTCGATCTGGGCCTACCCTTTCACTGCCAGACGGAACATGAAAACTCTTGAAAAACTTGACATTGTTGTCTCAATTGTGTCAACATGTATATTGCATGACAATATTGCAGGAGGAATTTTAATGTTTTGTAAACTTTGAACTCTTTGAGCATTGTGTTTGTGTGACAGAGCAGTGCCCAAATCCCGCCCGAATTCCTAAGCCAAGAGTCAACACAAAGCCCAGGCTCCTCCTCATTTACAATATTTGACTGCCAATGATGCCCTCTGAACCTATGAAGTAATCTCTTTCAAGAATGGGTGTTGTGGAGATTGTGTTTGATATTACTGCTCATATCTGTCCTTTTAATGCTTTGCTTTTATGCAGCACTTCATTAAACAGATAAAAAGCCAAAAGGTGCGTAGCTGATACTGACACAAGCCAGAGTCCTGAGATTTCAACTTCCTTCACTGTTTTTCAAGTTAACCAGTTTCAAGTAGACTGCACTATTTCAGGTGGAGAAGAGCTGGTGCTATTTAGACAGAGGAGTTAGAAATGTGATGCATGTGCAGTGAATTCAGCTACAACTAAATCAATGTGTTCAACAATAAGGTCCATTGATTAGCTGCCTGTCCACTCATTATTAACAAGTTTACAAGTGTTTTCATAAAAGAGATATTGACCTCACTTGGACACAACATCCCAGACGCAAGTTGTCCACACACTGAATATTGCAAGTTCCCAAGTAGATGATGAGGTAACACTTCAACTAGAAAAGTCTTCTTCATACCCATGTGGTTAAAAAAAAGGAGTCCAAGTACAATTATTAGAACACATGATACAAAAACCTGCAAGTGATAACATTCATATGACAGAAATATGTACATTGATTGTGCAGAGAAAGATACATTTGGTTTTTTGCATCATGTGGTCTCCTCTAATTTTCTGTGTATATATATATTGTCTATCCAGTTTTTCTCTCATATGGTGTTTGCCTAATGAAGACCATGTTGGTTGAAATGTTGCCTCATTCAATTGTGATATTCAGCATGGGAACTGCCCCTTTTTTCCCCATTATACAGACTTTAGCCTCCTGTTTCTATATGATGCAATGCTGATGCAAGTCAAAGGTTTATATATATATAAAAACAGCAGGAAAGCCACTCTGTGTATTTCAGGTGCCAGTGTCACCAGGAATAATTAATAGAGCTGCTGGAAAGGTCTTGATTTGACAGTAATGATTGCACATCTTACTGACTTGCATTTGCATTGGCAGTAAATGCTGAACATTCCTAGATTTGCAGGTTGGGTGAATGGTGCCACTGAACAGATGCTTCAGCTTTACTGTGTAAAATCACACAATAAGACTTAATTCATTAAAAATTCAACTCACTTCATCTTTCTAGACTTGAGCCAGGAAGTGTAAGGCATGGTCGTGGTGTGTGGTGTCACAGTGCTGCCGCCATCATTGGGGCTGTACACAAACTCTGAATGGTGTTTTTTGTAGAAATAATATTAATACCATCCATTGCTGCCTCCCAAGATTCCTCCAGATGTTCTGACAGTGTTGTAGCTGCATTTTGAGGGCTGCATGTATTGGCTGTGTGCTGGCTCCAGATTTAGGTGTAAAATAGTTTGTGGTGATGTTTTCAGTTCAGCCAGTGATGCTTTATTTTCAAGTGATGTATTTTTATATGACCATGGTTTGTTTTTTTTCTTAATCTATCTAATAGTTGCCATCGTGACCATGAAAAAGGCACTTTGCTATTGTCAGTTTATTGCAATAAAATACATTCAGTGCATCTCCCTGCTTTCTTTTCAACCGTATGCACTTTTTTTTTGGTATTGTAAGATGAGTTGTTAAAACAACATATGTATAGTTTTCTCACAATAGCGACGTACTAAAATACTACCAGCAACCCCTCCGAAGCACCTAGTTCTGCTTTAACTGTAACCTCAAGGTTAATGCCCTGCAGGCATCAAGGTCTCATAGAGTCTGCATGGGAATTTAACCCCTGAGCCCCTCAACAACATTTACTCTGCATGTTCAGTTCGGTCTCTGCCTGTAAGTGTCTTTTTGAGCGGAGGAGTGAGAAGGATTGGGTCAGCAAGTCAGAGGATAAATGATGCTTAGAGGGCCTCCTGCAAGTTGACCGGACACTTTTTTGACAGCCTCAGCAAATCACATCACACTATTCACAACTCATAACCAATGCAGATGGACTTGCTTACTCTTCCTCCCCCTCCTCCTTTCCCTCTCACATATATACATACCTCCCAAGCAGTAGACTGCAGTCTTCCACCAGTCCATGCCATTCATAAACTTCTCTCTGACTCCTTCTCCCATGAATTCATATTAACTCATTTTGACACACACGAACCCAAAGAAGCCAAGAACAAATGATGCCACCCATTCCATAAATCATGGTGACATAAAGGGAAAACAGTACTCACTGCAGGAAAAATCACAGTTTGGTGTTTGCTTATGGAGTTACTGGATCATTTTCTGGATTCTGTGATGCATGCAGGTTCCCCTGCAAGAGCTAATGGTCAGCTCTTGACAAAACAATCTATCTTGAGTGAAAGGGTCCCACACTCAAATATCTATTGATGCCACCAGCACAGATAGCAGACACACTGATACCGCTGATGTTACTGTCAGCCAGCACTGTCACAACTTCACGGGATGCAAAAACACCAAATCCTCCCCCTTTGAGCACTATCTCCCTGTCCCACTTTCTCCCTGATTTTTGTTCTCTGTCTCCCATTTTGTCAAGCACACATGCTATAAGGAAAGACATACAAAACACAGCAATTTTTCAAAAAACACTACAACATTTTGGAAAACATTCAACAAAATTAAAAGATTTCAGAAAACACAACAGTATTTCAGAAACTGTTTACTAGGCTACTTTCTAATGTTAGAGCTTGAAGAGCTATGCCAGGATCTTCAGCCAGAAAAGCTGACATCTTCTCAGGTTCAGGCTGTGGAGACGGCAACGCGAAGCCATGGTGCATCCAAGATTTGGTATCAACAAAAAGCTGGACGCATTACTGCCTCTAAGCTACAACAAATTCTAACCTTCTACAACCATATGCTACCAAGAGGCACACAAGTTCACCATAGTTGTGACATAGAGATCCAGCAAGGCTCTTAATGGCATTTTCCCATTTAATTTCTTGCATTTTCCTCTATATTAACAATAACTTTAGATACTAAAGTCTCTCATGATTTCTTTGTGTGATTGATTGGATCTACCATAAACAACACAAACCACCATCATTTTGAGAGCTTATGGTAGCGCTTCTCCTGAGAGAATCACTCTTTGCAGCATGACATCAGACAACAGGTGTGTTCAGCTCATGGTTCAACTTCATGTGGCGCCATGCAATGCTGGCCTGACGTGATGTGTGCTGGCCTTAAAACAATGCCAGCATTGCACTCTGAAAGTGTTGCTCTAGCAGGTGTTCCATATATGACTATTCTCCCATATAACTTAACACAGCCCTCTGTGTTTTCAGACTTTACTTGAATTACATTGAATACATTACTTGAATTTAATTCCATGTGTCAAGACTAATGTAAACTTGTGTCTGACCTGAAAATGTTTTAGAGCAACATACTGCTTTTCCACAATGAGTTGGATAAATTTGATGAACTGGTAAAAGGCAAAAGCAGATCAGCCATTGTTGTGAGCTCAGTCACACTATGGGGATGAGCAGTTCACTTTGAACTTGTAGAGTTTCCTGAAACGTTTTTGTTTTGTGAAATGTGTGTTCTAAAATGTTGTGTTTTGACCCTTCAGGGCCACTGTAGTTTTGCATAAAAGTAAGCACCACTCGCAAATCCATAGTCCTCACTTAGGACACAGACACCAGAGGGCACACATGGGCAGACAGTACTTAACGATGCAGAGCAGCAGGGCAGCAGTCAGGCAAATAGATTATGATATATCACCAGTGAGAGAGGTAGCACTGAAGAAAATGCAAAGACTCCTGCTTTCTCTGTGGTAAGCTCGGATTCATCGGAACAAGGAAAAGAAAAATTTGTGAAGATTGGTACAGATCAACACCATCCTAGTGTGAATAGCAAAAGGGAATATTTGCTTCTGGACTGAACACACAATGCTCAGCAACAGCTATATGCAAGTTCGACAGACAGGCTGTTCTGTTCTTGGAGGTGAGGACATAAGGGAGGCAGAACTACAAAATTAACAGCTTGTGTAGTGTGACTGGCCTGATGAGACCTGTGCACAGCTTGTTACACTCACCTTTGTGTGGCACAACTCACTTCATGATGTAAGTGTGAGTCAGTAAGAACAGCAAAAAAATCTGTTAATAAAACAATTGTAACAGATGTACCACCTGTACTGCAGAAAACAACGACACGCTTTTCTATTGATATATCAGCAAGAGTCAGTAATCTGTGTAAATTCTACTGGAAGAAGACAAATCAATAATTGTATTAATGGCCTGTTAGTTAAAGCTGTTTATTGGGAAAAAAAAATGTTGAGTTTGCTGATGATTATCATAGAAACTCCAGGGACATCATGACTCACATGTAGCTCAAAACACACAAGACACATGCTGACATCCAAACAACAAAAACACTGATGGCCCCACAACATTCATTATGAATTAAAAACATGCACAAATTTACAAACACACACATTGGAATATTCTCATCCCATCCATAATTGATAGACCCTAAAATTGTGTATGTACTTCCACTGGCTCTGTCTAAGATGTAGTAAACTAATGCTAAGGTTGCTACTAAGGCAACATTCCTCTGGGATCTTTGCATTTAGTCTCTCTAGTCTCCGGGGGCCCCGCAAAAGCCTGGAGATTCAGATGTAGCACTAATTAGCTGTTCCAGGCATTTGTTGTTTTATTTGTTTTGTTGAGAATTTATATGAGCATTTAATACCTGATAGGTGCATTGACCTTGCAAGATTTATCATTCCTCAGGGAAGTTTAGTCAAGGCTATTTTGTCCTGACCTTTCCTACTGAAGCTAATCTCGAGCTTGGTCAAAACATGTAAGACTTTTATCTATCTAAGGGAGGAGATATAGTTTTCTGTGAACATGTATGGATGGAAGCTTCAGAAAGTACTCCTGAAGCAGCCATGTTAGCAGCTCTAAGGTTCTATTTACGCACAAGGATGCTTTTGAGCCAACACCAGGGAGCCAACATGCTCTCCATGATAATTTCAATATGCTGATGTTTAGCATGTAGAGTATGTTTACTGTGTACCCGAGTACTGAAATTGAAATCCAATATTTTAATTTAAAGCCACAATAGTGGAACTAAACCTACGTCTTTAGGATTCATTCTCTGTGGATATATGTACAAAATTTCCTGGCAATCTATATAGTGTACAACCACCTTGCTGCAGGGAGGGGCAAAGAGATCTTTTGTAATGTTATTCTAAGCAAGTTGTTGTTTAATTGTTAATAAGACTATACACACTCAATCAGATGAGGCCTTTATGCATAAGTAAAGCCGGCAACAACAGCGAGCTAATCAGCGATGTGCATGTTGTCCTCCTGTGGGATGCCAAGTAATTATGAATGAGCAGAAGCAGGCAAAGCAAGTTCACTAATGTGCCTTTAGTGCTGAAGATGAGGAGAGAAGCAGAAAGATATAATTCTACTACATAATGATCCCAGAGAGGGGGGAAGGGTGACTCATAGAGGCAACGAGAATGCAGCAGGGAATTGATAGAGCAAAATAAAGTGTGAGAGAAGAAAAAAAAAGAGGAAACTGTTAAAACTGCGTTCCCCCTGGGATAGTTACTTCAAACAGTATCTGTGGATGAGCCTATTGAATATTTGACAGCATATAATATAAGGATACCTTATCCAGTGATAAATCTCTCATGATCATGAATATAGTTAAGGGTACTGGTATCATGTTCACTGAGACCCTGGTGTAAAATTTGCAGATGTGGATTTTACACCTATTCAAACTGGGTGTAGCTGCTCCTAGCAGTGGTTTGAGTTCCTGTGAGTGTAGAGTAGCCCCTGCGGTCTAACAAGGCAGCCTCTGGAGGGTCCTGTTGTTTGGTGATCTGACCGCCTTCACTGTGTGGTTGTGCACCCTGTGGTACTCTGTTGAAGTCTGCACACACCTCTACCAGGGACTGAGACATTCCCTTAAGGCAGGGCTCTGAAGATCAAAAGCTCTACATGATGTCTGTCTGACTCATTTTTGGTGTAAAATCTTTTCTGGACTTTCAATATCTGCTCTCTCCCTCTCTTTTTACCTCTCCCTGTGTGTGTTTTACATTTTCTTATGTACACGCCAGGCGACAGGCTGTGAGAGATGTGGACAATTCTCATATGTGACCAGTGAGAAAAGGCCAAGTACTAATGGATCATTCTGCTCTGTGTCCCTACCATCTCCCACCTACTAGTGTTTTTAACCTGTACCTGCAGATGTGGTTGTCATGGCATCAGAGCAGGGAGTCTCTCATGAGTGACTCTGATGTATAAGTTAGGGCCCAGCATGTCAGGTATGTATGTGCCTGTGTGTGTGTGTATGAGCACCCTCCACAGACCAGTTCTTTCATTGTCACAATCGCTGCTGCTCACATCTCTTTCTCTGCATTTATAATTTTTCAAAAAATCACTAACGGTGTGTAAACAGTGAAGGAGAGTGAAACAACCATCAATTAGCTGATAATGAGACTACGACGTGGCTTAAGGAGTGTGGAGCGCGTGTAGGTGCTGACTACTCCCGCCCACTGGATTGTGTCTCTGTCTATGTGAGGCGGCAGTGACACAGGCAGACAAAACGCCTGTCATCATCTATTAGAACAGAAATCGGTCACAGGAGATTTTCTCATGATGTACAAATGCATGTATCCTACACAAACTCTTCTGCTGCATGCACATACTCTGGGGTTAACCCATATGTACACATATACAATGATCCAATGAGCAAAAATGATGACATTATCTGCCATTATATGTCACGCTGAAATGAAAATACAGATTTTTGGCATCAATATTTCAACAGTCTGTGAATTGCCTCCAAGGCATGTGCTGCATTATTGAGAGCGAGCTGCTTGTGGTTTGAAGTATGTCATGGGTGATTCTCATTGACACGAAGAATTCTTTCAGCAGATAAAGAGATGAGAGATGCTGTAGTAGACATGTCTTTAGTCTTCCAGGGTGTCCTCAGGAAGAGGGCTCTCAGCTCAGCTCAAAAAATACAATATTACATATTGATTTCTGGAAATGCAACCCACTCAAGAACTTGCAGTCCTCCCGATTACAACTTAATGCTTAGTGGCACCACTACCGCACATGATCCACTTGACCAATAACAATACATTGATGAATGTTTTGATACTGATTAGGGGGTAAAAGTTTGTGAGAAAAGGGGCAACATGTAAAACAGTACTCTAAGTATGCACATTGACAGGAGAGTTTGGCAAACCATTTTCTCAGCAGGGAATTACTATACATAGCCAATTCTATGCTGCACTATTAGTGGTGCTGTTAACACCATGGAGGCTGAATACATTATAGATTACAGCATCATGTCTCTAAAATCTACAGCTGTGTAGAATATTTGCTTACGCTTACAAATCAATAATATGTGCTTACAATTCCATTATATGATTTCTTACTCTGACTGGGAACCCCCGCATTTTGATTATTTTGCCCAAATTCGCCATCTAGTGTATGAAAAAAGAAACTGCACTAAAAGTCTGCAACACAGCTTGGTTCATACAGCATACATTTCATCAGTGTTGGAAGCAGTATTCAACAATTCAACAATAATATTCAATAGAAGTAGAAAAACCACAATGTAAAAATATTCTGTTGTAAGTACAAAAGATTTACAGTGAAATATGCTTAGTCATATGCTTCATTTTAAAAGTAAAATTGCTAATTATTGTAGATTGTATTATTGAATTATTAATATTTAAGTTATCTTTTACTATTGAATCTGATTGAGGTGGATGTGACTACTTTTTATATTGCTGGGTAGTTTTAAAAGATCATCATATGTTTTCTATATAAAATCTGCAAAATAATTAGTAACTTTATCTGCCAGTCAAAGGTAATGAAGTAAAACAAACATTTACCTCTGAAGTTGCTAGGTAGAAGTATAAAATAATCTTGATAAGGGTCAGAGGAGAATGGCCAGACAGGTTGGAGCTGACAGAGAGGGTATAGTGACACAGATAACCACTCCTCACTCTACAACAGTGGTGAGCAGAAAAGCGTCTCAGAATGAACCAACACGTCAAACCTTGACTACAACAGAGGAAGACCACGTAGGGTTCCACTCCTGTCAACCAGTAACAGAGGCTGCAGTGCACACAGGCTCACCAAAACTGTACTGTTGAAAACCAAAAAAATGCTGCCTGGTCTGATGAGTCTGGATTTCTGCTGAGACACACAGATGGTAGGGCCAGAGTTTGGCATTAAGCGCATGAATCAATGTGCCCAATCTGCCTTGTGTCAACAGTCCAAGCTGCTGGTGGTGTGGAGAATGCTTTCTTGACTTTCACTTTGGGCCCTTTAATACCAATTAATCATTGCTTGGATGCCTTAGCCTGATTATTGTTACTGACCACATGCATTCATGTTGGCCACACTTCTTCTAATGGCTACTACTAAAACCAAACTAAAGAGAAATTAGCACTTGGCAAACTTCAATAATTTGCAAAGTATTTATTAAATATAATTTGATGCATTGAATTTCTGCCACCATTTTTCTTTTTTTTTTCAGATTTGATAGTATGAACCACAGTCAAAGTCAAACTGTGAATAATCCACACATCAATTCACTTGAGTCTTTTTAATCTGCAAAGCCAAATGTCACGGAATTTAGTAGTGTACAATATTTTTGCTCAGCAGTACAGTAAGTTTGTGAATGGTCCATTCAACAAAACAGCAAAAGGGCAAAAACAGTTTTATGATTTAAGAAACATGATTTCAGTTGGAGGTCAAAAAATTACTTGCCAAACAGAAAATATGCTTAACACAGTACTCCTTGGGCCAAATAATTTCCATGATTTCTACTTAAAAAAAGTCAAAAAATATTAAGGAATGTTTACAGATCTGAAATCAGTATAACCTCAGCTCCAGTCTCAAAATGATGAGACTCACTTTGACTGAACTGTTCAGAGAGGAGAGGCTGTGGCAGGACAGGATGAAGTTCAATCAGTTCTGTAGAGGCACGATGCAACTTCACTCACACCAAAGTGATTTAGATTTGGCCATCAGCTCATGCCTCCACAGAAACCCCCCCTGATCTGACTGTGACCCCCGACCTCTACCCAAGAAATGTCCATATTGAGTCTGTTCCACTGGCTGCTGTGGTGTGTTGCTTGGACTGGCCAGGTAGAGTGTCGCTGTGGAGATATCCACAAGGGGGACACCTCAGCGGTCCAGCGAGCGTTTCTGGATTGCTTCGGCCACCACAGTACGCAGAAGAGCGATGACTGAACGAGGGTCGTCGCTGCCTATCACAGCGCTGCCTGACACTATCATGTTGGCTCCCGCCTGGAGCAAATGTGAGAATACACACAATATAAGAGAACCTCAAAAACTCCAATTAAGAGTTTTTAGGTGGTTATTTAAATAAACTGTATTATTTGAATTCCTTACCTCTGCACACTTGTGAATGGTGTCAGGACCCACCCCACCATCTACTTCAATGTCTAATGAAGGGAACTGACTCCGCAGCCAGCTCACCTTGTCACAAAAACAAAGAGATCAAAACCTGCCTTAGACCATTTCTATAACACAAGTTTTAGATGTTTATAGGACTGCAAAGAGACACAGTACTGCAGGATAATACACAAGCATCTTCAACCAGATTGAAACGCTAGTCAGACAAGACCACCATGCTTTGGTAAACAGATGCTTCTATCAGGACTATGAGCTGTTACAGACATTTACACAACATCTAACCAACTTCCCTACTTGTTTTAACGAGAGAAACACAGCGAGCGAGACAAGAGGGGAGGTGAGAGGGAGAAGAGAGCACTGAAATGGAAATGGATTTTAATTTGGTACTTTGTATATTTCTGTCATTTAACAAAAATGTTCATGGGTATCGAGTCTCACGTCATTGTGAAAGAACTTTACCTGACACCCAGGTAATCTTAGTCTGCAATTTTTGAGTTCAGCAGACAGCATGTCTGGCCTAGCCCACAGTTATTTTGACTGAAGGGAGCTCTGCTTTGCACATCATATCTTGAATGCAGATCACCTACCAGGTGTCTCAAAACTATTTGTCCTCCCCTAACACAATCTGTTTAAGATGCAATGAATGCAAGATGCATCTGTAATGGCAGTGGCTCAAAGACAACTGGCCAGGAGTTTATTTATTCTTGTCACAAAGGTCAGCTTGTTTGTTTTCTCCATGAGTGTGGTGGCATGCTTGTTATGTTACCATTTTAGGCGAGTTTAGGTGCAAAGTGATGTATTTTAGTCAGTGTGCTGCACATCTGCTATGTACTCTTTTGCTGACATAATTTAGGGCATGGTATACATTAGGCAGAAGCCGTAGTGGTGATTTAAATGATGCAGACCAGTAGCTTGTTATGTTCAAAGTGTGATGATACTGCATTTAAGAGGTGCTAATTTACTATTAAGAGAGCTTTGAAGCTTAGTTTGTGTTGTGATTGTGCTAAAGGTTCCTGTTATTCTGTAGTTTGTCCTTACCTTGGGCATCATGTCCTCCATGAACTTCTGTCCACCAAAGCCAGGTTCGACAGTCATGACCAGAGCCATGTCAATGTGGTTAGCCCACGGTGCCAACTCTTCAACCGTTGTGCCAGGTTTTATGGCCAAACCCACCTACAGCATTCACACAGTGTTGATATCAGTCGTCCTTGAAAACAGTCACCTCAGCACTCATGTTTGCAACTGATGCCAATATCTCAAATTTTCCTATTAACATCATTTTGCACAAATATCTGTATGCATTTATCTGATCTTTTCAAACAAGCCCTCCTTCAATGCAGTCCATTAAAAAGCCATATACATTTATTTTGTTAATTAGAGATATTTTACTTTACACACTTGGGGCTGGAATTTAACTCTAAGAAGTGCAGAAACATTTTCTCACCTTCATGCCACTCTCTTTTATCTCCTTAATGAGGTTTCCAGGGTTGGTAGTGGCCTCTAAGTGGAATGTGTACTGATTGGCTCCTGCTGCAGCCATGGGCTTCACCCACTGCTCCGGCCGAGACACCATCATGTGCATGTCTGCAACACAGACACACTGTCACAACACTGTACTGCACCACACAGTAGTGGCATTCGTGATTCAATTCAGTGAGATAACTGGGTTAAGTTTGTAATTATATTATATGTGAGGGTGTTTTTTTTCTCTCACCAAAGAAAGGGTCTTGGCCTACTGACTTCCTTAGGCACTCTACCATGGGATGGCCGAATGTGAGATTGGGGACAAAATGCCTTTAAAAGGAAAGACGGAGAGAAGAGCAGAATAGTTTATCGAGCAAATGTTGTGAAATGTTCTCATCTTGCATAAACAGCTGCAAAGTAACGCCTTGCATAACAGTAGAGGAAGATAAAAATATGCCTAAATGAGCAGGCAGAAGGAAGAGGTCTGTTAAGACTTGGAACACAGCGTAATGTTTGACATCCTGAGGTTTGGAAAGCCTTTTCACTGACGCATTTAAGCCAGGAAAATCCAGTTACATAAACATCGGCTCCCTCAGCTCAACTTCTGGCAAGCTAGCTTGTTGATGTTAGCCAACTTTAGCTCTCTCGCACTGAACTTCCAGCCGGCTTGCTAGTCGTTAGCAGGCTAGTTTATCTGGCTATATACTGATAAACTGACCCGTCCATAACGTCGAGGTGCAGATAATCTGCCCCGCACTCCATCATCCGCACACACTCGCTGCCCAGACAGGACAGGTCGCTGCTCAGGATGGACGGACCGATCTTCGCACTGTAAGCCATGCTGTTGCTGCTATTACTGTCTGCATGCAGCCAAGGAGGCTAACACCAGGTCAAGGTACCGCCGCGAGAGAAACTGTAACTTCCGCTGAGAACCGTCAAAGTAAAATCAAAGCGTCTAATGAAAAAAATGTGTAATCGTTTAAAATCCAGCTGAAATACTGAAATGTAGCTGCTAAGGTCAAACAGGCTGTGATAAATCGTTAATAGGATAGATAAAAACATTTGTGACTCTGACTCCAGTTATTTTTTTAATTAATTGCTCATTATATTACTTTGCATTGGAAAGCATTGTGTAGCCCTTGTTTAAAATAAAACAAATAACAATAATTTTATCAAACATCATTCACGTGTAACAAGTAATTTAATTGAAAATTTGAAATAAAATAATATAAATACCTTTAAAACATTTTTAATGAACTAATTTTATTTTCTGTGTTTCTGTTCTGTTCACACTTTAAAATTAAGCTGCATGCTCAACAAGTTTTATTTTGAAGATTTTTAGAAAGAATCAGTGGGTAGCTTGGTAACTCTCTCCGGCCCATGATCCGGAGTCACACTTCCGCCTTCAAAATAAGACAATACCTCCTTTTTAGCACTAGATGGCGCATAGCTCATACGGGTAATGAACTGTCACTCATACAGTCTGTGTCTCAATGCAGATCTTAGACCTATATGGTGGATTTAATTTGAATAGCTGGGTGTTGATGAAGGAGATGATTACAGCAATATAAGCTTCTCCCAGCTTGCCTTTCTGTGGAAAATAAAACTCTGCTTAACTTATCTTTTGCACTGAATAATTAGCTGCAGAATATCCTGAAAACCGCAATTTGTATTATGCCTCTCTACTCAAGAATAATGGCAAAGGCATTTCCTGAGAAGCCATAACAGACAATTCTGTGCAGCTTAAAAACTCAAAATTTCTCTTGGGTTGTTTTCAGTATCAGGATCCTTTGTTGGGAAATATGGGTTCTGTAATTAGCATATTGCATTGGACACATTGCATTGTGGGTAATGTCGGACACAGTTTACTAAGTTGTGTAAAGAGCATAAAATTGCCAAATCTTTTGAATACTTTCTCAATTCAAATTATCCAGAATGCTCTGTGCTTCTATTTTCTCTCTGTATTTGGCCATTAATTTCATGTTTTAATGCCTCTCTGAAATTTCACAGACTTATTCTTGTAAGCCACCTCTCTCCATCTGTCTCTGTCATTCTGCAGTGTCATTGCTTAAAATATACATTAGGTAGATACTGTAGTGTAATAGCCTCAGAGGAAAACTTTTTCACAGATGGTGTGTGAGGACACAGGCTTAAATGATATAAACTTGTAAGGACTTTAGAGAGATAGGGTTTATTGATTCATGTAGTTTGCTGGAGCTAGATGGAGAACAGGTCTGCCTGCAGGGTTATTATTATGTGCCAAAGACCTGTGATGAATCTATTCCTCAAAAGAGCAAAAGTTAAAAAGTAAACCTCTTACAGAAATGAGAAAAAAAGCAGCAGCATACCATTATTACTCTTTAATGTCCTAAAAACTGGAGAAACAATAAAACAGACCAAATACAACAATAGGTGTCCAATAATTTTTAAAAAGTCTTTAAATTGTATTAAATACTTATTTACAAAAGTCATTATTCACAAATAATCTAATTGCATTCAATAATGTTATGGCTGTGGAGTCAAATCAGTTTGATCATGTGATTCCATATTTATAGTTAACTGACTCAAGTTTGTGTGGACAGCCTCCAGATAAGGAAAATATGCAAGTTTTAATTAGTCCCACATGTCTCATGATAGCTGCATGATTAATACATTATGGTATTTTATCTCCAACAGTTTGTCATTATTGCTCTTCAGAGATAACTTTTGGTGTATCTTTACTGCATATTCAGTTATTCTTTGAGTTCTTTGTCAGCTTCATCATCTTGGCCATGGTCCACTGAAATGGTATGAATGTTTTTCATGAGTGTGTACGTCGTTGTGATTTATAAGGAGCAGAAGGCTGAGGTTTTAAAAAGGCTCTCTGCAGCACTCTGCCGAGGCTCAGCCCACAAAGAAGCTCACTCATATACCCAGATTGACCAAACAGAATCTGACATTTATGAGTTTTGCCCACGTCTTGCATTACCGCAGCAATGACGGAAACACCGGTGACATGGCACACTCTGGCAGACAGAGATATGATATATGCAATTTTTGAGTAGAGCTGAGGCAAAGTAAGTTGGCGTCACAGGGAACTAGGGCCTCAGGAGTCTCTGAAGGTAGTAAAAAAAAAGCTTTAGGCTTTGACAGTCATTTTGTGGACCAGTGCAATAGCTGCAACGGGCTGAGTTTTATACGTATGTCCATACAAAAGTCCCTTGTGGTGCCTCTCTGTAGAAAGTGTCTCTCTGGTTAATGGGAGAGGGGACCAAGGAAGATTCACTGCAGCTCATTTATTAGTTAATTATCTTTTTAACATGGGTAGCTGGGACAATATTTTGAGTCAAACTGAAACTTAAGAGTGGTGACGTAGCCTGTTTCCACTAGAGTGATGCATTGCCCAGCTTGGTTGACGCATTTATATTTCGTCTTTAATAGGGGTCATTCTTTCCCTGCAGCTGACCCAAAGACATATTCATCACCTTTACTGTAAACAGCTTAAACGCCATGCACATCATTTCAGTAAACCCTAGGCCTCTGTTTACTGGAGGTCCCCATTAAAGACACCTTTTTTTGGTTTAGTGGAGGAGCAGCAGCTCTGGAATGTGACTTGCAATCATTTTCAAGATGCTATCAAGCTGTTCTCTATGGATCATTGTTGACATATTTTCAGTTTAGATATCGCCCAGAATAACCAGTACTATACCAGCACTGTACTGTCCAATATATTCACAGTTTCCTGATGACATTGATATGTACAGAAAAATAAGGACACTTTTTAAAAAGCACAATAGGGAATAATATGAATTGTAAACAAAGCCTTAAATTTAATGAAAATACATAATACACATAATATACTCATGTAGTTATTGAAACATTTTCAATATTCTGAGTTGTATGGATTCTCTTTTATAGATACCATGAATTACAATATATATAAAAGCATAAATACCAGCCTTTAACAGTGGATTGCATGAATCTTATTTACTTCACACTGAAGTGATAGAGGATGGGCCCCTTCACACATTTAATGGCAAAAGTTTAATAATTTATTTGGATGATCAAAATCCAAAAGTGCGTGTATGTACTGTACATTTTCCACTTCTTCACGGCTTGTGAAATACACTATATGCTGTGTGATCCTAATGAGCTTGTGGATAAAAGATTTCTTGTTACACGCGTTCCTGCATCTCAGTCATCTGTGAAGACAATTAAAAAATGTCTTTTCATCCATATTTTGGGACAACTGCGAGCTGATGCTGATAAAAGCTGAAGCCTAATCAATTCCATTCCCAGTCTACTAAATTAGTGTGTGTTCATTTTCATCTGCATTAGCGGATGCCATTTTTTGGAGTTTAAGTTATTTAACTGCTGCAGGAATTAATGTGCTGTGTATCTGCATATATTCTTCAGCAAGAGTATGCGGTTAAACGAATATTTATTTTTTTCACCCCTTTGCCCCCACAAGGTTTTGGCACTTTTTCACCAAGTTGGCTTAAACGCAAGTACTTTCAATTGTGTCCTTGGGGATTTAGAATTATACTTTACCAGTGGCTAATTAACAGCTACACAGCAGTGTGTTTTAAACATGTTTGAACTTGTTTAACAGTCTTTTGAAGTGCATCATGTGCCAACAATGAAATAATTACCTGATAAATGAAGGCCAACTCAGTTCCAGTGAAGAACCTACTGAAACATGTAATGGAAAAACAACCTCCTATATTACAATTGCTAATCTGCAGAGGAAATGATGTGTTGATTACATACAGGAAATAATTCCTGTTTGTATACTTTAAGTGCTCTTCAAGATGTGAGCATTCAAAAAAATGACCTATTGGATTTACTTAATACAGGTATGTCAACAATTTCCTGATGAAGTTGTGCACGTTTTGGTGCAACCAACATGCCTATAATGGTATTCCAACATTATCTGATCAACTTAAATTGAATCAATAGGTCAGTGTCCAGTAATATTAATAAGACTAAGTAAGCCATACATAGTAGCTCAGAAACAAAAGCACAGTTGAAATAAATATTTAATTATTATTTTTTCAATTGCAGAAAACAGTCAAATTCAATCTTTAAAACTAGTAACTAGTAGTTTGTAAGATGTCATCTGATTGGAACTTCTTTTAACAGCATCCACAAATGCATCAATAGCATCATTCTGCAGCAAAGAACAAGGGAAACATATAAGATGAGTTATATTATTGTGCAACACTCAAGATGCATCAAAGCAAACTGCTCAGGCTCCAAATTTGTAGCATACAGTTTCATGCTTGCTTCTTCTTACTGCTTTTCAATCTAGGCAATATATTTACAGCATATGTGTGTTTTCATCATATCCATGTGTAGCAAAATGCATAACAATGGCTGCAATCCAAAAAAAACAACACTGTATCCTAGGACTGGCTCATGATATTAGAGTGATTGGGTGCCTATCATGATCAGCAGACAGTCCCCAATGTAACTCAAATGATCCTCTTAATATTCACTCTCCGACAAGCTGATCTGGATGTAACAGGAGGTCAATCTGCAGTGCTAAAAAGTTTCTGTCCAAACTCCATGGTACACAGTACATATTTAAAACTTGTCTTCATAGGAGGAAACAAACTTAATTTCGACTATTTCATGTAGAAATGAATACATACTCATGTAAGTATATCCTAAGGATCACCAATTAAAGTAATTGAGTTTTTTAAGAAGCTATATAAACAGCTATCTAAGCAGAAATGTCCACAGTCAACCAGATGTATTTCATCACATGCAAAAGTAACACAAATGCACAGACAGTAAATGAAATCAACAGAGCTAACAAAAATATTCTTAATGAGCAAACATTTGTTAGAAAAATACACACCTTGTCCAAGTCTGCCATGATATTCTTTATTTTTCAGCCAGTGGCTCCTACTCTCCCTTTGGATGTAAGGTTTATAGACTATTGTAGTCTCAAGTCTCCTGACACCTCACACTGTTTTTTTTTCCTGACTTTTAAGTTCCTCCAGAGGACCTTGTGTTCCCCCAAAGGCAGGATTACTTTTGGAGTAGGATGCACAGCACTGCTGAAATAACCATGCTGGTCACCAGGTTATTCTGAAGAAAAGCAGAAGAAGAAAATGATTATAAACCATTCACAGATAATACAGTTCTACTCAGTAGACCAAAACTGATCTAACTTCACTTCTAAATCCACACCTCTTGATTTATTTCATTTTCAAATGTGCAGTCTTCAGCCCTAAGAAATAAATACAGTGTCCAGCCTTTAGGCTCAGAAATGCTTTTTTTTTCCAGATAGAAACTGTAATGACAGTCACCAAAATTATGTTAAGAAAACAGAACTAGAATATGTAACATAAAGCAGCAATAAAAGCACACCTTTACTTTTACAGTTCTGATTACATTAAAACATGACAACAATGGATCATTACAAACTCAAATGCTAAACTCAGGGTTTGGTATAGGTCTGACAACTGCTACTTTAGCATTTACTTGCAAAACTGATTAGACAGCATATGAACTGTAATGATTATTTATGAACAGTTGGGTGTTTTGATGCATTCTCAAATACTGCCTGCCCGACAGGTTTATTTATTACAGACCTTAGCATATAGAGATTTATTAATAATACATGAGTGCAATTGTACATGTGAAAATACACTGACAGAGGAGAGTTATTATTTATCTATAATAAACTTTAGAAATACATTGAGCAGCACATTAAATCCAGTTACCACTTTTAATGGCATAGTTAGTGTATACACACACACGCACACACAAGTATTTCAATTAAAATAGTGACATTGCATGTGAAACAATTGATAACAAATCAGATGCTACTGGATTAAAAAAGCCATTGAATTTTGCCACTGTTCATACTAAATTCTAGTTCAACATTCTTGCCACAAAGTCACAGAAACAGTGACAGTCCTCTGCATGTTCTCAATGCAGAGATACAGTTGCCATAGACACCAACAGCACATGTATTAATTTAAACGTTGTCTTCACATATATTGTGTTGAAAGTATATCAGCACAGGTCTACAGCTATCTTTGCACTTGTTTTTGCTCTGCACAAATTCAAGCCACAGCACATGTAATACATCATACACATATCGCGTCATATTTACACACACGTCACCACGTCTGAGTTTATAATTCTCACCCGTCTCCGCACAGATCTGCGCCACTTTGTCGGCCCCGACAGCAGTCACAGCACTGCCCCCTCACCCTGACTCGCCCACTCACTCATTCACGCACTCCAGTTGTTAGCCATTAGCCTGCACGCTGTTGCTGAAACACTTAGCAGCGCCTTAGAATGGCAAATTGTCAAAACTGCCCATCAACAGAACTGTTACCGACACCTCGTGTTCTTTACTTGCAAGTTAAGTACCAACACAAGTTTTGTAGGGCTAACTTACCCCACCACAAGCCACCGCTGCCAGTCAAATACATTTCAAGTCAGACGCCATTCTCAATTCTTTTCATCCCCAGAACTGTTACTCTGGTGACTTAAACACCAAACTACCACATAGCCTGTAACAGCATGATGACCTAATTCAGTCACATCATAATGCTTTCAAGGACAGCTCCTTAAACTCGACAGCTCCTTAAACTTGTTATATTAATTGGCTAGTTCGCTATCTAGCTAACATTAGCGACCATGTGCTCAAATATTGCCCATATTACTGCGAGTAATGTACAACAACACTTTCTAACAACATGCTGACATGTCAGCTTCACAGACTGCAGTCGGCAATGATACTTACTCAGATAATTAATCAGATGATTCTTGATTCCATTTCCAGTCTCTCACCCACCACACGCGCACCTGCTCACGCCATTTATCTCACGTAAACGGAATGAGCTTTAGAGCATGCGCAACGTCTGTCTTACGGGAACTCATCTAGGACATTCTTAATATACCGTTATCATTGAGCGTTCACTTAACAGTGTTGGTCGCATCGAATTAAGTGGCTTTTGTGGCCTTAACAAGTCTTCAGTTTCTGTTAATACCTGCTGAAGTGAACGAAGTTAAAAAGAGAATTATTGACATATTGATTAAATTGGGTATAAGTGCAGTCATTTATTTCAACAACTCCAAAGTTCACTTTCTTGAGTGCATTTGTATTCAGCAGTGAGCTGTGACCTGTAGATAAGTTGGGTCCTTTAACCTCTGCAATAGAAGGCAGGAATAGAGACAGTGCTGTTTTGTTTTTTGTTTTTTTCTTTTTTCTGTGCAATGACTGATTATTAAGAACTTGGTACAGCTCCAAACTTTTTATGTGTTATCTTGATTGAAACCTTCCTCCTGCTTCCTGCCTGCAGTGGACTCCAACCTCCTGAGCAAACAGATAGTGATAAACCAGCCTCTTGCGATGGTCAGGAGGAGAATGTGGAACGTGTGCTTGTAGCCTCTCCCTTCCTGGGCTTTATGTCTCTGTGGTCGGGGTCCATAAGTGGAGAGGAGGGGGCGGGTGCTCCCTCCCTCTGCTAGGTTAATGCTCCCAGTCAAGTTTGTTTTCCTGCCGGGGGGAGGGTCACAGGAGAGCATGTTTGTGTGTATACCTTCAGTGTGGATGCTCAACAGGCAAACTTTCATTCAGTAAGTATTTGATCACAGGATATCCATGTAGATGGAGGAGTATGATTAGGAATAAGCACAGAGGGATTGTCTCTACATCCTGTAACTTTCTAGGTTGATGAAGCAGTGATCCAGTCAGCGAGGTATGTGAAGAAGACAAGACAAGAAGAAATCAGTAGATTTAATTGATTTAAAATATAATTTTACTTGTCAAGGCCTGTCTTGAAAGTATTCAGCCTTGCCCATTATTTTTCAGTGCTCACTGGATCTTGTGAAAGGCTTTTCATTACAATGATGCATTCACTGGGAATGCAGAAGCAGCAAAGACCCCTTGTGACCCGCAGATCTACAATCATTAACCAAATTAAACTAAGACCTCATAGCCAGGAAAAATAAAGCTGTGTTTTTGTTTGTACAGTTTGACCTGCAGTTACAGTTGCAGAATTTGGGGTTTCTTTTTTAGTGTACATTGGATATCACAGAATTAGAAGTTTGTTAAAATAAAGTCAGAAGTCAGTGAAGTGATCCTTTAATGTTAACATGTTGATGTGATTAGATGTTGTCTTGCTATATGTCCAAATCTTTAAGTGTTATCAGCATAATCAGCTTTATGTCAGTTATTTAAACAGCATCAGTGTATGTCATGGTGCATATTCTTTAACATGACCTCAACTTATGTACCCTGACCACAGCACTCTTCAGACTACTAGTGGCCAGCATTTAACAGTAATTGCCTGTGAAAGCACCCTCGAGGGAGAAATGGACCCTTCCACCAGTCATAATTTAGAGCTTTATGGTGGGCAAAGTGTCTACTTCAAAAGGCCAGAAATTGGACCACTGGGGCACTAGTGACATTTCAAAATGACAGTATGGGGGTATGAAAGAATAAAAACACAGATTTGTTCTGAATATTTTTTTCTTTTCTTTTTTTCTTGTGATTTAAGACCTGTAGCCCACTGAGCAGGTTTATTTGAGCAAAGCTTACCTCCTGACTTCATAAAAAATCTAATCCACCTGATTTAATCTTTAATATCTGAAGATTGTCGATGCAAGGGACTGCTGAAAGAACACAGGAGGGTTTAATATTCTCTCACAACATGTGCTCTTAGAGTGGGGTGGAGTAAGGTTTTGTTTATGAAAATGGGAAATCCATGTTTAATAAAACTGCTTTTTGAGATCAGACAGAGATTTTTTTAAAAAATATATATGATACTTTTGGTATTTCTTCATTTTTTATTGAACTGGTGTAATCCTAAATATGTTTGCTTCGTGTTAAGTTTTTGCATAGCTATCGACCAAACCATGTTGTGCTCTAAGGAAATACATAAATACTTTTTTGCACTCATTACATTCAAACACATATACATGTGAAACACACACAGTCTTATGTTAAGTCTTCCAAAGCTAAAGCAAATCTGGCAACAAATCTGAAAGTAAGATGGTATTTGTCCAACTCTTCAGAGAGCAGCCTGGTATGTATTCATATGCTGGCTGAGCTGTGAATCATGATGATTTTCTCCTCTGCTGGGAGGAGTATTAAATACTTGTCGTGCTAAGAATATAACATGAACATCAGCAGCTGAATATTACTCAGCTGTGGGGAAAAAAGATAATGTAAGAAACTCTTGGCACAGAGAGTCCATCTTGTTTGGAGAAAATAAATTTGTTGTGGGAAAAAAAGTGAGAACAATCACAATCACATGATCCAAGCAGGGGTATGAATCCACCCCATCTAGTGTTTCCAACAGCTGTTGGACCCACTTTGGAGAGTGCTGAAGAATCAAGCAGTATCAACAAATCTTCAAAATCCTTCTCCTGGGTGAAGAGTCATTAGTGATTCTAACTGCAAGAAAAGAAACTGGACACAGGTGCAGTTACATACATATAATGCCAAAATTTACACTTGAGGAGGTTATCATTCAAACAAAAATTACACTAAAAGAAAGTAGCTAAGCATTGGTAACAACATCGCAAAGTTTTAAAACGCTGAGGAGGTCAAAGAAATGGTTAAATGCAAGTTTTAACTGAAGATGGTGCTCAGGATCTTCTAAAAATGAAATGATTGTCCTGAACTTCTCACGCAAGCAATGAAACCCCAGCAGGATGGTTAGAGAAGACAGTTCATCCATCTGCAGAAACTATACTGAAAACAACCAAATAATTAGCTCTTAGAGCAGCTGAAGTTTGCCTTACCCTTTCTAATCTTGGTGTTTGTATATTTATGAGACGGGCAGATGACTCGTCAGATGCAGATAATGTCACTTAATGTCAGGGTATTTCTGATTCATCTAACGCTAAGGCACTTCAACCATCAAGGCTAAATGTCAGGTTTTCAAAATAAAAGGGCAGTGGCTTTCTCTCCAGATTCACCTTTGTTTTTTATAACCTTTATGGATTCATGCAATCTCACTGAGATCAAGATCTCTTTTGCAGGAGAGACAATGGTTTAACAACCAGACAGGGTGAAATTCAGCAGAGAGGAGGTACATGCTTCCAAAGACTTTCAAACCTCAATATTTCATGATTTAATAAAGCTATATGACATGGCACACCAGGGTATTGTGCTATCTCTGATTTAAATCAAATCAAAATTGACGCAGTGTAATTCATACCACTGTCACTCTCTGTATATTCAGCACATAGAGGAAAATAACTCTTACAATGCAATAAACAACACATTTATGCTGACTGTCACTCTAAGAATACCAGAGCATGGCTTTCTGTTAAACTCCACACTCCTTCTGAGTTTTCATTCTTGGCAGTGAAACGTGTGAGAACTGTTATCAGGGGAAATTGCTCATTCTATTAGGAAAATAGGCCCATGTGAATTGTTTCCAAAGACGTATATACACATCCTGACAAAGTGTTGTCCCACTGTCCAATTAACCTCACACAGAGAATGGACGGAAGCGAGAGCAGGAGTGTGATGTGTTACGGCCCCCTCGAGACACAGAGCTTTGAGATCACTTTACCAACTTTACTATCCCAGTGCTTTCACTTAGCCTCTGCTTATCCTTTGAGGTATTCGCTCTTCTTTTATTCTGCTTTTCCTGCTGCTGGTAGCTGCAGCATAAAAGGCTAATATTGACTTTACTGATGTGTTTTTGTTTGGCATGGGAATGCTTCAGGCCTTTCGCTGGTGCTGGCCTCTTTGAGTGGCTTACCAGAGGGGCCTGGCAGATAGCCAGCATGTATAGTAGCTAATAATGGACTCTGCTATACAGCTCTGCTCATCAGATGAGAGAAGTAGAACTGGAACAAATGAGCTACACTGACACGAGTCACTGTATTTTGGGTTAATGTATATATACAGCACTACATTAAAATGGTATTAGTGCTATGCATGAAAAGCAAGTAAAGGAGTTTAAAAGATCTCAGAGATTAATGGAGCATTTAACCTGGCCCCTGTTGGTTTCCTGAAGCCTGACTGAAGGACACAGGAGAGCAACTCCGTAGTGGAAAGTATTTGTGTTTTATCTTCTTTGCCAGGAAATGTCCCGTGGCATTGAAAGAGAAGAATAGAGTGGAGAAAAAACATGGATCACAACTGAGGAGCAAGAATCAGCTGGATTTCTGCCAACAGATTTCACGAGCTACTCCATCAATGGGAACAGAGGCACGATGGGGAGTTCATCAAATCCACATGAGCCTTGACAAATCTTTTTCTCACTAATGCAGAGACTATGTGAGAGACAATCACAAATGCTGGTAGTTTTGGAGAAGATCCACCCAGTGATGAAGTTCAGCAATGTAACAAATCAATGTTGTTTTTCAGGCTGAGAGGGTGTTCCCTCATTGAGTTATGTAAGGACAAGCACTGAAGAATGAAAGCTGTTAGTGTTTCATTAGGGTGTATTTCCCTTGAGTGAAATAACCAGTCCTGTGGGTAACTCATTTAATTACATAAGTAACCATGTAAGTTTAAAATTAACTTTTCTTTTTGCCAACAGCTTGTGTCAGTACAGTTGCTCTTCTTAATAACACTGTCAAAAAAAACCAAAAAAACTATGCACTTTTATTTAATATATAGCATAAAATAAGGCATTTGTCAAAAATGTGGCTACATTGACCTACCCAGATAAACCCAGGTTAACTGTTTACCCCTGTCTCCTGTCTCTATGCTAAGCTAAGCTAACCAGCTGATAGATCCTACTGTTAAATCCATGTCCAGACATGAGTGTAATATCAGTCTTCTCATCAAACTTTTGGCAAAAATAAGCATATTTTCTCAAATGTCTAACTATTCCTCATATAAAGTTTAAAAAGCAAGAAAGTAAAAAGTACATGACAAATTTGCAAATGTAATACAAAATTTGATGCTAATATCACTATATAGTCTTATTTGAATTTAAGTTACTGGGACTGGAATGAATTTTGTTATCTGAAGAAATACTCCTTTGTTTTGGAAAAAAAACATGCTTGTTTGGTGTCTTACAAGGAATTTAGATGTTAAGATTGATATTATTTTCATTTTGTTTTGATGTTTCCCCATATATTAACATAAAACAAGTCTTATTAAGAGACCACACACATTCTGCAATGATTCCTTGAAGACCTGAATGCCATAAACAAACAACATGCTTTTACAAATTTAAGTCATTATATAACAGTGTGATGAAGCTGAAAACAAACACAATGTGCTGATATGTCTGCAACTTTTTACTAATAAATAAGAACAAGCAGTAACAATCACAATGTTGCTCAGGACGACCTTGGTTTATCTCATTCCATATCTGTAGTTGTCATGACAGTCATGTAAATTTGACTTGTGCATTCCTGTGGTATTAAGACATTCATGGATCCCTGGCAGGAATTTCCCCTGGCCCGTTCTCTGTTTTTTCTGCTGTGTCCTTGCAGTGCCTCTGGAGGTGAGGGAAAGTTCAACCACACCAAATCTGGAATCTGAAAGAGTATCTTTATTTTTCACATACATGGTGTTCCTCTACCCTGTTCTTGGCACTTCTGTTGGGTAAAAATGGCACAGCACTAGTAGATTCAAAGCTTCTCACTATCAAGTATTTTGTGTACTTTGGGCAGGCTCCTGAATTTATAATGAATGCTGAAGTGATTGAAGGTTGGGAGGCGGCTAGAAAAAGTGGTCTACATCGGCATAGTCCAACAGTCCACTTTTGGTAAGAAGTAAGAATGTACGTGTGAGTATGTCTTTGTGTGTGCGTCTCTGTAGGTTTGTCTCACAGTGGACTCGGATCTATGCTGAATCCTTTGTGTAATACAAAGGCAGAATATGAGATTCAACAAAACCATGAATATATAAAGGAACAGGATAAATGTTGTGATGATTATGGTAGTGACCGGTGGGAGTATCATTTTACTCATAGACAAAGGCTGAGCTAGAGCTGTGAAATACATCTTCAAAAACAAGGTTCATGTCATTGCCTTGGCAACATCTCCAGGTTCTATGCTGGATTTTTTTTTAAAGCAAATAGCAGCTCGTTGCCATCAGGGGCTAATTTTCATCGTTCTCTCCAGGGCTGTCTCTGAGCTGTGTTCCGTGAGTGATTTATGGGTAAAAATAGACTATAATAGTTATCACCTTGACTGCATAAGGGTGTATGAAATCTTCCATAAGGGTCTGGCACATTCAGTGATGGCAAAGATCAGGAAAATGGAGACAGGGGTTGTAAGGGTGGGACTCTTGGTTTTCCTTCTGCGTCATTCCTGAAAAGAAATGGTAGATATCATGTCCAGATGTTTTTGTAGGTTAGAGTGGACACTGTGATAGCTTCCCTCTGTGTTCCAAAGCTTTCCTGCTATTACTGCTGCACAGTATGATACTGCTTGGAATGATAAATTATATCAAATCATTTGATGATCTCATAACTCATCACTTTACAAAGCCCTGACACTTGAAAGCATCTATCAAAAATAACTAGCAATATTTTCTATTAACAATTGATCAAATGCCTATGTGTAAGTGACGCTCTATGGGCCCAGTATTTCCCTCATTTTGGTGAAGACCGAAAACTGAGTGCTGGACTTGCATTCATCATGTAACCAGAAACATGATTCCAAATGAACACCAGCATAGCTCAATATACTGTATGGACGTGTAAATAAGCAACTGTTTGCCAACATGATTGCTATATCAACATAGGGGGTAAATGTCAGTGGTCTCTTTACAGCTTGTTTCCACTGCCCCGAGTGGCCAAAAATCAGCTATCGTAGGTTTAAAGGTTTCGAGGCGGCGGTCCAGGTACTGCCAGATGTCACAAATCAACAAATATACCTTTCACATAAGAAATCCTCTGTGAGGCCTGCGTGTGTATGTAAAATGTTATGATTCTACTTGGACTGTTGTGGTTTCCTTAAACTTCTAAAGTTTTTACTTTATCCTGCTCCAGAGGCTGATTTGGGTTGTGTGCACACTCCTGCTTCTATTTTACAAGTCCGTTTTGTGTCCCAGCAGAGCGACACCCCACCACCACACTATGACACCACTTCCATCACCATCAACGTTTCAGTTAAGACATTTAAAGCTGCAATTGTGACTCCCTGGCTCAACTGTAACTGGGGTGGATTTAAATCACAGAACATGATGTAACCAGGCAAAAGTTAACACATCACAAACTATGACATTTGCTTGATTACTTCTTATTTGTAGAATCATGATACTTAGTACTTCTGATACTCCTGATACAGTTTTCTTCAGGCAACACATGGCAGCTGTGTCCACTGACTCCCTGAAAGTGAGAGAAATGAGGTAATGCTGAAGATCACAGTTACCACAGCAATTCCTTATTCATGAACCCAAACTGTCAACCTCTTCATCTCACCTTCATCATGCAAACACTGAAACAGGCTCACACCCAGATACGAGATCATACCACTATCATTTTTGTCATGTCATTTTTCAGAAAATGTCAGAACACCCATCCACCCCCCCCACACACACACACAAGCACTAGATATGGCAATAGACAAGACCCTAAAAATGTTGTAACTTATTTTTATTGAAGCACAACGATTGTTCACACAGCTGGTATAGCTGTATGCTTCAGAACACAAGAAACCCACAAGAATGCATGGTTAATATGATAAAGAGTGTTAAAGCTGATGAAACAAACAGACAAGTGCCTCCGCCTACTATAGAATGAGCTTCAAGTTTGTGCTTCAGAGCAAACCTCATTCTTAAAACTAAAACTTTTTATATCACCATCACGACTAAAAAAAAAAAAAGTTCTCTCAGCAAGATAAGACCATGTAGTCTGCCATTTGAGAAGAACCAGGTCATGGGAATAGGACCAGGGAAGGGGAACTTAAACATACACTAAAGTACACTAAGAGTCCCATGACTGACGCTAATGGAGGAGCAGAGTTGATAATGTTACTGAAGACTGCATGTCACGAACACCTTTACCTCTGCACCGAGTTATATTCTCGTTCTTTTCAGTCATTACACCTCAGCTTGTGAATGAGACAGTCTGAATCTGTTGCATGGAAGCACAAATCCATGAGCTGACTGAGCTATTGGTTTAAACATCTTCAAGCCTACCTGAAGCTATTTTTTATGAGAAGGAGTAAACTGTGCTGCCATATGTGCTCAGCTGGCATGACATGCACACACATTTCCAGACAGGCTCGCACGGGTGTATACTGCACATACACAGAAAACAGCACACACATGGACTCAGACACATCTGTGAAACACAAGTCGTGATTAATGTGAGTAGAATTCGAAAGAAAGGGGCAGAGCCTTTGATATCTGTATATCTGTGTTTCCATTACAAGGCCACCTACTCAGCACTATTTATACACTGTACTGCAAACATAATCCGCATAGCAGGAGAAGCAGGAGGAGGGAAGAGTCTGGTGAGAAGGAGTGGGAAGTAGGGGGAAAATGTACCAGGATTTAATTAAGAATGTGGATTAACAGCTGAAAATAATTACACTGCGTAATGACAGAGAGGGAGGGGAAATATTTTTAAAGCTTGAAGCAATGATAAAGGGCACCTATGTGTCCCTGTAGGTGACCTGTGTGTTTTATGTGTGTTTGTATTTGTCCACCCTGAGAGGTGCGTGTGTGTGTCCAGTCCGCAGCCTGGTGTGGATCAGGTTCGCTGCCTGTGTGTGTCCCAGCCACGGACCCCCTCTGGTGGGCCTAGGTGATGGATGATGCCTGGAAGCTGCGGAGCTGCAGTGTGTTCATGCGAGTGCTGTCTTAGCAGCCATCAGACAGTTATGAATGATGGATGGTTTTGAGTTTGTGTGCATGTGTGGATAAGGTTTGGGGGTGAGTGAATGACAGCTTACTGACGGCTGTTGTGTTTCAGGTGTTATTCTAGCATTATTGATTACAAGGTGACAGGCATGTGAAGGAAAGCTATTTAATACTATAGCAGAGAGAGAGTGGTGAAACACACGCCTACATACACCTCCTCCCCTTAAACTTGTGTTTGTTTAAACCCCCCACTTCTCCTATAGAATTACAAACCATATACCAAGTGTAAGGCCAGGATGGAAAGCCCAGTTTGGGTTGCAGCTTTTACTTGTGACACATCGACCTCAATGAAAATGTTCATCCATCAATCTAAAACATAGACAGGTATGAGTTTACAGACCAGACAAGAAACTCAGAGAACTTTAGTACTTTTCATCTGGTGAAATGTATGATACTTGGAAAGCAAAAATGTGATTCTTGACAAAACTTGTCTGTGTTTTGAGAATACTTCTGTAAAACAATGACTTTTTGTTTTATGCAGGTGAGCGCTGTAAAATACATCTTGACTTAACCATTGTTTTACTGATTTTTACTGATATTTCTCTTCTTCTTTCTTCTGGCTTCCTAATGAAGCATATTTGGTAACTTTTAAGAACTTCTCAGCTGTAGTTTGAAATCAAATCTTTATTGGGATATCTGCATTTCACACAAAGTTCATTGCAAGAATGACATGCTTCATGTCTGCAACGAGCAAATCAAAAGACCTCAAAATGAAAGTGCGCAGAAAATTATGTTCCTCTGTCATTTCTCTTCCTTTCATGTTTTTTCCTTTCCCCTTTATTCAAAAGCATCTTCATTTTCATTAAGGGAGTTTCCACTCAATTTAAAAACTCAGACACAAAAGCCATCAATTCAATTGCTCATTCCCTCCATCTTTCCTGTCATCTCCCTGGCATTTTTTTGGCTCCAAGTCCCAAATTAGGGTCCTTTGATGTTTCATGTTACTATGGTAACTTAATTGGACAAAGCTGCAAATTATCAAGACCATACATTTTGATTCAATAAGATGACATTTCACAAAATAAACTCTGCCAGCATAGTCATTTCTCCATGTCTTCATTTGTCCTATACTTTGGCTAATGCCAATGATTTTCTCCTCAGCTAAAAAATATCTTTAAAATTTTTGATTCACCGTAAAATAAACGTTCATAATGAAAGATAATTTTACTGAGCTCTGTATACTCTTCAAGAAACCAGACTGATTTATCACATCCCTACCACATTTCAGACAAATGACCTTCTATGGTGATACTAGGCTATGCTAATTGCTCCATTAGCCATTTTATTGTTTTTCCTACAGCTCTCTGTTTTAAAATCTTTGTTTTGGAACAATGAAATAGCTGCAGCTGTGACAACAATGATGTCCTGAAGCAAATAAAAGTAGCAATTGATACGGGGGGGGTGACTCCGAACCACTGCAGAGGTGAAAAGGGGACAGGAGAGGATGAACCTTGAGTTCAACTTGAAAATCTTCTATTCATAACTAAAGGCCAGAGGGCGAATATAATCTGTGCTGTGTTTTCATTTGGTCAATTGTACGAGTGAATGCTGAGATTTGGTGTCACACACGCAGACTTTAGGTGTGTCAGCTCTCAGTTTCCCCACCCTAAACCACCCTCAACCCCACCCGGAAACTACAACTTCCTCCCCCATTCATCTCCCTGCAATTTTGTTTTAATTCTCAGGAGCTATTTTACAAACTCATTTGTCAAGCCACACAAAAGTTTATTGAGCCTGTGAAACCAAGCTTAAGAAAACAGTGGTGAGGAAACTTTTTCTTTTATACACACAGAGATTACAGGATTACAGGAACAGTTCGTTTGTGAGGTTATTGTATCGAGGCCAACTGCAGAAAACCTCGGCCACAATGAGACACAGACGTTTCAGTTTCAGAATCAAAATTGCTCTATATTGGAGACAGTCAAATGTAGTTCATGTTGTTTATATGGGTGTACCCCAGTATATGCATGCTCATATTGAAATCCTTTTTATCACAGCAGCATGCCTGATGTGCATCGCAGGTTGCTTTAGCTACAGTGAACCTGCAACTAAAACAACACAATGGGGAGGAAGAAGATCGAGTTCTAGGGAAGCAGGGGAAGTTTCACTCCTGCAGGGGGGGAGTAACTTCTGTGATATGGAGGGATGATGAGAGCCAAGACACTCCGAGGCGGTTGTTGAATGACATACAGACATTCATTTTTACCTCAGGGTGTGAACTGTGTGTGTGCCAATGATGGTGAGAGAAACTCCCTGTAAACTGATACCATGCAGAGTCTCTGTCCCACTTTATACTGAGGAGAAGAAGGAAAAAGGGAAAAGACAGAGATGTTTTTCTTTTTTTTTTTTTTTGGTGACAGACAGACATAAACACCGACACATCATCAGTGACAATAATTGCTGAACTAACCTTCTGTACATGCTGTGGAGTGTCTGTGGGGAACAACGTGAATAGCTGATGGGTAAAGTGGGTAAAAATGTCCTCTTACAAAACCACATTTGATTTTTGATGGGTTTTTTTTTTTACCTGTAACATCTGCTCTTGTGATGCAACATACACTCATTGCAACTTTTTTAGGCTCAGACAGCTTTAAATTAAAGTTAAAAAGTCAAAAGTGTCTTGAAAAAGGAGATACAGAGTGTAAAGCCTACTTTATTTACCATAACCTTTTCCTAACTTTAGGAAAAGTAACATCTATGTCACCTAACATAAATGCAATGCTTCAAGCTGTCACTGGCTTCCACAAATCATTACAGAGGAATCACATATGCTCACCCCCACAAGCCTGTAATGGAATCAGCAGGTGTAGAGAATGAGCATATGCAGTCAGATTACAATTATTAATTCATACCATCTCTTTTTCTTTGTTTCCCCAGTGATTTCTGTGGGGGAAGACTCAGCTGGGGATATTGCTTTACAAGGAGTATGTTCGAAGAATTCAGGTGCTCTAATGCCATTTAATGATTTCCATACAAAATATGGATATATACAGCATGTAGTTTTGTGTTCTGTATATTTATTCTGTGGTGAATGAGGGGGGTATTGGCATGTGTTCAAATATGTCATCTTAGGAGAGAAATGTTCTGTGATTGTAATGAGAATATCAGAGTGCAGAAAAACCAGAATTGCCATTGTGTGCAGTGTATTCATTTGCAAAGGCAAGTGCTGCTCACTCTAGCTTTGGGGATTCCCAAGTTTTTATCTTAGCTGTAGAGCTTCATGCTACAGTTTTGTAGAAAGAAAAAGGAATAAAGAATATTTTCAGTTAAGTCACACAAAGCCTGTTTTCCAGGTAAAAATTATTAATGAATTTAGCATTTCTTACAAAGTAGAAAGAACACTGAGGGAACTGCAAGTTTATGAAGCTCATTAAACTGGGTTCTGGTGCAGTGATGTCATGTTGACTTAACTGAGACGCCCCTGCTTTTGTCTGAATAAACAGGCTTGTTTTTCCAGTGGAATGCCAGAGTCTGACCCCAGACAGGAACCAAAGGAGGACATTTGTCTGCTCAAACACCATCACAGACAAAACATCACCCGCAGCCAAAAGTTGAGGGTTTTTCTTGTCACTTCAGAGAGCCACATAAATCCTACTTTTGATTTTAGGTGTCAGTGTTAACACCTCCTGACAGTTGTGATAAAAGTGTGTCGGCACCTTCATTCTATCATTCTCTCTCTGGAGTCAAAATAAGCTATCATTACCTGCAGTCTGTCTCAAAGTGCTGTAGGTAAGTCATTCATTATCCATCTAGGAAGAAGGGTGTTTTGATGGAGTGAAGGACTATAATAAAGCTGTGTACTAAAGCAAGATTTTTGAGCATAGCATATTGTAGCTCTTTGGGTGTAGCATAAGTTCTTTGTGTTATGATGTTATGTTGCATAATCCATTCTCATTACCTTCACACCAGAGACCAAAAACACTTAATATGAAAGGATAATAAGTCAGTTTAGTTAGCTAAATAAGAAATGATTGAATATAAACAACATGATACTTTCACATGAAGTTATAATAAACTCCAAACACATTACTGGGTGCTTATAAAATGTATGACAGATGTGGATATAATAACACAACCAAATGGTTTGTGTGGATTTGTGTGCCTCCATAAGCCGTAAAGCAGCTGCCTTCTCTTCTCTAACACATCTTTGAAGTTTCATCATCGGGTCTGACACGAGCATGCTGCTGAGCTGATCGAGTGGTGGATGAACTTTAAAGTTGCACATCAGCATGAGCTCTTAAAGCTGACGGGATATTGGATGAATTAGGTGATGTCTAAACACCAGATCCCTAGCTTGGGCATGAAGCATGGTATAAATCACCCCACAACCCTCAAATATCAAGCCTTCACAGCCATGTGTGTCCTGCCTATACAGTTACATTTGTGGATCTGGAAGAGATTAGAGCTTTCACACTAACAATGAGCCATGGGATGGTTTATGAGGGGTTGAACATTATCAGACACAGTGTGGTAGGCAACAGGAAAGAACATCACAACCCATTATTCAGGATACATGTGAAGCTTATTTTTGGAACTCTGTGTCTAATCTGTGTTTGAACCATAAATAAGAGTAAGAGGTGCCTTCCACGAGCGACCGACCCAGACAGATATTGCAGCCAATCAATCTGACTGTCTGGGCCTATTGCAACCAGACAGCTAGTCTTGTGTGATTTTTAGCCAAACATATTTATACTTTTTTAAGAGGAATGTTATAGTACTCTTTTTGTAATCAATCATAAAAGCCATAATACCCTTAAACCTGCACTGATCAAGATTTTTATCATCTGCAGAAAAGAATTATGTGCATAGTGTGAAAGGAGTCATAGGTAGTGATGAACTCACACTTTAGCCTATTTCAGCTCACAGTTTTAATTTAAAGGCCTGCAAATTTCCTGTTTCGATTTGGTCTTTCAATGCTCTTATCAACCTGCTTTTATTTATCAGGTGACCATACACATGACTCCAAATTAACCCTGATGTTGCTCCATGTCTGGTGGATGAGTAAATTGGCTCCTGCCTTTGTGGAGGGATAAAAAAATTATATTTAAAAAATTCAACAGAAACTTCTCTTTCCAAACACAATGTCCCACTTAACTGCGGTTTATCCACAGAGTCGAATGTATCCACACTGAGATTTGATTCACTTCCATTATATTAGGGTGGAGACAGAAATCTCTGAGATGGATATAACAAAACAAATGAAAAGTGAGTGAGACAATATGTTTCTTTTTGTTTTTTGTATAATTTGATGAAACCAAACCTTTCAAAACAGTTTTATATGAATCCCCTTTCAGGTTTAAAAGCTGACTGAGTTTTTGCTCTATTTCCCCTTGTCTTAAACAGAAGGTAACGAGTGCATGAACTATCTGCTCTCAAAGACCCTCACACAGTATGATCATTAGTCCTGAACACAGCAACATAAATTCCAGCTTAGACCTCAGTTTCTGTTGATATATCCCAGTGCACAAAAAGAATCTGCCCTCAACTTAATGTTATCAGGCCTGTGCTTGGAAGGTTAAATAAGCCGTGACTTTGTAAATTGACGTGTGCCATTGGTGTTGTTTGATCCAAGTTCGGGTCAGATGGTATTTTTACTCAAATTTTTTCTTCCCCCCTTTGACTGAACATCTGTCTAACATCTGGGCATAGCACTTGTCCTCCTCTCCTGATAGCAGTGGAGACATAGGGGTGCTAAATTAACCCTATCCTCTGACTTTCTTTATATTCACACCAAAAACTCCCTTTGAGCACAAGCAGCTGCTGCTCTCCCATTCGACTTCATCAATAATTCAAGACCCTTTATTTCATAAGTCCTCATGTGGAATTCCTGACAGACCAAGCGAAGCAAGTACAGACATGATTGGGAATTGAACTTATTCTAAATGCTTGGAAATGGGCCAGAAATAATGTATCTTACTTTTACAACCACAAAGCCCTGTCTGTGTGAATAAATCCTACTATGCAATATGAGTGTACTCAGTGCATTAGCAGTGTTCTTTTCCTGTAAAAAAAACATTTTTAAAAATAAAGCTGATCTAAATTGTTCTCCACCTCTGCACCTCTTCTCTGTTCCATCGTTCATTAATGTTATCTCTCCTCAACATAAGGCATCAATGACCATTGTGCTGTAAAGCCTCACTCCCCCAATTTAGTCCATCTCTGGTCCATTACCTATACTTCTTAAATCAAACTATAATAAATAGCCCCATTAAGAAAGTACTGCAACTCACATGTGAACCAGCTGTAAGAAAAAAATAGGACCGAGCTGGACCTTAGGTGATTTCATTACCCAGTTATGGACCACTAATTTTTGTATTTTTTAAAACAGATTTATAGCACTGTTTGTGTTCCAGCTAGTGACAGCGTAAAACAATTTAGGCTGTGTCTTAGAAGTATAGTGTTATGAGGAGAATCTTTCAGAGCTCCTGTTTAGCTGGTTTTACACTTTACTCACACTACAGTGTTTGGGTTTGTGCAGAGGACTGGCTCAGTATGTTTGACACGTCCTGTATAAGCAACTTATAATGGGAACAGAAAGGAATCAAAAGCAAATCATAGCTGGCAAACTGTAAAAGGAAGTAAAACACTTCATAGCATATGTGCCTGCCAAGTAAAACACAGGCAACTGAGTTGTGTTTTTTACACTCTGTTCACCCTGAGCGTATTCAGACGTGACTACAGCACCGGAACATCTACTGTATGGGTGGGATAGTTTGGAATAATGCTATGGGATTTGGTCTGGAGTATAGTATGGCACCTCATCTGGAATTGTAATTAAAACTTAGCAAGCAAGTAACTGCCCCGTGCACCCAGACTCCTCAGGGCCCAGGTGCACTGTGTGGCAATTAGTTTGTGGTGATTTGTTTTATTGATTAATATAACTCCTGCTGTTGTATTTAATCTTTGGGCCTTGTAAAGGTAATATTATGCTTACATGGTACATATTCTTCAATGCTCTCAAATGTTTATGTTATCAACTTACAACATAATAATAATAATAACATGCAGGAACATGTGGGGCTTAACAGGGGCCTACTGTAGAGTTTTTGGCCCAGAGGCTCACTTGCTGGTTGATTTGGCCATCACTTCATCAAAAGCAAAACTAAATAAATATATTTAAAAATCTGTGTTCCAGTTTCCAGGTGATGCAAAGTCTAATTTACACACTGCATCTTGTGTAGTGAGTTAGTGGAGGTTCACTGATCTGGAAAAAGCCATAAGCGGGCAACAACATCAAGGAAGATACTGATAGGGTTCAGGTCAGACGAATGGGTCTGCGAAAATCATTCACACAAGAATGACTAGGGTTGCCCTGGTTGTGGCAGAGGTGACCACCACACAGCAGGAGCGCTGCAAGATCAAGGCAGTGTCACAGGGAAGAAGGAAGCTGGGAGGATTTCATTAGCAGATCACTCACTTCGGTTTGACCTTTGGAAATCCCTGCGCAGCTTCCTCATCAAAGTGACCTTAACACCCTGGCCTGCCTGCACCAATGGTTCAGCAAGGAGGTGCTGAGCTGCCCCTCACTTGCCAATACAAACCTTCGACATATTCCGTCAGCAAGAGCGTGCTGTCTCAAGAGCACTATGTGATCATGACCAGACACTGAAAAAGGAGACCTGGAAGACACTGGAAATGGCAAGAGGAGATAAACTAAGATAAAGTGGAAGGTCATGTGGTGGGAAAATCATGAACGTGTCCAAATTATTATCAGATGTTGGAATGAGGAGGCATACCAACAGGAAAAAGTGAAAAATGTCACTGAGGTCCTCAGTGTACTCAGGAAACACCGGAAAGAGTCGCATCATTAAGCCTCCTCTCTGGCATGTATGAGGGCAGGGACATCTCAGAGGGAGATCACCACATCTCTCCACCCAGACATAGTGATGTGGTCCTTGGCCACCAAAATTGTCTTCCATCACTTAACTCATCATCCTGTGGGAAAGAGGGGAAGAGAGCCAATGAGCGGAAGACACTGATATACTCACATCTAGGAAGAAGACAGGGTGGAGGGATGTCACATATCCTGAAGATAACAGTGGCAGGGAGTTGTCCCTTCCACAGGGGAGCGGGTCAAGTGTTGAATTAAAGGAGCATAACACTGATTAATTGCCATCCCCATGTGACAGTTTTGCAGGAGCACAATTGAAGGTGCAACAATGGCGTCTAAGTATTACTGTCAGTCCGTGTATTCTTATGAGTTGTTGGGGGCATATTGACACCACTGATGGAGCTAAACTGTTTCCCTTTCACTCTTAAATGAACAATCTCATCATAAATCTGACTGCATTTTATAATGAATGCAATTAACTGGTCAAGCCTCTCATTTGACCCTTAGTGTCAGTGTAAGAAAATGTTCTTTGCAAGTGACAGAAGCAACATCTGTTTCTCTCTTTGCTGTCTAAATGACAGTATTTCAGGAATCTCGAGGTATGGAGGACATTAAGTTGTGAAATTATTTTGACAGGAACCAAAGAAATCAGTGAGGCAAAATATTTTGTCTGTATTTAATATATATCAAAACACATGCTACACATTACAACACCAAAGGAATGCCTCTGTTCTTGTGTCTCCAGTCTTTTCTAATTGCAACATGAAATCTTTTCAGTGTAAAAGCATCCATGTGTAACCAATCACATGACACAATGTGCTCTATGTCAGCATATCAAAAGTATATGTTGTTTCCTACAACAGACAGTGAGTAAACTGTATAACTCAATGTTTATGACACATAAAACTCTTGGTGTCAAGCTGTGACACACACACACATACACAACTCAAACACACAACTCTAAAGTAATGCAGTGATGTTTTTTGTTATTTGATCCCTAATAAACACTTGGTTGTTCCACACCACAGCTGCTGCCTACATGGGTGGAGTAAAGCTATCCATTGATGTTATTTGGTCATAAAGGTTTTTGCCTCCTGTGGTCTACGTGCTGACACAGCAAGATTACATGGACATCTGTATCCTTTGTACTATTAGGACTGATGTAAAACAGAGACAGCACATAATATTACATCATACTTTACATTTCAGAAGAGATGGGGGCTACATGTATCTGCTCTTTAAGCTCAGTAGTCCCAGATGAAGCCTTCAGACAATGTCTGGAAATATTTAGAACCAAAAGAAAAGAAGTTAAGAGAAGCTAGTTATCTGCAATCATTTGTAAGCACTGTCATCACCAACATCTTGACTTTTTTAGAGCAACATTTTTGACAATTGACATTTTAGAAAATACGCTTACTTGCTTTCTTGCAGAGTTAGATGAGAAGGTTGATACCACTCTCATGTCTGTGTGCTAAATTCAAAGCTATAGCCAGAAACGCAGTGTATTCAAAAAATAATAATCATCATTTTGCTATGGTGTACAGAACACACACGCACTAGATATGTTATGAACCTTAGTAGCATGAAACAACTCAAATCTGATTTATATTATTTGTCTAAAGGATTCAGCTGGTGTGACATGAGGTTACGATTAACAATGAGACAGCAGGACTACAACACTGAGCCAGTCAGTGGCTCAACTAAAATGATGAGGCAGCATCGTATGAAGTGAAGCACTGAGCAGACATCAGTGTGTTAAGACTTTCCATTGCAACGTGGTAGAGGCAAAATAGTTAAACAGTATATAAATACAACTTGTTACAAAAAGATTAACAATATTACTCTGCTGATACTATCAATATTCAATGCCCGACAGATGTACATATGCACACAACGCACACGAACACACACACACACACACACACACACACACACACACACAATACAATCCTATATACACAGTAAAGGCAATGATTTTTATGCATTTACGGTCACTGTTTTACAGATGGGTGACAATATTCATATGATTTCAGTATCAGCTGTTATAATTAAACTGCTCTCTAAGTGCTTTTAATCAGTTCATAGTTGATATTAGCCTGTCCTCAAGCTTTTCTACAGGTCTCAAGTAGATTTCTGTAAAAAAAAGATGCTGGATTAGCTTTTCCTCTTTTCACTGTCATCTTATGTCAAACATACCGCTTAGAGTGGACAGATTCTGACAAGAACAAATCAGCTGTAACATTAGTTTATATTGCAGTATTGCAAGTTAGATTTAGAAACAGTGATCAGAGAAATATTTGTTCGGTTTTATAAGTTTCAGATCTGTGGTGGGTTTTCAACAGCTACAGCAGAGTACTCAGTCTCAGACATGTTGGAAGCTTCAATGAGGTGCGCTAAGCCCGTCCTCGTGGAGTATTTGAAGATGAAGGCCTTCATGAGATCATAGCGGTAGTTTCTGTTGATGAAGTTGTAGAGGATGGGGTTGAAACAGCAGTGGAGCAAGGACAGGCACTGGGTGAGGTGCAAGGCCACGTAAATCACATTCTCCAGGCCACAGGTCAGAGGCACCAGGCCCAGCTGGGACAGGGCATCAACCAGGAGAACGGCGTGGTAGGGCCCCCAGCAGCCCAGGAACACAACAATGTAGGCCAGGATCATCCTGCGGCTCACACGGCGCTCCTGTTCTACTGTGGAAGATGATGAAGAAGTAGAGGAGCGGGTGAAAGCGCTGGCTAACAGGGTGTAAAACACTGCAATGACAGGAAAGGGGAGAACAAAGCCCAGCAGGATGAAGCTCAGCTGCACTCCCACCATCCACTCCCTGGGGTTTTCCTCTGGGTAAACAGGCCTGCAAAGCATGGTGTCCTCATGTGTTGACTTCACAGTCCGCAGGAAGTAAGTGTCTGGCAAGGAGGCCACCAGAGCCAGAAGCCATACCCCGACACACGCTCCACGTCGGATCAGCTTCCTGCGCACACCTCCCTCGTTGTCTCCAGGCTGCGTCACGCTCAGGTAGCGGTCGACGCTCATGCAGGCCAGGAAGAAGATGCTGCCAAAGAGGTTGACGGAGAACATAAGGTGTGTGAGTTTACACGCCACCTCGCCAAAGGGCCAGTGGCCATGCTGGGCCAGTGAGCTCACCCACACGGGCAGAGTGGCACACACGCACAGATCTGCAACTGCCAGATGGGCGATGTACATGTGTGTTTCATGGCGAGGGGTGGAGTCTCTCTGCGCACGGATGTTGACCCAGAGGACCAGAGCGTTAGCAGCCAGACCGATGATGAAGATAAAAGTGTAGAGGACACACATGGAGTAGAGCAGAGTGCTGCGGTTGAACGCCGTGGCACACACCATTGCATCCACACTCGATATGTTGCCAAAGGTTTCGGAGACGTTGAGGTCCCCCCACGACTCCCAGAGGTCCTCCAGCTCACTGAGGCTCATTTTTCAGCACTAGGAGAGGACCACAGATTACTGGGAGATAACACACCACCTCTGACTGGGATAGATCCTGCAAAAACAAGACAGTAACTCATTACATCATTTCTTGCAGCATACATTTATCTGGAAATTGATCCAACAGCTAAATACCACCACTGGTTTTATTTTCTTTTTTCATTTAACCTTCGGGTATCATATTTAAAAAGCAATTTTCTGTTGCATAAAGCAGGGTTTATTTTACCCATGTGGACTCCAACCGCACAAGCTAATAAAACATAAAGCTACTTGTGGTGTGCCACCAGATCCTGAAGAATCCTTATGTGGTTAACTGTTAAAACACTTCTTTCATGAGTTAATAGAGGCTCTCTGTTGCCATGTCACAAACGTAGGAGTTGTGTGTAACTGATGTGCAGTCAGGGGGCAGTACAATAAATGTTTACATTAGCTCCACTAGCACAGAGTGCAGATTAGACACAAGGAAGTGGGATCAAGAAATAAAAACAGGGTGTATTTCCGGAGCGTTCCGGGCATTCCAAGATAAAGTGCTGGTCAGGGTGGGAAACCTGATGCCACTTTAAAGAATGTTTTCCTTTAACATGCTTGTTATAGTAAAAATAAATCCCATGTTTCCCTACTTCTCAAGCAAGGAGAGGGTGAGAGCAGAGTTGTCACCACCCCGATGATCAAAGAAAACGCTGCTCATAACCCTGAATACGTCATTTTACAACATCTGAATCTAATAACACACGCACACAGTTTCAAATACAAGGTATATGCATGCTCAGAGTGAGATGACTGAAGCAATATGCAAGATCACAGAGGTAGCAATCTAGAGCAGCTTGGCATGCCAGTAACCTTTTGAGCATAGGGCCACTGAAATGTCCAGCTCTGCATGGCATGGCTGTATCTGCCTTGTCTTCACACGCTTTTTCGCTGTGATGTCTCTCTCATCTCCTCTAACTGGCAGGCTGCCAGTGTGAAAGCTCAGAGGTGAAAGGTGATAGATCAAAACCAGAACACGAGTGGCTCGACCCCACCGTTGCCCCCCCAGCTAACTCATACACCCACAGGGTGAACTGTGTGCAGGGATCAGCGGGGAGGCTTGACGCCTGCAAAATGGTCGGAGTGCGATTGAGATGAGGGTCACCGACCACAGGGTGACACAGCACGCCGGAAAGCAGTGAAATGTGACCGCGCCAGACATCTGTCTGTGTGGGAGACTTGTGCTGACCACAGGATAATTGGCACAAAGTGACAGATGATGAAAGAAAAAGGCAAAGTGTATATACAAGGAGACCTGGAACACATTAAGATGTGCAGCTGTCTGGTGTGTCTCAGGTCTGCCTTTGGAAGCTACCAGTCATCAGTTTACTTCAATATCCCCATTTTATACTGCTTTATAATCCTGCTCCACAGTTAAGGGGCAAATAATGTATTTTAACACCCACATTTATTTCATAGGTACAGTTACTGGTTACTTCATATTTTACGTCATATTTTATACATTGAAATATAAGATCAGCTTGTAAAAAAGTCATATAATTTCAGATCAAACTACCTAACATTACTGCTTAACATTGACAGAAGCCAGGGTTGAATAAAATAAAAATATATAATATAATTTGATGTCCTCCAGAGATTTTTTCCATAGAGTTTATATTCCAGCATCAATGATTTGTAATGTCTGTGGGTGTTTTAAGCCATGGCAGGCAATGTTGCAAATTACTGATTAAAACTGCATTATGGAATTTATTTTATGTTATTTGTATAAATGTGAAGTACTTTAACTTTCCAGTTATTTAACACAATAGATTTGCCAAAAGCAGACATTCCAATTTGATTATTTTAACTTTTAAGTGCTCAAGACAAATATAAGCTTACATACACAGTGATAGACTTTGTTCTTATTAAGCTCTTCTAACAAGGGGAAATGAGTAACTCTACATTTTTTTATACATTTGACTTGCAGTGGAATATTTTTACATTTCTGCTTCCTCTGCTTAGTAATGGGTATATTTCTTCCACCTCTCCCTCTGATAAAGCTCTGAAAAGAGATGTCAGATACCCCACATTTAATTTAACTTTCTATTATTTTGGCACACTGGGGAGTGCTATTCACTCTAATGGGGGGATTTTCTATGTTGAGATAATCCCTCACAATGGTCTCTGTCTAATTCCCTTATATTATATGGAAAATACCTGGAGGTGCCAGGTAGGCCCACAGGCTTCAAGCTAATTAACCTTTTAACACCCACCCCATCAGATAACAGAAACATCACATGTAGCCTCTCTCTCTCTCTCTCTCTCTCTCTCTCTCTCTCTCTCTCTCTGTGTGTGTGTGTGTGTGTGTGTGTGTGTACCTCTGTTTCTCCCCTTTTCAACCCGCTAGCATCCAGTTACAAATTAGCTGAAAACGTCTTTTGTTTCTCAATACACATGAAATAAAAGCGATTGAAGGCCATTTTCATGTGCTAATGCTGCTGCCAAGAATGGTGCAGGTGCGGAATGTTTGTCAGAAGTTTCCCCTGCCGGTCTCTATCTACAGGCTTTTGTAGTTTAGGATAAAATCTTTGCCTTGAAGGACAGGACATCATGTTTCCGCGCAGATTAACAGCACAAGTGTTGTCCTGTGCGTCATTACGCACAAGTAGGCAACTACTGAATCCAACCAAAGATCCCAGCTTGCTGCTGGCTGCAAACACATTCAGTGTCATTGTTGATTCATATCAGGCTGGAAACAAACCCGTCTTATCAGATGTCAGCTATACAGTAGCCTGATTCCGTGTTTGAATGAGGAGGCAAATAAATAACACAAGGACAAGCTGGAAAGATGGAGAGCTCCGAGATAATAAATAATAAAATAAAATAAAACGCTACAATGTTACAGAAATATTCCTACAAGAACTTTCTGTTTCTGTTTGTTTGTTTGACATATCAGTAACAATGTTGAGTAAGTTACAAGTATATGATTTCATCCCGGTTTCGTATCTGCAATAATAAGTGTTAATTAAACTGTTACATGTAATACTTTACGCTGTAGATTTTTTTCATTTAAGACGTAGGCACCGAAAATCGCAAGTATCGAGCATCTCTGAGGTGTACAAAGTTAGTAAGTCGGAAAAACTACACTTTTCATGCCCACGTAAGCTCATTGTATCAGCTTACCTGTTTTTTTATTCTTCCTCCCTTTCTGAAGTCTCTGCTTCCCAAAAACCGAATTTGTTTTTCGCTAAGTTGTGCGGATGGATAACTTCAGCTCCACTGCGAGACACTTGTGCGCTCGATTCCCTTCGTCTCTGTAACTGAATCTGAGCCTGTTCCTCGTTCTTGCACTTGCTGATACTCACAAGAGTTACGCCTCCAAGGCTGGTCCCAACAGCAACGCATATTGACATGGCATCTCCTCAGGCGTTCAATAAACACCAAGTAGCCCAGCGAGTTTCGACCAAGCAGGAAGAAGAAAAAAAAAAAAAAAAAAGAACATCCTGACTTTCCATGCACCAAATGTAATATATAAGGCAAGTTTAATGCAAAGTTGCAGAACATTAAAATATACAGTATGTTGCTTAATGCAAGATTTTATATGGTATACAGGTTTATACATGTTTATAACTGTGCTGCGCTGTGAGTACGGAATATTCTGCTATTTTTATCATTGTCTTACACAAAGCCTCTAAAACATTAACCTTTTAGGAAAAATGCCCTGATATTGTATAGTATATGCAAACCTAAGAAATAGTGCATTTTACATAAACTCTCAAGGCGTTGTAATGACACCCCCACTGTAGATGTTTGGATCCTGCACATATGCTGCACATATGTTATTTTAGTGACTCCTTCACATAGGCCAATGCATAATAAATAATGACACCTATTACATGAAAAAAAACCATAAAACATGTCATCAGGAACTTTTTTGGAGGGAAGCTTCAAAAGTGATTTTTATTTATTTATTCATTTTTTTATGGTTTTTTTTTTTTTTTTTGGTTATTCAGTGACTGCTATATACAGTATTAACAGTACACAATAAATAATAATATGTAGTTTTAAAAAAACGTAATCAACTTAACATTCAACATTTAACTGTAAGTTACCCATGTGGTATGCAGATGGATGTCAATAACTTATCATTCCTCAGTCATATAGTTCTAGTAAAGTACTGTATGTATAGCATATCATTCTAGATTATTATTGGTACTGTATATGGTCAAAGCATGTAGCCTAATGTATGAAATCAGTAGAAAAGGGGCAGATTGTGTAAAAAACACAGTAATGTTATACAGTATATGACATGCAAGCTTAATAAACCATGTGGTTTACATCAGGCCTCATGAAATCACAATATACAGGGTGAATGTATCATAAACGTCATACACAATACTCATTAACCACATGAAATCATACTACGAGGGCACCTCCCTGTGCTCCCTGCAGTTCCCCACCCCAGTTATCTAAATATGAAACCAGAGCCGCAGACAGTCAGTAAACCACATCTACTGTCTTCTGCTTCCACCCAAAACCCACAAACAGAGTTAAACCCAACATCCAAATCAGCAGAGGTAACTGAAAATAACCTCCAAATAACGAATAACATCGAAAGCTATTTTCACAGTTTAGTACAAATTTTAATCTGAAGCAGTTTCTGTGAATTAGAATCAGTTTGGGCAATCTGACCAGCTGCAGGTGTGAAAGGGTTCCTTTTTTCGGTGTCCTGAAACTATGAACAACAACCTCAGCTGCATGATCCTTGTTGTTTCATTGTCGTTTGAGCGTTATTCAGTCTCATTTCAGGCACATCCTTTGGAAGCAGCACAAAGCTGTGTGGGAGGCTCATGTATTTGTTGAAAGCAGCTGAGAGCTCACCTGCAACTCTGGTGGCCTCGCAGCTGCTCCCACCAGGGCAATTAACACCAAGTTCAATACAAAGACAGGATCACACAAAGATTCAAAAAGTGTGGGATTTCCTTCAAGAATGCACTGATAAATCTTGTTGAATTGTAAAATCATAATATACTTTGTTTGTGCTCAAATGAAAGTAATTCCTCTGATCTCATTTCGAGTGATTGAAGTACTGACTTGACCAGGTACAGGGAGTCCAGCATGTTTGCTTAGGAAGAAGATATCATTGACCGGTACAGGTCACTTTACTGCAGTTTATTATGACTGCACGCCTTATATTCAGAGATGAAATACAGCCAGCAGGCTACTCTGACCTCATTAAAGAGCAGAGTAGTGAAGTCGGTTTCAATGAGGCTTAAAAGAGAGCTCCCACTACGCACGCATACCCATTGTCTTCCATATCAGGAGCATCAGGGGGGATTTGTAAGCCTTTCTGATAAGCATCCGTAGCCCTGCAGACTGCTGCCAACCTCTGTTCTGCAGTTCTCATTCACAGGGAAGCCGGACTGGGAACAGCAGGGGTGTGCATGTCTGTTTGCCTGTGTGTATGTGTGTTTGTGTGTGGAAATATGTGGTGTTGTTTGGGAAAAGACCACCTGCATTTAAAGGGTAAGGACAAATCTAATGAAATTGAGTTGCACATGTTCTTTGTGATCCGCAGTCTTCACCACAAACAGTTTTACACTTTCCCTAAATCTGATCATCTTATTTAAGTTAACTGCATGTACATATACACCAATCAGCCACATCATTAAAACCACTGACAGACATAGTGAATAAAACTGATCATTTTGGGTTTCAACATTCATCTAGATGTTACTTTGACATGTACCACCCACATTATAGACCAAGCACAACCCCCTGGGCCCTCCCCCAGCGGGACAATGCTCCCACCACCACAAAAACTGCTCAGAAAAGTCTCGACGATCACTACAAAGAGACCAAGGTGTTGACCTGGCCTCCAAACTCCTCAGATCCCAATCTAATTGAGCATCTGTGGGATTCGCCGGAACATGCTTTGTCCAAGGAGGCCCCACCCCACAGCCCACAGGACCTAAAAGATCCGCTGCCAATGTCCCAGTGCCAGACACCACAGGACACCCTCTGAGGTCTCATGTCCACACCCCAACTGGTCAAAGCAATTTTGGTGGCACGAAGCTCTAGAGCATTTCACCATCTTTCAGCTCATTGTTGCGTTTTGGGTTTTTTTTCCCAGGCCCACAGCTTTACTTTTTTTGCTTTACTCTCACTACCCTTGTCAGAGACACAGCCGGAAGCTGTTTTCATCAAAAAGTTTTGATACACCCACTGCATGCTACCCCCACAGCACCAAACAATGGACAGACAAAGTTAGAAACTATCTGGTGATCATAATAGAGCATTTAGCCACTAAAATGCCAGATAATTCCCTCTGGAGTTGGTGGAGACCAAAAGAGAGCAAATAAATAAATAAATAAATACATCAGGCTTAAGTTTGATTGAAAGGGAATGCTCATATTTCTTTGTATCTGCTGGATGTGTAACACCTACAGCATGTCCCCAATTGTACAGATTTGTAAAGCCCACTGAGACAAATTTGGGTTATGTTATGTTTTATGTAAATAAAACTGACTTAATCTGCTAAAAATTTTGACAGGGGCTAAGTTTCTGGGTTGCAGAGTTTTGCTCTCTTTTTATGTATGTTCATGTTTGAGTTGTATTTATCCACTATTCAAACACCTTGCTCTTCCCACACAGTATATTTTTGTAGTATTTTCGGCAAAGCCAAGTTCATCACACATGTTGTCACACACAGGATAAACAAAACGATCAAGAGATAAGGGCATGGAAAAGGGTTAGGCGACTGCAGGAGGAGAACAGGGCTGTGATGACGTAAAAAGAAGGAGGAGGGGGTGGATGGTGGATGGTGGTGTGGGAGAGAAAAGCTGAGGGAAACAGAGGAAGAAAGATTGACAGAGTTATTCCTAATGACTGCCGTTTCTTTTGTAGTCTCGCCCTATGTCACGGTGGGGGATCTGACAGACACAGCCTATTTTCGTGCAAATCCCTATTCAGAGGGTCCCTCTCAAACTAATTCTCAACCACATCTTTACCATCAACTGTAAACATCCATCTTACTCTGTGGTTCCCTCCTGCATGTCTCCACTCCCTCACATTCCTCCTTATCCCCTGCTCTTCTAACCGCACTCATCTCTCACTTAATCATTTATTCATTTACAATTATCTTTTAGGAGGAGAAGGGTGAGTGAAACTGAAAGCAGTGTGCAGACAAAGCAGATGAAGCTTGTATGGAGGAAAGGAGTATGTGAACATGAGGGATCGCGTTAGAAAGTTTTAGAGCCGTTTTTTTGTCACCGTGGATATTCTTTGTGTCTCTCTGGGATCTGTTCATGCAGGTGTGTGTTTGGCAGAAAGAGTGCATCCCTGGCAGGAAATGTAGCAATCAAGGCATTCCTCACATTGACAGAGCATCTCTTACACCAGCCCGCGAATGTGAGTGAAATCTGAGAACTGCTCAGATGTCAAACATGCAAAAAACAGAGAATATACTTAGAGGCTTTGTGCTAAACAGGTATGCAAGATTTCTTAAACCTGCATTTTGCCATTTGGAGGCAGCAAAAACAAACTGTACTGACATATCAGCTCTTATGTTGATTTGGCAAATTTGTTAACAAAAAACTGCTTATTTACACATCCAGCAGACATTGAGCAACAGTAACATTCATTTGGAAATGTGTTTGTGGCCATGTGGCAAATGTAAGTCTGGTATTTACTCTCCTGGATTGTTTGCTCTACACAAATTCCTGGGGGAAATATCCAGCTCTTAAGCTGCTAAATGCTCCAGCTCCACTATGCTCACCAGCTAGTCTCTAACTTTGTCTGTCTGTCATTTAGTCCTGGGCAGGTGGCTTACAGTGGGCCTTTTAGTGCTTTTGTGCTGAAAACAGTTGCCTGCTGCAGTTGAAAACAGCGATGATGAAAGCGGTGAGAGTGAACCAGAACAGTAAAGTTGTGGGCTGTAAAACCAAAACAATGGGCTGAAAGATATTAAAAGGCTCTGTAAACCTAGGGGCAACTACAGAGCAGGGTGATAATTCTCTGTTAGTAAGCCCTTACAAATTACATGTAGTAATTTGATCCACTGTTAAAATAAAAATATTGAATATAGTAGCTTTAAATTTTTGTCCTTAACCTTGTTTTTGTCTTGCTGTCTCCAAGAGCTTTCTGTTTACTCTCTCTTCTCTTCTCTTCTTTTTCTCTGACCTCACTGAATCTGTCAGTGCCTTCATGCTTTGCTGCTGACTATGACCGGCTGTGGTTCATACAGTCCATTAAGTTTGTCCGTCATCTCTGCACGCAGCAATAACTCAAACAAAGTGTAAGTTCTGCCTTCCCCAAGCCTTACAGGTTCCTGTTCACCCCCACCCTCGCTGCATTCTTGTGCACGCACACACTCACACCTTCTTCATTAATATGAGTCAGGTCACTGGGATCATGCATGAGATAGGTAATAGCTGAAGAAAAGTCTTGCTCCAGGGGACAGTGAGTGTCCCAGTATGGATTAGCGACAGAATCTGTCCACAGGCTGCATGAGAAGGTGTCCTTCTCACTGCATTCCCCGGGGGGCTGCAGGTCTAATCTAGTAATCCTATCCTGACAATCCTAATGTGTGCTTTACAACACCGCGCCTCATCATTCTGATGACACAGAGTTCACAGATAAGGTGGGTAACTTTCACCCCTATTGTGCTGTCACGCTAACTGAAAAATGGACCATCAGTGCTGCTGGAATGCGTTGTGTTTTGGGGAAGCCTGCAGCAATAGCTTCACCAGCTACAATACCTGTAGGTGTTGCCTTGCCCTTGCCCAGGACTAATGCATGGAAGCCTCAGTGTTGACATACTGTTACCAGGGATCAAGTTCATGGTTTAATTTACTGTAAGTTTGAAGCTTTTAACTTGCATCAGTGGTAAACAGACCAATTTAACATAGACCGTGTGATGTTTCAATTGCAAAAAAAAGACAAGTTTGAGCCTGAGCACTGACAGAAAACCAAACACTGCAGGCTTTATTGGATATAAACACAACTCCACAACACTCAAACAAGATGTTGGAATAAGTGATGTAGATAAACATGCTAGCAGAATGAGTCACATTAATGGAAAAAGATTTAAATGGCGATACACTGTAGATATCATGTCTTTTAAAAATAACCGTGCAGCACAAAATTATTGATCAATATCACCAGAGTGACACGTGATGGAAAATTACCTAAAGCCATATTTCTTTCTCCCAGGTGGTTCCCATTCATGGTCTCCGCACCAATCACATACACACAAACTCAAATTCAGCACGGCAGGGGGATTACGGCCAGGATGCGGAAACCCAGGCAGCATCTGGAGTTGAGCCCTGTGCGCCTGGAGCTCCCGGTGAGGGGCACCAGTGCTAGCGCTCCCATCCATCTAGTCTTTCTTCATAGTCCCATCTATAACCCTCAGCCTCTACTTACATCTGTTACTCACAGAAAAAAAACATATGAGGGCATCTGTATACTTTCATTGTTTATACCATTCTTGACAGTGGGAATAGATCAGTATTATATCAAGGGAAATATCTAAGTGAGATGCATGAAACAAGAGCCAGAAAAGAGATTGAATCAAACATTGAAACAAAAGAGGAGTCGTCATCAGAGTGGAGGATCAAAAAGGAGTGAGGGACAGGATGTGCTGTGTTCACCATGTGTCTGCTTCACCCATCACTCTGCAGCTTGTGGTGGAGATATTAGATATCTGCTTCTCATTACAATATAGAAAAGGATTTGGAGAGGAGCGTAATGGCTGACTACAGTCTTAACCCTGTCACTCTGATGCACCAAACCACCGAAAGCTTTCCCTGAACCTCCCAGCCACACTCAACCTCTGCTTCTAAATATGAAACAGCTCTGCTGCCTCACGTCAGCCTCCCACTACCAGGCACTCTATACATCAGAGTCTGAATGGAGGCCAATGGCTTTACATCCATCCATTCTTCAAACCATGACAGCAGGCCTTCCATGTAAGAGTTTCAAAGTTGCAAAGTGCAGGCTTGCCTGGGCCCCATCACTGCCAGCCAAACTGAGTGAAGTGCCTGTCAGGAGCCCGATCTGTGAAAGTGTTTGCTTATATGTGGGTAAACTGAAGTCCGATCCCCCGATGAATACATCTCCAGTGAACATTCAAATCCCTAATGAGCAAAAGATGTGTGAAGGGTCCCATTGTGGTAAAAGTTTCCTGTGTATTTTCGCACTGGTGAGAGGAGAAGACTAACACAAAAGAAGGATGGCGATGAGGATGAAAAGAGCGAGGCATGAAAGACACATCCTCCAGAAGTTCATGAAAAGAGGAAGGAGGCAGTGATTGTTATTATTTTTTCACCCATGTTCTTTCTCTCCTTTTTTGGACGTTGTAAAGAGCTCCTTGGCTCTATTTGTGATTGTGTTCCTCCACAGCTGTTAGTGCACCCTTTTTATAATTTTTCTAACCAGCTGTTCAGGCTGTTATCCTTGGCCCTGAGAGATTTAACTTTGATGCACAGACACACACACACACACACACACACACACACACACACACACACGTACATTAAAGATATTCATGCAAGTAGTTTACACCCTGTATTTATGAGAAAATAAAACCATAAAAGTACTTTATTTCCCATCAACCTGAAATATTTTCTCTACTGTCTTCGGGTATGCAGTCCATTTGACAGACGATTTTTTAAAGTAGTAAAGTAAGAAGTAAAACTACTTCAACAATGTTGCATGTTTGAGTCAGTAGTGAGTAAAGACAGATGTGAGTAAAACTATCAATCTCAGATTTTTTTTTCTTTTTAACAAGGACTGTGGGAACCTATCTACACACTGCAAGAAAAGCTTGATTTGAGAGGCAACTTTGATTGGAGTAGTTTGAGGGGATGATTGTGCTCAGATGTCTGAGTGAATTCCTCAGTTTAATAATGATGAGGAACATACAATGGACACTCTGTGATGCGAAGGTAAAGGGGGCAGTTGGAACTTAAGTTAAAGCATAAAGGTAAACGCCGGTAGTTCTTCATTACAAACCTTTCCTGCTGCCAATCTTAATACAGCTACCCTGAACTGTGCCTCACTTTCCTCGTGTGCATGCACACACAGAGTTACTAGCACACACAGGCTAAGTTCGACAAGCTGTGGATTGTGTTGAGGTGTAATTGATTGGATTTTAATGAAGGCTCTGAAAGAGTGAGAGGATGGATGATATAAATAATTTGCCTCATTTCTCAGCCAACCTCTCCCCCCCTGCATTTTACCAGCTCTCACTCTCTCTCTTTCCCCGCCTGTTCTGGGTCATAGTTTTTAATGGCTGACCTGTTGTTAACCCTGTGACATCTGGTGCAAACACAAGGACCCATTTACGGCATAATCAAAACACCCAAAAGTCAACGAAGAACAGTCAGTCACATCTGGCCCAGCACCGCATTCTTGAATCTATCGCTCAAATCTCACCTCAGTTTCAAAGAATCAAGTATTACTGTTATTTATACTGGTCATACTTACATTTGGAACTTTATTCCAATCTTTAAAGGAATAGTTCAACATTTTGGGAAACACATTTTTCACAAGTTAGAGGAGAAGATCAATACTACTCTCATGTCTCTAAATATCCAGCTACTGCTAGGAGCCAGTTAGCGTAGCTTAGCATAAATGCTGGAAACGGCCTGGTTCTGTTCAAAGGTAACAAACTCTGCTAAACAGCATCTCTAAATCTCACTAATTAATACTCTATATCTTGTTTGTTTAATCTGTAAGAAAACCAAAATCTCTTTTTGGTTTAACTGAAGATTATGTGTCTGATTATTTATGGTGCCTGGACAAAAGATAGTTGCACACATAACCACCTGTAACATCACAGTATTTCATTTTTACACTTGGGTTTTTGTACAAATTAAACAAACAAGATATAATGTGTTAATTAGTAACCTTTACAGGTCTTGTTTGCTACATATTTTTACCTGAACATAGCCATGCTAGCAATTTCCCCATTTCCATTCGTTATGCTAAGCTAGGCTAACCTGCTGCCACTAGACAGAAATTAATCTTCTCCTCCAATTCTTGGCTATAAAGTTAGTAAATGTCCCAAAACAGAAAACTATAATACAATCCTACCTTGATGTTGACTGAAAAAACTCTGTACTACTGTATGTTTGGTGAAAAGCTTGGGTTCACTCAACATTCAGGACTTCCTCTGAACATTTTGTTGCTATTTTTTATCTGTGTATTTGAGCTTTCAATAAAACAGGACTGCTTTTCCGGAGACTCTGTTCCATGCCTGGTATAAGATGGTGCCCACTTCCTCTTCCTCCCATTGAACCAGCCAAAAATGGACTTCCCTGCAGCCAGGGTGGGAGAATTGGGATGGACAATGGGAAAGCAGGATGGTCACCAGATCAGATATTGTGGCATAACCCTTACATACATAAACACTCAATCTCCCACAACTCCTGCTATTCTAACTCCACTACTATGGTTTTCTGTCTACGACAATGATGCATAGATATAAAGCTCTCCTCAAGATCTTCAGATTGATAAAAGAAAGCTCTGTTCATGTTGTTTTTGTTGATCTGTTGATTTGTTAAATCTGTTAAATTAAAAGATTGAAGCAAATAAGTGCATAATGTTTAACACATTTCAAACACTTTTGTAGTTTCTGAGGACATTATTTAATCACATTGTCATCTGTGACCCCTCTCATGTTGTAAGAGTGTTTGCTGTGAGCCCCTGAGTCATATCAGACAACAGAAATGAAATGTCAACTCAGTGGATAACTCAAAGTCACAAAGTTTCTTCTGTTTGTTGAAAGCAAGAAAAGGAAGTGATCTGAATATGTTCTGGCTCCAGAGGCAGGTGATCATGAAACTGAACCTGACTCAACACAAACAAACACACAGTGACCTTGTGGAACCTTAGCTGTGAAATATGCACACCGTCAAGTTCCTACATGTCACAGGCTGTGGTCTGGACATCAGAGTGCAAGGCCATTTCCTGAAGTGTGCACCCATCCACCCCCACCCCCGCCTCCGTCTCATTTCCTCCATACCCAAACAAAAGCCGCTTCTCTGGGAAAAGTGCTCGGCCACTTATGATTCTGTGTAGAGTCCAAACCTGCATGCAAGCAGACTCTTTGGTCGCCAGCATGTCTGTGTACAAGGTAGAGAACACTTCAGCTTGATCCAGATAGCATGCGAGACATTTGTTTGATTTGTTCAAAACAAAGTGCTCACAAGAACATTAACTCAGTTTACCCAAACATAAAGGTCAAAACTTCCACAAGAATCAGGAAGACATGAAGCTTTTATTACACAGGCAGAGCCAAATGAACAGTGATCACCACCCTGCAGCTTTGATCTAGCTGCTGGGTAGGAGTGTTTTACCCAGGTGGGTTCCCACTTTCAGAACAAGCTCCTTGTTTAGCATGTTTCTCATGGACCTCAGGGCTTCAGATAGAATCCCTTTTCCCCATCAAAGCAGTCAGAGGGAGTAAAGGAGAGGGCGTTTCTCTCGAGAGGCCCAGTAGATCTGAGAGTCAGAGCCATATTGCAGGATAGGGTAGAGAATAGGATAATAAAATGAACTTTAAACCTTCAATAACACTTGAAGGTGTCAACACAACACTGACATATTACTTTTTAAGTTGATGTAGCAAATTTGTTGCTTATTTACACATCCTGCAGTTACATGATGCCTTTAATTTTCATGTGGGGTTGCATTTCTGACCACCTGGCAATTTTTGGGCCTTTACTAACTCTTGACAGAAATATTTGGACTTTCAGCTCCTGAATGCACTATTATTTTCACCAGCTAGTTGCCAACCTTGTTGCTGAGCAAATAGTGTACACTTGCCTGATGCAGTAAAAAGACACTGAAACCAGTGAGAGTGAACCAAAACAGAAAAGTTGTTGGCCACACAGTTAAACAAACCACCTTCACATTGTCATTAGATACATAAATTATAGCAGGAGGACATGACACTAAATGATATGCACAAATTTAAAAGCTGGAGAAACTGGAAGAGAAGCATTTTCACAAGACTTGAGTTTGAGCCAATGGATATGGGTTAAAAGGAAAACAAAGACTGGTTATCATCATCCTTTGCTTAAAATTATCTTACGGTTTCTTACAGAGACCAAAGCCTTGGAACAAAACTGAAAAGGACAAAAGAAAAACCTGAGCATTCACTTGAAACCAGATTGAACCTTTAACCTGCTCAGCACAACTGAAAATGATAATCAAATTACAAAAAAATAAAAGCAGCTTACTTGGCTCTCAGTTTAGTACTAGAACTGTGGTGTTGTATATGTATTAATAGTGAAATCTTTGCTAATAAGATCTCTGCAGAAGCTTGAAGACTTCTGTTGCCAGAGTGGAACAGTCAGTGTATGTCTCCATTAAAGCTGAACAACTCCGTGGTTCATACTTACTACAAGAATGAAATATTGTTAAAAAGAACCATTTTAGTCCATTTCCCTGGTAGCTTTTATACATGTAAAATTGAGTAGAGGAACCTTTAACCCAGTCCTTGAATTACCAGCAAGTTAAAGCACTGAAGTCAGAATTTCAGGGGTTTTATTTTCATACAATTGAAGACAGGTAGGACCTGCCATCTTCAGACTCCAGCTTTCATCTGGTTGTTGGGTGGCAGTGGTTTTCCCAGGTGGATCCCCACTGTCAGACCAAACTCCTTGGAGGCATGTTTCTCATGGACCTCAGGCTTCAGCTGGAAACCCTTCTCTCCATCAAAGCAGTCCAAGGGAGTAAAGGTAAGCGGCTCTTCCTCCAAAAGGCCTTGCAGTCGTTTACGCCAGGCCTCAAGCATTGTGGTGCAGGCCTCTGGGGGAATGTGAGATGGAGCCCAGTAGATCTGAGGGGCCAGAACTTTGAAGCCACAGTAGTGCAGAATACCATTCTGAAGAGAGAAATGTGTTCATTTACATGTGCAGTTATTCAAATGTTAAGATTCAATTAATTCATGCAGACACAGTACCTGCAGTGGCCACAGTGTGACGTTCATGTCTCCATTGATGCCATTTGCACTAAACATGGACTCATGAGAGCCAGTGGTGAAGGACAGCATGGCTTTCTTGTCCTGTGTAGAAAGCCAACAAATAAAGGATAAATCTCATTGTAATACAAACCCTTAGCTTGATCCCTTACCTTGAAGATTCCAAGGCTGTATCGCTTATCTTGTGAGTAGGCAAAGCCAAGTGTAAGCACCCGGTCAAACCAGCCCTTCATGATTGCAGGTACAGTGAACCAGTACATGGGGAACTGAGAGGGGTGGGGGGGTTAAAAGTTAGTTTAATGTGAAGAGTTTAGGGTTTAACAAAAAACACATTACTGCCACTCAGGTTTTACCTGAAAGATGATAAGGTCTGCCTCAGTGAGTTTATGTTGTTCTTCAGTGATATCAGCAGACAGTTTTCCCTCCTCCCATGCCAGTTTGGTCTCCTCTGCATAACGAAAGTGTTCTGCATTTTTAACTTGTCCTACAGACAAAATAAAAGGTTTCACATAGGGCTACAGAGCAATCAGAAAGGTATGACATTTTTAATGACAGTACAAAGTTCATATACCAGTGATGTCTTCTGTAGTAGCAGTGGCTTTAAAGTTCATAGCATACAGGTCTGATACTTCCACTGTGCACCCCTGAGCTGTTAAAACTTCCACTGCAGCATCTTTAGCTGCAGCATTGAATGAGCCAGAGCTCTGATGGGCGTACACAATCAACACTTTTTTTGCTGCAAAATCAAGAGTTAGAGATTAGATTATGTGCAATTAACCAAACAAAACACAAATACCATTTATAATAAGTGCTGACAAACCTTTCAAGAACTACAAAAAAAAAGCAAGAAAACTCACCCATTTTCGAACACTGAATGATAAACTATAGAATCGGTTCGTATATTGATTGAAACAGCAGCTCACCCCTGTGCAAAGTGATTTTTATACACCAGGCCCTGTGGCTCATTTGCACTCTCACAGGTGCTGTTAGTCAGCAGTCAAGATCATCAACCAATCAGCTGGCAGTGTGGGATTATCTCTCAGGACTCTCATCCACATATCTTTTACTGAAACTGGAAAGCATTTTAAAACAGGGAGTGGAATTTATGTACCACTATGAGCCAAGAATATCTAAGTTTTATCAGTGTGGCAGCTACAGATTTAACCAATTTTAAACACAGGAACTGACTAAAACTTACTATGGTACTCTTGCACATGCATCTCCTATAAGGTAATGTATGTCCTTTCCTACTTTAGCCCACGCAGAACGAGACAGACCGTGTTTGTCTATGCCTCTGTTTTTGTGTCTTTTTTACAGTATATATGTGGATACATGCGTGTCTGTCTTTTTCTCTGTGCACAAGATGTTTAAAAAATTGTGAGCCACTCCTGATGTCTTCAAACCACATCTAAGCAGATGTGGTCGAGTGATCCTCTCACTCTACTGTTACTGGTTTCCAGCTCTGTTTTCCTTTACATTACTTTCCTCTAAAGACACAGTTGCCTGCGGTCGAATGTGCTCACGAATTGTGCCCTGTAAAAAGAAATAGACTCAGCAGTGGGCATCAAAGGCAGACATGAGCTGGTACACATCTGGGATCAAAATCAGTCCTAAGCACCATCTATGCAGCCACTGTGAGGAGGAGGGGGTGTAATGAACAACTGCTATGCATTAGCACATAGGCACACATGCATGCAAGGACACCACATGAGTGAGACATATGGATACGCTTTGTCAGCTATCTGTCTTCCTATTGTCTCTCCTTTTTCTCACTTACTGTGATAGATTTGAGTTTTAAGGGTTTGTAGGTATTTGTCAAACCGCCGCATGGATTGTTCAAATTTAAAATTATGTGGCATTCTGGTGTTGTTTTCATCTCTGTGGACTCTCTGTGTTTTACTCCAACACCACACAAGTATGTTGGTGTTCATTGTGCTTCATTTTGAGCCTCTGGCTGCATTCCCTCTGTTGTGACGGGAAGGGATCATGTGTTTTGCTGGGAGGTATGTTTTCATGGTTTGTGATGTATTGAGCTACGTGATCCCACACTGCTCTGTTGCTGCATTTTATGCTGTGCTCACAAGTGTGTCTCACACTTTCTTCCACAGGAATATCTACAGCCCACCTTTAGAGTCCCCTTTATGTACTACCTTTAACAGGTAAATTATAGCTTACTGAGGAGTATTTAAAAAAGTACAGATACTCAAAAACAGAGGATTTCAGCATGTTTTACATCACAGTTAATGTTGGATAATGATATTAAAATATAACCTACAGTGCCATCATGTGGCCAGTTTGAGAAAATAAAACATTGGCCAATGTTATACTGTATATTGCCACTCTTTAAGTAAAATACTTACACATACCTACCTGCTTTGCATACTTACACCGTAAAATAATAATATATAACAAATATAATTATTTACTGTAAATTTGACAAGGACAACACTGACCCAATCTTAGAGTGAAGTGACTGTTATTAAAATTTCATGGTTGGAAAAAGACTCAAAATTACAGATATCCCACTTTCTTCTTTTTACCACATCTGATCCAGTAATTATTTCTTGTATATTCTTTTTCCTACAGCTGCAGAGAGTACATTCAGGCTGCAGAGGACCACCAATAAAACTGGTAAATAATAATAATGATAATATAAATGGCAAAGAAATTTAAACAAGTTTGACAGCAACAATATTACGTGCATCAAGGGTTTCCTTTGATTATTTAACATAATACATTTATCATATAGTTTGTGGTTTCTTGAGAGGGGTCGGTGTGGATATGCTGTGGCAAGAATCTTTGGAGAAGATTTAGATATGTCCTTTTTATCCCTAGCAAAAACCGAATAGTGAAGTGTATGAGCTGTGATCACTGGAAAAGGGGCAAAATTGCAATGGTGTAGGCTGGGAGTGCTTGTTTTGCACTTGGGGCCTCATTGTCCTATATGGCATCCTATTATTTACCACTAGATGGCGACAGAAAATGTTTTTTCCTCCTGTCATGAGATTAATTTGATGCAGTTTATGGTTTAATCACAGTTTGTGAATATCTGCCAGAGCACTGGGAGGTTAAGGCCAAAGTGAGTAATAGCCAACCAGATGGTGAGTCGTGAATTGTAGCTATATATTGGCAGAGCAGAATCATTGTAAAACATGCAAACTACAACCTTAAAACAGATTAATGTCACTGATCTAATCACTGGAATGACTATAAGTAAACAGAGCACCAGGATTTACTGTACTTCTTGACACTTTTGGCACACTCTCAGCACTGCTGCCTGGCAGTAATTCACATGATGGAAGCCATAGAGCTTAAGCTTAAGTCTTGCTGAGGCCTCTTCTAAAATTTTGAGTATCTTTGCTGAACACAGCCCTTCGTCTTCTGTCCCAGTATCATAAAGCAGCCAAATGCATAAGGATTCTCCAATTAAAGGAGCAAACACACAAATATGAAGAAGTACCTAAATTTATTATCAGCACTGGACTTATTAAACTACGTGTCACTGAGATTAAATTGAAATATTTCTGTGACTAATTAACTATAGGCAGGTGACACATTACAGGAAAAATCAACACAGAGTATCTTAGTAATGTATTTGGTCACCACAGGCTGCCAGAACATCTTCAATGGTCCTAGTCACTGATTCTACAATTCTCCTGAACTCTACTGGAGGGATGGAGCACCATTTCTCCTAAATATTCCCTCATTTGTGATGACTGTGGAGTCTAGCAGGTTTGTCCAAAATCTCCCATAGGTGTTCAGTTGGGTTGAGATCTAGTGACAGTCATCAGACGTGTGCTATTGGCCACAGTTCCAGATCGTTTACTGATGTCTTTCTCAAAGATCTAAAAGTCTCTTACGTCCTGCCATACGTGCCCCAACAATGAACCCTATTTCAAAGTCACTTAGATCTTTTCCTGTTGCCATCTGGCAACAAAATCATAATCAACTCAGTTTGTTCAGCATGTTTATACATGCCACAGTGTGTGATTTGATGTTATTTGCAGTGCACCTGTTTGGAAGCATCAGTATTTGTTATGTTTCTCAGTGTATTCAGGTTTTTCCTTTAATACATCTGTATGTACGTCTTTGTATGTACAAGTCTACAACACAGCAGCTTGCACTAGTAGAGAGCCATGTTGCATCACCTGCACAAAGGAACTTTTTCATCACTTCAACATGGTAGCAGTTGCACCTTTGTTGGATTTTCACACAACATTTGAAGTTGGAGGATGTAATAAAAGTTTGTGATTGGATAAACATTATATTCATATCAGACCAAAGCTATTATATAAGTTATCTCAAACAGCTGCCTCTGTGGTTTCTGCTCTCAGTCCAAAAGCTGCTGTTATGATTTTCTAATGAAACAGAAGTGAAGCCATAAGAGGTAACATCTGGTGTTTCCTTAAAAAGTTGTGTGAATGTTAACAGTGTTGCATCACTGGTTTCTTTGGAGCATAAATGGCCAAGTGTATGAAAACCTTTTTAACCTCATATGCATTTGTACATTCTCAGTGACAGTACAAAATAATAATCACTTACATTGCTGTTTAATGTGAGACATTAAAAACTAAAGGAGGTGACAGACAGTGCTAACAAGCAAAAGTCTGTCACTTTTTATGCATTTCATTCCAAGTGTTAACTTCAAAATAACATCACATGTATATAATCATCTGCCATATTTACCATTAGATACATTCATTATCACCTGGAAAGCTGACTGATTCATCTTCCCATTTACTTTTGGTTTTTAATTAATCAAAATTTATATTGTATGGTAGTCTCCAATTTTTAAATTAATATTCACAATACTTTGTGTATTACTGTGGACAAAGACTGTGTGACAGGCATTTTAATCAGTTTGCATTCCTGGTTGGTGTAGTATCAGACCAATAAACTGTCCTCAGTTCAGCTCTAAAGGGGTAATAAGGGTTTGTAATGTCATCAACTGGCAACAGATGGTCCCACAATAAGGAGAGATACATGTCTGTTGTAGCAAGTAAAAAAATAAAAAAAGCAAAAAGAAAAGGAAATGATACCAAACTGACATTGTGCATTTTCGAATTTGGAACAAAAAAATCTGCAGAAATTTGGTGACATGACCTTGTGACTTGGATTATTTTGTGTCCTCCATCCTGCGTTTTTCAGTCCTTCCTGTTAAATGACCTCTGAAATGCTTGGCACAATTGCAGTTTTTGAGTTTTGTCAGAGACCTTTTTGCCCTTTTCTGATTTTTTTTTTTTTTTTTTTTTTTTTTTTTTACATTTTTAAAACTAATATATTCTGTGATTGCCACACCTCTGCTATACTTCAGTGGGCCAGTGAATGCACCATATTATAATCTCATTCCATCTCTTTCATCTCATTCTTTTCTTCTCTTCTGCCCTCATCGGGATAACAAGTCACTGTTGTGTCAGCCAAGTAGGGTTTCCTGAGCCAGAAACCCTGAAGGCAACGCAATGAAGTGATGTTCACTGAACTGTGACAGAATCTACCAGTGATTCAAGTTGCATTATTAATAGAGCAAATTTTTATTCCACTTTTTATATATGCATATTTATTTAATGTTATAGCACGAGCATGTGCTGAAATGGAAGTCATGTCTACCAGAGTAAACACTGTTACTGAGGTAAAAATCTCCCTCTTTATCTCTGTCACATTAACATGTCTTACAGTTCTCCACTGTCCATTAACTGCCCCTGAAGAGTTAGAAAACAGGTGTCCTCCTCTGTGATGTCTGTCTCGCCAAATTGGTTGAAAAGAAGTTCTATTTAAGTAGTTAGAATAAACAACAAACTGACTGAAGTTGCTGCTTTTCAATTTGAAGGAGATAATGCTTGAATTTTAACTCACATAAAACATCACACAGTCATTCCCCAGTGCAATTCTCAGGTGTGCAACAAATCCATCTCCTCTGCTTTTTCAGTTAAGCTTCTCTGAATCAATTATATTTTGTTAAGGATCTGTTTACTGCCTCATCCTCTTCCTCAGAGATGTTCTTTCAGTTTCATACAGTTGGGAATTTTGTGCACAGGCCTGAGAGTAAAACTGAACCAACTGCCAGACTGGAATGAAAACTGTATAAAAAGTTGTTAAAGTGGCTGGATAGGCTGTTTATTTTGTTGTCAATAAAAGGAGAAGAAGGGGACAACTCTGCTGAAGTAAATCATAACATTGCTCTTCACTTTACAGTTTTTCCATGTGCCAGTATTTCCCAAAAAGTTTCCCTTTAATTTCTTAAAAGTTTCCCCAAGAGAAATAAGGTATTCAGCTGTACTCATACTCATCATAATGATTTATAGGATCTTTTGTTTTCATCACATTGGCAGAAATTGGCTTTCTTAGATTTTACAAACCAGTTCATGGTTTGGTAATTCTGTCATACATTCTGTATCTTCATACTTAGATAAGATGCCTTTAATTTTGAACCCATCTTCCCAGGGTTCTTTGCTGATGCATAGTCCAGGGCTGAAACAATTAGTCACTAATCTATTAGTCAATCAACAGAGGATTAATACATTTTTATAACTCATTAAGTATTTAACAAAGAGCAAAAATTATTATTATTATTATTAAATTTCCTGGTTGCAGCTTCTCTAATGTGACAAGATGCTGTTTTCCTGTGTTTTATATAATTTCAGTTGAGAACCTGTTGGATTTTGAACCACTGAATTGACAAAACAAGCAACTGGAGAACATCTCGTGAGGGTCTGGGATCTCATGATGTGCATTTTTCACTATTTTCTTTTCATCATAACCATTACATGTAAAGAGTTGATTGCTGCAGTCCTGATACAATCCATCAATTCTTGCTCATTTCTAATCTCAACAAATTCATTATTCATGGAAATATCATTTATGATGAATGTTTTTATTGACATTATCTGTTAAGGATCCTCATCTTGAATAGAAGATGATAAAGTTGATCTTGACTCTGTTTTTGGAAATTGTGCGGAAAACCTTGAGAAATGCAGCTGAACTGCTGCATTGTCTCACCTCTCCTCCTCCACGCCCCTCTTCCTCCTCACCGTTGTAACCATGGTGATAAAGCTGATCGATTAGATACCTGATTCCAAATCAGCAGAAACAAAATATGACAGCAGATGGTAACCAGACAGACAGGGGAAACTGATGGAGGCAGGAGGGAGACAAAAATGGGGATCAAATTAAAATTAAACTACCTCAGCATTTGCATTTACAGTGTGTGATTTTACAGCGACACATGAGGGTTACAGAACTTGGAATTGACAGAAGGTAAAGTGATAGAAAGTTAGATCAAGTGCAGAAGAACAGATTGTTGGATTTGCCAGTAATATATGCAAACATAAACAGAGTGGGTCAACACAAACTTTTTCACAGTTGAAATAAAGAAAATTCCTTGACATAAAGTTTGAACTATACTGCAGATGAATTTATTTTACTGTGGATGGGGGTAAAATATCCTGCACGTGTACCTTCATTAACACACACAAATACACATGTGCATGTGTGAACAGATGAGGAGGAGGAGATGACAGCGTGAGTTTTGTGGCTCTGGCCTTTAAACAGATGGTGTCCAGACTGAGACAGATGAGGAGTTAAACCCAGGAGAATTGGTGTTTAGAAGAAGGAGGAGAGGACACAAGAGAGACTGGATGGAGCAAAGTACAAGGCAAAGCACCTGAAAGTCCTGTTGTGTTATGGTCATTAGGGATTCTATTGAAATCAAATGGTTGTTTTTTTGAGGGCTGTCTATTGGGGGTCCAATTTTACACACACACAGTTAACAAAGAGGGCTTTTTGTATTACTTAAGTTAAATGTTTTTAATGCAGGTGGCCTGTGCAGTTGGGTTTAGATCATCCTGGCATTGCTTTATTGTTAGGCATGGCCAATTGTTTGATGGAGAAGCCCAGTTAATCCTGAGTGCGGTGTAAAGTTACAGTTCTGATGTGAACGGATCAGGCATTATCTATTCATTAAACCTACTGCTAGGCTGCAGTCAAAGATCGAGCCTCTAGACAAAAAGAAGACTGTCTCAAAACTCAATTGAAAGGTAGATAAAGTAGAAAAAGAAGAGTAAATATGTATTTCTTACTCATTCTGCCATGGTCAGGATGCTCTGCTCTTTGCAGTAACATTTCTGCAAGAAAAATAATGTTTACATCACTTGTTTTTTTTAATTATTATCAGAGGCAGTACACATTAATCAACACTGATTAAAATAAATGTGTCTGAGTTAGACACGTGTGACTTTATGCATCTGCAGTGCCATCTTAAAATGTGAAAATAATGATAATATATTTGTATACAGAGGATGTTTAACTGCCATATGTTTTGAATGACAGAAGTACATTTTCAGATCTCATAATTGCTGAGTTTCAAATAACTAATAATGCTGGACCTACAATGCAGACACAACTCAGATCGCACGTTTTAAACTGTTTATTGCACAAAGGAGTAAATGGTGAGTGTTCAGAAATGGCAGAGTTGTGATAGCTGGATGAGAGGGCAAAGACTGGAGTTGAAGGTTCTGGAGAGGCTGCAGTAAGCAGCCAGTGAGGCAGGCAGCCTTTGTGGGTGAGTGAGGAGAAAGGGTTTGCACGAGGAAGTGAAGTGTTTCTTAACTGGCTGTGGTCTGTGAATATGTGGGTGTCCTTTATGGTGGTGCCGTGAGCCGAACAGGTGGATCAGGAGCTAAGACTGGGCCGAATGCACTAAACACGAGACTGGACGTTCCTGGTCGGACCATGTTCGAGTGGCAGTCCTGGAGCTCAAAGAAAAACAGGTAAGGTACAGTCCACTAGACTGGCAGAGACGAAAAGTTTGGCAAAGTTGGAGCCACCCATAGTGTTTATTGGTGAAGACTGGATAAGATGACTGGGCTTATATTACTGCAGGGAGGAGGTGGCAATCAGCAATGATGAGAAGCAGGTGAGTGGGTGGTTTTGGCGGGAGAGTCAAAGTAGGTCAGCCACGCCCACCAAAAAACACACATAAACATACAGTCAGACGAAAGATACAAACTGGGGACACACACTCACACACCACAACACAACACCAGAATCTATAATCTATAACCCCCTGAAAATAAGATAGGGCCAGATCACCTTCATATAGATAATGACTTCTTATATGTGAGCTATTTGATGATTTATGTGATCTGTGTGATAAAACCACCTGTTAGAAACCACCCACTACACACACCCATCATGTCAACACCACACCCTTCAAAGCCTCAACTGAGACTGACAGTGACCTTTTATTTTGACAGATATACCTCAAGAGGAAAACTTTTCCTAGCAGCTCTTCCCTGAGTATTGTACCCACTTTTTCAACAGTACAGTATGTATGATGTTGATAATTCAGTAAATGTGATGGAACACTCAGCAAAAATGAATCAACCTAAGTGTTTGTGGTGATATTCAAATAAATAAACAGGCTGAGGAACTGCAAAGTAAACGATGCATGTCCTGCCCTCGAATCAATCGAGGCATCGCTTCAAAAGGACATATAAATATTAATGTTCACTTAACACAACGATTCTGAGTAATCATCTTCATCACATGACATATCATTCTTCCTGTGATGAGCAGTGTATCCAGGTCATTTCCCAATTGACAGGAGAGAAATGGTCACATGGCGGTTTGGAGAGAATGATAATGATGTTAGCCAGATGCCGAGGCCCTCTCAATAATCACACATGATCCCAACTGAGCATTTATGGTGCCATTTCTGACAGTGTCTGAGGTAACATTCCCCACCATCGGCACAGAGGTGGAAGCCCTTTAGTGATTTACCCACAATGATTATGTTAGTAATGATTAGCACTGACATTTCCATCTAAGAGATGAGCAGATCAAAATGCCACAGCCTTATGCTACACCCACCACATTTTACCATACATAACAAACTACAAAAATACAAACTAATTCACACTGTTAGGATATATACTACTTTAGAATTTGCTTTCATGGCAAAGGATAAAGTAGCCTTTATTAAATGGATAAATGAGCAGTTTTACAGTTTGGCTCTCAGTTCATTTCTCACACAGACTACCTATCCCCCTACCAATCTCCTAACCCGGTGCCTCTATCAGCAGTGGGCCTATTAAAGTGCTGCAAATGGCAGAGCATGTGCACCCTGGTGAAATTTTACAGCTTATGACCAAACTAAGTGTTTTGCACTGTGGTTTACAGATCCCCAGCTATCTCCAGGCCCACTGCCCTTTTAAAACCCTGTCTTGTCACCAGCCCCAGCTCCACTTGCAGAGACATGACTCAATCTTCCATGAAAGGAAGGCTCCAGTGAGCTGCTTCTGCTTTGTTTGTGTTTTCTAAGTTTTAATGGATAGACTACAGCAAATCTTTCTGTCTGCTTCTGAGGGAGGCAGTTTTGGTTTTGGTGATGAGACTATAAAACACACTTTATTTGATTTCCTCTCTGTTTAGACACAGGTGCTCACTTGACCTTATACAAGCAAGATGTTTGGAAAATATGGCGTCAGTGGAGGTAGATTCACGTCAAGCGGACTTTAATCGATCTACCTTCATCAGCAACAAGGCTGCAAATAAGTTCACTGGGTTGACTTGACATAAAACGTCTGCACAAACCAATACGGCCAATGAACGTCTCATGGGAATAAAAGTGAAATAAGGGGAAGGTTTCAGCTAATAAACACCCTCTGATTATCCCGCTGTGAGTGTCGTCACTTCGCTCCAGTTTTAAGGAGAGATGGGGGTGTCTCATCTTGCGCATAATCCAGCAGCGGTTTGATGGAAGAAGAGGCAGAGCAACAAGCCAGAGATGCGCACTAGACACCATGACGGACAGGGAGGAGGACGAGCCGGACTGCATGTCCTGTTTTCAGCTCTTTAACTCGACTTAAACGAATCAAAACCAAGACAACATGGAGGCTGATGGGGAGATAACTTGCCTGCGCTGACTGTTTATCGATGCAGCTTTAATATGTGACATTTTGAACCAGCTGGATCTGGTTCTTTGAACGTGCACAGTAAGTTCAAATTTAATGTTGTTCACCTATCCCGCACATCGGTAAACAGCGATTCTACTCAGTGCTTGCTCCGTATTGTTTCATTGGTTTGATCTTTTCTTTATAGGCCTCTTTGATCGCAAACTAAGAATGTTTAAAAGTTTTTTAAAAAGCAAGTTTTGTTGTGTTGAAACATAACGACACAAATAATTATAGAACTGAGACTTCAAGCTAATCTTCCTTGCTCGGAGTTCATCTGATAAATAATAAGTTCAGGGCAGAAAAGACAGATATTATGAATCGGTTAAACAAACAAATAGAGAAAAACCAAAAAGAAAAAAAGAATTCCAATTCCATCAAGTGCAGATTAATTCATTTCACTGAGCAGAATATAATATTCTCTTCTTGTTTGCATTATCAACTGTTTAAGGCAACAAAAATACTTATTATTTTACTAGCCTAAATGATTTCATAGGTCGTACTTGTTTTTGTAGTGACGATATTGTTTCAGCACCCCGGACAGCTCCGGTGGCTGGTGCAGCAGCCACGAAGTTCTGTCACAGGGGGGCAGCACGAGTCCCTCATATTTTGGGGCTCTTTGTCTCTTTGATTAAGTTTTTCAGCTTGCCCAACAAAAAATAGAAATCTGACCACTAAAAAAAGCGACAACCAGGGGTATACTGTACAGAAAAAAATCACAATATGCCTAAAATAATATAGGTTGGAAAAGGCTAATCTGCTACTAAGTTATCCTGCGTCAGCTTCTTAATGCCAGCCACATGAGCTTGCTTGTATGCAATGTGCTATAAAAGTTAAAACAGAATCATTTCCAAACATCTGTGGATGTATTTTTACTGACCTCTTCCGCTTTTCTCCAGGACATTTGCAGCGTGAGGAAAGGAGCATGATGCTCAGTCCTAACCAGCCCGAGCTGCTCTGGGAACAAACGGACACAGAGACCCTCCTGGACGATGTTCAGTGTGGGGCCTCGGACCGGAGATGGCAAGGCGCATTCCGCGCACGTGCCCATCCTCAGCAGGGAGGAGAAGAGGCGGAGGAAGGCGCGCTACAGCTAAGTATCGATCCGCGCACGCTACCAGGGAACGCATCCGCGTAGTGGCCTTCAACGTGGCATTTACAGAGCTGAGAAAACTGCTCCCAACGATCCCACCGGACAAAAAGTTATCCAAGATAGAGATCCTACGACTCGCAATTTGTTACATCTCCTACCTCAACCACGTGCTGGATGTTTAGGCTGTAACGTGCGGCTCACCTGGAGGAAGCACTGAGGCAGGATGTTTGTAACCAGCCACGACAGCTGAATGATTTCCGGAAGCAACGACAACGGATATTGATAAAAACTTTGACGAAATACCCCGTGTGTGGGTGGGTTATATTAAACTAATGGAGTTGCCCCAAACACTACAGACAAACTGTAGCCTACTGTGCATCATCGCATTGTTATGGGAATATAACATTGACTTTTGACCAAGAGCTGCGGGACTGCCGTAAGCTTTGATTTCATCAAAAGGATGGAAAGAATATAAATGTTTCTGAGAGCTGCTGTGTGATATTTGTGTAGCCAAACTACTACTAACACTACAATGCTTGACCTTATATGCCTTGTCTTTAGTCTGGCCTCTCTGTTGTGACTTTGATTCCTGTTTGCACCTATTTGTTAATATATTCATTTTAGTTACAAAAAAGAAATGTGAGAATAAAATGACAGTGACAGAGCCCTGTTTGTTGCTGTTTTGATCCTACTTAAATTTCAGTATCTCTGAAGCCATAAGGTTGTGAGAGCAAAGTCTGATTTTAAGGTTTTTTTGGATTTCATCTTAAAATGTGTCTTCTGAAAGCTTTTTTCAAGTATCTGAGGTTTTTTAATGTCTTTATTTATTTTCAATTTGAGTAAAGTGCTTGAAGGGAGCTTCCACACAAGCTGTTCCTCCAGCACATGGGTGAGGTATTTGTTGGGGTTTTTCTCCCTGTGGATGGGGCAGGTGTTTCTTCTGACAAACCACAACATCCGTATAATGGCAATCCATCTGCCTATTCTCTGGGGACACACATTGCACACACACAGACAAATGCACAGACATACAAATGACACTAATGTGATACAAGGATTGAAAATAAAAATGTACCTTTAGTATAACATCCTGTGTTGATGTGTGGCTGTAACAGGCCAAATACAAATTTTAGAATGTTTTTCCAACACTGACCATGGCCAAGACTATCTTACTGTCAGCAGCCAACAGTAAAAGTCTCAATTTTTCATAGTACAACAATAGTACAATAGTAGTATTTTTTTAAGACAAGTAAGAAAGAACAGAAAAATTGCAATCACAGTCTCAAGTTTTTTGTTTTTTTTTTCTTTTGTTCAGGTTTTTTTTTTTTTTTTTTTTTTTTTTTTTGTTAAGTTTTGAAATGTAGACAAAACAGCCCCACAGTAATTTGTAATCGGAACCTGACAGCAGTTTTCTGCTGTTCAAGATTATTTTTTAAAATCATCTATCATGTTCAGTGCAACTGGCCTGCTTCCTTTATCATTTCATTTAGTCAAATTGGATCATAAATAATTGAATAATTCAAATGTTCAATGATTTATTTATTCACAAAAAATGAATAAATAAATCATTGAACATTTGAGATTTTTCCCCATGTTTTGACATACTGCCCTGTCTATCCACATTACCATAAGATGTCTTTTATATTGTACGAGATGAGGCTGTGAATGTGAACTCCTCCTTGTCTCTTTGCTTTTCCTCTCCATTAGTTTAGAGGCTGTCTGCGCTCCTCTCCGTCTCTCGTCCCTTTATGCAAGTCTCTGCGGTGTAATGTGGCCCAGGGGGCTCTGGGTATTGTTCATGTCCACTCCAGCAGTAAGAGTGACAGCCCTTTGTCTACACACCACACACTGCACAGTGCACACATCACACACTGGTCTACACACTGGATACAATAGGTATGTTGGGGACTAGAGGGAGAGAGGCCAGACCTAATGTTGTATTTGAAGATAGATGGGGCAGGAAATGTTATAAAGCCCACACATAGATGATTATTAATGTTCTGTAAAGTTTTAAACAATATGGCTAAAATATTAAATCTGTACTCGAACTGTGTAGCTGTACTCTGTGTACAGCTGTGCCACTCACCACAGCATCTGGAAATTAGACTTGAATTTTTTCTTGATGTTAAATTCAATGTGTGAACAGGTTTGGAGCTGTGGTTTGATGTTATTCTGGACATTCCCTCTCTAGGCATTATGTTTCCTACACATGAATTCTTCAGTTTGGTAAAGACTTGTCATTCAGTGTTTGGAAGGAGCAACACTGCCCTCTGATGGAGTTTCATTGAGGGAAATTTAGCTGTAAAAAATTATCCACTTTTTATATCCTTGGTATATATTTTGAACGGAGTCACTTGTATGAGCATGTGTATCTGTATCATAACAGTGCACACAACTTACTGAGTCAAGTTTTTGGTAAAGAGTAGTTATCGCTCTGCAGAGCATATTTAAGAATACACAGTAGCTTTGTGGTTTTTGTGTGCCTTGATTCATTGAAAACTTTTGTAGCTGTTGTGGTGCCTTCAATCACATCACACAATCTTCATCAGTAGATGGAGTTACTGAATTGCAGATGTATACATTTAGAAATGGTTAGAAAGAAGAGCTTCGGACAGAACAGCTACTAAATGGACTCAGATGAAACTGTTTCATCAGCTGCTGTTTTCAAGGTCAAGAATGAACTTTAAAACTCATTACTGCTATATTGTGAATTACTGATATTATTGTTGTTGTTTTGTTGTGGCTCTTGATGAATACAGTAAATAAAATGTGCCAAATACAATATTTCTTGAACTTTTCTTTTTCTTTCTAGCCGCCTGGTACCACAATGGCCTTTCTTGACTTTTATTTACTGGGTGCAAAAGTTCCTTCCACTCTCTTGCATTATTATATTGGTATATTATGTGGCCCTGTTGCGTGTTTGCCAGGTTTTTAATCCAGCTTTGCAGGTGCACAATAGTTTTTGGCTTCCTGATGAGATTTTAGTATCTCAAATGACTATAGGTTTATAGTATAGGTTGTTGTAATGGTTCTGGATGTCTCTTACGATCCCCTTAAGTCATATACAGATACACTAGTTTGCATAACATTTTGTGACAATGTCAATACAGTATTTCATTCTTAAAAACTCATGTACTCCTCCCTCCTTTTTGTAAATATGTTAATAGTCAAAGATCTTTTTTATTTCAGAAGTTTAAATGTTGGATACAAGGTACTTCACAGACAAGTCCATTCCCAGTGTAGCTGCACTGGAAACTCCAGGTTTCCACATCACACCCTCTGTAGATTGCATAGTAGACCAGGATTGGCTCCCAAACAAGTGATGTAATGTCACAAAATCATCAGCCAGATTTAAGGTGTGCCTGTAGGAAACCTTCCTCTCTCTGCAGATGAATATGGAAATAGCCTCCTATATACAGCAGCAAAAGCCAAACATGCAAATGAACTGACAGGCAAAACACAGTTTTTAATGGACCAGTATTTAAAATTTCACAAGGCAAATAACTTCACCTTGTTGACGCTCCTGCTTAAAAAGCACGACCTCTTGTGGGCTACAGCTGAATATATTCATTTTACTGCACTTGGAGCGTGTTGTACCTCCATGCTGCCTTCCTCTCTCTGGTCCTGCTTATCACAATGGCCAGGCTCGTATGAGGGAGCTGCCTCTCTGTACAGTACGGTACAGACGCTCCTCACATTAGTAGAAGCAGAAGCAGAAGCAGCAGTACCAGCAGCGCGGCGGCGACAGACCCACACCGAGACGCAGTGAGCGAATATGATCTGAGGAAAAGGTAGGTTTATCAGGAACTGATAATAGCGATGCTGTGTTCATTACGCCGGATATATCCTCGCCAAAAGCCAGAGACACAACCCTACCTAAGAATTACTGATGAAGTTCAATGCTGTCGTGTCGTGGAAAAAAAAAACATGGTTTCCTTCAAACCAGACAGATGTAGCCTTTAGTCTGTGGTCCTCCTAACCCATATTTATATGGAGGGTAACCTTGTGCTTCTGCTTTTTTGTCTGCTTCAGTGCCTGTTAAGTGTGAAGAAATAGACTGAACCACCCGAATGCGTGCGTTATTTGAAGTGATAGTCGCTCATATATAGCCCACTGTGTGTGTGTTTGTGTGTGTTAATGGGCTTCAGTATGAGACTGAAACGAGATCTATTGTAACCGAAACTGCAGCTGTGTAACAGAGAAGTAGCATCACATCCCTTGCTCTCTCTCTCTGACTGAGGAGCCCTGTAAAATAAAGGGCGTTTCAGATCAGACTGCCGCTGCAAATCTGATGGTGTGTGTCGCCATCAGCAGCTGCTGTCTGGAGAGCACACTGTGCACAGCTGGATGAGGTGTTACTATGACTGAAGCCGCTTCACGTGCCTCCTCTGACACTATGTCTCACTATCTCCTCAGAGGCATGATGCTGCAGTGAAACTGTGAGGCACCCACAGCCATGTATTATTGAGCAGTGCTGATAGGTAATGTGCAGAGAGGCTTGGGGACACTGTGAGGTGTGGGAACCTCTTCAATAGATGAGTCATCCCCTGGAAGCTATTCTTGCCATGGATGATCAAAGAAAGTGTTGCTGGCGATGCTTTTGTCATTGTTCTCTATTAAACTGTGTTTTCTGGCCGGCAGGGCAGTGTGTCAGAAGTGTGATGAGAAATGGAGCTACCTTTCAGCTCCCTTTAGGCTACAGAGGAGCACTGGAGTCCTGCAAAGCTTGGATAGCACAGTATAAAGCATGATCCACTGTAGAGAGGTGTACAGTAGTGTATTTACAGGCATTAAAGCCTCACTCTTAAAGTAGGAATGTACTGAGGTATCTCTTCCCTCCCACCCAGCATCACTTCGCTCCCTCTGCCTTACTTAGTTCCACATGAGCGGATCAGAGGGGACTAAGTTTGCATTCCAGAGAACTATGTCAGGTCTTAACTTTCTCCTGAGCGTGCGTGTGTGTGTGTGTGTGTGGGTGGGTGGGTGTGTGTGTGTGTGTGTGTGAAAGAGCAGCAGGGTGAGAGTGGCTTAGACTCTATCCAGTCACTCAAAGGTCACAGGTTTGCTCTCTGCACATCTAACAAATACGTTTGAGCCAAGGATCATATGCCAGATTGTCACAGGACACAATGAAAGGAAAATACCCAGGAAACAAGGTATTAATTACATCTCAGGTCCTGGCAGTGAGGTCAGTGAAAGAGTAAATTAAAAAAAAAGGTTATTTCCATGGGGGTTTCACGCCTTTGCATTTCTGGCTCAGTTTGTGTTAATTTAGTCAGTCAGAGACACTATAATATGTAAATCAGCAGCTGTTCCCCTGGGTTATCTGAACCATGATGATGGGACTGGAGATTGCTATCACTATTAATGATAGTGGCAAACACTGTGTCAACCTTTGTTTTATTTCAGAGAGGTTTTGCCCAGCACAGTGGACTGTGTTACTTGTGAGTGTTGTGAATGTTTCATTTGTTGCTTATTTTTTTAATGGACATTCGTGGACACTGGTTGGACAAAACAAGGAATTTGAAGATGTTACCTTGGTGGCTGTTTTTAGACCAAAGATAAGATTAGAGAATATCAGCAGTTTAACCTTTTTTTGAAAAGTCATTAGTTGCTGCCTAAAATACTATCTGTTGTATTTTGTTGGGAAATTTGTAGTTTGCTGGTTTTAAATTGTGAAACAACTGAATAACGCAGCAGACACACAGCTGCTGCATCTGGCAGATTTTGGCTTAATGCCACCAGGGCAGGGCGCACATGAAGTAGGGAAGGGAAGGCATGAGGGCTAATGGGTGTGAGGGAGGGCACAGATGCCATGGTAACCAGGCCTCAGCATGTGCTCTAGATGAGCTATGAGACTGATCTGTGCCATGCATTTAGGGTGCCAGCACTGCATCGCACTTTGATGGCATCTCAAATTCCACACCTCTCTTTCTCTGCCCAGTCTGGAGGCCAAATGTCCCAGCAGCCAAGGACATTGCACTAAAATCCCACATTCTCAGCTTCATTGTTAACTGGTGAGGTGTATCAGCAAGGGAAAATTCTGCAAAGAACCTGACCTGTCAGATGTTGCAGCCCTCCCCATAAAGACTCATATATTTGTTCCAATAGTGCACTCTGTTAAAGCTCTCTCTTTTGAATTAAACTTAAAAAATGAATCCATAATACTACATGGACCTATACCTCTGAGTCTGATCATGTTTAATTACAGTAGCTCTCCCTGCACAACAACCTCCATCCGCTAAACAAACACATTAATGAGTGTTTGTTTTACATTAGTGTCACTTTCTGCCCTTGTGAATCTCGTCTCGGTGCAGCCAACCAGAACGGTCTGCGGAGATGCAACTGCGCTTCAGCAGATGATACATTTCCACACAGACTCCCTCACAGAGGACTACGGTATTTTTTGGATGGACGGGCTCACAGTAGCTGCACATATCCGGCGCACTTTGTTATTCCTGCATGCTTTATTCATAGATATCCGTTGGTTTGTAACCGATAGTTTTTCTTACCCTGTGGCTGCGATTTTCCACATGGCCTGGTTCACTATGCCTCTTCATGCTCCTCTCGTGGATGAGTAGCTTCACAGTGGGATCATCTTGGCCCACATACTACTGCCACGCACTCAGAGGTCAGCACTCAGGAGGTTAACAGCTTTCATTCAAATCATATAGGCTTATTCATTTAACCATACGGGTGCTGGGTGCTGGGCCATTGTTTGTTCTTTGTGCCCTCTCACTGTGTCACCAGCCCCCCACCCTCACTCTCTCACTCGCACGTACATAAGTGTATCGCACAAATTTCCTCTCAGCAGGGGTGATTGATTGTTACTGCTAGATGGGGCCCCCTGGCTCCAGTGTTGCCACGGCAACAGTGGACGCTCCAGATGTGGGTTAAAAACGAAAGATCTGACTCTCCTCTGTCAAAACTGTGGTTTGTGTTTAAAATTTGATGCTGCGACATCAGCTTTGATGCTGCGAATGGTTGTTCAAGTGCATTATTTATTGAAGTCTCACCCATCTACAGCCCTTTCATCTTCAACATTATGTTCCCCTGCTTTTAATAGCACAAGCAACTTTATCAGTGGAGAATGATGTCGTATTTACTCTCAGAGAAAGTGTGCTCTCCGTTGCCACAGCATCATTTCACACCTGGATGCTACAGGTCTGTGAGATTGTACAAATTCTTGCATGTGTTTGACATAAGTAACACTATAGGTGGTGGCAGAGTTATTACATAATTTATATGCATTAATCCTTCATGGAAAATCAGTGGTTTCTCATATGCACCAGCCACATTTCCCATAACGGGTAATGGAAGGGAAGAAAAACACTCATATCATCTTAATGGAAATCAGTTACATTGCAGTGTCTTCTTCTAACCATCATTTCCGCAGCGTGATCTCAATGCTGCTGTGGGGATTCACATCCCAATATGCTGAATGGGCCGTTTTAGTGTTTTTATGCACCACTGGCTGCAGACATAACAAACAGCCTGCAAATGATAAGGGGAGAATAATCCCAGTTAGCGAAATGCAACTGGGCCCGGGGATAGTGACTGGCAGGTGGACAGGGTGTAGATTGAGGTCTAAATGAATGGTCATGCATGGCGAGGTGCTAAAACATCCTCATGCATTACACAGAATACATTAATTCCCAGGATGTTAGTCTGGCAGCAGCCTTTTGAAACACATTCACATGTCACATTTTCTGATAATGCTAGTTGAAACTCGTTGCAGAGGCCTTTGTTTTCTCCGCTGAAGCCTGTACGGTGTGTATGTCGTAGGTTTCTTGACTAAGAATTTTAGTTGTTTTCCTTTTTATTTACCCTATATTTAACCAAAAAGTCTCCAGAGATGCATTACTCCTTTTATGAGAAAAGCCTGGCCAAAATGGCAGCATTAAGACAAAGTCACATAAAAAACAGGCATAATTAATTTGAGAAGTGTAAAGGAGAGAATGGTTCTGGTGTGAAGGAAGTGTTTCCAAATAAACTTTGTTCAGTGTAGAGCAAATATTTAGTTTTGCCAAGTTTAGAAACAACTCTGCGGGCACTGAGGGTTATTCCCCCATCATCCGTCTTATGGCTGCATTATACAGAGGTAGACAGGAGTAAACCTGCCTGGTGAGCAGCCCTCACTTATAATAAAAATGAATGACTACTCTGATGTTTTGTTCACTGGTCATTATGTTCTCCATGTAAATGTGTTGAATGGTAAGAATCAGCACAGTCCTGTACAGACATGCGTTCCCTGGTAGCCTGGCTAGTGTACCTAATGCATTATTTGTTAGACAAAGCCACACTTTGAAGCAAACCTCTCTATCTCTCCATCTCTCAGGTCAATGTGGCTATCAAAGCAGCTCTCTGGGATAGTAGTCAGTCATCGTAGATTCCTGAGGCTCGTCTCTATAGCAACCCATTCCTCCTCTTGAGCATCGCTGCCAACTTACCCTCTCTGCCGCACAACGAGTCTCTCCTCATCCCCCCCTGGCCAATCATTGCTTCTGAACTGCGTTGGAATGGACACTGAGTCCACTCACTCGGGCTACTCCTATCACTCCAGCCGCTCCGGGAGATCAAACCGACATGGGTATGTTTCCCGTCTGTCTTCCTTTCCATCTGACTGTCTGCTTCCCCACTGTACCTGTCCATCCTTCCCTTTCTGTTGTTTTTGCAGGATCACATTCTGAACATGGTTTGTTTAACTGAATGCCTTTGGTGTACATGAGATTGCTGTGTTTGCCTTCAGTTTTGGCAGGCCTCATGTTGGTTGTAGCCAAATAAATTAGATGAGAGACTAAGAGAGAGTCAGAGCGAGGGCAAGCTAGAGATTGAGACAGACAGAGCTCATGGATTAGGGTCGTCACAGATGAGTGGCTCTAACCTATTTCAGTGATTTACTCTGTCTATTCTGAAAATGACAGAATCATTCAATTCCTGTCTTGTTCACCTCTCTCTGATTGTCTGTTGGAATATTCTTTGCCCTCCCTTTCCACCAGTGTTTTACCATGGAGAGCTGCAGCTAACAATTATTTTCATTATCAATCTGTCCTTTAATTTTCTCAATTTTCATTATTTGGACTACAAAATTTTGTGAAATAAGAGAAATTCCTGATCACAAACTCCTCAGAATAGCAGCAGATTTTCTGACTTTTTTCCAACATATGATGGACAAAATGATAAATCAAGAAATGAATTTCCACATGAATCAATTATCAGTATCTTAGTACATCAATATCTGTCTATTTTCCTCTTGTCTAGTCCTTTAAGTTCATTGCGTGTGTTTGTGTTCCAGGGATCGAAGCCGTGAGCGGCACAAGGCCAGCAGCAGTAAAGACAGCAGTCGTTCTGAGAGGTCTGTCGTTATCAACCCTCCTGACACACCGTCCCAGGAGTCCCCTGTTCACAATGGAGAGCCGCTGCCTGGAGAACCCACACCAGCAGCAGATGATGGAGATGAAGCCCAGGTATTGATTGTGAAGTCGGCAGTCGAGACTGGAATAATGCAAAAGCTGTATAACCTGTGAATGAGTGCAGGCTGTGTTTTTGAGATGCATCCGTTGAAACAGCCTCTGCTGTAATCACAGTCCTTTAGAGGAAATCAGAGGGCCCAGTAATCCAACCATGACCTCCATGCCATGACCTTATAAACTGGTCCTCACACAGCTGGCTGCCCATTGCCTCAGTGCCCAACACATAATAAGAATGGTAAACAGGGATCAAATAGGTCAGAGCATTAGCATCCCTCTTGAATGCCTGGACGGATTTGTGCGGACAGTGCTGAGTTACAGTGTGTATGTGTGTGTGTGTGATACTGGGTATAACTGTCATGCCTGATAGCTTTAGAGCAGAGCAAATTGGTACCAGTCATCCCATAAAGCTGATTTTGCTGAGCTCTGCAAGCAAAATAGGTTTTAAATCGACACAGGGAAGCGAAATGCTGTGATAATGCAGCTCCAAGACAGAGTGGATATTTAACTAAGTCAGTGCTACAGGGATTAAAGAGGCATTCAAATACTGTGATCATTGTATCAAAGTGATAGTTCTACATCTATCTCCCGCTTTATTGGTTAGAGGTAGATTAGAAGATCAGTACCACTCTTACTCTCCCATGTACAGCTAAGGTAACTGTCTTCTAGGTCCTGCTTCATAGTCAACAGACAGATGTGAGAGTGGTGTTGATCTTCTCATGTAACTCTTAGCATGAAATGAAATAAGTGTATTTCCTAAAATGTCACACTGCTCTTTTCAATGCAAAAGATCAGGTAAATTGCAATGAGAGTTAAAGAAAGCTAAGTGAAAAGCAAAAAGGCATCTAGAGCAGGAAGAGGTATAGTTATTCTTCTTTAGAGAGAGCTCTGCCTGAGGCGGCCTTCACAGTCTCTCTGACCTACTTGAAATCTATAGTAAGAAGAGAGCATTTTATCTCTGTACTGTTAGTTTGTGTGTAAGACAAAGACAGAGGATGTCTGTGTATGTAAAGTGGCTGAGAATGAGCTGCCTGCAAAAGGTGTACTTTCTTGAACTGTATTATTTAATGTGATTAGGATGTGGACATGCCTTGAGCCAGACTTTCTAGCACTTTCTGAGAGGTCTGACCTATTTTGCCGTCTCCGCTCAGCATCCCCTTCTGTCTGGCCAGCCGAATTCCACGCTGTCATGTGATTGTCAGCTTGTAGCTTGCGTCTATTGTCGGCAGTGTAAGGTGATCTGCCATTGTACTGCATTAGCCCTCCAGACAAATGAGTCCAAATGGCACATCAGCACCACTACCACCACCATCACCATCACCACAATCCACCGTAGCCAGTGCTTTTTGGAGCAGCTCTCTTCGAAACACTAACAGGCTACAGTGCAGAGAGACGTTCTCACAGACTGAGATTAGCCTTAGCATCCAGCCAAACGGCACTTTGAGGAAAGCTGATATGAATAATCCTCCATGTTTACACGCATGCCTATGACATAAAGATACACTCTTGGACCATAGCTTCTGTGTGTGTGTGTGTGTGTGTGGTGTGTGTGTGTGTGTGTGTGTGTGTGTGTGTGTGTGTGTGTGTGTGTGTGTGTGTGTGAGTCATAGAGAGAGTGCCAAATCTGTTACTGAGACTGTCCATGCTGCTTTGTGAGACGCGGTGACTTTGTGCCAGAAGGCAGCAGCTTCAATTTCCTCACAGTGTTAGCTTGAGCAACACCAAAGCGTACGGTGAGAAGCATGTACTCTTGCTTTAGCATTTCACACTTTGCCTCTTTGCCCTTCTCTTCACATACGTGTAGACACAGCTACCAAAGCAACAGCTTGTAATTTGATGTAAGAATAACCACCACAGTAAAAGGAATGGAGTAAACTGGAGGAAACCTTTAAATGGATTTGTCTCATTGGTCCTATGACTCGTTTTAGCACAAATACACACACACACACACTATGACACTAATACTCTCACCAACACCAGCACAAACAAACCAACGTGTAAGTGTCATTCTAACCTCCACCCAGGCCAGTGGGGCTTAGTCGTGTGCTTAGTTGTGTTTTGTAGCTGGCAGACTGTTTGCTGTGTGTATGTGTGAGTCTCTGCGAGCAGTGCTAATCAGTTTGTTGTTGTATTGCTGTGCTTTGTGACGGTGGAACAGGCCTAACCATAATCCATATTCACCCTCTGCCAGATGAAAAGACTGCCAAGATAGCAGGCAGCAGTCATGCCTCTCTCTCTCTCTCTCTCTCTCTCTCTCTCTCTCTCTATCTCTGTTTCTCTCCTGTAACCCTTGTCTGTTTTATTCTCTCTCTTTTACTTACACTTCCTCCTCATTTTACACTGCATAAAGATCAGATCTGATTAGTGTAGCATTAATCTTTGGGATTAATCTACTGGGACTTAATGGCTGGTATTAGCTCATTCAGTGATACACTGTTTTCTTCCACTAAATGAGACACTAGCATTAAACCTTGTCTATATAAACGCCTTGGCAGAGAGATTGTGCAGGAGTCCAACATGTTCAGATTGTGCATCCAAATGGAAGCTGATGTAGAGTATGGAATATTAGGGCACATATTTTTAAGTGAGCTGTCTAAAATTTGTAGTTGAAATTTAAGACTAAGACAACACTAGGCTAGCTGATTTGGAAGAGGCCCTTTACATGTGAAAAGGACAAGTGTCCACACCAGTGTTTTGCGGTTGTTTTCATAAAGATCTGCAACCACACTAAAACAATAGGAAAAATAAAATAAAGCAAACCTCTTCATCTTCCTCCCCTTTCAGTCCACAAACAATAAAACTGTGCCTCATAGTCAACATCTGGTGAGGAGTGGCATGGACAGTCTGGGCCAGTTAAATATGTGAAGTGTTCTAAAGGAATAATTTGTCATATTGGGAAGTATGCTTATCTATATGCTTATATAGATTGTGTCATAGTGTATCTATCTGTTCAATATGAAGCTTCAACCAGCAGCTGATTGACTTGGGTTAGTTTGTTTGCCAGATGAGCATCAGAGAGGCCAGAAGATACAAAGATATAATAGAAGATATAATGAAGATATACTACGCAGATATAATGTGTTAAATAGTGAGCTTCAGGGGTGCCAGGCTGCGTATTTATCATACAGTTATATGTGTGATATCTACCATTTCATCCTCCCAATGTGTTCAAGTGTTTAATGTAGCCAGATTCAGTTTAGTTGCACTCATTTGCATCTTTTTCTGTTTCTGTTCTGTTACAGAACAAGGATAAAATACTGGTCACAGCTCATAAATGCTACCAGTGCTGCTGCACTGAGGGTCAGTCCAGCCACTAACTTATGATTGTGAGGTAATCTGGAGGAACAGTCAGAAATGCAGGTTTAATGACCGCAACCTGTACTATGTGATTGGATAAATTGTTGATGTTTAAAGTGAGTGATCATGGAGGACCATAGAGGCAACTGAAACTTGCCTTGTTAATTTTACTGCTAAACGGTGCCTGCATCTGACCAGGCCTTATTTTCTAAGAGCCTCAGAATATCCCCTCAAGAAGGAGAGCATTTTGAGATTTATTCAAATCTGAATAAATCAAAACATCAGCTTAGCGTGGAAAGAAAAGGAAGTGGTTTCAAATTTAGCTGGCTACTCGTTTTCTAAAAAACTATTGAGCATCCGTTGAACTGTGAGATGGTTCAGATCACATCACAACTCCCATATATGTTGTAAAGGCCGGGGCCCAGTTCAAGAGTGTCAGCTTAAAAAGAAAAAGGAGAAATGGAGGAGAGATGTGAGCTGAATAAAAATTAGACTGGACACTAAATGGACCTGATGTTACACTTACATAGCTGACCTCTGGCTTCATACATTACTCTGGCAGACAGATTACCCCCCTCCCGCTGCTATCTTACACCTTCACTACTGCCATCCCCCTCTCTCACTTTCCCTGTGTTTCCTCATCTTGTGCTCATTCATCTTCTGGCTCCTGTTGGCATCTGCTCCTCCAGCATGGCTCAGTTAACTGGCTGTGAGCAGTAATGGAGGGCAGAATTCATATTCATGATGCATTTTCCTGATTGGAAATATGCAAACGCAGCATTGGTTTTATATTTTGCATTCCACAAATAGAGTCAGGGTTCACTTAATCTGTAAAAGTTTATATTAACTTCTAAATAGCCTGAGATGACACAGTTTACAGTTGGATACAGACAGGGGAAAACTAACGTGACCCTGCAGTTTCCCTGCAGCTTCATCAAATACTCAGGCCCACATGGCTTAAGTTGACTGTGTGATGTGCATAGATGTATGTGTGTTCACACATGTGTGAAGCCATGAAGGCTTATCTGTTCAGGTTGTCATTTTTTATCCCCCATCCCTCCCTCTGCAGCTGCTGCTCCTGTCATTGGTTGTAGTTGAAGATATATACAATACAGTGACACTCTGGGAGACAATGAATGGCTAATTACGTGAATTAATGACAGGCGCACAAAAAAATAAATGCCTCTTAGCGAAGACTTGTCATTAATTTATTCTCCCTGTGTCTCTTTGTTGGAAAGATTTATGCTTAAAATGACCCTGCTGGCAAGGAAGAAAAAAATGTGATTCTAATTTGCAGTGATGGGCCTGGAAAGCTTCAGCGTTTGTTGTTGTGATTCAGTATGCGTGTGTGTATTTGTGTGTGTGTGCCTACATATTTCAGCATGTGCAGCTTCCTGCCAAAGCGAGCATTAGTGCGCATCCCATCCTGTCATCTTATATTACTTCAATGGGACTTTGAAGGCTTGTCATAATGAGGCAAAACTCCAAGAAATCAAGTCTCTCTCTCTCTCTCTCTCTCTGTCTGCTCTGTGTGTGTGTGTGTGTGTGTGTGCATCATGCTTTCTCGTGCAGGGACTAAAATAGGAAAATGGAGGCATTGTTGTCTGTCTGATTCAGGTTTACATTCATCAGCTAATTTGCCAGTGCCTCTAGAGTTTCAGTCTCTGTTATTTTAAAGGTCTTTGCCCCAAAACAATAGAGGTGACCAGAATTTTGCTTTGTGGTGCTCACAGCATTTAAAATGTATTTAAAGCTGCACTAAGCAATATTTTTGTATCAACAATGGATCAAAAAACTATATTAAACTGAAGTATATTTCCCATAGAAACAAATCCACAGAAAATTGTCACCCAAATTGCAATTCTCCTCTGCTTTACAGAGCATTTTAGCATCTTTCAGTATTGTTTTGGTATTATGGACCACAAATTCTGTTTTGATTTATTAATCTCAAGCAGAGAAAAGTAGTCAAAGTTCACAGTTTCCTTAAAAAAATCAATTGATGCAACTTAAAAATTTGTTTGTTGTTTGAGTTTTAAGTTTGGGTGAAATGACCCTTTAACTGCCTCATCGTTCTGTCCCTTTCAGGATGATAACTGGGGAGAAACCACCACCGCAGTGACAGGCACCTCAGAGCTGAGTGTTTCCCAGGAGGAAGTGGTTGGACTCGGGAAAGAGATACAGGACCGGACCCAAGGCTTCCGTCGCTATCTCCCCCTAGCCGTGGGCTTGTGTGTGGGGCTGCTGGTGATGGCCACACCCTTGGTCTTCCTGCTTCTTCCAGCTGTAATGTGGCCCGACAGACTGCAAGCTTGTGGTGCAGCCTGTGAGGGCCTCTTCCTCTCCATCTCCTTCAAGCTCCTCATCCTCCTGGTAGCTGTTTGGGCCTTGTTTCTCCGACCGGGCCACGCCAGCCTGCCCAGAGTGTGTGTGTACCGTGCCTTCCTCACCACACTCACACTCCTGCTCACAATGTCTTATTGGCTATTCTATGGGGTCCGGATCCTCGATGCACAGGTGGGTTTGAGAGTGTGCTAGTAGAACATTACAAGTATTTTTTATGACTACAGAGATGATATGTCCTCTCTTTCATTTTTATATAATAATTGTTTTATATTTCTGCCATTCCAGATTTGAAATTCAATTTTAGAGTATAACATATAAAGCATAATTTTTTCATCTCAATAACTAAACAGGATGAGGACTACCATGGTATTGTCCAGTTTGCCGTGTCCCTCGTGGACTCCCAGCTGTTTGTCCACTACCTGGCCGTGGTGCTGCTGGAGCTCCGCCAGCTCCGGCCCTGCTACAGCGTCTGTGTTATCCGCTCAACAGATGGAGAGACACGTCACTACAACATAGGACAGCTCAGGTGTGCACACTCGTTCACTGTTTTTACCTTGTCTCTGTGCATTCTACGTATGCGGTTTGTAATGATACAGTGGCATTTGTAAAATTGCCTTTACATCTTGACCTCTTGACCTTTCATACCGTGATGCATTTAGTCATAGTGGCACTTGGTCACAGTCATTACACTCTACCATGGTGAAGTATGTGTGTAATTGAAGGCCCATGTCCTCAGGGAAGACTGGCACAGGCAATAATTGAGTTACTCATCAGTCCCGTCGTCTAGTTTGCTTAAGGCGGGCTATTCTAAGAGTCTGGGGGGAGGGATGAGAAAGTGGCAGACACAGGCGCTCGTCCTTTGGCTGTCTTACTTTGTCACTGCTCTGGACATGTGTGTCCTACGACAGGACAAGGAAACAGGAGGTTAGACAATACCTATACAGGAGCCAGAAACAGGCTAAGCATACACACTGTGTTAACAGTCCAGTAACTTAAAGGGGGACTGCACTAATTTTACACATGAAAGTCTATTTAGAGGTGTTGGGGTTTACAACTCTACATATGAGAAAAAGTTGTATGGAGCCTTTTGTGGCTCCAGAGGGAGCTGTGTGAAATCTGATAAATGAAGCTGATGACTATGAGTTTGAGAATGAAAAAAGTCTGGGGATGTGGAGTCATGTTGAAAGAGGAGAGCTTAACAAACCTCTGTAGCCTGTTCCTCATCTCTGCTTGAGGCTACATTCACTGCTTCTAACATAACACACCTGAATCTCTGAACTAAACTGTCAGCAGTCATGTTGCATTGTGGATAATGTTGGTTTTTGAAAGGAAGATAGGATGAAGAACATGTTGTTTTGCTGTATCAATTTGTCTAAAAACTCACTATTTAGTGAATTCAGTATTCATTCAGTACCTTATATAGGTCAACCATAATGTAAGTCATATTCCTACTGTCTCAGAGTTGTCACTGTCTATCTCTCTCTTATGTTGCACAGCATTCAGAGGGCTGCTCTGTCCATTTTGGAGTACTACTACAGAGATTTTCCACTCCATAACCCAGCACTACTCTCTGCCTCCAAGCACCGGGCTGCCAAACACCTGGCTGGGTTAAAGGTCTACAATGTAGACGGTGAGTCACCTCATTTGTCCCAATAACTTCTTCCTATATTATGTAACATCTCAGTTGAGGTCCCTTTCAGGGCTTCATTGGGGGCCAGTTTTCCAAAGATGTTTTAGACTGGTCTTTAGTGTAGTGAGTTTGCTCCTAGATTAGTCTAATGCGAGTTGAATAAAGACTGACTTAGTTTAAGCCCAGGCTTAAAGTAGTGATTTGATGCTGTTGTGCTGCACTTTACCCAGAATCCATAGCAAATTAGTCCTGCCTGTGACAGTCAAGGTCTGCACAGCTTTGTGTCATGGATGAATTAAGACCTGAGGATTGATCATCAGTTAGATCAGTTTTATCTTTGTGAAACCAGAAACTGGTTCACTATGTCTTCTGTTCCTGCCGCTCTCTTGTTGTGATGTTTTTTTCCCCCATCTCCCATCTCCTCCAAGAGCAGCTTTTAAAAACAAACTGAGAACATACCTTTTGGACCGTAAGTACAGATAAAAGTCCTCGACATTACTCTGCACAGCACTTTATCACAGGAAGCTGCTAATTTCATGGTTCAGTTGTCTCCATCTTTACCGCACTTCAAAGCTTCTGTCCCTGACATAATGTATATATTGCATGTGCAGAAAGCACTCTACTGCCCAACTGTGGCGCTACAATGCTCTTGATGTATTGCCTCCTTGCACCCATATACACATACCCTGTAATGCCACATATTGCACCTTGTCCTGCAGTTAAAAGGGTCCTTCACTCATCACCCATCAACCCCTCACCAGTGGATTTGATGATCTATGGCAGGGATGCAGTGTGGGATATGGTGTCCTCATAGCACCTTCCCACCCACCCCACCCCCTTCCCTATCAAAGTGCAGCGGAAAGGCCTCTAGAGGGCTGTGGAATTTCAAGCCTTAAATAATTCATCAGAGTAACGCTCATTCCTCACATACTCCCACATCCCTCCTTCCTCCCGCTCAGCCTGTCTCCAGCTCGCCTCGCCCTTCTTTTCTTTTTTCCCCCCTCCTTTATTTCATTTTTCACTCACTTCAGCCTCCACCCACCCCCTCCCTCTTTTTCTCATTCATAGTCATTCACAGTCTCTCTTCTCACAGCATGAATATGTAGGCCAGGATGTTAAAGAGAGCAGTGTTTACCCATGTTGTCGCTGGAAAAATATTTACAATGCTCCCTGTGCACATGATCTGATGGCATTCCTCCCACAGTATACACTAGGATGGTTTCCATCCATGTTTTACTTCTACACTCAATGCCTCCCTCTCACCTGCACACACATACACACACGTATGCAGATTAGATTATTAATGATTTATATCCTTACCTGACCTGAAGGGTTTACTCTATAACCTCCCCCAGACTGTGCTGTTCTTCATGAATATGGACCAGTTCTTACCTCTCAACAAATGAAATCCCAGGAACTGTAATATAGTACTGTACCAGCTCCATTAGCTTTATGGGTTTGTCACACAAATCAGTAAATTCACAGATCAGACAAGAACTATGGCCTTTGAAGTGTAAAATGCTGAATATATTAATCCACCCCCTACACCCCCAGTGAAAAGGTTTCTGCATCAGACTGTCTGTGGAAAAATGTGGATGGTTCCAGTGAAAACTGCCTCTTTTCTCAGTGCTATAATTAACATTTCTTGTGACTGAGACGCATGATCTGGCAGGATGCCCCAGATAAGTTATAAAGATTAACACACAGAGTCCTCATATATTTCTCAAAAGCCTATGGAGTATAAAATGGGCACATACTGACCAAGTAGGTTGATTTGCAGTTGTTTTACACCTCCAGTGATGTGTAAGCTCTCCTCCAATGTGACCTTTTCTTTCAGTGATACAGATTGAGATACAGGCCATTAATCAGGAGTCTTTTGGGGTCAGGGAACGCTTCTTCCAGTTCAAACCGATATAACCAATTTGCCTCTGTCCTTTCCCTTCGGTGCAGCCCCAGGGAACACGGCAGGGGCTCAGCCTGGTAATGGGAATCAGTCACGGGCGATGGTTTCAGCTGCTGCCAAACGCAAAGACAGCGCCCACAATGAGCTGTACTACGAAGAGGCAGACTACGAGAGAAGAGTCCGCAAACGCAGAGCCAGGTGAGTCACATGGAAGAAATAGCAGCATGTCATAGGATGAATTATTGATCTGTAGACTCTTTCGGGACCTTGGGACATATTGTAAATGCGATTGCATTTTGCGTGTCAGCCTATGTCTGAATAAGCTCAGGAGTTGCTTTCACACACAAGTCCAGATGACAGTCTTTCCAGCATTTCGGTACCTCTTTCAACACGGCACCAGTCTGAATTAAATCTCTTCATATCAACATTAAAGCTGCAGCAGCACAAGGATAAATGCAAACAATAAGCAACTGAATGCATACTTTGTTTTGCCCTAAGGCCACTGTAAATTTATCACTTAATATTACTTTCATCTCTTATGCAGAAAGCAAATAAAATTGGAAAAACAACCCAATGTTTTTTATGACAGAAAATGATTTTTCCCCTCATAGTTCATGACAAAAGAACTGGAAAAAAAACATTCTACAACAATAATTGGACTTGCCTTTGTTTTATATTTTCTTTTGTGCTCAACTCTTATAAATCAAAATATTAGGCAAAAATCTTTACATACACAAGTTTCAGTTTGACATATTATCATTTTATGTTTGTGCACTGTTGAATGTTTCAAATTAGGCAGCATTCACTATCTAATATATGATTAAACTGATGAGAACTAACAAGTGAGAAGTAGGGGCAAGTGTCCCATCATGTCTAAATAAAGCTGTAAGGAAAATTCATGGACACCTACAGTACCTCTTAATGACACAAAGCCTTTACTTTAACAGATGAGGGGCAAAGCCCGCTACATTATGTTTTCCATGTTTGAAAGGGGCTTAGCGGTTGCATTGGAACATGTGGTATGTGTTGCCTATTGAACAGAATGGATTAAAAGCAGTAAGCTGGAGAGCTGACAGTAAGCTCCTTCTTTGTCAGGCTGGTGGTGGCTGTAGAGGAGGCCTTCACTCACGTCCGGCGGATGAAGAAAGAGGATGAGCGTGCGAGCCCCTCTGACATCATGGATGTGCGCGAAGCAGCTCTGGCCATATTTCCCTCTATGGCACGTGCCCTGCAGAAGTACCTCCGCACCACCAGGAGGCAGCACTGCCACAGCATGGAGAGCATCCAGAAGCACCTGGCTTTCTGCCTCGTCAACAATATGAGTCCTAAGGTTAGCTTGACTTTTAATGTTTGCTGTCATAACTGAGATTCTAATAAGAAAGTATGGGTTTTTAATGTTTCAAGCCACAAAAGGCAGTATTTAACAGACTTAAAGGATAATTCCAGTTTATTGCAACTTGGGTCTTATTTTCATCATCCTGGCCATCATTTCTATCAGTTGTGATAGCTGCGTATTTTCCAAAGTTACTGCTGGGACCTGGGAACACAATGGCATGGCTACAACTAAGTTCAACGGGGCAACAAACATGGGATCAAACAGGTTATATACATGCCGACACTTTGGTCTGGTTATCCATACTACTCACAAACTGGGATTGTGACACTCCAGAAATACAAGAAATCTCAGTACCATGGTGTCTGTTCACTGTTTTATTTCTTTGAACTCTTATTTCTTGATACTGAGACAGATTTTTGGTGTTTTTGAAGTGCTGATATCACAAGTTGTTGTCACTTCAGGAAAGAGCCCACTCCAGTTAGAGGAGCACACCTGTGTTGAACTGTATCCAAACCACTTTATTTGTTGAAACCAAATGTACACCCCCAAAATGTTGCCAATAATCCTTCATTACACACAGACACACTAAAACTTGGCATGCACAACAATATGGTCAGTCAAACCTGAACAAGGTGGTTGGTCTGTGATGGTTGTAATAATTTAACCTTTCACCTTAGTTTTTGCATTGACTCAGTGGCACGAAGAACACACAAAAGGCTTGCAGCCTTGGCTCTTGAGCTATTTTTGTTTGCAACGCATCTCTCAAAAATTAACATGGAGTTTTTGCAGTTAGGAAAGTTGGCTGAATCTATGTAAAACAGACCCATCCATGTTGTAATGAACCAGAAATATCCTGTAAACCATCCAGTAAAATAAAAAAAAAAGATTTTCTTGGTGAATATTATACACTCAGTGGCTGTTTTATATGTGTCCAGGCCTTCCTCGAGGCCTACCTGGCCCCTGGTCCAACCCTGCAGTACGGCCCAGAGCGCTGGATGGCTGATCAGTGGACTTTGGTCAGCGAGGCTTCTGTCACCAGCGGCATAAAGGAGGGGACAGAGTTCCTGCTGAGGTGTCTTGACTTTAGCCTAGCTGTCACCATCAAGGGCATCCCTTACATCCGACTGACTGAGGAGTACATTGACCCCAAGTCTCATAAGTTTATACTGCTGCTTCAATCAGAAACCTCAGTTTAACAGACCCAGCGGACCAGTGCTGCTGATCGGGACTTGCAGGGCTGTCACAATTATATGACTGATTTTTTTCAAAAATAGCTTTTTGTACTGTTTTTTGTACTTAAGTTTGTGTTATTTTCTCACATAGAGTTATCTTTGTGTCCTTGTTGTTGTCCCGGGAGACATGGAAGACGATAAAAGACAGAAAACAGGAAGGAATATGCTTGGATTTCTTGTGTTTGCAGAACACAGTTCAGGTATTCCTCTATGCACTTCAGATGACCCTCACAGATGTTCTTCTTCCTTTATTTGCATGTGCCAGTGTGTGCCTGCGTGGAAGAGTTCATGATTCAGGAGGAGTGTGTATGATTTAGGATGCAAGAGCGTGTGAGTTTGTGTGTGTGTGTTGAGTATATAATATACACCCGCGGGTCTGTCTCAACCTGTCTCCTCTTTCTCCTTAGCATTAATGTAGTGACCAGGATATTTGATATAAACTGAACCCTTTTCACCAAAACTGCTCTTTTTCACTCTTAGCAATTATTATTTATCTGTCCTGTATTACAGATATATGTACAGTATTTATATGTGAATATACTCCACACTTTTATATCAAAACTGTGCTTGGTTTAAATGATTTTTTTACCTTGTCATAGATTTTTTTTTTACCTTGTCTGTCCACGCTGTATTTGTGGGAAAAAAAAACTGTAAATAGCTGAAGGCATGTTTGTAAATGTCAGACAAATCACTGGAGTCTCTCAGACTAAATGCCAAACACAGTGCAGCTGAACACAGACGAATCTAGCCATTGTGAACAAACACATCTGACTAGTCATCATGTTTGCGTTTGTACAGTTAAGTGTGTCTGGTGTACACTGAATTTTTTGTAGGGCAGAAGAGGGAATTCATGTTTGGATGGCAATGAGGTTCATGTGATTGACACATTAATTTCTTGTCCTGTCAGCCAAGAGAACCTCAGCCATGAGGTTCTCAGCTGCATAAGACAATGTATTAAATATAGTTAAATCCAGATTTCAGGAGCTGTTGGAAAAGACTTAGACTTTCTCTCAAAAATAAAATAAAATCAAAAATTAATGAATACATAACTCATGCTGACTAGTGTTTAAACAAGTGTAAGAAATGAATAATTTAGTATAAATTAGCTCAACCCAGTGTCAGTATTTCTGCTGTCAGTATTCTGTCTGTGGACAAACAAGTGTCACTCTACTGCCACCTATCTGCCACTACTAGAACAGGAACTGTTCTGTTTATCAGTCAAACTGTTAATTTCTATGAATATTTGATCTGTATTTTTAGATCTTCTGTACTTGGGAGGCATGTTCTGTTGTAAATTAATATTTACACAAGTGTTGCTGTGGTGACTGACGGTGTAGTTTTGTTTAGGACTGTTTAGGAGTGTTGATGGTTGTAAATATTTATTGACTGCACATGTGCCTCAGTTATACATATTTAGGATCTGCTCAGCCTACAAGTGAAATTTTCAAGTGTGCTTCTGTGTGTGTGTGTGTGTCTGTGTGTGCGGGTGTGAGAGAGCAAGTGAAAGGGGGGAAAAGAGAAAGAAAGGGAACATAAATGAAGAAAAAATATTGCTTTTCCCAAATGTCATGCAGCTGACAAGTCATAAGTCTTAGGTTGCCCCTTGTCTTCTTTTATACAACAGAAAATGTAAAATCATAGCAGTGTCAAAGTCACATTTGTAAAAAATAAATATTTGTATTGACCTTTGCAAGGTATTTGATTATGGCTGTATTTTTATGTGTGATAGATAAGCATGTCTGCCAATATCCTTTATTAGTACAGTGAATGGTCAGTTTTTAGAAGTCTGTTCTGGTATTTCAGTGGCCTTTGGAGAGTAGTTTCACTGCAAAAGACTAGTAATGTAGCTTAACCACATTTTGCAGTAGCTTGGTGACGATAACCAACACTTCGATAGCTACATGTGTCATTTTGCAGTGAGGCAGCTACACTTATGCTAATTGTTATACTGATTATTTAGAAACAGGAAATATATTTCCTTTTATTTCTTTACATAATCTATTATCATTAGATTTTTTTAAATTTTATTTTATTTTATTTATTTATTTATTTTTTTTGCATATTTTCTCTGTGAATAAACCAAACTTAAGAATAAGTACGAGTGCAGATGTGGTGACGTTAACATCGAAAAGAACAGCATCTCATTACACAGTTTGTATAATGCTGCGGCTGTCAGCTACAGTGTTTGGTATAATCAGCACAATTCACTTCACATGACTTGCACTTTATTTTAACTAGAACAGGTTTTCAGGTTGTCAAGTAATATAGGTTAGACTTTTTCTTTCCAAGGTTGGAGTAATTAAAACAAAAATGGGCCTAATGCAGGTTTCTGTTGAGGCTGATTCTGCTGCTTTTAACTTCCCAGTGTAAAATATATGTATGGTTCATTGTGTTACATTTTCAAAACAGTTAATCCAACACAGTTAGTTTCAGTTGAATGCATATGTAAACTTTACCACCCACAAATGGATCAGGAAACCTACCTTGTCATTGGAATGTGTTTTCTTTGACTGTGCGCAGGGAGAGATGAAGAACAAACAATGAGTCACCGCAGAAACGAAAAAGCAACAAAGCAAAGTAAAAGTGCAGGAATGCAGAGAGGAAGAGAAACATGAGGAATTAGCATTCAAATGAGCTCGCCTGCATCAGTCCAATAGTGTAATGATAATATTATCTCCCTGTGCAGCTGCTGCCTGCTCCATTAATTCAGGTGATGAATAAACCTGATGAAGAAAGACAAATTAGTGAGAGATGAAAGAAGAGATTAGAGGTTTGCTTTTGAAAATGGAGAGTGTCAGCATGCGCCCAACACCCCTGGGCAGAAAAAGCACCTTTATACCAAACATTACATCCTAAGTCGTATTACCTGAAAGGAGGATGGAGAATTGGAAACACACATTTACCACCCAGTTTGGTTTATTGATATTTAGGGCACTGAGCCACAACTTACTTGATTAAAAAGATAATAACTTTTCAAAAGTGCAGCTTTGTGGTTGAAGAAAAACTCAGATCCTTTACTTAAGTAAAATTACCAATACAACAATGTGAAGAAATAAAGGACCTCAAATGTACAGCAAAAGTAAAAGTAGGGTATTTGAGTAAATATACTTCCACCAGTTAGTGCTACTTTGGGTATTCAAGTTTTAATCTACTTACTGTTACACAGATGGAATAATTAAGTAGTGTCTCTAATTGGGGACTGAGGCTTTCACAATGTAATGGATTAAAAGAAGAAATAAATTTGATGACATAATTGTTGACCTCAACTTTATGTCATCAATGCTTTATTATGAACATTCATCTATAGATGAACGTCACGTAATGTGAGGTAAATGTATGGTCTAGACATTTGAATGTATGTCTTATTTTTAATCCCAAAACCCATTCCAGGCTTATTTACAGTGTCAAAAAATGACATTTTTGGATATTAAATAGACTCATTGATATTATCATCAAGCACATATTCAGTACATTTGAAATAATTTCTATGTGAAAAGTTACTTTACAGTTGTTCAAGTCCATGTTCAACTGAGGAGTCAAGATTTATTATTCTCATAAATTACTCATCATCGTCATCATCATCGTCATCTTCGTCATCTTCTTCATCATCATCTTCATCACCATCATCATCATCATCATCATCATCATCATCATCATTGTCATCGTCATCATCATTATCATCATCGTCGTCATCGTCATCATCATCATTCATCATCTTCATCATCATCCTCAGTATTGACTTTGCCAGAGAGCACATCTTCGATCCAGTCTTCCAACTCCTGTGCGCTGGGCAGATCCTCCTCATCTTCCATCTCCATCCACACGCTGTCGGCCTGCTCACAAACACACAGTGTCAGGGGAAATTCTATGCAACATTCACGTCATGTCAAACAGATCATCAGGTTGTCGCAGACTTACATCTGTAACATTGACTACTCCAATCTGTGGTCTGAACAGGTCCACCTTGAAGGTCTTCTCCCAGTAGGGGATCAGCTGTAGGGAGTCAGTGACAAATCACATTAGACCTGCAGCTTGAGAGCTAAGTATCTATCTCCAGAGTTTGGTTTAGTGTTTCACTGCTTTCTTGTCTGCCTGCTTCTGTTGCTGTCTATGCCTAGAGATGTCACAGCTCACCAGGGGAAAGTCATCAGGGTCAATCCAGACGATGCTGAGGTCAGGAAGGTGAGTGTTGTCCCTGGCCACCTCCTTCAGGATCTCCAAGAACTCATAGCCATCTGGAGGAAAGGAATACCACACGACATCAAATGATTCGAAAACTCTGTTAGCTGATGGTTGACTAGGACCACAGGAAGAACACATTAAATCAATTTGCATTTCTAAAGCTCTCTAAAACTCCAGTGTATGTTCTACAGCATGTTCCTCATGCTCTCCAAAAACAAATTGTATTTTGACATGTAACAGGGTCTTACCAGGATCCTCCTCCTCTGCAAAAGCCACAATGTGGATGCCCTCGATATCATCCTCCTGAGAAAACAAATGGGAAACATAAATTTCAAGTTATTATTAAGTGTCAGGGAAAATGTAAAGTTGTTGCATCTGCAGCTGTCCCAGCAGTCATCACTCACCCAGGTTTCAAACATATCTTCTGCACGCAGCTTTCTCAGAGTTGGTCTGACAGCACAGAAAAGACATTGGATGTTATATGCGTTTATACAATAGACCTCAATCCTTAAAAAGTGACAAAGAACTTGGGGTATTTAGTTGAACATTGCTCTTTGTTAACCGTCTGTGTTCTGTTATGAATTCCACCAGCTCCTCCTCAGAGTGAGGTTTGCCTGGGATGGTGACAGGCTCCTCCATGAAGGGTTCATAGAAATCCACCTCGTTCAGCTTCAGAGTCAACTCCTTGGCCACCTGAAGCAGCAACAACAGATCTCTCAAGAATAATTACATGCCTGTTGAATTGTTTGTGCGTTTGTTTGTCACTTACAGACTTCTCAAATGTGGCAAAGAACTTGATGTAGGGCTGAAACTGCTCTGCAGCTTCTTTAAATGCTTCATAGTCTGAGAATAAAAGAGAACAGGAAAGAAACAGGAGTTATGTAGAGTACAAAGTGTTGCTCTGTTATCATATGTGCAACAGGGTTTTATTGTAACCCTGTTTTCTTAATCACACATCTGTTTGTGCTTTCTTTGGCTGTTGTATACAGTGACATTTTCACATCAGGGAACGGAAATAGCTGAACTTTGACCTCCACTTAATGCTCCCACAGTTGGTCTGATAGGATGTATCTGCGGCTCATCACCACAAGTAAACTACTCTAGACACAGTTCTTCCAAAGCATGCGAGAAGGGACCAGGCAGTGGCAGCTGTGTGTGCAGCAGTGGTAAAAATGGATCTGTAAATCCATGGAGATGAGGAGGTTAAAATGCATTCATGTTATAATGAAGGGCATGAGCCACAGAGAGCCCATCACAGACCCATTTAACAAGGTAGACAGACAGACAGCAAAAAAAAAAAAAACAACAACACATTTTACAAACATTCACTGAGACAGCCTCACACACTCACGCTCAGAGTCTTCGCTCTTGAAGTAACCGATGAGGCGGATCTCCTCCTCCATCCTATCAAAGGCTCTCAGCTCCAAAGCATTTCCTATCACCTCCACTGGTTCCTCCAGTAGCTAGAGACACACAGAAACAGGACAGAGAAGTTCTGGAATAAGCTTGTAACTCTGGCAAGACTGGTGTTGATTAGCACTGGCAGCTGGGAATCTGCCCTTAAATCATTCTACTCACATCCAACAAAAACTCAACCAGGGTGTTAGCAGAGAGCAAGCCATCAAACTCAATCACCCGATCCGCCTTAAAGACGTATACACTGCCTTCCTCTTCCAAACCTGTGGTTGAAGGAATTCCCACATTACATAATGTTAAAGACTCTTTTAAGACTTTCAAATCCAAATCAGTTAACAGAGGCTAAACAAATGTTATGCTGTATTCAAATACTCACTGAGCTTCTTTGCCACTTTTGCATCTTTGTGTGAGTCGACCATTCCAAATCCAATGTCCTTCTCTTCCATAACCTGAGCTGCAAGCTGCAGCCAAAAGAAAAAAGATCATCAAAGGGAGTAAATGGTAAGAACAGGGCTGAAAAGAAAAGATGTGATGATGAATATATGATAAATGAATGATATAAAACTTATAGTTGAAATATTTAATTGAGGCTTCTGTTGTGGAAAAAATGACTGGGAGCTTGACTGCACTGTTAGCTAAGGTCTTAAAGGGGGGAAGAAAAAAAAATTAATACCAACATTGGCAAACTGACAGTGTGTGCCCAAGCTGCCCAGAGGCTGTAAAGACAGTTACATAATCACCCAGACTGCCTTGTTCTAAATATAACCAAAGAGCATTATTCTGGCAGTTGTTCTATGAAGTACAGTAGGTGAGTTGATTAAAACTTTGATTCTGCTGCCGTGAATGATTCTCACACAACTGAAAAAGCTTGTTTATCTTATGTCTTTAATGCACATGGAAAAGCTTTGGACCAAGTTACCCAGTGGAGCTTTTGACCATTAGCAGCGCTCTGCAGCAATGGTTTTATAAGTGGATTCACATTTTGTTTGAGTTGTAATGTATTGTGCATGCACGTGTGTGAACATGCAGGCAGCACAATTTATATCCTGTCATCAGTTTCACGCTATTCCACTGATCTGCAGTAGGTGGCTGTAACACGTCAGCATAAGTAGCAGCGGCACCAAAGAAGAAAACCGCTAACAAGCAAACATGAATGTAAACAACTCCTGATCAGTCTGAATTATACCTCATAAATTAGACACAAACAGACATCAAACAGGTAAGACTGAAAAACTACCTGCATGTTGCAGATATTTTAAATAGCAATGGTGTTGTATATTGTATCAGGTTACGTCACACTAACAGTGACAATGCGCAAAAGGCTATTATTTGTACATGGTTACTGTATATGGGTGACCATGCGTCCCACCTGTGCGGGGTAAAATAAGCGAAGCTAATATCAGGACTACACAACTGGTCTCAGATTACCTTCAACAGATCAAAGAGCAACTCAGCCTCAGCCATGTGTAACATGAGACAGGGTACACCTTTCCCTACTGTATGGGATTCTTGCAGAGAGATTCATTTAATTTATCAACTACAAATGTATCCAGCCACTTAGCTAAGCCTGAATACAAAACACCCTCAAGCTCTCTTATTTTGGTCCACAAAAAAACACAGTAGAGGAGAAGGCACTTGTGCCCTTCGTGTGTATAGCTCAAAAACATAAAACACATGAGCTCTTGGCCTATTTCTGCCAGCAGAGGAGAGCCACAGGGAGAACTAGCTCCATCATTTCTATGGGAGTGAAGCGCACATTGAATTAGGCTGAAATAACCTTAAGTGACAGCACTGCATCTCACTTCACTACTGTGCATTTATAGAGTGCATACACTTACACAGTGACCTTGAGGAAACTAGTGCTACCACACCAATTTCTCCCTCTCTCCTTTTCCTTTAATCTAGCCCTGCATCTTTTCACTATCTACTCTCTACTTTGTTTTCCTCCTCTTAATACTTTACCTCCAGCACCAGCTCAGTCATCTGGTGTTGTTTCTGTAGCTCCTTGCTGTCTGGTATGGGCTCATGGTAGAACAGGCAAAGCATGCTGTACTTCTTCAAGGCTTTCTTGTAGTTTTTGTCATTGATGTCCAGGACACGGTCCTTCCCATCATACTTTGGGAACTCCAGGCCCTTCTCAGCCGGGGCCAGAGGCACAAGGCTCAGGCAAGGGAATAGGAACAACCACAGGGAGAGCATCGTCCAGAGCTCCCACACACCCCCAGAAGTCAGAGTATGGTTTAGTTTTACAATATAAAACCGGACAACCAGAAAGGTCACCTAATCCCTGTGAAAGGGGAGGGCAGTGTAAGAAATACTGTTCAAAGTTTTAGATGTAAAAGGTGGTCTTTGAGAGACAGTTCTCAAGCATCCCAAGCTGTCCACAGAAATCCAATTTCTAAAGCATCTTTAGGATCCAGCAACTCCTTCTCCCAGTGTAATCACTCCTTCACAACCTCTCTCTGCAGACACAAAGGCGAAAGAGGAGTAACTGTCAGGCCTGTGAGGTACTTGGGGGATGGATACCACACATAGCAGCGGTCCTCTCCCCCTTCCCGTGCAGGACAGGCCCATTTTTAGGAGACCAGTTGTTTGAATGCTAAAAATAAAATGGCAAGTGAGAAAGAGATAGGAGAGGACACTACTGGGGGGGTTAATAGTGAGTTACACTATTTCCCCTATAATGTCTCTCTGAGGGAGTTAGTTTAGAAGATACTTGCACCCCTAAGATTTAGGGGTGCAGTTATTTCAAGGTGTTTGGTGAGGACCAAATGGATGTGTGGTGTAGTGCTTGAGTAAAAATGGTGGTGTATTTTAAGTGGCAGCTCATGAGACAATCTGCCAACAGGTGTGCAAAGGGCAACTTAAATAATCTGTCTGTAGTGGCCATACTTCAAATATGGTTCTATGAGATTTTCATGTGCAATGTCCTGTCTGACCATATATAACAACATTTTTGCTTTGATGTGGGTGTGATTTGAAATCCTTAGTCAGAGCTGAATCTGCCATATTTGTCAGCAGCTTTACTCATTTTGCCCTTCACAAACCTACACTTAAAGATCTTCCTCTTAAACATTACATTTAATAATCATATACAACACTTCTACACCTCTGACAAAACAGCAACAGCTGCACCTCTATTTTTACCTCCCTATTAAGTCTTCCTCATCTCCAGTCTTGTCTCAAGTACAATAGTTCTACAGCTGCTTTTGACAGAGTCTCTGCTGCCCTCTGCAGGTAGAACTGTATATGCCACTGAGTCACAACAGCAGGAACCTGACAGTGAAGCAGCTAAACTCAGCCCCTTATCAATCTTATTATTCACACCTGTGCTTCTCCTACAAAATATCTTCTGTGAAAAAGGCCTATAACCAATAGGCCACAGGCCTCAATAGGTCAACTGCTCAGGATAAGTCAGCTGTGACACTTGAATGTCCATGTAGAGATTGAGAGAGCATGAAAATAAGTTAGCGAGCAGGTGAGTAGTAAACCATAATAACTTCCATATATATATAAACAGTGGGGTTTAAAATAAGATCCAATTAACACATTGGGAATGTGATGGTGTGGTGGTTCTAATGATTTTATTTGACATGGTTGTGGGGGGAGGGCAACAGACATAAGGGAGCCATTTTCCCAATGTCTAATTGACAGTAATGGATTAAAGCTAAACCAAGCTAATTAGAGCTAAACCACAACTTAAATATACAAAATCAATCATACATTTACATTACTCTGATTACAAATTTGACTCGCATGTGCAACATTCTCTTAAATAGAAAAGACATACATTGTTCAGTATGTTACCCTGTTGCTTCTATAACTGATTATAAAGACGATTTGCAGTGAGTTAAATATTTATCTACATTATCAAACTGCAAATTTATAACCTATAACCTCACTCACAGTCCTCCTTGATGTATTGGTGGTAGGGGTCATCAGAGTGCTCCCTCCTCTTGGATTTGACTGTGCTCACCAGTATGGCCACAATAATGAAGGCAAACATGCCGATCATCACTGCCAGATACCAGATGACGTCCCTGACGTTCTCCTCAGCCAGTGTCTTGTCTAAAGCGTTGGCTGCAGCTGTCACATTACGCCTCCAGTTGTCAAGATAGTGGCCCAAAGCACTGGTCAGGGACTCCTCCAGATGAAGGGTCAGGTTGGACCAATCAGAGATACTTATCTAGTTGGAGGGGAAACAGAGGATGGTTTGCTACTTTGAGAGTTTAAGACTATTGCTACTTGTCTATAATGTAAACTGAATACGTTGTATCCAAATTCTATTAATACAACTACAGATATTAGACTTGTGCAAATTCAGGTCAAAAGCCATACAAAAATGAGGGAGGAAAAAGTAGATTTAAACACAATACCCACAACTAAAAAAAGAAGCAATTTTAAAGAAATTAGCTCAATTATTATAGGTAAACAAATATGAAAACAATTTAGTAGGAAAAGTCTTAAAGCCCCTGAAAACTTCAAACATAAAACAGTCATAACTAAGTAAGCAACAATAACATTTAAAGTTAGGGAAAATAGATGTTTTTTTTGTTTTTTTTAATTAAGAGTTTAACATGCTAACTTGCTTCATTAATACTGTAATGGTGTGGTTTCATCAGATGTGATGGACAGTGGCCTGGTAACATTAGCAAAAAACAAAATTTTCATCTGTAAAAGAAACCTGACAATCTGAGCTGTGAGGTAATAAAGAAACAAGTAACAGAACTCCAAAAAACTAAATTATAATTGCACAGATTGGCTTCATTATCATTATCACCAACTATCGTTGCACCTTTGTGATTTAGTTTGTGTATTGTCCACCCACTTACCCTCACTCAAGCACAATTCTGAACATAACCGAAACAGAAAAAGATTCAGCAGCCTAAAATCACATTAATTAAATCTAGACAAACTTTATGGTATTGTTTCAGCTTTCTGCATTGCACAAACCTTCTGCCACGTTTTCGAAGACCACATCGTGAAATTTATCAGAATAACAGGAAACCTCAGAGTGGGAAAAGAGACGGCTGGTCATAAGCTCACTGCTTCACAAGAACTGAGTCAACTGCTGCTCATATTTTGTTGACTTTTTTTAATCTTTTCTGCTTGGCTGAACAATGGGTTTTGAATTTGCGTGTATGTGTGAGAGGGAAAGATACTGTGGCATGACCTTCAAAATGTTAGGCATACAAAATGCTGATATCTCCTCCAGCTGATAAAGAAAAGGGAGTGCTGGAAGTCATTATGACCCTCACACACACACAAACATGTACAAACATTAATATATTAACATCAAAGTAACAGCATCACATTCAGGGCAAAAAATGGAATAAATAAAGACTGATCTGACTGGTTTGAGAGTGGCTAGTTTGTGTTTGCTCACCTGTAATTCCTAATCTGCCCAAACAGAGGGAGCACAACACTGACTACTTGTCTAAGTAATTTTACCAAAGCTCTCCCTAGATGGCGGTATAATGTTACCCATTTTTAGGTCATATTCACATGCACTTCCATTTTTTAAATGAAATATGTCCATGATTGTTTCATTATCATCATCAAGTTCCAATTCACATTCTTCCTGTTCTGTAAAAAAGCAGATGTGTGCTTTTGGTAAAGTAAGGAATTGAAATGGGTCTTAATTCAGGGTAATGTAAGGTATCAGTGTCAGCACCCTAGAGTGATTAGAGATTCACTGTCTTAGCCAAGGACACTTCAGTGTGATATCTGTTTGCTGACAAGAATGTCTGAAACTGGATCCTTTGTTTGAAGGGGCGGGCGATGTTTCTCCCCCCCAGAGCCACGCTGCTGGAGTGGATGACTCCCACCACCTCTGATCACTCCAAGATCATCTATGTTTTTCTGCGCTGTGCCAGCGGGTGGACGCTGTGCTGACTTTTTCCTCTGTAAAGTGAAACAATAGAAAAATGGAACAGTAAGGACAAAGAGTGCAAACACAAAGAGACAGATGCACACACATGCAGAAAAGTAGACCTGAAAAATGAGCTGTAAACTGGTCAGATTCCACAGCCCAGGAAGAAAGAGACACATAACAGAGGTAGAATATATCAGCAAGACTCTAATCTGTCCGATATATCTTGCAAATTGTATAAAGTGTTCTATGTAAATACAAAGTTAAATAGATAATTGAATGTTACCTAAATTGTAGTTTACTGGACTCTTCTCATGCAAAACCAACCAGATGGTATCTTATACAAATGGAATGAATTTCCATATGCAAATATGGTAAAGGGAGATTGTGCGTAGTAAATAAAAAGTTATTCAAAGTGTGCAGCTCTATTTCTCTCAGTGTCTGGTCAGTTTTCAGCATCTGCACATCTTGTAGTGTGGCATCTCAGTAATGTGATGTTGCAAAATTTAATGTTTCTTTAAAACATCAGGGAATTTCTTTGTTGGCTCAGTGTGATGAAAGCATGTTACAACACAATGTGTGTTGAAATGAACTGACAACAGGAGACCAGAAGAGCTTTTCACAGTAAAAGCAAGGGATACTGCATCAACCAAAAACAGCTTTGCACTATTTCCCATATTATAAATATTATTAGGGAAGTCAAATCATACTGCAAAGTATAGCAGGCAACTCTTGTGTTATGTGGCAAAAGCAGAAATGTGTTGGCACAGTGCAAACATTGCTGCGTTCCATCCTTGAGGCATCACTCATTACCAGTTTCTAAAACTTTATAATAAAGCACTTTGTAAAAGGTTTATAAACTGTAATTATTATTAATAAATAATAATGATTTAGCAATGTCTTATGGATCAGTTATAAGATACCAGAAAGAACAAGTTTTAGATTGCCGGGATGTTATTAAATCTCTCGACAACCCTGGCCCTTTACTGCTCTAAATTAAATGAATTCATTAATAAAGACTTTTAGAGTCTGCTGTTATATATACTGGTAATAAATTGATTCTGGTGCAAGTAAGGGGTCAAACTGTCTACAAACTTACCAACCAAAATGGCTTATTACTGGCTTAAGACTGATCTGTAAAGCATTGGTAAATTATTCACATTTTCGAAAAGCAATTATTTGCAACTCATACACCTAAGGATGCCTTCTTATTCTACTTAATATCATGATGAATTAATATCATTGGATGTTACTAGCCACACATATGTGAATGAGCCAGTTATAGCGAAGCATATTGCAATTGGCTGATGTCGATCAGCCAATACAAGCGATGCTTCATATGATGCAAATATTTGCGTAAATAATTACATCAAAAATGCTGTGAGTGTTGTGAAGTACAGTTTCCCATGAGTGTGAACAAGCTCAGGACAGCAAAACGATGACTGAAATAACTAAGGGCCATCTGACTGCATAACAAGCCTTCCTGGACTAAACATTAGGGGTCAGAGAAAAGAACAGAATAGCAACGGAAACCCCAAGGCAAGACTGACATATGCAAAAGAGAGGGCAATGCCACCGGAGCCAGTGAACCATGAACCCCCTGCTAAGGCCTGAATGTTACATAAAGTTTGAATTGCAGATTCCAACTTATTTATGCCCACATAGGCAGTAATACAAAGTATGTTCTGCCACCTCACATGTTAGTGCTTGTGTGTGTGTGTGTGTGTGTGTGTGTGTGGTGTGTGTGTGTGTGTGTGTGTGTGGTATAGTGAGGTTATGCCACTCCTAAATCAGTGCTCTGAGTCACAGGAGTCAACATACATTGCATAAACAACTAGGATCAGCGACTTGATGATGAGTTTTTCGTTGGCTGGCTACAACAGCCACTGATTCATGTTACAACACAAAACCTGTCATCAATAACGTTCTATACAAATGATTCATTTTTTAATTTCAGTAGCAATATGTCTACTGTGTAGTAACTTGCTTGTGACAAGAACCTTCCTCCATCTCTCTCCTTTCTCTGCTGTTTGACCTTGGAAAACAACACAGTAGTACTTTCTCATGCATGCACAGGAGGCTTCTTACCTCCATTACCACTAGTTCCAGTGATAAACACAGATTCAGGTTAATTCAAGTTATTATGGATTAGGGTTAGGGTTAGGGTCAGACTTGAGATCATAACTTCATAATGGAACACACAGACATCCAGAGATACTGTGACAGTTATAGATTAAAGTCACTCTGTCTTGATCAAGTCACAGTCACAGTTACATTATTGTGGCTTAGCAATACAGCTATAAGCAAAAATTCATTTGACATGCCTGTCTGCCATTGGCAAACCTGGATTAATATGTTATTCATGTTCAAAACAGATATTCAGAGTTCAAAACACTTTTTGGCATTTGTAGTTCCACTTGCTTGTTGAAATCGGCTGCCTTAGTTATGCTTATATAATTCTTTTTTTTTCCCATGCTCCTGCTCAGCAAACCCCTCAACCCATGCCTAAGGCACAAAACACAGGCATACAGCCAAGTGCATGATAACTGAGTCAGAAAGACGTCAAGTTTTTGTTTGTTAACAGCTAATCGCATTAGTTTTTAAGTCCCTTAATCAACATTTTAAACGCTGCTAATAAGACAGGTCACATTAGGCTGAACTGCAGAATAACAAGTAACTCTGTAGAGTTTAAAAAGTTTAGGCTTTGGTGCACCCTGTGGTAGTAAAAAAAAGACCATGTGGTCAACAGAACTACAAATCACCAGTCATACCACCACAATATTTAGTGCTGATTCTGTCTTCAGTTATGTCTGTTCCTGGGTTAAGCTGTGTTATTCAGTCTAGCACAAAACTAGGCCTCTACTAGCAGTGCTTGTCAAGTTAATAGCTCCATTTGCAAGTTATCACATCATGAATGTTACTGTGGCTTGTAGCGAAGAGGTAAAGTACTCTGTATCACACCAGAGTCACTCCTGCCAGTTCTGAAGTGTTGAAGGTTTGTTCATTCATGGACTCAACACCTCAACACTGCAGGCTGATCCACCTGTTAAACCAAGGAGTAAAGGCACAGCCATATTTGCCATAGGTGGAATGAAATGGGTTCCACACAGGGATGCAAATGCTTTATTGAATAAGGAGGTCATGACCCCACCAATTTGTGGTGGTTGGTGATAAGTAGACAACATTTTGGTCTAAGGTCAAACGCAGCATGTTGTAATTTTTGACCTGACAAATGACGCTCTCTCTAACGTGAACCTTTAATCATAATGCCACTACTGTGGTAACAGTGCTATTTGTCATTCATTAGCAAAATACCATGTTTCTTCGTCCAGAAAAGTACGTCTCCCAAGAAAATGCAAAACATGGTGGAAGGAGAGTGAAGTTCAGTCCCTGTAGGGATTACCCAAGACCAATGGGAGGTTTGAAACATTACATGCTCAACTTTCAACCTGAGCTGTCCACTCCCCTCTCTTAAATTTTTCCACTCATATCTGTTTTCTGGAACACGTGGCAGTGAGTTCATAGTCCTATTTTATTACAGGAACACATGAGAAGAGTGATAAGGATTGTTTTTGTTTACTTACCTTATGACTTACAAGAATGTTGACAACTGTTGATAAGGTTTGCTTCTTTACATATAAACTAATCTGCTATTTTTTCTGTATTATATCAATATCAATAACTCACTGTTTCCATGTCCAGACTCCTTATCAGCACTTTACATCTGATTCTCATGCTGATTTGTCACTAATCAAGATTGTTGTTGTCAGTTTTCAGTTTGACCCAGTCTGACAGGAAAAGGCCTCACCGCTGCATGCTTCATTGACTCACATTCATCGTGTCGCAGCCCTAGACACCATTCTTCCTGCTGTTATCACTAAAGGAGGTAAATATTTCCTTTTGCCATTGAAGCCCTATTCCATGGATTAATGCCAGAATCTCAGGCATGCTGCCATAGTTTAGTCGGGCCTGTGCATGGGGAATGACAGGAATGCAGTGACTATGTGTTTGCTGTATATTTGAAAGGTCACACCACATTCCCTACATGGCTGCTCCTGTTGTCACTCAGTAAGAATGAATAACAGTGTTTTTAAAGTTTCAGAATGGATGAATAACCAGCGGCCCCTTGGCTGGGGGGCAGAAAATCACAAAAAAGTTGTTAGTCATGGTTGGAAAACAAACAAAAAAGCAGACATATAGACAGATTCTTATGTATAATGTGTATTTTTCTACAATATGCTGATAACAGAAACAGCTTGCTCATCAGAAATCAAATCTATGTCTTTTCAGTTGCAGACACTACTTTAATTGTTATTTGTAAGATACGTAGTTTACAGGTATACACAAAACCAAACATTCAATTTTCTAGAGTACTACTCACTCATACTAAGCATCACTATTCACTGATCGCTCCAATCTCTAATGATTTTTGTAGATGCAAAGAGCTGATGTTTTAGATGGTTTTTGAGGATATCCTTGCACTTCCTCTCCAAGCCAGGGATTGGGAGCCACCTGCATGGCAAAAAAAGATTTCACCAACTGATTTAACTGACACACCTCCAGTGAGTTTCAGTTAGATCACCTGAGTAGACTTGTGGTTGCCGTTTAAAAATAATGCTGTTTTTTTTTTTTTTTTTCCTGGAACATGGTTCCACATTACTGGTATACGAATGGTAGTGGAAAGACTTGTTTCAACATGGTTGTGTGTCTATCATTTGAGTGGCACACCTTATGACAAGCCAAATCCACAAAAATTGACTTCTGCAACTGTTTTTTCAACATCTTTTTATTTCCAAAGAGTGTACAGAAACCAACACCAATGGGTAAACATACAAGCATAAGGGTAATATGAGTATCTTCATATTCTGCACATCATACTGGTGCTACTGTGCTGCCTTTAGTATAAAAGTATAGTTCAACATTTTTGCTTTCTTGCTGAGAGTTAGATGAGAACATTGGTATCATTTCCTATTTTAGCCATCCACCTCACCTAAACCATTTGATTAGTAGAGACTGTTGGACACAGCAGACTGCAAGTCGGGAAGTGCCACCTCAGAGGATAAGCTCAGGGCATTAATGAACTTCTCTATATTTTACATCTGCTGCCAAAAGATTACCACCCCGAGAGATCCCAAATGGTAATCAAATAAAGACTAACTAGGTTGTATTTATATCTTGCCTAGAATGCCTTTAGGTGAATGTCTGCTTGTCTTCCTAGAGTTCATCTGATACTGATATATTGTTATACTAGAGAAGGCTGTAGCCTACATTCTAAAACATATCTGTGAATATTAGCCTTTGCAATATTTGGATGTATCTTAATATTTCTGCATAAAATGTAACTATTCAATATTTAATAACATTTATAAAATGACTACATATCTTTACATTTTTAATGTATTTTACACATAGCTATTGACACATTATAATGCATGCAGCCTAATTCATCCCACCTAATAATACCATCATTCCAACGCTGTGAAGCCATTTGGAGCATTTGTTTCAGACTATTGTTCATGTTTTCACTGTCCAAAATAGACAATGAACAAAGCATGGCCTAGATGCCAGTACTTTTCCACAAGGACAATATCATTAGTTTCCTCTTGGGAAAGAGGGAGGGTATGAGTTGACTGGGGGCTGGTGGAGCAGTGAGCAAAATGTGTACAAGAGACTTGAAAATGATATATGACAAAGAAAATCCCAACTAATTATAATTACAGTGCTGTCAAACTCAAAGAGTTTATTTGTTATTTGCCTGATATAAAATAACACCAGCACAAGCAAGATGAAGTTCTTGCCTGCAGTTTTAATACAATTAGAAAGGAAACACAAGCAAAAGTAGTGTATCCATTAGGTGAATGCTATTACATGACAGCTCCCCTTTCAATGTAAATAAACACTGGGGGTATATTCAGATCATTTATTCATTTTGAATTTATTCATTCAAGTATTTGGGGAAAAAATTAAAAATAAAAAAGTTCTTCAAGTATCAAAAGTAAAAGTACCCATCATGCACAATGATTCCTATCAGTGTAGTATTATTATAGTATAGATGCATCAACATATAAATGGCACTCTGTTGTACTGTACTGTTATACCTGGTAAAGGTGAAGTTAATTTTAACTAATTTGCATAATGTGGAAAGTTTTATTTTGAAAATGCAACATATTTTAAACTGATCATAGAGTTGTATGAATAATCCCTCTGTAGAGAATTTACAGGCTATAGCTTTTCAGACTGAAATATCCAAACATCTACTGAACAGACTGAGATTAAATTCTGTACATAAGGCTGATGAACACTCATGGTCGTTAAGTGGATGAATTCTCATGATTGACCTTCAGGTGATCTCCTGTTTTTGTCAAAAGTGTCACCAGAAGTCACACCACATGTAGGTCACACCTACTTTGACTTTTAATGAACTACCATACATCTATTTTATTGGACTGATACAAAATCTTACACAAACATTAAGGTTTCACAGATGATCTACAGCAGTAACAAATCACTTTGTTGATCCATTGACTTTGCCCCCAGAGCTATCATCGGGTTGAAATAATAATTTGTCCAACATCACTACAGCCAAATACATGAAAAACTAATGACTATCCCATTATTCTTAGCCCCAGTTCAAATTTCATGCTAGTTAGTAAGTGTCACCATGCTAACATGATAAATTATGATGTGTTAGCACTTAGACTTTGTTTTAGCAAATGATTGGTAGTTAAGGGAAAAGTATGAAGCTTTATAATATTTACACTTTTAAAATCATTGAACTAACAATATTATTTATTGATGTAATTAGTTTTTCATCTTTTTGACTTGAAATCAGTCACCCTCACATGTTGAAACATTCATTTACACTCATGTTTGAGTAAATAATGCACAGATATTAATCACATCTTCCAGTACAGGTGGACATCACACTATCATGAGTGATCACAGGCTTCCTTGGACCATGACTCCTTGGATCAAGTGAGAAACCGAAGGCTTTTGGGTGATAATAAAAGAGAGGTTTCCATTTAACAAATTACTAATTAAGTTATTTATTCACATGCCATGGTCAAGCCAGCTGCAAAAAAACCTTTCAGGGAAGGCAGGTGGTTTTCTTAATTTATTCCCATCTGCTGCCCACACACTCCCCTTTGTAGTGTGCATGCTACATTTTAACTTGTTGCCATGGAGAGTCATAGGACATCACTGATATGAGTCACTGTCTAAATGGGAGTACAGATCATGGCCTCTAAATGCCACCCTCTGACTAAAAGAGATTAATTCAACAGTGTTGATTTTGTCACTCTTGAAAACAGTGTATTAGTCAACATATTACCTAACCATGTAAAAAATCATGATTTCTTTTAAATAATTCTTACTCTGTGATGCAAAGTTGGATGTATGGACATAAACTGGTAAGAAGAGGGGATTTGTGCCATTGATCCTGGCTTTTTGATTGATTGAATCTTGTGCAAAGATGTCTGGAATCATCCAATCCTCTTTTGGCTCTGAGCAGATTAGTAAGGCCTTTCTGGGGTTTATTTAATCCTGGACAGCAAAAACAGAAAGCCCCAAAATATATAGAAACAATGATGTGGATAATTTTGTTACTATCGAAACCCAGTAGGAATTTCTTCACTACTTACAGGAACAAATGGCAAAATAGCACTGACAACAACACAGTTATTCAGAAGTGAGTGTGATTACCAACATAACCACACGGGATTAACTGCAAAGTAGAGTCCATAGATCATATGGTCTGAAGCAGCTGATTATCATATGACCAGAATGTTTCTGTTACTGCAATATTTTTCAGTACAAGTCAATGAATTTACAAGAAATTAAAAGCACATCATAATGACACTAAATTAAAAGAGACTGACCAAAATGTGTTCATCATTTTAGCAAGAAAGTATATTCTCCAACTGTTGCCCCAACAACATAAAAGGATGAGTACACATTTTTATTTTTGTCTCCACAGAAACTTTATTTTCGGTCTCTAAAAATAAAGTCCATAAAAATAACAATGTATATTCTCTCAGAAAGAAAGAAAAATGTTTTTTAAAGCTCTTTCCCATACAGCAATCATCACTTATCAATCCTCCATATGTTGCGCATCATTTATACCAGACATCGATAAGAAGTGGCTTGTCACATTATGACACTGACTTTTTGGACTGAGGTCATTCAACACTGCTCTCAAATTAATTATTGCTCAATTAAATTAATTAATACAATATAAACACAATGTTTTTTGCTTTTTTTTAAAATTGAGAGTGTGTTTATATCTGGATACCTTACTTTGTGAAAATAATGAGCACAATCCAGAAGGCCAGTAATTTTATTTACCTGGCTGAATTACCCTCAATAACATCAAGAGTAAAGTCATCCAGTGTTAATCCTGCAACATCTGAAACGTCATTTCTGCTTTGCATAATCATTCTCTGCTGATATGCAGCTAACTGAAAATGTACAACATGTGACAAAGCTGATTTATCACATGGCTTTAAACAAATGTGGTTTTCACTGCACTAAAAAAAATGGATTTAAAAAATGGCTGTAAAACTGAACACATTATTTTTTGTTTTCTTTGTCTGACTTTTTTGTTTTTTTCACTTAAGCATTGCACACTAAGACACATTTGGTAGAAGGTTTATAAAAGTGACATTAAATGACATTTCAGCACTGCAGTGCACTAAAGGTACATTGACACACAGTAGATACACAAGAAATAGCCTACTATAGAAGAAATGTATACTGTCTGTGATCCAATGAGCCCTGTATTATACACAATGTTAACATAATGCAGCAGACTCTAAACACTTTTCAACACTGTGAAACATAAAATGAGAAATGCATAAAATGTAAATTGATACAGAATCATGAGCATTGGTACTTGTGGCTTTTTGTTATAACAGTTGTGCATAAAAAGCTGTATGTTGGTATGGAATGAAACACAGATACAGCCACAAAAAAAAAAAAAACAACAAAAAAACAAAAAAGTCAAAAACAAAAAACATAGTAGAAAATGTAATTTCTGTCATTAAAAAAATACCAGTTGAGCTCCAGATGTGACTGGAATTTGGTCATCAGTGAAAACATATGGAACAGCCAATCAAATGGAGGAATAAATGATAATGATAAGGAAAAGGAATAAATGATATAATATCAAGTTTGGTTATTTCACCGCTTCCCATGGAAAACAAAACATTTTAGAAAGGATAACAATTTCTAGTCTTGTGCTTCTTCTCTCCATTTTCCATGCTGCAAAAATATGTACATATTCTAAATACCAGGTATTAGCTAATATTGGCTCGACAAAATGATTTTTGATGCAATACTTCCAGTAGGTTAAATCAAACCACTGAATGTAATTACCACCATAAACATATTGGTCATATGCAACACCAGCACAGAAGCAATGCTTCTTAGCATTTAATATTAACTTTAGTTTTATAAATGTCATTATGATCCCCTCATAAAAGAGGTTTGGATGTTGTATTGTCTACAGCAAAACATTTGGACATTTATCAGTATAATTTGCTGACAAGCTTGGATTGACTGTCCAGGGCACAATAAAATTAAGTAGTAACGACATACTTGAAATTCCACTGATATAAATGTAGCAATAATTATTGTGTTCAGCAGCAAAAACTTGTACAAAACCCTCATGGTCTATAACCTAAAATAGTTTTTTGAGTCACTACAGACATATGTATGCTACACCAGCAACTAAGCCTACAGTCACTGTCAACAAGAGTGGTGAGGAAAAAAACTTAAATCACAGATTACATGTTGTTTTCACCATACAAAAAAGAACGACAAGTGCATATGTCCAATAAGGCAAATATTAAATTCACTTAGTACTACAATTCTAAAAATCCCAGTAGATATTCTGAATGAAGGATTAACAACAAGCACTGTACAAAATGGACAGACCAGTGCCAAATAAGCTTCAAAGTCCTAAAGGAGTAGTATTTTTTTCATGTGGAGAAGCTTTAATCATTTCAAAAAAATGATTAGAATAAGCTTAGATCCCTGTTAGAGAGCTACAAAAGACAACTGTAAATATTACAGACAGAGCTTCTCAAATCTGAAAATTCAACTGTTTGTTTGTAACAGCCCCCAGCTCCCACATAATTCCACCTTCATAAAAGCCCCCACACCAGTCCCCATTAGTTCAGTGCAGGGTTCCACTACAGTGAAAAATAAACAAACATGAAGATGCCCACAGAGCAGACACATAACAGACCCAAGTTGAGGAGAAGTTTAATTCTAGGTGGCTCGTACAGCATCTCTGCAATAACTCTTGCGTCCTCCTGCACCATTTTTTGCTGAGCACTTTGTGCTGCCTCCTTATATCCACAAAACCAGTCCAATAAACGCATGCACCTGCTACTGTCTTCATTCCCACGGCAGCCTTCCTCTGCTCTGATCATCTCCATCCTTCCATTACCAAATCGTTCTGCAGGGGTGGTTGCAGGGGAAGTTTCTGTACTAGGGGTTGCTGGGTCATGGTCAGTGGATGGGACCAGGAGTTTGACATGGGCCCCATCCAAACACCTCTCCTTTGTGACATCTGGGGGCATTTCTTTATGGAGGCTTCCATCCCCATTACAATGACTCTTGTCAGTCAGCCTGTACATTTCCTCTCGGTCCTTTGCTGGAACCATATCAATATTGCGAAGCCCCCAGACTGTAGTGGTGCTAACCTGCTCCTCATCTGGTGGAGAGGTGCAGAGGCTGACCACCACCGCCACCAGACCTGAAATCCAGAACAGCACAGCAGCAAAATACATGTAGTGAACATGAACGATGAAGGTAGGCCTATCATCGAGCTGGTCACAGCGAGGCTGGCGGTAGATAAAAGCTAAGATCAGTCGTGTGGTACCTAGCATGAAACCTGTCATGCCTCCCCAAAATGCCCCTGTCTCATTACACCTTTTCCAAAACACACCTAGCAGGAAGAGGGCAGCAATTGGTGGAGTGAGGTAGCCAGCAACTTCCTGGATGTACAGGTATGTCTGTCCACCTTGCATTTCAATGATAACAGGGACCCAAGCAATGCTGATGGCCACCATGACCACAACAAACATCCGGCCCACAATCAGCAGTTCGCGTTGCGATGCCTTCTTCCTAACAGTTTGGTAGATATCCAGGGTGAAGATGGTGCTTGCACTGTTGAAGATTGAGTCAAGATCACTCATCAGGGCAGCAATCATGACTGCCATCATCAGACCCCTGAGTCCTACAGGCATCACAGCCATGACCAGACGAGGATAGGCAATGTTTGAGCAGCCAGCCTGAGAACCACACACAGACATGCAGTGCTCAGGCCCAATGCAGGCAATCTCATCTGCAAACATGATGCGGGAGATCATTCCTGGAATGACGATGACAAACATGGGCAGGATCTTGAGAAATCCAGCCATGAGTGTAGAGCATTTCGCATGAGCAATGTTCTTTGCTGCTAGCACTCTCTGAACAATGACCTGGTCTGCACACCAGTACCAAATAGATGCAGGGGTCTGGCCAAGAATGAAGCCTGGCCAAGGGATGTCTTCATCCAGAGGACCGCGAAGGATGCGTAGCGAGTTTGGTTTGGGCTCAATGCGACACGAAGGAGAATAGGTGTAATTTCCAGTAGCCATTATAGCAGAAACATTGGGAACTGCCTGCATGTACTTAGTTCTGACACCCTCTAGCCCACCAACTTTAACTAGGCTGATGATAGTTAAAGTTAGGGCCCCACCAATCATCAACACTGCCTGAAGGGCATCTGTGTACAGTACTGCCACCAGTCCACCAGTGACAGTGAGGAGAGCAGTCATACTGATGAGCAGGACGATAGACAGATAAAGGTTCCACCCCAGGGACTCCTGAATAAAGAGAGCTCCAGCATACAAGTCCACAGACAGCTTGGTAAAAATGTAAAGTAACACAGACAAGAAAGCAAAATAGACCTTCAGCCTGTTGCCACCATAGCGTTTGGAAAGGTATTGAGGCATGGTGTAGACTCCTGAGTGGATATACACAGGGATAAACACCCAGCCAAGAAGCTGCAGAAGTAGAAGTGCATTAAATTCCCATGCTCCAACTGCAAAGCCACTTGCTGCTCCTGATCCAGCCAGACCTATGAAATGTTCACTGCCAATGTTACTCACGAAGAGCGATGCGCCTATCACTATCCAGGTCATGGAGCGTCCAGCCAGGAAGTAGCCGCTCACAGTGCTGCGATTGGCTTTCCACATAGCAAAAAACCCGATGACAAGCACAAGGACAAAGTACAGTGCTACCACAGCTATGTCCGCTGTTTCCAATCCAGGACCCATTTTTACAGATTATGTTAGAAAAATCTGTCTTGGAATTAAAGCTCACAGCTATAGGAATCCTTCCAAAAGTGTAGAACATAAATAGTCAAAGTTATGTATTAAATTAATAAAAATGGAGCAATGGAAATGCTCTGCTTTGGTTTGCTGTCTGGATGGAAGCTGTAGTATCCACCGTCAGTTCAAATTCACTAGGTGTGCTTCGGAGGGGGTTATCCACCGGCACTGAGGTCGTTCTAGATTTAGAGGAGGATGTTGTAGGCCTCTGGTCTAGAAAAGCCTAGAGTTAACATTCCTGCAAGACAGCAAAGACAAAGAAAAACACCTCATTAGAGTCTTGATTTGAAAGGGAAAGACAGCGAACACAAATACTTCAAAGTTTACAACATCCTGTCTGATAACAGGATAGAAACATAAAGTGATGATCAAACTGAACATCATATCACAATCCATGACATAAAATCATCATAGTCACTAATAAAAGAGATGGTGAAACATAGCATATCACTCTATAAACCACGTAAAGACCTCTGAGTTTAATTAATTTGGTTTTGCAGCTGCTGTATTTTTCCAGTGCCGGTCCTTGGGTTTGGCCTTCCAATGACTTTCCTCCTAAATCTTTTTAACACAAAGGAATCAAGCTGTGCCAGTGTAAAAACTTCAAAGAAAGCTTAATAACATTATGTAAGAAATCAAGAAGAGTCAAGAAGGAACAACATGTAGCCAAAGACTATGTAGTTCCCGTATTACCTAATAAGTGGCCTGACTTACTTTATAGTAAAATAAATTCACAAACATGCCTGCATAGTCTCAAGCATTTTTGGAAAATGCTAAAAACAGCCACTCTGTGCTGGCACAGAATGAAAGTCATGGTTTAGGCCATGAATAAATCAGGAATAGAGGGACGCACAAGCCAACAAGACATTATCCAATTGCACAAAATACCCATGACCAATTTAAAATGTCATTTTAAATTTTACAATACCATGCTCCATACACATACCTCTTTCAGTTACACTGACATCAACAAATCTAAACCTAAACCCTTGACTACAGCCTAGAAGTAAATACACCAACTTATATTTGGTTGCATGCACTGTACTGAGCACCAGCTAAATAATTAAAACTCAACAGATACTAGATCAAAAGATAGATCAAATTAAATCCCTATGTGAGCAAATAATAATATGCATGGTGATGTGTGAGCACATCTGTTTTGCGTCAGTCAGTGAAACACACACACACACACACACACACACATACACATTTAGATGGTCTGGCCTCTCTTGAGGTTTTAGCCTGCCATGCATAGTAGAAAATCACCCCACGCCTTCATCTGCACAACCAGGCTTTATGCATAACCATCCTTCTCTATAAAAGAAGTCTTTGTTTTCATTTTACCATCTCATCATCATCAATTTCCATGTCTCCATGTGTTCACCAAAAACTGGACCAAGAGTCTCTGGCTCTGAAATACAGCAATGTCATTCAGTGGATTCATATAACTTTATTTGCAAAGTTATATAATGTGGGATTCAAACATAATCACTACCATCCCAATGTGCCAGGACCTACTTATAGAGCTCTCACTCAGACCACTGCAAAAGTAATGTGTGCTGCCTGTGAGAGAGGGACACTAACTTTAGCTCAAACTGATTTGTATAAAAACAACAGGTGTAATTCTTTTATTATTCCCCTTCCTGCAACAAAACTAAGTAGGTAACTTCTGCCAGTGGTGAGGAAAATTGGAGTTTTGCTACTAGAGAGTTTAATGTGTGAGTCTGTCAAGCTGGCAAACCAGCACTAACATGTATTAAGCACAGGGAAGCCAATTAACCAAACCTTGAGGTGTAGTCCCAAAGGTATGAATTGCTGAAAACAATTAAAGCCAAACATATGTTAACCAACTTACTCTCTAGAGAGAGGAAATTCAGACGAGTGGTCCTCTTGCACATTTCCACACATCTTAAAAACGTGGAGACTCAAACGCCCCACCTTTGTTTTCTATCATAGTAAAGGATATAATATCAATCCCGGCTGAAATGGGCTGCAGGTTTCAGCAAGCTGACGCCATGATGAAGCGGTAGCATAATGGATAGTTGCTGTACAGAACAATGCCGCTTTAATTAATGGACAGATGTGTCTGACAGCTAGAGACAGCCTTCGTGAATACAAAGGGGTGGCGACAGCAGCCCACGAACAGGCATGTAGTGCACAGATGCACCTATGAGGCGGAAGGAAATTTCTAGAACAGTCACTCATTTACCGTACTGCAAAAGCTGCGCATCTTCAAGAAGCCTATATTTCTCATTATTAGCTATCTTAAGGGCACTGCAGGATTCACATACGGATAATTAACACCACAGGCGAGTATGATATGTAATGTTACTCAGGTGTTTGAAGAATTTCTGCCTGGTTGACATCAGTGTTAAAATATAGGCCAGTCTGTGGAGACAACTGACAGAGACAATGAATGATACATAAACTGTCACTACCGAAAATACAGCTACAAATGACCACATATTTTAAAATATTTTTAAAAGTCACTCGGGTGCTCAGGTACTAGTCCTACTCACCGGCTCCACTGTTTAAAAGACACATTAACACTAAACATGTACCTTGCTTGCTAATGTTAGCAGACGCGTTAAAGATGCTAAAGCGACACTCCACGCCCCAAAGGAGAGATGTGGATGAAGAGGAAGAAGTGGCTCCGTCCTGAGGACCCGTTCCCCCCCCAACGGTCGTTGCCCCGTCGTACCACGCTGTGCTCCTTGTCAGTACGTTTATCAGACGTTGGCAGCCCGTTATCTTCTGCATGTGTCTTGACTTTCTCGGGTGCTGTGATGCCCGTTGAATAATGCTGCCTGTCCTCCTTATAGGCACCTAGTTCAATTCCACGCCCCACACGTGTGGACACCCGTGACGCGTTTGAGCGCAAAGACGCCTACTGGAAATTACTCCCGCTAATTATCCACTACTCTTGTTCTGACCTACATGTTTTTATGAGCTAAAGATTAAGAAAAGTGCGCATACTGCAAGTTAATTGCCATTCAAAACGGGAAGCCAAAGGCCGTTAAACACACCCACTTTCTGCAGCGTGATTTAACTGCAGAAGAAGCGTCCTCTAACTTAAAAAAAAAAAAAAAAAAGGAATTGCCCATAAAAATTGCACCAAACTGCTGGGATTTAAGCAGTAGCAGCTCTTCTAAACATTATAATACTTTACGGAAAATGAAGATGACATTCATACATAGATATTTGTGTATATTGGTGATTAACGAGAGAGAGGTGTCCAACTTTTTATAAACCCATAACCACTCTTTACAATAATAAAAAAAAAAATCCTCATACTTAAACTGAGCAAATCCTCTCATGCAACCACAACTAGGTATTAAGGTGGTTTATTAACCAGAAATAACAGAGCTGTAATGTCTCTAAACTGTTGCAAATCATAGAAACGTCTGGAAACCCCAGATTAATTTGTAATCTGATTGTGGGATGAAGCTTGCAATCTGGAATAATCTAGAAAGTGGCAACTGCTGTCTCTTTGAATAAGAACTAAGAACTTTTAAGTATTTGTACTTTAAGAGTTTTTATTTTGACTTTTTCATTGTTCAAATTTTTCTTAAGCCTCGTTTGAATGGAATTTTATCCTGTATGCCAGTAACAATGCCCATAAGAGATACAAAGTTATGCATACTTAACTTTTGCAACAACACATGTTTTCATTTTACAAGTGATCTGGCACAGATGAAGCTATTCACTGGAAAGCATCGCGCCAGTGATCAGGAGGAAATGGCTGTCATTTTAGAGCAATGAGAGGAAAACAGGCACCAACATGTAGTATACAGTATAATAGCTACTGTGCCATGATTGTATGAGGTTCCAACGTAAAGCTGTTTCTCAGTGTTAAGCCATAATAGGGTCACTCTGAAAAATAATATTAATTATTTTATTAATTATTTTAAGTTATATGAAATATGGGAGAAAATGCACATGTCCAGTTCTGATCAGACAGAATGTGAGGTGAGGGGCTTTGCATTCAGACCCACAAAATGAAATATTTCAGCTTGGAAGTGTGTGCATGTGTCACATAATGTTGCATGATTTTCTGCTATATAGAGTAAGTATACACTTTAATATGCAATAGATATTGGATGGATCTTTTGCATTTTACTTGAATGTGTGTGCATATGTTGGTCTACCTGACCATGGAAGCACCCCAGTTATTTTTGATCTTGCCTGTGTGCATGAATTAATGCATTATATAGCACACTTGTAATGACACTGTTGTACTACTACTACTATTATTATTAATAATGATAATAATAATAATAATGAGAGTATAACAGAACAGGACATACCAAACCACACCAATTACACAACATAACAATGATATAATAAAACTCAAACATATTTAACATAATAATAGTGATAACCTAACAATCATAATAATAACTGTCAGCAGCCTCAGCAGTCAGATGAGAAGATTATTAACGTGGTTGACTTCCAACAAAACATCCTGCAAGGCAGACATGGCTCTGCATTTTACAGGGGGAGGGAAACAGAGTAAATTTCCACTCACTCCTCTGGATAGATAGCTTGGAAATTTCCATTTCATTAAAAACTACGTTTCCCAGTAAACCCTGCGCGTTTGTGTTGCGTGCATGTTTCGCGACAGCAGTCAATTGCTCGGAGGGAAAAAGTGCTGCCCATGGATTTACTATTGTAATTATTTCTGTGTCATTTATTTTATTTATACCGTATCGGTCCGTACATCCGTAACTCGAAAGCTTGTTTATAGTTTCATCTTTAGATCACCGTGCTGTCAAATGCTTTAAGCGCAATATTGTGTGGTATTACTATAGCGTTACTATGCATTACTTGCACACAAGCACCACACAAGGACATCTTATCTGTTGAGTGCATAATCTAGTGTACAATGTATAAACTATTTATTTCAGTCAACATATTATGAAACTGACCCAGTTGTTAAATAAATATTATATCATCAACAAAAGCCAAGTGGTTTAGTTTATGGTGTTATTTTTCTTCCCCTGTTGCCAGCTTTAGAAATATATTCTGAAAACTCAAAGTGATCAATACAACTAAAGCTACATCCTCAAAGTGTTTGTCACAAATCATAAAGTAAAGGACATTAGTATAGAATGAATAAATAAAACAGTTTTGAATGATATTCTGTATTATAGGGTGAATTAAAATAGATAACATTGTATATTATGATAATTACAGACTCTATCATGCTATATTAACTTCATGTCTTAGTCTGAGCCTGTCTACTTAAGATTTATATTTGGGGCAAGTTTATGTATATATAGTGTTGTTGATCATACATCTGAGCCAGTGAGCACTTAGCGAAAAGGCAGTGGTTTCTCATCATCCATTAAGATTTTACAGTTAGTGGAGAACTAATGCACCACCTGGATCTAAAAACTGCCCTATTTTATTTGGCCATTCGTCGCCTCATTATCCCAGTCATAAGACCTCGGGTGTTGATAAGCATCAGAGCTCAACAGCTGTGTTTCACGGTGGGTTACAATGAAAATTCATGACAAATTGCCAGTTTGTTTTAAGCTTACTGCCCAGCAGGCTATTTATAAAGCAGGCCAAATGTAAGTAGTGGAGATGTAGACTGATATCAAATGTGTCTGAGCCATTTGTATAACATATTTACATTTCAAAAGCAACTCCACTTTTAATTTGGTGCAAATGCAAAAAGGTTATAAACTTTGAACACTTGGTGAAAGCTTTTGTCTTTCTGTTGCTTGAATCAAAGATCCAGCAGTGATTCTGATTCATGCATGGAAAGTTTTCTTCATGGTTAATGACTTAGGGTTTTTTTTTTTTTTTTTTTTTGAGCAAGTGGTATTTTACAATGACAGTCACACATTAACCAGCTTTGTTTGCTTGAACTAATAAATGAATACTCCAGCACTGTGACCACAGACAATGTTCAGATGCTACATTGCTAGATTGCTCAGATTTGAAAGATTAATGGACCTCATGGATGTCAACAGTGTACTAATGTCAAAACTGATGTCAAAGATTTTTTTCATGACTACAAAGTCATCGGATTTCTCAAACAGTCCATTAATACAAAGTTGTAAAGTCAAAGAGTCAAAGTATAGTAATTATTCAGTTTAAAATGAATGTGGCCTATGATTGACCACTAACTAGCAGCTTTATTGGTGTGCTTTTTTGTGTGTTTTATGACAATTCTTGCTATACATCCATGTCAGTGTTCCCTCATTAGCATCTTGGTCAGGTTTATGGGATGGAAGGCCACAAAAACACAGCTTTCTTCTCTGCTGGCAGCAAACAGAAAGAAACTAGACCAAGTGGAACAGGAGCTGGCTTCCATGTCGCTCAGTTATTTTCAGCTTTTTTCCCTCTGATTTATGAACTTGTCAATGGTAAGGCCCATGGTTGTTTCAGCTCTTGTAATAAAACCATGTAGCCAGTAACCTACCAAACTTCAAAAACTAACTAGCATTTTATGTTCCTAACTGGAAATGTAAGTTCATGATGCTGTACTCTTGCTCTCATGTCACATTACTCCAATGCTGCAGATATGCACAAATTTCCTCCCATTCAAGGGCCAGCATAAAGAGAGGAAATGGGGGAGGGGAGAAATCAGATTCAGGATAACTTAAAGATCGTGTTTACCATTACCGTCTTTTCTCAGTGAGGTCTGGGCTTGATTATCATTGGTGATAACCATCTAGTAGGAAGAATTACCTTTGGCAGATACATAGGATAGTTATGGCTCCAAATGAACCCACACAAAGCTATCCTTCGAATGATAGGAGTTTTCTGTTTTGTGTGGTGTTACCCAACTTTGTTGTTAATACCAACACTGCATGAGTAAGAGTCATGTGACACATAATATCCAGGAAAAACCTCTGCCACTGACAGTCATGTACAGCTCATCATAGTCATTTTATCCTATATGCTGTCAACTCAGACCATGAGTAAGAAAATCAAAGAGCAATCAGAGTGTGTTCTTCTTGTCTGGATGCAGATAGTGGATACACATGGATAATTGTGGTATTTTGTAGCACATTTGAGTACCTACAACCTAAGGTACTGTATGCTTGAATTCATCATGTTGCCGTAGAGCCACCTACAAGCAAAATGATGCCGAATTTTGCAGGATCACTTGGAGATATCATGTAAATTTGATTAAAAACACACAGTGCATCCAAGAACTAAAATAGTAGGCAGTGATTTCAAGAATTTAGCAAAAGGGTTGTAGGCAAATGGTACAGAATATCAAAAAAGAATTTTTGTTTGTTCTCTCTTGATCAAAAGACAAATTTTCCACTAAGAGGCATTGAACTCTGTTCAGTAGTTTTTTGAGATATCTCTAACGAACAGGGAGAAAATACCCCCCCCCCCCCCAGCAGAGGTAACAATAAACCCTTTGTTTCCCCCTCCCTCATGTCCATCTTAGTTGTGACTGATTAGAAACACCAGTGTCCTGTTACACAGCTCTCTTCATGTGAACAGTATACACACATGGCCAGAAAATTTTCTGGCAATCATCAAGTTAGCTGACTTCATAAATACTAACCTCAGTGAACCTGGAGAACAGGTCTCACAGGGCTATAGTTATCAAGTGTTTGTGTTGTATGTAAACCTGAATTTTCCAAACCAGAAATGATCTTGTTAAGAGGTGATACTTGAGACAAATGATTCAGTCAGTTCAGGTGAAGTGTAAATATGATAACTGATGAAACTACTAGAAAACAGAGGTCACATACAGCTACAAATACAGCACAGTTCAACCATTTTTTAAAAGAATTTTTTTTTTTTAATCTGATGAATCGGTTTTTCTGAGAATACCTCAAATTCTGGGAATGTTAGAGTTTTTTGCAAGGATAAAAACTCAGTTGAGTCAGAAACAGAACTGCTGAGTTTTGATCTTTCAAAATGTCATGTTGCTATAGTGCCACCTATTGTCCAAATTCTGTTATATTGTATTTGCAGGATCATCCTGATACGATACAAACAGGTGTCTTCAAAATTTGTCTTGCAATTGCACAGTGTCTTTATTGATTATGTCAGCTGTAGAGATACAGTATTGCAAAAAAATTGAATGTTTTATAACCAGATTTATGAATAATGGATAAAATTTGTTGTAAACATAATATTTTACAGTATTTTATAACATTCCAAAACAGCAAAAAGCAAGTGTAGGAGGAAATGAAGGAAAACCAAGGAAAACATGTCAAATTTGCTTCTTTGACCCAGAGTTTAGGAGATATTAGCAGGGCATTAATGCTCTATAAATAGCCACATGGTGGCTCTATCCAGACCAGAACATAAAAAATTCTTCCTATGCCCATGGCCTAGCCATCCTAACTATTACAGAAATCTCTGAAGTAGTTTTTAAGCTATTGTCCTGAATAACAGTCCAGCAGTATTAAAAACAGGAACTTCAAGGAGGAAGTTAAGTGAACGAATGAAAATTAAAAAATGTTCATGACTAAACATGACAAATGAAAACCATTTTTAACATTGAGAAGAAATTTAGAGGGTGTTACTGCAGAAATAACAGGCTTATCACTGTCCCACTTTTAGAAGACAGTGGGCAGGTACTTTCCAACTTTCTCACTCTGTCTATATAAAGCTTTTCTATTCTTAGACGTTCTTTCCATTGGTAAATACTGTATTGTCTCATTGAGTCTATAAAAAGATTCCTTCCTCTAAAAGTGAGCCTATGTTTTCTGGTGCTGCATGGATGAAATGAGCAAAGGCCAAATTGATTTTGATTTGATATCCATATAGACTAAAGGCCTGTAAATGCTGCATTTATTTTATGAAGTGGGCTGTCATGAGATGCTTTTTGTACAATCTGTTATTAGAAGTGACAAGAGGCAGCAGAATTTTATAATGTCAGCTTATCAAGAAAACTGGGTAAAGTAGAAGAACGACCAATATTAGTCATTTCATAACTGCCTGTGTTGTGCAAATATGAATAAGTGTTGGAGATTTTACACTTACTGAATTACAAGTGTTTATATGCCTTTAAAAATGGCTTTTTTTTTTTTTTTTACAAAGGGTGAAACCACAGTAAACATGTCCCATAACTCAGGATGAGTATGCTCAGGATTTGTATGCTATGTACTGATATTTTAAACACAAAGCATTGTCACTGGCCACATTATTCTAGCATAGGCAGGTTCAGAAATGTTTGAAAAATCAGGAGCTCTATCTACAGACATAAACTTGCACATACAAGCCAGTACTATATTTAGGCAAATGAGCTGTAATCAAGAGTTAAAAATACATAACTTTCAGAATCATTACATTTGTCCAATAGTGGCTTCTTTGCAGCAATTTGACCATGAAAGCCTTATTCATGCAGTCCCCTCTGAACAGATTATGTTGAGATGTGTCTGCTACTTTAACTGCATGTGTGCTATAATCTGCAGTACTGTTAATTTGTGGTTTCTGAGCACTTGAGGATTCATTAAAAATTCTTGAAATGTTCTGGATTGACTGACCTTTCTATGTTAAAGTAATGAAGGACTGTGATTTCTTTTTACTCAGTTGAGTGGCTCTTGCCATAATATGGATTAGAACAGTAGTCAAATAGGGCTATTCACTGTATAGAAGTGTGTACCACCCTACCTCTGCACAACACAACTGATGTTTTCTAACACATTAAGAAGGAAAAAAAATTCCAATTGACAAGGCACGCTTATTAATTAGAAACCATTCCAGGTGACTACCTCATGAATCTGATTGAGAGAATGCCGAGGGTGTGCAAGGCTGTCATCAAAACAAAAGGTGCCCAGAAGAATCTGAATTATAAAACATATTCTGTTTTGTTTGACACTTTTTTGTTTCCTACATAATTTCCTAGTTGGAACATAAGCTTCCAGTTTCATGTGATAACTCATTCTACCACAAGGTGGAGTTGTGCAGAGCATATTGGAGAAAATTATGGGAAAGAATAGGTGGAAACAAAGCAACTTGGACAGCTGTGAGGAAAGCACTGCTAAATGAAACACAGCAATTCAAAAGACCTCTAATCTCTCTTCAGAAAAATTATTTCTTCTCTACATGATTTTTTATTTGTGATAGTTTCAGGATGTTTCACCTCCTGCTTGATCTGAATGCCATTTAGACTTGTCACAGCAATCACAGGTGTAACAACACTAATGCTGGCTCCATTCTGCTTGAGTGGTCATGTGAGTTAGTCCAGTAAGCAAGGATACAGATTTATCATAGATACAGTGATACTGGCATTTCAGTGACTCAATAACATAACAAGAAATTGCAGCACATAGTTTGCCCCCCACAGAACATTTACAAGTCAACTCAGTATACACCAATTGGCTACATCATTATTAAAACCAGTTACTGGTGTTAATGTTGTGACTAATCAGTGTATATTTTGGTCAGAATTGTTTAATACCAAAATGTAAAAAGTGATATTTGTTAAAGAAAGTATGTTTTGCATATATGTTTATGAAACCATCCAACTGCAACTGTTAAAGGCTGCTCACAAACTGCACTGATGCATCAGTAATTATAGTCTAATCATATTTAATGTTGTAACACTAACAGAAGTAATTCTGCTCCATAATGAGTATTTGGAGCAGCAAAGTATACTTAACCAGCGTCAGACCCCAAAATCCGGTGTTGGTGTCAGTGGAGCTTTATTATGTATTGCACCTGTGCTTCTCAGGCTATGACCAGCAACATGTCTGCTGTAAACAGGGCCTGATACAGTTGTATATACATTAAAAAAAAAAAAAAATACCCATATTTCACAGTAAAAACTGGACCACACGAAAACCTAACATATTTATCTACAGTAACAAAAAAGCCAGGCTGTCTGGTAGCAGTACAGTGTGTTCACTGTCAAAAAATATCTGACAGTGAGGTGAGAGGTTTGTAAACACTGCACATCCTGGACTGTACCAAAGCCGGAGGGCGGTGAATAAACAGTAATGTTTACATTTCAAATTTAAAGTTACACGAGGAGAGATTGGTTTATTTTTTCTCCGGGCGACAGTTTAGCTTAATTTCTTCGTGCTCTCACAGTGTAATCTCAAGTTGAAGACAAACATCTCTTTTTACCGTTGAAAAAATCCCCGCCCCACCCCTGCTCTGCGAGGAAGTGAACCGTGCGTCCGCGCTCGGCTCTGAATCAGCTGAGTTAGATGATCCCGCCCCGTTGTGACAAACTGGTGCCTTGGGGATAGTCGCCAGTGCACACACACATATATATACATACACCCATCCTCAGAACAAATAACAGGCTTGCTACCTCTTTCCTTTGAGACACATGACTTCGAAATATGCAGCATGAGGACCGGACTTTTTCGACTCGGGCTGGTTTGAAGCGAGTGTGCTCCGGTTCTTCCTGGGTTTGTTTCGCAGTTGGTGAGTCATTGATGCACCTGATGGTTAGGTAATTTTGTTGCTCTTAGCCTGTCCTAACGGTACATGCTGTCTTCATTTACCCAGTGGACTCTGATATGTCCTCTTACACTGTAAGAATTAAACCATGTCGATGTGTAAAGTCAGGTTTTTTAATAGCTAGCTAGCTATATCTTCAAATTGTGGTATTGAGGAAAATGTGCATAAGCTAGCTGTACACAGGCATATTTCACTACTGTGAGAATATTTGATAATCCAGGCAGTGATGTTATCATCCAGTCTGTGGTCTGAGGTCGTGCAGTTACATAATATACTAAGCACTAGGCTCCACTGATGCTACAATATATTCACAGGCCAAAAGATGCAGCAGCCAACTTGTTATTTGGCCACAGTTTATATTGCACACAGCGTCTTCTCATGTGCCACCTCAGAGCTTAACACCGCCACATTAAAGCCTGTTGTAGCAATAGTGTCAGTCAGGTGACACAGTCATTGTGGGGCTTGTTGTGTGTCTTACTGTGTCCACCCTGAAAGCACACACACACACACACACACACACACACACTCCTCTGCTCAACAACAGCCTGTAGAAACGCATGGTTTTTGTTTTTTTTTTTAATATCGCACTTGCTGTTTTGCTGATACGTACAATGAGGAAGTAAGAGTGTATACTTAGTTCTGGTTGACCCACACAATTTGATTGTCACGCTGTCACCTGTGACCAAGCGAAGTTTTCAGGATCCTCTTTTGCTTGATGGTTGCGCACACTTATTTGTGTTTTTGCAGGAAGAATTAAGGCCTGTGTGCATGGAAACATCTGACTAAGATATGTGCAGAAATCGGACCACTTAATGAAGGGATAGTTGGTATTTAGACAGATTCATCTTTCACGTGCTGTCTTCGTGCACTTAAATATTAATATCAAAGCTGTCAGTGGGGTAAAAGCACAATGGAAAGTTTAATCTGACAGTGACAGGATTGTAGCCAGGGTTTTATAAGTACTGAGATCACGAGTCTTGCGTGTGGCTTTCAATGGAAGAGGGGCTCACGTTTCAGAAATTTGATCATTTCTAGGTACTGCTTTTTAAAAAGTGACAAATGGCCTCATTTATTAATGCAAATGGAACCAAAAATGGGTGCATGTAAGCGAAGGATATGGGCCTCTTCAAACAAAGTTCAAAGACACATATCACATGTTATTATACAGTGTGCAGCTATTTTATTAATCAAACATAGCACCGGTGACATTGTTTTAACCACCAGAAAAAATGTGATTATCAAGCTGTCACCTAAGATTAAGCTGTTTTTATTGGCATCCTCATTTGCTTGATGGTTACATTAGTTGTCTTTTTGCTTGTGTGCATAGAAGCATCTGAATAAGATCTGAGCAAAAAATTGAATAACTTAATCAAAGGACAGTTGACATTTAGGCAGATTCATCTCTCACATGCTGTCCTCAGGCACTTAATATCAGAGCTGTTGGTTGTGGGGGTAAAGCACATTGGAAAGTTTAATCCACCAGTGACAGAGTTGAAGCCAGGGTTCTACAAATACTGAGGTTGGCTGTAAATGAAGGAAATAGGCCTCTTTAAACAAAGTTGATGGTGACACGTATCGCATCTTATTATATACTGTTATGTTATTTTATTTATCAAAAATAGCAGTAATTACATGTTTTTAACCCTCTAATAAAAAACTCACAATAATAGAGCAGACTATTTCCAAAACTGATTTCCCCAAAATTAGAAGCACGTAGATACAGTTTGCAAAAACAAAAAGCAGACATAGACCATGACCAGTCAATTAACAGGCTATAATCGACCAGTATTATTATTATGATTATTATGAAAGATATATCAATATTGGTGAACAAACCAGCCAATCATTAACAAAAAAAAACGCAGTACAGATTTACCAATGATATATTTCAGGTAATTTAGAAACACTGTTATATGACAATAACAAATTTATTTTTAAACTGTAAAACATCTTGCAACCAAATTTAACAGACCCTTATCACAATCATTTTTCAAAAAGAAGCACTGATGGGATTTGATGAGAAGAGAAGCGCTCTTTCCATCACTGTTCATCACTAGGGAATTTAATTGTTCACTCATATTACTAGTTATGCCTCCAATTTTACTGTCCTACCCTCATTCCAATGGCTCTAAAACTGGATTAGCCTTTTTACTCTCTTTTTGAAAAGTTTATCTTTTGTCTGCTCCTGGAAGTGTGGTGCAGCAACTGCCAGTTATTATTATCTTTGCTAATAACCTAGTGGTTGTTCTTATATTTACTGAGATAATGTTTAGTGTTTAGTCTGAAAAAAACACTACAGAGCCTAAACTCATGTCTTTAAAATTGCTTATCTTCACTGAGCATCAAAGCCACAGTATTTAGTTTGTAAAGATATGAGATGGTGTAAGTCAGCACATCCTGACATAGAAGAGTAGTCAGTCATGAAAATTTCATTGAATTATTTTTCTTTCTGTCAGTCACTTGTTTCAGCACTAATGCACAGGCATCACAAGCACGTGTTGTTGGGCTTGATGGTAAAGCCCCTCTCATCTCAGCCACGGGGAGTCCAGATGTCTGTTCTCTTCTAATCCTGCCTTCCTACTCCCCCACCCATCTCTCTGTTTAGCTATATTCAAATACACTACACGCACAGACACACACAGACACACACACACACACACACACACACACACACACAGACATCACCTCCTTTGCCATGTGCATGAAAGCAGTAAAGCTACTCTTTCCAGATAAGTTACTTTGTAATTTGGTGTGTCCTTTTGCCAGTGTAGCCTAAAATAATCATTTCCATATTTTAGTTCTTCCTCTGGACCCCTCTAAAGCTGCATTCATCAATATTATTATAATAGTATAATATTATTATACAGTATAATAGTACATGGCACCCAAGTCTGTGCAGAGCTTTAAGCATTTGTAGCTCTTGTCTTTTGGTTTGATGGTCTGCAGATTTACTGTTTGGCTCAGGTTCACCACTCTCATCACCATCATTTCCAGCTGCGCAAAAAAGTGTTCATAAAAAGACTGACCTGCACATTACCAAAGGGTGAACAGAGCTAGCTGGTGAGCATTAGCTGAGCACTTAGAGGCTAAAGAGCCTGATATTTTCCCTCAGGATTTTTAGGAGACAAGGAGAGTTAATATTAGACTTCTATCTGAAACATAATTCTATACATATGGTAATTTTGCTCAGTGTCTGCTAGATGTGTAAAAAAATGCCAGTGTTTGCTGGCATCTTTGCAATGATAGTTTTATAATGTGATAATTTGTCAATGTTGCCCCGAAAAAAATCACTCAATGCAGCTTCAAATTTCACTTAGTGGACAAACAAACTGTATCTCTCTGTATGTTTGTGCTCATTCCATGACTTGTTTTTCTCCAGAAGTGCATACAGAGCCATAAAATTTGTGTCAGAAGGACTCCTCCCTCCTTAGACTGAGAGACAGGTCAATCAGGCAAACACAGACCAGTCATGAATGAGGATATTTGTCTCCTTTGCCTCAGAGCTTGTGTATGACAGAGCTAAATTGGCTAATTTTATTTGCCATAAACAAGCCTCAGAGGCAGAGGGATATCCAACAGGTTGCAGTCAGACAGATACTATGGCAGTTCTGATTCTTCTCGTGAGTTTGATAAACTTACTGTTTGTTTCCTTTGAACCTTGCATTTGTCTTGTCTCCTCACCAGACACATTGTGCTAAAACATGCTGGGATCAGACTGATATATCATGGATCCCGAGGAGTTAGAGCTGCAGAATGACTACCGCTACCGTAGCTATGCGGCAGTCATTGAGAAAGCACTGCGGAACTTTGAATCTTCAAGTGAGTGGGCAGATCTCATCGCCTCACTGGGAAAGCTCAATAAGGTAAAGTATGGTGCACCAAGATGCCCTGATGCCATAGAAACACTCTTAATGACTTCCTTTGGATATCTTATTATGTGCTGTATATGAATGATGTGTGTTCTGCTGTTAAACCTGAATTCTCATTAGTATTTATAGTTCTTCGTCTTTCTTTTTCTGGTGTCAGCTTCACAGCTGCTGTGTGTTTCAGTTCTCTGCAGTTAAGAGGAAGTTCTTCTTTATCAGCATGGCTCACTGGGTTATACGACCTTATTGCTCAAGTCCTCAGGCCATTTATTTTGTGCAATAAATGTGCTACTTTTCTCTTGACTTTAAGAGCAGATATTTACTTTGGAGTGTCTGTGTGTGTTGATGCACAAAAAATAGTCCTTAAAGTACACAGAGAATGTAAGAGACTTTGTGTTATGCACAAAGTCCTGTTCCTAATACCGTTTCTCCTTATTTTCTCTCTTTTTCTATCAGGCACTGCAGAGCAACCTACGCTACTCACTCCTGCCCAAGAGGCTGATTATAGGGAAGCGCTTGGCCCAGTGCCTACACCCTGCTCTGCCCAGTGGAGTACACCTCAAGGCTCTGGAGACCTATGAGGTCATCTTCAAAATCATTGGATCAAAATGGCTGGCCAAGGACCTGTTCATTTACAGGTGAAGAAACTAGGTTGAATCTTTTACTTATTTAAGGAGAGTGCTGGCCTGATTATGAGTGCAGTTTTTTTTATGCCTTGTGTGTCTGTCTGCTTTTTTAGCTCAGGATTGTTCCCGCTATTGGGCCATGCAGCCATGGCAGTGAAGCCTGTGCTGCTGACACTGTATGAGCGTTACTATCTCCCGCTTCAGAGGGCTTTGCTGCCCAGTCTTCAGGCCTTCATAACAGGACTCCTGCCAGGCCTGGAGGAGGGACTGGAGGTCAATGACAGGTACGCAGCACATACTGTTTTTGTCAGAAAAGACAAGGAAATTATCTCAAGCCGTTCTTGTTTTTAGATTTAACGGATACCTCTAATGATATTTTATATTTTTCTTTTTTTTCAGCAAATCCCATGAAAAGACCAAACCCCAAGTATTGTCTGTTCAACTGGTTGAAATATTCTTTCATTATATTGAACATGGCCATTGTGGCTAATTAACCTATTAAGTCTTGCTCTTATTGCTCTTTAGGGTAATTGTGACACGTAAACAGTACTACACTGAAGGGTTATTTTAATCAGAATTGATTGGTATGACCATGAGGCCGGTCAGCCTCTCAGAAGTATAGATTTAATAGTAGATGTGTTGTTGAACACGTCAATGAGTTCTCTCCATTTTGACCTCTCTCTCTCTCTCTCTCTCTCTCTCTCTCTCTCTCTCTCTCTCTCTCTCTCTCTCTCTCTCTCTCTCTCTCTCTCTCTCTGTCACTCTCTGTCACTCTCTGTCACTCTCTCTCTGTCCAGGACTGATGCATTGCTGCTCAAGTTGTCACTGTTGGTGGGTCAGCAGGTCTTCTATGGTGCCCTGTGGGGCAGTATGGTGGTCAGCCCCGTGGTGCGGCTGCCCGCCTCTGTCTTTATAGTTACGCATTATGACCGTTCAACGCCCCTTCGCCAGCAAGCACACATGCTAGGCTACGACCACCGCCAAGTGGTGAGTGTTTGTCTTACTGCACGAATTTTGACACAGTGAAGCACATTTAGTTATAAAAATTCACAGTTATGGGGATATTTTTGTATTGTGGACATATTTCAGTCATGCCTCAGTTCAGTTTACGGTCAGCTCCATCACCATCTTTTGTCCTCTGTCTCCAGGTGAAGTCATTGTGTCTTTCTCTGCAAGATTCAAATGTCCTGGTGCAGAGGAACATGCTTGAAATCCTGCTCTATTTTTTCCCCTTTGCCATATGCCTGGTAGGTAAACATAGATTCACAGACATGTTTGATTCTTAGTGATCTAAGTGTTTCTCCATGCTGCCTGAAACGTAAAATATTTTACGCACCTGAGGATTTTCCCTGGAAAAAAACAGACTCACTGATGAGTGTTTAGAACTGCAAATGTGAAATTCTTCTTTATCTGAGTCTTTGGTGGATCACTGTGTATGATATATATCAGGCATAGACAACAACAAAACATTTTAAATGGAAATATTGCAGATTCCATTGAATGTGAAAGTGTTGTATCATTACTCTGACCTTCTTCCCTGATGGTTCTCAGCTTACTGTCACTGTGTGTGTTGTTTGTTTAGGACCCAGCAGAAACTTGTATTGCTATGAGTGTTGAGGACATGATCACAGTGGTGTCTGCAGCTTCACTCACACTGCTCCGCAGAGACATGTCCCTTAACAGACGCCTCTACGCCTGGCTCCTAGGTGCTCACCTCAGTGATAAAATCGTGTATCACACTACTTTTCACCTCTCAGTTCACTTGCTGATGTTTGTCTTCGTGTGCATGTGTTTTCAGGCACAGACATAAAAGGAGAAATGGTGGCACCACACCCCACCCTCTCCACCACCACAGAGGAACATACATCGTTCTACTTCAACACCTACTCTAGAGATTTTCTTGTACAGGTAACTCCCTAATATATATATGTAATTGTTTTCTTGCTGAGAGTTAGATGAGAATATCAATGCCGCTCTCATCTTTACAGTAATTATGAAGCTACAGCCAGTTGCCGATCAGCTTAGCTTTACATAGCATAACAACTAGAAATGGGGAAATAGCTAGTCCTAAGGGAACAAAAGCTATCTACCAGCACCACTGAAGCTCACTATTTAATACATTATATCTTGTTTGCTTAATCTGAAAAAAAAAAACAAACTGTGTGAAAACAGTGTCTTGTGGTTTTTTGGAGTTTATGTGCAAGATTATTTGTTGGTAGGGAGCAGTAACTTGTCATGTTGTCACGCTGAGATTTCAGGCAACCAGCAGAGACAAAAAGTAGTATGGTTTCACACACATTTCATTCCAAGACTAGGGGGGAAAAAACAAATGAGCACATTTCCTTAAATGTCTTAATTAAACAAAAGAAAATGTCTTAACTATTTTGAGATTTTAAATCAGAAAAATCTGAGTAAAAAGAGGACATTTCAGCTTGTACAGGAAAGGATAGAGCCCATAAGTCACATGTCACATGTTGGTCAGTGTGTTCTAATGTGTGTTTGTAGCCTTTTTCTCTTATTTTTATCTGTTTATTCCTGTGACTTCAGGCTCTGATTAACATCCTCAAACAGAAGGGTAAGGAGAGTGACCCAGAGAGTGTGATTGGATACCTCCGACCATTTCGCATCATCATCAGCCTGCTGGATAAACCAGAAATTGGTAGGTAGCTCTGAGCACAACAGTACACAAATATGTCAAAATGCTGAATTGCTCCATCCACCACTCTTTGTTAACGTCTCAGCTTTAGACCAAGTTTGTTTCACTGTGATAATCATGATGTTTCCTCTCAGGTCCAGCTGTCTTGAGCAGTGTGATGTTGGAGGTGGTCCGAGCCTTCTACAGCTACTGTCGAGAGATGCTGGGAGAGGAAACCATCGCCAGCTCAGGGCTTTCAGGCAACCAGCTAGCCAGGTGAAAGTCATAGATGATTCCACAGATGCAAGGATGTTTACTGTTGAATTCATATCTCACTGAACATGTGACAAAAGTGCAACCAACAAAGTGAACACAGAAACAGATGATTTTTCTGTTTTCTTAAACAGTAAGATAAAAGAGAATAAGAATGCATCAGAGATCATAAAGACGGTGAATATGCTCGTGAGCTCCATGAACAGCGAATACCTGTGGGAGTACATGACACGACGCTTCTGCACTTCTCTCAGGTATGGTGGAGATGGCGGTGACAGAATGTTTGAAGATGTAAGGCTGTTAGAAAAAGTCAACATTCACAAAGTATGATTGGCTGAGAAGGCAGAAAAAAATTAGTTGGTGTGATGGTCAAGAACACATTTCAACATACAGTTTTCCATGTTTATCCTCAAATCTCAACCAAGAAAGGATCATTTTATTCTCTTTATTCTCTTTTATTCTCTTTATTTCTCTGCAGTGAAAAAGATGACCCACCAACACCTCCCCAGCAGGACCGCAGTCATCCTGCTCCCTCTGTTACAGAGATGTCCAATCTCATCATTTTCCTGCTTGATGTTCTGCCTCTGGTAAACAACATACACACACACACCTGCACATCACTAGTTCCATTCTTTGTGAAAATGAAAATTAGTGCAGTAAAACTTAAACCAGGAAAAGGCAGGGAGGTGTGTATTCCAGACCCAGACCCAGAACATTTGTTTTTTATCCACAGGAGCTCCATGCTGACATCCAGTCCCAATTCCTCCCTGAGATGCTAGGCATCATGCTGCGGACCTTACGCAGCCACATGGACTCTGTTAGCCCAGAAGATGTCACACACGGCCTGCGTGCCTGCTTCAAGGTCCTCAGTAAGATCCAAATGCCTGTGGCTTACATGGACATTGAAGCAGGGGCTCACACGGAAGAGATGGAGTTACAGACACCAGAGGAGGAAGGCAAAGAAACACAGGTTAGATATTTTACTGTCTGTGCCATTGTGGTTTCTTTTAAAATACTTTTGATGTTTGACTGTGCCTAACCATAAAAATTACTTCATCTAGGATATCGAGAGGGAGGGAGAGAAAGATTGCTCTGTCAGTCAGATTAATGGTCACCAAGAAGATGAAGAGCTTAACAGAGATGGAGGAGATGAGGGAGAGCCTGCAAATGATGTTTACCCAGCACTCAGGTCTGAAGACAGCGGACTGGGGATCAGTGCCTCACCGTCAGAGCAGCAACTCCCACTAGGGATGGGGTTGGGGACTGAGAGAAATGGAATTTGTAAAGAAAGCGAGGGAGTGTGGAGGAGGGGAGGCAGTGTCGACACAATGACTCTATGTCTGCAGGATATCCTGTCCTTCATAACTACAAGGTAAACTACCGAATCATTTTTTAAAATTAGTTGCAATTGGACCTCTCTTTAGGCCACATTTTTAAAACTGAGATCTAAATATAAATATTTTCGCCCATTTCATATTTCAGATACCTGCTGGTGCAGGTGGAGGATGTCAAGGTACCAGAGGAAGTACTCCAGCCTGACGTAACTGCTGCCTCTGTGGATCCGAAGACTTTGTTGACAAGCATAGGGGGACGTGAAATCAAAGACAAACTGACTGGACTGTTCACTCCAAACAAACTTAAACCTCGCCCTTCATCTGAAGTCCAGCTCCCAGCAGCCCCCGTGGAGAAGAAAAAGGAACGTGAGCGTTTAGGATGTCTGGACTGGGCGGCGGGCTACATGCCGCGGGGCAGAGCAGAGATCTCTGAGGCCTGTCGACAGGCCTTCACTGCCACCTGCCACTTGCTGCTGGAGTGCACCACCTTCCCTGTCTATCTAAGTGAAGAGGAGACTCTGTCTCTCCACACAGACATGTTTGGACACACAGGTCAGCTCACAGATGGTCTTCAGCGATGCAGCCGAGTTAATATAACCCACAAAGAAGTAATTAAAATATTTTTGTTTTCCTTAGGCAGTGAAGTGGAGAGCCTGCCAGTATGGCTGAGGTCCTTGATGACACTGTGCTGCCTGTCCAGGGACTACAACATCCAACACACAGCGGTGGCCTCCCTGTTGGAACTTATCAACCATTCGCAGTCCTTAGCACTGGTCATCCAGGACAAGCGCAGACGCTACCAGACGTCTGAGTCTAACCCTCTGAGTGGGCAACTACAGATGGTCACTGTGCCACCCATCTACCCGGCTCTGCTACAGGCCATAGAGGAGGGCACAGATTTCTATCAGGTAATACAGTCAAAAGGAAAATGTCCGAATAACTCAGAGCTGTATTATAAATGTGTTATATTAAGATTTTGTGACTTTGTGCTGTGATCCAGAGGGTGTCCCAGGTACTATGGAGCCAGCTGGAAATGGAGCGGAGAGAGCAGCACATTTCCTGTGTGGAGCTCTTTTACAGGCTGCACTGCTTGGCTCCATCAGCATCAATCTGTGAAGATATCATCTGCCAGGCACTATTGCACAAAGACAAGGTATGTATACCTGTGCACACACACAAACACAAAATTTGCTCTCACATTTTTGTTTTCTCCCAGTGTCTGGGAGAGTGTCAGTTTAACTGGGACACACAAACAAACATAATAGGAAACATAATGAGTTGAGCAAATAAGCCTTGTGTTTGTCTGCCTCAGGCTGTTAGGCTGGAAGCACTGCACCGCTTCACAGTGCTATGGCACCTGACCCGGGAGATACAGGCCAACAGGACCATGTCTCTCAATCGCTCCTTTGACCGGTTAGTATGTAGTTGAGAGCAGTTAAGACAAATGGAGGGTTTTCACAGCATGTTGTCAAAATAATGAAAACACAAAAATGTCACAGAGGATGTAAGTGTATGTTTTGAAACGTGTCTCTCTCTCAGGTCTCTGTGTGTTGTGGTGGACAGTCTGAGCTGCACTGATGGCTCAATACGTGCAGCAGCTCAGTGCTGGCTGGTCAGGGCTCTGTCCCTCAACGATGTGATTCGAATCTTGGAACCTATTCTATTGTTGCTGCTTCACCCCACCACTCAGCGCTGCTCCATTCACAACATCAAACAAAATCTCACTGCTGGTAAGTGCATGTGTCTGCATGGTGTATGTTGTATGAGTGAATTAATTATGAACTGTGACTGTGTTAAGAATCAGCTTTGTTTGGTTTGTGCTGTTAAGCTGATATGCTTGCTCTTTGCTTTAAAGGTAACCTGAGGGTTCTAAACAGCAGAAGTCGAAGCTCCACCAAAACATCTGGGACATCTGCAGATACCATGGCGACAGAGGTCACCACCTTAAATCTCTCCAACGTTGTGGACCGAGAATCCCTGTGGGCAGAGTTAGACAGTGGTCCAGAGCTGGACAAACTGCAGGACTCTTTAGTACTATCAAGGAGTGAGAGCGAAGAGACAGAGGAGGAAGAGTATAGAGTGGAGGAGGAGGATGAGCCTGAGAGTGAACACACAGAGTCAGCTGACACCAGTGGTGCCCAGGTATCCACGGAGAACTCCAGCTCTGGCTCCGCTCCGTTCCGTAGCATTGAGGAAGGAGGCGTGGTCAACGGCTTGCGGAGGGCAGAGTCTGAGCATACGCAGGCATCTGATTCACTGTCGAGTGAGGATGAGGAGGATTTAGAGCTGGAGGCCATGGCCAGGTCTCGCCTGTTAAAACAGGAGCGCGAGAAAAGAGAGGCCATCGATTCTCTGTTCCGCCACGTTCTGCTGTATCCTGTTGCAGGCGGATGGCGCCATCTGCTCCAAGGCTTGGCACTGCTAGACAGCCTGCTGAGGAGCAGTGCCGAGTGCCCTCTGGTGGATGCTCTCTCCTCCACCTCTCTGGACACGAGCTCTGCAGCACATTTAAACCTGGTTTCTAACCTTTTACAGCGACACCAACAGGCTCAGGATGGCAAAAGCTTCTATGGCTGCCTGCTCTCCCCCACGTCCTCCCCCTCCGTGCCCCCGTCCCTTCTCATTGAACTGCTTGTGTCCTTGTGCCTGCGATTCCTGCGCTCTTATTACCCTTCCTACCTGAGCCTTGGCCCTCTTGACCTGCAGGGAAACAGAGAGGTTCAGGTGAAGAGTGTGGAGGTGCTAACCCGGTTGATGAACCAGCTCGGCTGCATAGCACGAGAACAAGAGGGTAATGGGGCCAATCTGGAGCCCATCCGCAGACTACTCTCAGGATGTAAAGTGCAGCAATATGCTCTGCTTACACTTTCCGCATCCATGTATGTCAGCCAGAGGGGAACAGACAAGGGACAACCCAGAAATGTGGAGCTTCTGGATGAACAGGGAGGCCTGTCAGAGGAGAGCCTGGTGAATCTTGGATCAGGAGGGGGACAGGAACAGTACCCCTTACAAATGGAATTACTTAAACTCCTTCAGGCTCTCATAGTCCTGGAGTACCATGTGTGGATTGGTGGGTCTGTCTCAACAGCATCTGGCCAGCCTGGGGACCCTCGTGAATCCCCAACTGCCAGCACCCCCCTTGCTCGTGAGTGGCAAACTGCAGTCCTTTTTCAGCAGTCCATCAAGGCAGCCCAGTATGTCCAGAGTCACCCCATCACAGCCCAGGGAATGTTTGTTTCTGCCGCAGCCAGGGCTCTGCAGCCACAGTACGGCTATGCCATGCACCCCCACTGGGTGTCACTGCTGTGCTCCTCTCTGCCTTATTTGGGACGCTCATTCGGCATCATCGTGGCTCCGCTCATCAGCCAGATCTGCAGGAACTTGGACGACCTTGTCAAGCTGTATGAGCATGATGGAGGAAAGACAAATCAGAGGTAGACTGTGCACCTCTAAAAATACATTCTTACATAGTTTCATATGCTGTGATGATTTGACAGATTTGTCAGAACTCTCTCCTGACATGTAGGATTTTATGACAGTATCAAGTAGACCAATAGTCAAACCCACAAAGAACCCAGGACCAAGACTGAAATAAAACGTAAACAAAGGGAAAAAAAGTGTCATGGCCAAAGACGCCTGGGTTATGACTGTAATATTTTCGGCAGGTAGTTTTTGATGCTGTGCACAATGGAGAGTGACAGTTTACATCAAATATGTGCTTTATATTTGTGTCTTCTGATCAGCCTGAGTGCTCGGAGGGAAAACATCGCCCCTGACTACCCTCTCACTCTGCTGGAGGGCCTGACCACCATTACACACTATTGTCTACTGGACAACAAGAGGGTGAGGACTGAACATACAAACACAGATTTGTATGTCTTATATCTGTGACAATGTTAATACTCGTTTTCTTCTCTCTTTGTCTCTCTGTCAGTCGCTGGTTGCCTGCGATCCTGTGGATGTCCGTAACGCACGCAACGCTGTGATAGAGGCTCTACCACACATGCTCAGCAGTATGGCATTGTTATGGGGTGTGGTTATGAGGGAAGAGCTTCAGAGGCGGGCATCTGACTCTGGCCAGAGCAGCAGACACACTTCTACCTCTGTCTATTTTAGAAGCACCAAGGTGTGTGTTACAAATGTGCAGATTTCCAGCATAAATATATTTAATGAGAGAGATGTGTTCTTTACGCTGCATGTGTTTGTTGATCAATGCTTATATATTTTCTCCTATTCAGCCATTTGCATGTATTCTAATTTTATCCATTTGTGGTGTGTGCATGTTTAGATCCTGCGGCAGCGAATACTGGAGTTTCTTGTCCCTCTGACTGGGCAGTATGGGGTTCAGCTGATGGCTTCACTGGGAGTCGTATGGAGCAGCAGGAAGAGTAAAAGGAGACATAAAAACAAAGTAATGACTACATTGTGTCTTGAAACAAACAAACAGGACACAGTCACATCTGGGTCACTGATGGGCTACTAGTTGTTGGCATCTTAAAACTCTTGTCTTCTTTAGGTTCTACCTGTGGCCAGTGAGGCTCGTCTGACCATTGTGGACCTGGTGAAATCACTGAATACCTTGCATACGGATACCATTCTACAGTTAGTCAAAGAGGTGGTGAAAAAGCCTCATCAGATCAAAGGAGAACAGGTACCAAAACATACATATGCACACAGATGCTCAAAACTTGTATCCTGGTAGTTTCTGAAGTTTATTTTAACTAATTTTCAAAATATTTTCTACCTTTTTCTCCCATTAGAAATCAACCTTGGTTGATATCCCCATGTTACAGTTCAGCTACGCCTATATCCAGAGGTAAGTAGAAAAATACAGCCCCAACCTCAGGTTTAATATAACCATTACATTGCACTACAAATGCTCACTAATATAATCTGTTTCTGTTTGTAGTATTCCAGCTCAGGTTCTGCAGGAAACTGTTGCTCCTCTTCTCAGTCTGTTGCGGGAGTCTGTTCAGCTCAACCTTGCCCCACCTGGGCACTTCTTACTGCTGGGGTCAGTTTTTACACATTCAACCTATTAGTAGTAGTACTTCTATATTACAGATGATAATAATCACTGGCCTGGTAATGTTTCCACTGCAAACAGTTTGAGGGCATACACACCAAAACAGACCATAAGTGCACTGCAGTTCATGTCTGTACTTAGGAAATAGGTCAAACACATTTGCAATTCTTAAATTATATTTTTATAACAATGAATTATTAAGTAATAGTTTCTATCTTGCAGAATCCTGAACGACTTCGTCAATAGGCTCCCCAACCTGGACAATAAGAAGGATACTCGAGACCTGCAGGTATGATGCATGTTGAATTGCTACAGCTATGATTAAGATAGCAAGCGAAAGTGCCCTCAAGTAATAGCTAACATGGAGGAGGGAGGGATTTATTTGCACTTTAGTAATTACTGTAAAGTGATGTATACGTGTAGCAGGTCAGTAACCAGATTTCTCCTCAACTTATCTTGGAAGCACAGCTCACTGACTTTAACAGCCAGAACAGAGCTCCCCTTCACAGCACAAAGTGTCTGCTGCTGTGTACAGACATATGTAGATTTCTACAAGCCACTTTGTGCCAGTTCAAGTTTTGGTTGTTTTTTTGAGTATGCATCACTCCATCACTGATTATCATGCAGGAGGTCACTCAGCGGATCCTTGAAGCAGTAGGTGGAATCGCAGGGTCATCTCTGGAACAGACCAGTTGGCTCAGCCGCAGTCTTGAGGTCAAAGTTCAGCCACAAGTGTGCCCTGAAGCAGACGAGCCTGATGATGCAGACGTGGATGGTGAACACTGTGGTAACGTTAAAACAAATACACACATGCATGACCTTGGCTGCAATTCCCGACCGCTGCTTGAGAAAATTAACACAGGGGATCGATGTAGGCCTCTGCCAAATTGTGAAGCTCAAATACTTCTGTTGCCATGGAAACAGTGCTCTTTCTATTGTGCACTTAGTATTCCATGAATGAACGTGACCTTTTTTTTACTTTCTTTTCGAAATCGACCTAAGAGCAAACACCTTTCTTCTTATCCATGGAAACCTAGTGGCCAAGGTAATGCAATAGACTCAGCTGGAAGCAGCCTTAATAAGTGGGGATACTGACAGAGTCTGCTGACTTAAAACCAGTAATATTTGAAACGTGCAGATAGTTTGTTCAAATTTAAGTGCCTTTTCATTCCATACACTGACAGCGATGGATGACAAATCAAAGGAAAAACTGACTGTGTCAAATGGACATGCTTCCACGCAGGGGTACATTTTGTTGTACTGTGTCATGTGTTAAAAAAAGCTGAGCTTGATTTTGGATCAATACAGAAAAGAAAAAAAGATCTAATTAACTCTGAAAAGATCCGAATGGCAAAAGCGTCAGTGACAAAGGCTGTTCAACTGACTAGTGTTTTAATACGAACAACAACTTGGTAACACTCACAAGTAAACTCACTGTTCTTTCACTCTTTATCTCCTTGTCAGACTCAATGGCTCAAGCTAGCACCATGGTTTCCTCCTCAGCTCCCTCAGTTTACAGCGTGCAAGCTCTTGTACTCCTGGCCGAGGTACGGCTCTGTGATTTTATTTAAAATGAGTGAATTAACGCTCTAACATTAGTCTGTTTGTAGTGCTAAACACATTTTCTCACTGTGTAGATCTTGGCACCACTTCTAGACATGGTATACCGCAGTGATGAGAAGGAGAAAGCTGTTCCTCTCATTTCTCGGCTCATGTACTATGTTTTTCCATACCTGAAGAACCATAGGTAACTACTGCCAGATGTATCTGAGTTATTTTAATGTTAACAATTTTAGGCCCTTTGGTTTTAATAAAGGTCCACTAACTGTGACTTTCTCTTGTCTAGTGCCTACAACATGCCCAGCTTTGAAGCAGGTGCTCAGCTGCTGAGCAGTCTGAGTGGGTATGCCTATACCAAAAGGGCCTGGAAGAAAGAGGTCTTTGAGCTCTTTATGGATCCCCTCTTCTTCACCATGGATGCCTCCTGTGCACCCAGGTTAGTTTGTTCATCTGTGTTACAACCCTGCTTGTTAGAGGAAAGGGAAGAAACATGAAACTAGACACATGGTAAAAGGGGGAAACAATGTAAATGGATGCTGCTTAAAACAAAGAAACCAATATAACCAAAAGAAGACAAGACAAGATTGCTGATATCAGTTCTTCTTTAAAAGCTGTACCTGGCCCAGTCCTCAGATAGTTCCACAAGTGCCTCAGTGATAACGCACAAATTTATAGAATTAAATAATCAATTGGCATCAAACTCAACACATCAAAAGCAAGAGGTATGCTGACAAGCTGTGGGTGCCAGACATGTCCAATAATGGGATGGCCAACCTCGGTACCCAAATTGCATCTGCTTAATTGGGTTCCGCTCCAATCAGTATTCAGTTTCACATTGCCTCCAGGTAATGTCTAGATAACTTCAGGGTGGCAGTACATGTATGGACACTGCTATACAAGAGTCATATTCCCCCTTAGCATAAAATGATAGATTTATGGTACCTGTGTAAGCACGTAGTAAAGGATGATAGCACAAAAAGCCCCAAACATTCAGTGCTTATCACACAGGAGAGTAAAGAGAGCCTCTTAGTCTGCTGCAGCAGATTGAAAGGTCCACTGGTGGCCAAGCTGGTTCATTTGTCAAGACAAATCCAGGAGCTTCAGGAGTCATTAATCACATGGTTCTGAAAAACAGGATGCACAAACTAGTTTAATTTGGGCTTAAATGATAGGTGTGGACAGACATAGTATATATGACCAGTGATGATTTTAAAAGATATTTAATCCAAAAATGTTATATCAAATATGTCATGGCATGTCTGGTCCAGGCTAGTTAAACTAGTATTTTCTTCTGTAATAAATTCCATGTGATCCATTCAAACACCACAGTATGTGGTAGAGTGTGTAAGGCAGATTTCTTCATGAGGGCACTTTATTAGCAGTACTGGGTCAAGTACAATCTGCTTGTGCAACCAGAGAGATTAACAAAGAGACACAAAAAAGCAGAGTGCATATAGGCTGAGAAGTAACTTATAAGTTGATATCCACAAGATATATAGTTGTATAAGCAATGTGTCATATATCTGAACCACAGCTGGCTTGCATGTTATATGATAATCAATATACAGGACTGCTGTATCACATACTCAGCTTAATAAATTGACTATTGTACAGAATATGGAAACTCCAAACCAAATGGTTTAGGGTTCTCTCTCAGTAGTCGGAATTCTGGGTAATCCCACAGCAGTGTTTTATTTGGCTTTTCAGGAAGTAACATGACAGTCTAAAACCAAAGCTAAATTGTTGTATAGATTACATACCGAATGCAAACCTATTTTGCTGTATCTTCATAAGAAAATGAAATTTATTATTCCAGCAAATTAATTTATAATGTACTCTGTTTGATTTCCCTGTGTACCTATAGCTGGAAATCCATTATTGACCATCTGCTGACTCATGAGAAGACCATGTTTAAAGACCTCATGAGTGAGTACAGCCTCTACAAAATTGATTGTGTTACTGGGTTAGTTACAATTGTCCATAAAAGGTGAGAGCAAGTTTACTTTGAAGTAGAATGCAGCATGTTGGGAGAGAGATATACAGTGATGGAGAGAGCTCATGAAGGTTGTTCAAATAATCCGTTCATGCAGAGGAGAATAAGGTCTAAGAAGGCTGAAATTGCATAGAGGTTTTTGATGATGTACTTTTACAAACCATAATTTATCTGTGATGTAGGCATGCAGAGTGGCTCCTTGAAACTGTTTGCTAATGTAGATCAGAAACCCATGCTGCTGAAGCGCCAGGCATTCGCCATGTTCAGCGGAGAACTCGACCAGTATCACCTCTATCTGCCTCTCATCCAAGGTGTGGTACTGTTACTGAATAATTATTTGTTTATTTATGCCATTTACTATGTTCTTCAACTATTCTAAAACTTCAGTCCTCTTCCTTTCAGAGCGTCTCACAGAGGCTTTACGTATGAACCTTAGCCCTGCTGTTTCAGCGCAGATGTTCTTGATGTTTCGTGTTCTCCTGTTGCGGATTTCATCTCAGCATCTGACATCTCTTTGGCCAATCATGGTCACGGAACTGGTAAGATCCCCATCCTCTGAGAACCTGAATTTTCTATTTGAATTATTGTAATGGATTTTTTAACTTGTTTTTCAGATTCGCACATTTGCACGTCTAGAGAAAGCTCTTCAGGCAGATAAAGATGTCTCAAAGTGAGTAAATTTATCATCAATCAATCATTTACTTACAAATTCTTCTTTCACTAACTCTTTGTTGATGCTCTTACTCAAAATACTTGGGTCTTTTTTTCCATCTTGTCTACTACCAAGGCTCACTAAAGTGGTGCGTGGCGCCCTTGAAAGAAATGGACCAGTGACTTTCTCTCAGGCAGAGTTGGACATGTACCTGTCAGCCTGCAAGTTTCTGGACACCTCCCTGGCTTTTCCTCCAGAAAAGATACCACTCTTTCAGATGTAAGAATCCAATTTAGAACAAAAGAGCTTTTTTTAGAACTTTATTACACATTTTTTTGTGTAAGTTCTGGTATTGCATAAGTTGTTTTGTCTGGATATAATTTTCTTTGTTACCTTTTCTCTGCAACTGTCTACTCCATGTACAGGTATCGCTGGGCATTTGTCCCTGAGGTGGATGTGAACCGTTACAGTGGCCCAGAGACTGCACTTATAGAGGGAGAGCAGGAATGCAAACCTCATGTTATCAGAGTACTAGAAGGGATACAGCAACGATATGGGGTAAGATCATATGCAGGTTGGGAAATTCAGACTTACAGTCATTTCCATTTAAAAATCTTTACTCTTGAATTAGAAACCATTTTAGTAAGATTTAACCATTCTAAATCAAGTAACCATAGCAACAGTACTGATGTTTACCAGCAACATCTCAAAGAAACCAACCCAGTCATAGGATCTTTTTTTCTAATGCATTAGTATTTAAACACAGTGACCCAGTGTACTATTATTTTGTTTGGACACCTTTTATCCCATTTACACCTGACATTAAAATACAATCTGAATGTAGATGTAAATGCACACAAAATGCATTGGGATCAGAGTCACATTAGCCAGGCAACATTTGGAAGTGGTCAGGCTCACATGGTGATAGGATGTCAGCCAGGTATAAATGCAATCTGTACAGCATGACCACACTCTTAAGAGAAAAAATCGAATCTAGCCAGAAAGTTGAAAGGTCATCTAACCCCACATCTTCCTGTTAACTCAAGCCCAGCAAAAGGAGTAACATTACCTGTTTATAGCAGGTGTAAATAGGGCCCTTCTCATGCATTGTCATTTGGTGTTAAGTGATGATGTAATAATGTTAGTCAGTGTTATTTAGTGCATAGCCTCCAACTGCTAATGTGTTTCCATGGAAATGACATCATACAAACAAATGTTTTTGTGTTCATTTGTAAGAAAATTCTGATAAAAATAATTCAAATTAATCATTACAATTTTGTTTGGTGAAATGGCCACATCTCACTCTAATTACAATGTCCTGACCTTTTACTCCAGACACTGAACGGGCTGAGTGAGGAATCTTCGACTGAGCATTTGGAGTTCCCCCTTCTCACCCAACGCTCCCTGTCCTCCATCACCCAGCTGTTGCCTTTCCTTCGCACCCTCTGCTGTTCCTTCCAGGGCCCTCCCCTTGTGCCCCACTGCCCAGTAGCAGACTACCCAGCAGCTAGTTCAGACACCGTCCTGAGGAAGCTGGAGCACATCATTGAAGAAGAATTCCTGGACCCCATGGAGAGTTAAAAACTCAAGCATGATGCTTTCATGAACTAAGTCCTCTTCTTAAGCTTTTTGACCTGCAGCCATATTAGAGGAATACCTAAAATAGGCAGAACCAGTGATAATGTTGTATTGTGAAATAGAAAAAAAGGAAATGTTTTTTAATGTTTTAACTTGTCTGATTTCCACATAAATACATGTACCTCTGAGGTGCTCTCACACTGAATCTGTACTGGAAAAGTTAAGGGACTTGTTGTTAATTCAGTGGGTGTTTTGAGTATCTGAAAAAAAAGGTATTATTTACAAGTTACTAAGGAATGCTCCCTTCTCTCTTAAGGATGGCTATCATCTCAGTCGCAAAATATTCATACTATACTCTCTTTGCAATTTATGACTAAAGCATTTTACCACTAAAAAAAGTTATTATGTGAACCTGAAATTATCACCCTTTTTTTTGACACCAAATAGCAGATTCAATGTGAAGAACCTTATTAAGTATTGTTTTAGGATTTTTTTTTTTTTTTGACTTTTTCATAACTCTGGTTAATAATTCTCCACTACATGCATACATACTGTATGTCTGTCTGACTCTGAGAATGTAAAGACTGGATGTCTGCAGGAACCTAATGTAGAAGTTCTTTCTCTTTGACTGTTATTATGGGACCTTACCGATTTACGTTAAGAGTTTTCTGATTAAGTTACTGAATGTGATTTGTGTACACCAGGAAAACCCTTTGAAATATTATTGGGTGTACCTTGGTAATATACATGCTTGCCATTTTTGGTGTTCAAGGGAACTCTGCCTTTCTTTGTAGTTGTTCATGGATAGTTTTTACAACTGCCTGTTGTCTTTTTTTCCACAGTGCTGAATGTTTAAGTAATTTATTTTTGATGTTTAAAGGACCATGTCAAGTTTTGAATTAACAGAAAGAAGATTCATTAAATTAAATATTAATCTTAAGTACTGTGTTTTTTCTTTGCAGCTTTAGTTGCTTGTTTTCCTGCATTTGCACCGGAGGCATTGCTCAGAAACTCTGTGTCAAATGTGACAATAATCACAGTTGAGTCGCTGGCTCCTCTTGCATGGGTGTTGAAATGTCCTTTGACACTGAACAATGACCCCTCTTCTCCTGCCTTGCTCACTGCCTTTGATGTGTGTGTGAGAGCGAGACACAGAGAGAACTGGTGAATGAGAAACACATTGTAAAGCGCTTTTGATTAAAAAAAAAAAACACTCTATAAATATAGTTACTACATACCCATAAGTAAAGCACTATGTTTCATGCACCTGCTACCAAAGTTACAATGCAGCCATTTCTATCCCACGATCTCTCTAGTCCAGTTTATACTGTATGCAACCCTCCAGTGCCCACATAATTTCTCTATATGATTTGGTTTTTCAAATTCAAATGTACTGTCCTAAATGATTAGTGTGATTACTTATGTAAAAACAAAATATTACCTAGCCTTGATTAGATGATATCTATCTGCTTCCAAACCCATTAGGTCCAATATGTGACTGTGGTTATATTATTCATTTTATTATTGGTATTATCAAGGACTTCACATCAGCTGTGATTGGGAAATACATTGTGAAATCCTTTACAGAAAAAAAAAACATCCCAGAGAATTGCTAACTCATGGCTATTTACTGGACTGTGAAAAGCTCAAAGCTGACATTAAGAGTAAGATGATGAGACACTTTCAACATATGAGTAAATAGTTGTCACTATAGAAAGCACTGTAAAGAATGTATATAATATGTTTCACTCCTTAATTACTTTTAAATCAGTGCTCCAAGTACTGTAATTTGTAGATGGAACGCTTTTATTCTGTAAAATGAACCGGAAGTTATCGTAGTTGAGGTTACATTTAACTTGTGAGCAACAATATATCATAGTAATATATGACATTATTATAATAGCGATACGAAGTAATACATATCAGCAATATTCAGAGGGAAACTGAGCTCACAATGTGAAGAGATTTGACGCAACTTGAGCAATTGAAAACAGGAAGTTGTATTTCGACAAACAGCTGTTCAATAAGTGTTATTGGTACAGCTTTCCATCTTGTAAAGCAAAACTTAAACACTAACGCAGAAAATATGTAAATGTTAAACAAGCTCGTGCTGAGGCATAACCACCGTAAATTTATTGTTTGTCCATTGTTTCCATCAGCGCCACCTTGCGCGTTCGACCGCACCTCCTCCTCCTGCTACCCGTACTGACGAAAACATGGCGGCGCAGACGGACCGCGGTGTCCCGCTAAGTACGGTAAGTAGAATTTACTTCTCTTTTGTTAGCGGTTTGGGCAATTTTACTGTGACTTCACCTGATGTGAACAGTTACAGATGAACGAATTAAACAAATGTGGGAAGTAGGGTCCATTATTTTGTGCGTACACTGTTTTACATGCTATGTTGAATATACTCTGCGGAGCTCTGTGGTGGCATGTAGACAGTGTTTACCAACAAGTGATAACGAACCGGTCATATCTAAAGTAAAGTAAAAAAAATCTGTCACTGTTTGTAGCAGTTCTGGTTGGCTGACAGCAGTCTTTATCACGAGTTGAGTTTCGGTTCGCTATTTTTTAATGACTGATGTCTCTCATTGTTGACGTACCCACATTAAAAGCACACAGGAAATAACAGCCTGGCTGATTGACTGGTTAAATCCGCGACTGAGACACAATATCACTTTGAGCCACTGCGATATATACTCTCAGTCCTCACACTGCTGTATTGTTTGTGATGTGGTATCATATATGCTGTTTGTATTCAAGAAATGCATGATAATATGGCCTGCTCAAACATAGTAACATCAATCAAAATGTTTCTCTCAAAGCATTTGTGTTTAAGCTATAATATAATACAATAAAGCAACTTCATTGAGGCTGTAGTGAGGACATAGCTCCTTCTGTTCATTTCCGCTAGAAATAACAGGGTGGATTTGAATAGACCTCTTCAGGAATTGTCAGGATCATTCGCACCTCTGACAATGTAGGTGTCAGAATTTAAATCAGCCAGACAGGAAAACATTCTTCTAAAAAAGCCTTGAAGGCCTTTGAACCCACTCTACGACATCTGGAATTATCTCAGGCTACATAGATAACAATGTGTGCAGAGTAGAGACAGGTATATTTAATCCTAATTGGAATGTAACCGTTAAGTTGTTAGCATTGGTATGATTAAATGTCATGTGTTTGTTATTAATGTCTCATTTATTTGGTTAGACCTTTATTTACAATAAATAAATACATATCCATTCAATTGAAGGTGGTTCCCTAGTTTTCAACCAGTGCAAAATTAAAATCAAGTGCAGTAGTCACTGCAAGGTGAAGGACACATTAATTAATTGATTGTTTTGAATAGACTAATGTATTAAAATGATTTGCTCCCCTTGCAGCTTTGTCCTAAGTTTCTTCATACCAACTCCACCAGCCACACCTGGCCCTTCAGTGCCATAGCTGAGCTCATAGGTGAGTCATCAAGGCAAGGTTGTATTTACAAGTGAAACACAATGTCTTACTTTAGTTTCTCTTTTACCGCTTATTAATTTTAAATTGAAATATTATTAATTATTGTATAATTAAATTAACTTTACTTACTTACTCATTCATGTACCACAGTTTTACAGTTTTGTGACATAATGTGAGAAGTTAATGAAATTGTAAAAATGTTCCTTCTTACAGACAATGCCTATGATCCAGATGTCAATGCCAAACAGTTCTGGATTGATAAGACTGTGATCAAAGGACAAGAATGCCTCACCTTTATGGACAATGGGAAATGGACTGGACCATGACATGATGCATAAGATGCTCAGGTACAGACGCTGCTGCTTGGTATTACTGGACTGATAGGTGATGCAGTTTTAACACTATGTCATGGCCAACTTGATAGTCACATTGCACTCCCATTATTGATACACATGGTAATGACCACTGCCTAAAACCTATAAATACAAACCATAGATAGGACTTGTAAAAAGTCAAAATTTCAGTGATGAATGTGATCAATCATGATGGAACTCAAATACTTACTAAAAATATTTGCATTTTCCCCCTTAAGCTTCGGATACAGTGATAAGACTGCTGTAAATGGTGTAGCGCCAATAGGTATCTATGGCAACGGCTTCAAGTCTGGATCCATGCGTCTTGGCAGAGATGCCATCGTCTTCTCCAAGTCAAAGAGCACTTCGTGTGTTGGGATGCTCTCTCAGACCTACCTGGAAGAGATCGAAGCCAAGCAAATTATTGTGCCAATTGTCTGCTTTGGACAGACAGAAACAAACAAACATATCCTTTATCTAATCACATCACGTGTTAATGGAATCTCTGTTTAAAAAAATTTCTGTATATATGAGTTTGATATGTTTTAGAGAAGCACATTTTCTCTTAATCATACACCAGTCATATTTCTGTTTGTCTTAATTTTTCATTTCAAGTTGTCCTTAACTTAAGCTGTACTCTCCGTGCAGGAGGAGCACAAAGCTAGTCTGCAGGACATCCTGCGCTATTCCCCTTTTAAAAAACAGGAGGAGCTTTTCACTGAGCTCGAAGTCATTGGTCCCCCCTGGTCCACAGAAAAAACTGGCACACGGATCATCATCTGGAATCTCCGCAGGTCTGTATTTAGTCCACGTATACCGTACATGTTCAGATTTCAGAAGCTAAGTGGTAAGGTATAGTTTACAAACCATAGATTTGTACAGTGATTAACAGTGACAGATGCCCAAACAACCCTGCTTAGTTGTATTTTGTTCTGAACAGGACATCTGCTGAAACAGTAGAGTTTGATTTTGAGAGGGACCGGTACGATATCCGAATTCCATCTGATGTCTACGAGGCTGGGAACAACACTTCCCAACATCCAGCATCATCCAGCAGCAGCCCAACATCATACATCCCTGAGAGTGTCTATTCACTGAGGGTAAGGCGCATGACTGTTAAGATATTATCCAATGTTATGTATGTCCCCACCTCCCCCCACTGAAAAATGTGAAGAGTTTGACACTAGAAGGCTTCACAATCATCTGCTGAAGGGGGAAAGTGTCCCTGAGCTCACCTTACATCTGTGTTTAAAATGTCCACCTACATGTAGGATTTGTAGGTTTGAAGCTGTTTGTGTTTCAGTATGAAACTTGTGTGATGTGGAAACTCGAAACCTGTGGTGCTTATATGCTGAGAGTACAGTAATGATTCAGTGAGGCAGGAGACATCTTGTGTCCAGCAGTTAAACTTTTTAAATGATTTGAATATTTATAGATTCTGAAAATTATCATAAAAATGTTTCACTTTTCATTCTTTGACTCTTAACATTTGAATCCTTCACCTTTCCTTTGCTTTTATGAATAGATTAATAGTTGTGTTTTTAATGGCCGTAGGCATATTGCAGTATTCTGTACCTGAAGCCTCGGATGCAGATCATCATACGTGGTCAAAAGGTGAAATCTCAGCTTATCGCCAAGAGTCTGGCCTACATCAGGAAGGACCACTACAAGCCAACTTTCGTGGTATCCTTTCATTACAGGTTCTTTAGAGGAGGTCCACCAAGAATGTTTGTATCTTTGCTCTTTGATTTTCCTTAACTGTTATTTTAGATCAGACGCATCCCCATCACTTTTGGGTATAACACGAAAAGTAAAGACCAGTATGGCATCATGATGTATCACAAGAATCGGCTCATCAAAGCCTACGAACGTGTGGGCTGCCAGCTTAAGGTGAGTTTCTGCTGTTACGGTGTGAGTGTGTCTGTTGCTTACATATTTTCAGGTGTATCTAAATGTTATCATTCTGCCTTTGTCTCTTTTGAATCTTTGCCTCCAACAGGCCAACAACCAAGGCGTCGGGGTCATCGGGGTAATAGAGTGTAACTTTTTGGATCCTACCCACAACAAGCAGAGCTTTATTGAGACAGATAAGTACAGGTAATAGCATCAGTTGAGCTCAGTCAGTTTTAATGGTATTGGTTTGGTTTAACTGTTGCTATAACCTTTAGCATATACCTTCATTATTTAGAGGTCTAAAGCGCTTAATCTCTTGGTACAGGAAAACTATGACCAATTTGGGGATCAAACTGGAAGAGTACTGGAAAGAAATGCGCTACAGAAGGAACAAAGACAATCCAAACAGCACCACGCCAGTGGAAGATACCATGTTAGTACATTTGCAGTGACTGTATACTGCATGCATATCTGTCGAATCAGGTTAACTCCCTACATGTCTTGATACTTGTCTCTGTCTTTGTCATCAGGAAGCGACCTGATCAAAACTGGGTGCAGTGTGATGACTGCTTGCGTTGGCGCAAACTCCCTGATGGGATTGACTGCAGCAAGCTGCCAGATAAATGGTTCTGTTGTATGAACCCTGATCCTCAGTTCAGGTAACTAAATACCAAAACATTTGATCAGAAATAGCCTAACCAAAATGTTGCTTGGACTCAGTGGATGTTTGCTGATCTTTTCAATTTCAATCTAATTTGCCCTTCCAGGAGCTGCCAAGTAGAAGAGGAGCCGGAGGACTCTGATGATGACCGGCCTTCATACTGCAAGACCTATAAACAACAGTGAGTCACAAATTTCTGTCAAAACACTGCCATTACTTCAGAATTAAAATTAGACCTCACATGTTAACTGGCTCTTGTTGTGAATCTGTACCTCTGTGGTTTTATTTTGTTACAGAGAGAAGGAAGAGAAAAAGCAACAAAAGAAAAGGCAAAAAGTAAGGACACATTGTCTGTTCTCAGCTGCCATTTTTTCTCTGCTATTGTTTTTTCACCTGTACCTGTAACACCTCAGCACAAAGTTGGATAAATTGCTCTTTTAATTGTAATTTTTTTCCATAGAAGTTGAGACATGTGTAATAGTGCTTTTGGGAAATTTGTTCATCTAGGATGAGGAGGATCGAAGGCGTCAGGAAGAGCAGCGTCTGGCTAGTCTTGCCAGGGAAAACCAGGCTCTTATACAGCGGCAGGAAGACCTGAAGCGGCAGCTGCATCAAACAGTGCGCTTATTATTTTGACACTAAGGGGTCCGGGAATTACGAGCAAAGTTGTAAAATTTTGATCTAAGATTATGTTTATAGTCTCATTGTTTTGATAATACAGAAGAAGGTGGATATGGTTTAAGAATATGAACAATTACAAATTATTATCTATTTTCTTTTTGTTGTTCTTGTTGATAGACTGTCCATTCCCCCCTGACTCCCACTGCCCCAAGGAGTAGGTTCATCACTGAGTCACTACAAGGGGGTGCTGCGAGGGCTGAATCCTCCTCACTGAGATCCTCCACCATTTCACAAGCTGGTAAGAAAAAATTACAGTTTGTGCGTGAGTAAAAGCAAGAAAAGTTTTAGAGATTAAAATGTGTCTGTTTTCTTTCTATGTAGCTTGCAGTCCATCCAGTAGCAACGGTCTTCCACTTATTTCTAATGTATGCTCCCTGTCACCAAGCCATACCATGAGGTATGATGTTGCGTCATTTGTGAGCTTAGATATATTAATATCACTTTGTTTAAGAAGTATATTAACTGTGTGTTGTGTACACAGCAGGGGAAAAAGAACACAAGCTGTTACTCCACAAAGAATGCCTAAAAGACCTCGAGTAAATGGCGTCAGTAGGAGAACCTTAAATACACCCTCATCAGTGGATGTGAGCCCACTGTGCTCCTCATCCGCGCCTGATGACGATGATGATACTGATGATGACCTTGTCATCTTGGAGACTGCCAGTACGCCCAAGCCACAAAAACCAAGCGTTGATTTGAATAAAGTGAAGGTGGAGCAAGAGTCAACTGACATGAATGTCTGCATGCTGTTGGAGTCTAGCGATGACGCCGCTGTTGATGTCACCTCAGACAAGAACACTGCAGGAACAAGCTCTACAGGGTCAGAAGCTGTGGGAACCAGTCCCTCGTCAGCACCTCCCCCAGAGGTGACCAGCACCACCACCCAAACAGAAGTACCCAAAGTGAAGAAGGAAGAAATACAATGTCAAACTGAAGGGATTGGGAAAGCAGAGGAGAGTACATATAATAACGATGACACAGAGCAGACTTCACACATGACCACTGATGTCTGCAGCACTGAGCAGAGAGTAATTAAGGAAGAGAGTGAGGAAGACAGTCAGAGTCTCCTTGAAGACCACATCCTGCAGAATGGAGTGGCGCACCCTCCAGAAGATAATGAGGCTGCAGGACCTTCCTGTGCAGATGCGGTAGATATAAAACACTCTTCACTTCACCCCCCCAGTATTACTGAGGTACAGGAACAACAAGACCAGCTTCTGGAGCTCATGCAGGAGACTGCTCAGGAGAGAGACTCCTATAAAGAGCAAGTCCATAACCTTTCCTGCCAGCTGCAAGACATGCAAAGCAGACTGCAGGAGCTGTCTGAGATCCATGTAAAGAAGGAGTGCTCTCACCAGGCCAGCCAGACGGAGGAGACCAAGGAAATGGAGGGAAGGGATGACTACAAATATCTGTTTGAGAAGGCTAAACAGAAAGTTGATGAATTGATTAAGGAGAAAGAGGCTTTACTGGCAACTGCGGACAACAAGCCCAGTACTAGTCGAGGTGAAGAAGAGGACACTGATGACATCGCACTGCAGGTTGACTATCTGATGCGGGAACTGGATCAAAGAAACATGGAGAGAGATGAACTGCGTTCACAGGTCAGTGTTCCAGCTCTGTTTTAAGCTCAAAGAATAGAACAACTACACTAACTCTCTCAGTGTAGAAATGAGCGTGTTAGTATTGTTTAAAGGCAGACTTGAAAAAAATTAACCTCTTTAATGCAGATGTTATATTTCCTTAATTCTGTTTTTGATTCCAAGAAAATGCCTCTGACATCTAGAAAAAGTCTTGAGCATGGAGGTTCATTCCTCCTTTGAGAAAATTATGTGTAACAAAATAATTTGTAAGTCAAAGGTCCGTGTGTCATCACTGTGTCATCAGTGTGGAATTTGAAGATTGAAAGACCATGACATGTTTCCAAGTCTACTTCAAACACTAGTTAGAATTATGAATGCATTTGTGTCCCACAATAATTCTCAAACAACAAATCTAAACATTAATCTGTTGGTCTATTCTCAGTGTGTATGTTCATATGTTATATATAATTCATCATGTGTCGTTCAGTCATATCATTATGCATCATTTTCTTTCCTCTTGGGGTTCACTGTGGGATATGCCAACAGTTGGACAGTCTGGAGCAGGAAAAGGAATACCTGGTAGCCCAGTGTGAAGAGCTCAGGCAGCAGCTGAGGGAAAAAGCACAGAAAGAAAGCACAACTCCACCAAGAGCCACTGATTCTGCTGAACAAACAGACACAGAGGAGGGAGAAGGGACTTCGATCTCTGGCACAGATTCAAGCTCCGATACATTCAGAAGGTTGGATTGTTAGAAAATCACTCCCCATACATGTTTGAATTATCACAGACATATCACAGCAGAAGAATTATGTAAATCTTGAGTTTCCCTCTGTTTTTCTCTCCTTCTCTCTACATTTCTCTCAGTCTGATCGAGCTTCGGCAGAACATTGGGCGCCTTCTCATCACCTACGTGCCTGCTCTGGACCTGGGCCAAGTGAATTATGAATGTAATGTAATTGATGAAATCCTAGACCAGGTTCTCTCTGATGAGTCTTTCGGAGGATTTGGGCAGCGGGACGTAGCACAAAATGAATGAACAAATCATCAAATTCTTGACTTAAATGCTGCACTACATCTGTAAATATTTAATGCAGATTCCCAAGAGTGGGGGAAAATAAGTCATATTTATTACAAGATATGTACACGTTTACAGATGATTTTTTAAAGAAGAAAACCAATATAAACAGTACAACCATAGCATACATAAAACACATACAGTACATAATGTTATGGACCATACACTTTGATCATAAACTCCTGAGTATAATCAAAAAAGTAAATGATTCATGAGTTAAGTGCGAGATGATGTTGATACATTCATGGCAGTGTAATAAACCACATCATTGGCTTGTATTAAGGTTTTTCAAACAAAACGCATCAAATCATGTAGTTGCTTTGACAAGACTGTGGCTCTGCATCTAATTCTGCTTCATAGTAACACTTGTTTTCTTTTTGGTTTGTATATTTTGTATATATATTCTGTCAAATCTATTTTTGTATTTCCTGTCAGTGATGAAAGACTGCAGCACATTATCATTGGTACACTTGTGAACTAAGATAGGGAGGGCAATGAGCCTTTCTGTATGTTTCTGAGTGATACAAACTGAAACTTAACTGGAAGAGTTATCACAAGTGTCTTTGAGGCATTGAACATATTGTGCCTGTTGAGCAACGTCTTAATAGGCGACCGTTATAGAGAACTGAATCGGCATGTTGTATCTGCAGGCAAATAGTCCGTTCTCTCTGATCTGAAAGTGAGTGGTGGTAAATAGTCATTGCCATGAGTGTAGAGATCTCTATAAACTAGTGTATTAAAGATGATGATTATATTTTTCTTGAAAATGCCAGCAGTTCAGTCCAACAAGTTTTTGAAGGGACACTGAACAAAATGTTTCGCTGGCTTTTGGGAGACTGAATTTCCAACAAAGAAAAGAAAGTTATGTATTACTGCAGTAATTACTTCTTGAATAAGTTTCATTGACAAATGAAAATTTCCCCTTAATAAGAGAAGTTTGTTATACTTTGGGCTTAAAATATTTTTTGAATGTACAAGGTTAGTTTAGGTAGTTTTCTACCAGTACTTGAAAGAAGTGTTTCTTAAGATACATTGATCTGCTTTAAAAGCAGATAAATTGAGGGTAACTTAGTCATTTTTATTTTAATACAGTTTGAGGTTCTCATTTTCTGTTAGGCTACTTTGTACTTGTATTCCACTGTTTTCCAGTTGAATGCTGGTACATTTGTTTTGTTAGTTTGTTTGCAGATTTAGATTATTAATGCAAAACAATCAACAAATGCATGAATAAAGGGAAAAAGGACCTATTCTTATAACATACTGCTTGAACTGTTGCATCACCACTGTTTACAAGAGAGAGCTTGCCAAGTAAAGTAATTTACATTTAATCAATATTGATATGAACAGGTAGAGAGGAATTGTAAATTACACTCCAAAATATCCATTTATTCGCACATTTCAGATAAATAGCAAAACGGATGTAATAAACATGGAGACAGAAAGCTGTTTCCTCAGATTCATATAACGACAGATACTATTGCTTTTAACCTGAAACTTGAACGTGTGTATTAGTCTTAACGCCGTTTGAATACGAATGTAAAATTTGTGAAACCTTTATTTTATTTATGAAAGCAAAACAATTCATGATAATAAATACTTTTTTAAATGGAATTTTCGTGTTTTCCCCATGCAGGCAATATAGACTCCAGACACACACATCAAACCTTAAAATCCTGCTTAAAACACATAAAGACGCCAGACCAGGTCAAGTCCAGGTTTGGTGACTATGAATGTGGTGGTTTTTGATATAGAGATGTTGTCATGGATGTAAGAAATGCACTGAGATCGGCTATATTTTCTTACACAAAGGATTTCATAAATGTGACAGTAGGTATATGTCTAATACTAAGACAAGAGGTGCACAAAACAAGAATCAGTCTCCCAGTACTGTAGCCTAAATCAAGTTTTCCTCAACTTTACCTTCACTGCCCATTCGGAAGCTAACTTTAGGTTTTCTCTGCAAGCATTTAGACAGATTCAGTGCATTCAAACATGTGCTACAGGTGCGGAGACATTCGGAGAATATTTTTAAATTGTCAATTTATTTTTAAAACCGCATTTTACTTTTGTGGACGTAAACGAAGATGTATCTATGGAGCGGAACAAACGCAAACGTCATCGTTCAGCACCGCCCTTTCCGCATGTTCGTCCAATCACAGCAGCCCGGTCAACCGGAAGTTTTGAACGAATAGTACGCGGGAAATTACTGGATTCTTCAGCTGGACAACAGAGGAGGTAAAGCACCAAAAGACTTAACTTTGGTCCAAAAAATAAACAGACCACACTCGTGTGTATTTGCAACAGCTATACGTTTCATTTAACTGCAATATATGTTCACATGTATCTTTTTGTCTATTAGGTTTGCCACAAATCCTCCAACTAACCCGCTAAGTTTGTTGCTAACCGTGTTAGCTCGTTGTAGCATTGATTTCTAGTGACTGCAATACAGCATCCCTATTTGCCAGCATGTAAAAGTAAGCGACTGTTACAGCTACAGGGTCCGTATAAATGCTTTTAGATCTACATGACGTGTAGTCGTTTACGTGTTTTTTTGTTCCCTCCTGAGATCAGTGTTGAATTTCAAGAAATGAAGGTGGTAACGTGTGAGATTGCATGGCACAACAAGGAGCCAGTATACAGCCTGGACTTCCAGCACAGCTCTGATGGACGCATTAATCGATTGGCCACAGCTGGAGTAGACACCACAGTCAGAGTGAGTGGAAAAAGAGAGAGGAATGATTACAACTGCTTGAAAGCACAAATATAACTGAAACTGTGCACAAATTTGACCAGCGGTTTTAGCTGTAAGAGGAAATGTGCAGGACCAAGAAGTGGGGTTCATAACATGTAGCATCATCCACAATGGTTTCATACTGCGTAATATAATCTTGGCATTCATAATAGGGCCATTTTACCAGGACCTTAAATGGGTGGATGTGTCACACACAAGATCCACCAAATAAGTCTTATTACAATAATGAGATTTTTACACATATAACCCTTTAGTCCTACAAACCTTTTCTCTCCCAGATGTCATAATTAATATTTAATACATTTCAAACTGTGGTATACCATTGTCAGACAGCTAATGGAATTTCATGGATGTAAAATGAACCTTAAAATAGATGAGTTTGCAAAATATTAGTTTGAGTGGGGAAAAATAATGGATTTTTTTACAGTTAGCTGCAGCAGTGGTATATGTAGTCAGACCTGTTTACAGTGACTGTTTAATGATGTAATGCCCTGATATTGGTGCTAGCTGTGGCGGGTGGACACAGGCCCAGATGGGAAGGCAGTGGTGGATTTTCTGTCTAATCTGGCAAGACACACCAAGGCTGTCAATGTAGTGCGCTTCAGCCCTAATGGAGAGCTGCTTGCCTCAGGAGGAGATGGTATGTCTCACATATTTCACAGATGCTACGTAAAATTTACGAGTTACTATTTTGGTGCTTGTTATTCTCAAAACAAGATTCAGTACAACACAACTTAAGTAATCATATGGTTTTTATTTGATACAGATGCATTAATTCTGCTGTGGAAACTCAATGACTCTAAGGAGCCTGAGCAGGCACCTGTGTTTCAGGAGGATGAAGATGCTCAGCTCAACAAGGAGAGCTGGTCTGTGGTCAAGACACTAAGGTACGCAGTTTTGATCCCATAAAGTCAGAATGTCTTAGAGATGATTTCTACCTCTTTCTTTGATTCTGAAGACTGTTAGGCTGTGTTCAGACACCTCCATATTCATTTTGAGGTGCAGTGTCCCATCTTAACAGTTAAACCTGGCTCAACTTTTGCTGCAGCACCGTTAAATGTTGTCTGGCAGCACATTGCATCGGCCAATCAATAATGCAAGTGCACATTCCTGGTGTAATACTGCTGTTGAGCTCACAGTGGTCCAGACAGGATAAAATCCTCCCATCACAATAATATGTCTGAGTTGTAAAATCCTGCCCTGTAATCTTCTCACTGGGGCCTGCCTCAGCCTAATTTGCTTACTTTGAAAAACTGACATCATATACAGTCATATACATGTCAGACACTTCTCAGTGTCTTGCTCAGCACTTAAAATCACTAAGGTCAGGCAAGTGAGACAGTTAACAGTTTTATACCTACAAAAGAAACCATTACTTTGATATGAATAATACTGTAATTTAATTAGTTTAGAAATGACAGGAGATGTCAAGAAACCACAGGTTTATACTAATTGTAATTGATACTTGCTTCAGAATAATCTAGTTTTGGAAAGTTACCTGTTCTGTGTAACTTGTTATTGTTGTTTTTACAGTTGCCTGTGGTTTTATTACAACAGTAAATATTGCGGTTGACAAATCATTTTATTATTTTAATGCTGTAATTTCAGGTTTAGTTCCAGAATTGGAATGACTAACCTCAGACCCTGAGTCCAAGTGCAACCACTGTTTTGTTTTATCTAAATTTGTAACAGTAGTGTAGTTGTATAGACAGATTCCTTATCATTTGATCTGTTTTCAGGGGACACATAGAGGATGTGTATGACATCTGCTGGACACGAGATGGAAACTTGATGGTGTCTGGCTCTGTTGACAACACTGCTATTATGTGGGACATCAGCAAAGGTTTGCATGTGATCATAGATATAAAATATGTGAGTCTGTTCCATAGCTTCTGTTTTGTTTCATATGTTAGGTGAAGTACCTCAGTGATGCACGGCATACTGAAAAACATGTGAGGATATGTCTTATTTTCAGCTTTGTATTTATTATGTTGGTTGTAACTGTTGTGTTTGTGTTTTAGGACAGAAGCTGTGTATCTTGAATGACCATAAGAGCTATGTGCAGGGTGTGACCTGGGATCCTCTGGGGCAATATGTTGCCACTCTCAGCTGTGACAGGTACAACTTTAGATTTCCTGTTTCACACTACTCTTGGCATGTTTTTGGGCCTAATATTCATTAAATTATTGTATTTGCTGTTGCTTAGCTAGTCACTAACAGTGAAATTTCAGCTGGATGATGCTCAAGATGTTTTTGTTTTTCCTCCCCTTCAGAGTAATGCGTGTGTACAGCACTCACACCAAGAAGAAGGCTTTCTGTATCAGTAAAATGAGCTCTGGGCCACTTGCAGAGGGAGAGGTCAGTTTAAATTTTGCTTTTAATGATACTCAGGTGAGTCACTCTGCTGTCTTCGATATCACTAAGAATTTATATGTAGCAACTGTTTTTTTCAATCAGGAATTTTTTGTCAGAATGAACCAGGTTTGTCTGCAGTAATATCAGAAATTCTGCGACTGTAAGCCTGTAGATTTCTCAGCCATACTAATAGTTACATGCACACACACTGTCTGTCTTAGCCACCTAAAACTTGTTTATGATGCTTCTACATATTTTTCTTACAGTTCCTTACTTTTGGTCTCAAAATTATGAAACTGAACTCCCTAATATCTTCAGAAACATTTTCTTCTGTTGCCAAATGAGCGACACATGTTGTGTACTCTCTTTCAGCCCTGCACTTCTCTGTATCTTTGCAGGTCAAGCAGTACAGAATGTTCCATGATGACAGTATGAGGTCGTTCTTTCGACGCCTTTCATTCACCCCTGATGGGTCTTTCCTGCTCGCCCCAGGTACATAAATGACATGCTCAAAATGTGGCTTTTACCTGCCATTTATCTCGTGAAACTTAGTGTTGTAATATCCCTGTGAGAAAAATGAATACAAACCAAGTTAACTCTGTTTCCACCTTTTTTTTTAAACCTGAGCTGGATGTGTGGAGATTGGAGAGAACATCATAAACACCACCTACATCTTTTCCAGAAAGAGCCTTAAGAGGTAACTTCTCTATGGTGTTCAGCATCAGTGTTCGATATTATAACTATATACCATATACTATATAGATATTCATGTATAAATCTCTGTCTTTGTGTTTTAGGCCTATCGCCCATTTGCCATGCCCAACTAAAGCTACACTGGCTGTGCGCTGCTGCCCTGTCTACTTTGAACTGAGAACCAAGAAGGGAGAAGGCAAGAACATACACCCCACTGATTAACAGACCAAACTAATAATTAAGACCTTTTTGGTTGTCTGTTCTCCTCATTTCCTCTTTTCCTGTGTATTTTCCTCATTTCTCTGTTTATGTTCCATAGATGGTTGTGTCCAGGCTCTTCCTAACGTATTCCAGTTGCCGTACCGTATGGTGTTTGCAGTGGCATCAGAGGACTCCATCTTCTTGTACGACACTCAACAGACTCTTCCTTTCGGCCTGGTGTCCAACATCCACTATCACACACTCAGTGACTGCACATGGTAAGCTAACATTTTCCTCTGTTGTCCTCTTTTGTAGTGCATTCTTGCATAGCTTACCATATTTTTGTCATCATTGGCAGAAAAGAAATATGGTGGAATATGGTGTCCTGGACTTAATTGCCACATCTCCTCACTTTAGTCATTCAGTCTGACATTTTGCTCATATTACCTGATTCCTTATTGCAAAGCAGGAGGCTAAATAAAAAGACTCATTCATATATCACCATTTCACTGACATGTTTCCTTTATATCTTGACTAGGTCTCGCGATGGTTCCTTCTTGGCGGTGTCCTCCACAGATGGCTACTGCTCATTCCTGTCCTTCTCCCCTGGGGAGCTGGGTACTCCACTGAAGGAGCCCCCCACATTGGAGGTCTTTGTCCCAAACAGTGGTGTTGAGAAAAAGGGAAAGAAGTCATCAGTGGGCAAGACGTCGTCTCCTGTGTCTCAGCCATCAAGCTCAGCCCCAACTCCCACGTCCCAAACCAGCCATGGCAAAGATGCCCCGTCTGTCACTCCTCCGGAGGAGAAGAAGAGCACCCCCAGTGCCAAGCCTAAAACTCAGCCCCGCAGGATCACCCTCAACACCCTGGAGGGTTGGGGGAAGCCCACTACCCCTAAAACTACAGCTCCTCCAGCGCCTCAGACCCCAACACCTGGAAGCACAAGCGCTCCGTCAACTCCCCAACCACACATCACCCCCCTCACCCCCACCAGCTCCTCCAAAACCCAGATACGCATCACCCCCCTCACTCCTTCCACCCCAAAAGTCCTCAACAGTGCTAATACTCCTGGGCCCACCACTCCTAAGGGTACAACCACCCCAAAGGGGCCCACCCCAAGGTAAATATAAGAGGAGCAAAAAACTTAAGGAAAATAAGACTTCCATGTTGCCAAAATCACCCATGTTACTTGTGCTATTTCCTGTGATATATAAGACATGTTTCCTGCGTTTGAAACATGATGTTTTGAGATGAGATTTAAAACACTCAATACAGCTGTTTCATTAAGGTGCAAGGACAGTAGAAGCTGGGTCACCACAAGTCTTTAACTTTGATATACTCACTGATATTCAGTGGAGCCAAATTGTGCAATGCCTAAAAAGTAAGTAAGAAAGGTAAAAGTAAGAATTTTGACTTCAATCCTAAATTTTACAGGAAGCCAATATAGTGAAGCCAGCAGTGAGCTGATATGGAAACAATGCAAAGTTTTACTGAGTAATTGTGCTGCAGAATTAATTAAATTAAATGTTATTTCTGCAGCAATGAGATTATCATAAACTGTATAATTCACAAAGGGTATTGAAAGTTCTGTGATGATGGCATGAAGCAGGTTCAACCTCATATAAGAGTAAGTATGGTAATTTATGGAAATACTTTAACTATTCAAATGTCTTTTGAAAATAGTCAGACTGAGGAAGTAAGTACACAAGGCAAACTCCATCCACCTCCCTCCCTCCTAAGTTGATTATCTCTAAAGATACAGTTTACAGAGATCAGTACTAAGAGATGGAAAACACCATGCTCTTCAGAATGTATAGAGGATCCTTTTTTTAAAATGGCCTTTTAAATTATTCTTACAGGAGAATTATAAGTAGCTGTAATGGGCTTGTGGTGTTTTTGTTGGTTTGCATGTGCTCAGCACTGGCAGTGAGAACAAAGCCCTGTCTGGTATGAGGTATTCGTTGGACCCCCCACTGACTATAAAATAATAATCACGCTGCCAGACAGTTAACAGAACAATGGCAGGTCTGTACATGCTTTTGTATTTGCTTTGTATCTGTAACTTGGAAAGTGTGCCTTGACTAGTCTTTAACTAGTTTTCTAATAGGCAGCGACTATATTAGAAAAAAAGAGGATAGAATGCAGTGGAACAGTGATTAAATTCATTCACTGTTGAAGAGTAATTATTTTAATATTTTGTGCAGTGATCTCATGCTTGATGTCTTTTTCTGTTTGTTTTCAGGAGAGTATCTTTGACTCCCGTTGCATCCAGATCCCCAGCTGTTAGTTCACTCTTCAGCACTCCCTCCTCCACTGAGAAGGCCAAACATGGTCAGTAAGGGCAACGTTTTTGGCCGCTGTCCTTTATGTTGTAAATATCACAAGAGAAGTTTGACAGTACAAAGTACCACTCAGATACCAGTGCTCTCTTTTCCCCACATTTAAAATCTGTATATGTCATTGCATGGAACTTATTTGAGCATGTGAGATGACGTGTGTGATAATATGTGAGATAACATAAGGCCAGGGATGGTACTAAAAAAAACTGGCCAGTGGCCCAACAGGAGTGAATGTAACTGATGATGGAAACAACAAAGTGTATTGACTGTGGATCAGTCATAATGTGCCCTGATCCAATTAATCAGGTCATGATTGGTCCGGTGTAGATGCTACAGATTGGATCCTTAGTTGTGATTAATGTACATTCACAGAACCTGTTATATTGTTACACTTTATACAATAATTTCAACAAATCCAACATTTAATTGATGTCTGCTGTTCACTGTATTTTCTGTAGATCAGCAGAAAACTGAGTGCTTTACATTTTGGGTCTTATTTTTGTTGTTTTTACCATCATTTTTATTGGCTTTAATAAACTTGCACTCACCAAAGTAATTGCTGGGATCTGGGAACACAGCCATGCCTCTACAATTGAACAAGAAACACAAGCAGTCAGACAGGTTGTAATTGCACCTGATAATTCTTCATCGCCAAATAGAAGTGAACCAGGAAGTAGGTTTGTGAACTATGATGAGTATTTATACTGGACGTTTGTAGTTTTTAAGAAATTGCTTTTGTTTTTTCTCTCAAATAAGTTTTGCTTACCAGTGGGTTTGTTTACAGCCTGTATAATCATCTGACTGCTCATGTTTTTTGCACAGTCAGTAATATGAAGAATGAGTACAACAATCAAAATAAAACCCATTAACCTGTCTCAAACATTTTCATTAAATACAGCATTGTAGTTGCTAGTCTGATAACTAGATCGTGTACTTCACTATGCATATTTGACTTGTCTGCTTGCTTGTCACGTGTATCCCTTCTGTTACTGACCTCTTCACTTGTATTTCTCCAGAACGTCCTTCTCCTCCCACTGATCCAGTGTGCCAGCCTCCAGAGTCCAAACGGCCCAAAACCAGCGACCCCCCTGCAAAGACCAGTGTCACCCAGGTGTTGTAGTAGTGTTTAGTAGTGTTTATTGGGAACCCTGTGGTGCTATATCAGAAAAGCGTACATACAGCAGAGAGTGAGAGTTAATGAAGCTTCAGGAGAAAATCGCTGAGGCTCCCCATGGATCTAATCCCATAGTGCAATAGCATTGTGTTTGGGTTTGATATGTCTATACGTGACCTCACACAATGTACTTGGTTATAAAACAAAAAACTGGGTATCCTTGAGTTATTTTAGGCATGTGTGTTCTGTATCATACAATAAACAGATAATGAGGTAACTGTATTATATTTGGTTTGTTTGACATTTAGATGCCTAAATGCTGTTGTAAAACAGATGTCTTGCTTCCTTTCAAGAACATGGTTGTGAAATTGAAACAGTGCTCCAACCTAAAGAAGGAAAAAAACATGCACTTCAAGGTTTAGTGCTTTGTGTATAGTCCTGAGTCTTAATTTGCAAAAGACTGTGGATCAGCAGCTTCTGTGAAAAGTGCGTTTTCTTATTGTCTAATAAAGGATGTTTCATACAGAGAACATGTTATTAAAGTGGTTTGCGTTGAGTGCTCATTCGTCGGCTGATTTGAACTCTCAAACCATTCTTACAGTCATAGTGAGACTGAAATAGAATTTATGTTGCTTAAGTTTGCTGAGTAGCTATGCATGACGTGCATGGCTATTTGTCCTGATGCATTCAGGGGTTTAGCTGGGATTTTAAAAAGTCTGAGGTCAGACAATTTTGACAGTAAACCAAAAATACTGGATTTTTCGTTTTCTGTTTTCTATAGATTTTAAGTCATTAGAATGTTTCCACAATGCAGAAAAATAAAGAATCCTTAAAATGGAAAAATAGAATATATCTTTCATGTCATTGCACATTTACGTTGTATATCGAAAATAAACCTCATAAACCTCTAAATTGTCAAAATATAAATACAAAGGACATGACCACTGTGTCCTAAATGGTGGCCCAGAGTGTATTACACTATTTAATGATTGCTTTGGCTCAGTTTCACTGTGTAAACCTCTCAGTGCAGACAGCCATATTAACTTCCAACCCTAGACCTCTTCATCCATATTTGCAAAAAGCATCAAATATTAGCTGAGTAAAACTAAAGTTTTCAAACACTTGTGTTACTCTACACTATTTCCAGTTTCTGAATTTTGCATGAGTTGCACATTTTTCTCATTACTACTGGTATAATCTTGAAATTAGGACTGCATTGTTTTGATGAGCATTAGTCGCTGTTTGACTGCAAGATCTGACAATGACAATTTTATTTCAAAATGTAACAATGATTAAAATTCAGTAATGCACACACAATGTTAGATGATGGGTGATGTAATTAATATGATGAAGATGTTTTAATTTTATGATGTTACAACTAAGCTGGTTTCATATTGTGTCAGAAATTTTGAATATTTAAATTCTTTTGGGAAGACTGAACCAAAGCCATTGAAAAAACAATGTATTGCAACATTTGTGACTGACATTGAGGTGACAGTGACAGCTAACATTTCAGAATCTGAAATCATTTGATTCTAATTTGTTTTGGCAAAAATAACGTTAACAGATTTTCAGAGGATAAACACTGGACACATAAAACTGCATCCTAAATGTGGATGTGGAGACAGTCCACTGGGTGTATCATGTTTAACTTGACTGTGCAGCAAGTCAAGCAAACACTAGTACACTGGCATCGCGAGCGAGCAACCTACCTTAACTGAGAGGGAACGAAAACTCTAAATGAGTGACAGCTCCACTAGCCAATCACATTTCGTTTGGCCAAGGCTCTTTAAAGCTTCCGCTAATGGCTTTTGTCTGAAGGCGGGGAGGAGTTGGCTCGGTTTAGGCTGCTGGTTAGCAACAAACAGAAGGTTACGAGTTTGAAAAATCGGATTGTTTTATCGCCGGACGGGCTTTGCGGTCACGGGAGCGGCATGAACTATGTCGGGTTTCTAACCGGAGCTTGTTGGCTCGCTTTTGAGAGGACCCGGTGGTGATTTATAACAATTTCGGGCTGATCGCGGAGACAACCTCGCTTTTAGGTCGTTGGAAGTGGCGATGCTGAGCTGATAGCTGCGTCATCATGTTGCTTCCGACTCGAGTTGGCGAAAAGAAATCTCAAGTTAACGCCGGAGGTGAGGCTGCCCGTCGCCATCCAGCCCCGGAGGCCACTCCCGACCCCTGAAGTGGATGGAAGACGGGCTGCTGGTGAGAGGTTGACGGTGAAAGCCTGCGTGCGCGGTTGCTGTGAAACTGGTGACTTTACATCACTTGGCTCGGCGTTATTGGCGCGTTACTCTCCCTGGCTGAATTTATTATCCACACTTGGATGGACAGTCAAACATTTCTGTTGACGTTGCGTAACGTTACAAACCACGACATTGTACAGAAATATGACCGAACGTCTCTCAAACAGAAAGTGTAACTATGGTAAAACATTTTTAGGGATGTTAGTCGCAAGTGTTTGGATAGTGGGAAGTGATGCATCCATTGACAGCTAGGGTACGAAGCAGGACCCTACAGTGAAATGCTCCTGACCCCCATCTGGTTGTTGAGGAAAAACAAGCCTTTGTAAGCCATAATGAGAGACGTTACGGTTAATTTTAGCTAGCTGACACGAGCGAGCGGACGGCTACAGAGCCAGGCTATTAGTAGGGAGTTGAGTGGTTGTTGGGGTTCATTGTTTGGTTTGGGGTCTGTTGTTTGCTGTCACCGCATCCACGTGGACTTTATCTCGGGACGGTGGGTAAAGTTTTGGCTCGCAGATCCCCGTTGTGACGCACAGGGGGTGACCCGGTCCGGGCTAAAGAGGGAGTGTGTGACTACTTCACAGAAGAACAGGCTTTCACAGACTAGGATAAAGTTTTTTTTTTACACTTCAGAATATAAAACCGGTTAAAATGGCCAGCAGTTTCACCCACACCAAAACTCACTACGCGAACGCTGAGACGTTTTGTCCGTCCAAAACCTGGTCGGATGGAGACCGGGAGAGATCCGGGGATGTGGAGTCAGTCGGGAACTCTCTAGGGCGTGGACTCCCCGCACGCCGGTCGCCCAACTTTGAGATGATAGACGGACTGCTGTACCGCAAGAAGCTGGAGAGGGGCTTTATCAACTACCGGGAGGTTTTGGATGATGACCGGAGACACGAGGCCATCTCCACCTTTCACCGGCGGCGCGCTGGCCAGCGCCACCTCTCCCTGGAGGAGACCTACAAATTCGTGGCTGAAAACTACTGGTGGGAAGGGTATGAACATCACTATTTTCCTATTTGCTCTGTATTTTTAGGAAGCATAGGCATGTTTGAAACAGAAACACACTACTGATTGATTGAATCTAAGATGAAGCAATTTACTCAGAACACGAACGATGGCAGTGGCTTTTGTTATTGAATTGAAACAATACATTTCATCCTGTGTCTTTCATCAGGATCAAAAACCAATACTGCAAGTGTTGCTTGAGTATCAAGCCTTTAAGAGTATTGTTTTTCTCAGTGCATCTTTGAAGTTGGACTAGAAATCCTTCCTTGTCTTATTTTTTTATTTATTCTCATCTTTGCATAACTGTTCTCTTCACAGGGATGTACTTCCAGATCAGAGACTTTGTCCTAAGCTGTCAAGAGTGTCAGAGCCAGCGCACCAAGAAAACAGAGGTAAGGTTAAGCCAGAGTCACAGAGGCTGATCAGACGAGCAGCTAAAGGACAAGTCTTTATCCATGCTTCATTTTTTTCTGAGTCTCACATGTTTGAATTCACACTTTCTCACTCTCATTCTCACTTAATCTCACTCTCATTCTCACTTAATCTCACTCTCACAGTTGTCTCCTGTAAGTTCTTTGTCTCACATTAAATTCTGATAATTAAGAGCTCTTATCTGTTTCTGTCAGGGGCTGGGTGGCAGAGGATGTGTCACAAAAACGATGGCGTCACACAGCACCGACATGCTGAGCAAGCTGAGGAGTCAACGGGAGGCGGGGCTCTTCTGCGACATCACCCTGCGGACGAACGGCCGATCCTACTCGGCCCACAGAGCTGTTCTGGCCGCCGTCAGCGATCACTTCCAGGAAATCTTCACAGAGATGGACTCAAACATGAAAGCAGACATAGATCTCACTGGTAAGAACAGATACCTAGGAGTCGAAATGACACAAGAAAACCTCACTTCGCTGTGCTCAGTTTAGTGGGCTAGATGTGCCTTTAGATGAGTTAGTCTAGCCGCAAGCAAAAAAACACTGCATTTGGGCATATAGCAGTTTGTCATCAACTTGTAAGTCACTATTTCCAATCTAAACATTAGGAAATGTTCATCGAAGTACTACCAAATACTTTTTGTAACCTTACAAAACCGACATTCCACAGTTCACACCCACTTCATGCAGCAATTTGCCTTGTGTGCAGAGGTGAGGAAGTGAGTAGGGTTTTAACTTTTCTCTCCAGGCCTTCTTTTTTCATTCTCTACATACCTATAGAGTTACAAAATGGTGGTGGTGGTGGGGCTGGCTCCGGAAGTGGTTTTCCCCATTCTGTATTCCCATTTAATTTTTTCCCCCAGTAAATTAAATCCTTCATGTTACCATAAATACTATAGAGCCCCTGACCCTCTGGCATTGTTGTTGTGGAGAAAAAGCCAATCAGAGGTGCAAAGCGGAGCGATGGGGAATTCAAAACACTTCTTTGTCGCAATTGTTAACAAAATGCACTGCCATAGCTGCTAAATTTTATGAAAGTTGTTACTTTTCTCAACACCATAATCTTTAGCTCTTGCCCCCAGTAACAGATCATGTGACATAATTTTAAGATTAGTGATTGGATATTTCTTGCCAAAATACACCTGAATAATTTTATGTACACAAGCTTGCACCTTTGAATTTTTTTTATCAATGAACCTGATATTTTGTATCATAGTCATTAACCTTTTGGACAGATGATTTTAACAGGAGAATTTTATGTTGATCTAAGCCGCAGAAGTGATCTAACTGTAAGTCACATAACATTGTCTAAATGAATGGGACTTTTACTTCCAGAACCAACCGGAAATAGTTCCTCCCAATTCACAAGTCTATTTCTGTCAATTTTTGTGTGCAACACTGAATTCTTTCCTGGACAGACTGTCTGTCTATCACCATATTTAGACAGTATTTTCTGCCGGGGTTGTTACCCCGGGGTGGGGTTGTTACCCCACCTTCATGTGTGGTCATTCAGATCTACTATAACCACTCTTGCCATCTGACATAATCTGATAAGGCGTCATACAAACTAGTTCTTTTCCAGGATAAATCTTTATTTTGTCATTGGTTAGTCTCCAAAATACATAGTTCATCATTTTTTCCATAAAATGCCAAGAAAAATATAAAATGTCCATCATAATTTCTCAGAGTCTGGATGACATATATATGAGAAACCAGCAAATGTTTGGAATCTTTGCTTGAAAAATGGTTTAAATAAACAGTTGCTTATTCATTTTCTGTTGATCAACTAAATGATTAATTGACAAATTGATGCAGCTGTAGTTAATGGTCAATTTAATTAAGTAGTGCTTAAACAGTGATTAATATACAAAGACAGGATTGAAACGGATTGATTGATTACCTTCTGTAGGAGCTTTTCCATTGGTCCAGATGTTCATATATTTACTCATTTACCAGTGACTTGTGAATGACTGAATGCAAAGATCCAGTAAACACATGATCACGTGATATTTTCTGACTTTATGAGTTCACAAGGTTCATTTATTATGTTTCAAACAGTGGTTTGTAGGAAACTAAGAGTTGCACTGGTCATGTCAAGCTGTTCAGACCAAGGGAGGTTGCATTTCAAAGACCTTTTGAAACCAGATCAGGTTGTGATGTATTCTGTCTAGAAATCTTTAGTTGGAGGATCCAGACCCTAAACTGGGACACAGCCACAGTCTGTCCTCTCATTTACTTACGTTTTTGATGTTTGTCTTCAGATGGGAGCAGAAGTGTCCGTGATTAAAGCAGTTATTATATTGTCTCTTAGTCTCCACCGCCATGTGTCCACTTTGCTGCCACTCTTCCTGTCATCTCTCTGATCCTATTTACACAGAGCTGCTTTCATCTCCGTCATCTCACTCACTGCTTGACCAGAGTTCAGCATATCTAATTAAAGACTCTTTTTTTCCCCTCAGGTTTCAGTGAGGATAGCCTTCTATCGCTGCTGGATTTCTCCTACTCCTCAACTCTGTGCGTTCGTCAGGAGGACCTACCTGAAGTCATCGCCATGGCCCGCCACCTGGGCATGTGGCCTGCAGTGGAAGCCTGCTCTGCTCTCATGAAGGAGCAGGAACAGCAACTCCGACCTGGCAAGAGCTTTACCTCAGCCTGTGCAGGTACATGCCACGAGCGTCACCACCAGCAAAGGGAAAACAAAAGGAAAAAAGTTTTGGGACTAGAGGACAACATGAACGACAACTTCAGTCTAATGCTGGATGCATCAGATGAGTCTTTAGAGGAGAGTCCCAGGCGCAATTTGCGCAGAGTGGCAAGACCCCAAGGTCATAACTGCCTCCCTGTGAGTCCCTCACACAGAATGAAGCTCATGGACTTCAAATCTCCCTCTTCCAAGAAAGCTACTATACCTCGACACACCATAGGCAATCTTCAGTCACAGAACTACTCACCCATACCTCCATCAAACACCCGTCTTCTCCGCTCCTCTCCTGGAGCTGCCAAGGAGGTTCAGAGGTTGCTGCCAATGACAGAGAGCCCACGACGCAACCGAAAGCCTCACCCCATTACTCGGCTCTCATGCACCTCAAGATCAAGGCCCAGCGCAGCTTGCAGCCCCATGAGGGTGAAGCAGGAAGTAGAGGAGGTTGGGGAAGATGAAGAGGATTATGCAAGAGCACAGGAGAAGTACAAGTTGATGAATGTTCTGGGGCTACAGAGGACTGCTCTCCTTCCCAGACCAGAAGATCTGATCGGGTGGAGACAAAAGAAGCGACTTAGGAAGCTGAAGGCCAACAACTATTCACTTACCAAGCGGCGGAAACCCCGCCCCACATCCCCAGGGCTACCATATGGGGATGTGACTCTGTCACTTCCCCTCTGTAACCCTGTTAACACTCGTCTCCTCAACAAGTCAGTGAAGGCCAAGCCTGTGGGCCCAGTGAGCACCGAGCAGATTACAGCAAAGAGGCCAAAGACCGTACTGAGACATGTCCCCCCAAGCGACAGGAGCATGCGAAGTAAAGGTGTGTTACCAGACATGTTCCAACCTGCGTCCAGGCCTTCCTTCGGAGGGAGAGAACTCAGGCGGTCAGTGAGGAAGGGTGACGGTGCTCACCTTCCTGCCCAGCAGCCTCTACGACGTAGCACCAACAAACCTCTTGTGAGAAACACAGTCAGGATCAAATCAGAACCAGCTGAATACTCTATCTCAGGTCTCTCTCTTTCATCAGACAGTCATCTTGGCCACACAACTCAGAGATCCCCGCCTTCACAGAGGGCCAGAAATAAAGTCACTGCAGAGACGGTCAAAACACTGCGTTACAACAGCAGCCGACCAGCAACAAAGGCCAAGCTTAAGCGGGGCTCCGCTAGAGAGGTGGAGAAGACCAAGTGTAAGCCCAGGGAGGAGGGGAAGAAAGTGGGGAGCCAGGGGCTGAAGGGGGTCATGGACACTAAACTGAGAGTGAACGATAATGAACCTAGTGGGCTCCAGTTTTCAGAGCATGGACCACCACCGTCCATCTACAGCCACCCTCTGTACAAAGTCATTAAAGAGGAGCCAGCAGAGCCGGTGCCAGTTGTTGGACCTTTCCCTGATCCTCCCTCACCAGACCTGGGCAAACGCCAGAGCAAGCCCCCCATCAAATTACTGGATTCAGGCTTTCTATTCAGTTTCTGTCGGCCAGCAGGGGGGCCCATGGCAGTACTGAAGAAAGAGGAGGAGAGCGTGGATATCTGCTTGACGCGCTCTGTGTCACAAGTTGGGGAGAAATTTGGAGATGAAGAGCCCCCCCACAGGGCACTGAGGGCCAGAGGGCCGCCCACCCTGCCTGTGGTTAAGAGGGAGAGGGAGGAGAGGAAAGTGACCCAAAACAGGGTTCAAAAACCCAGGGGAAAAACTCGAAACAATACCCTTCATCTGCCCAAATCTGCTGGGTCCAAGGCCACACGGGCCATGCCAAAGGTACCTAATAGGGTAGGTGGTGTTGTATGATATGACTATAAAACCATCTAGGAATGGGCACACTGTAGGAAATCATTAGTGTCACCTTCTTAAATTTATAACTACAGGTTTTCTTTAGGATATCACAGTTGATATAATAATATAATTGAGGCACGGAGTCTGAGAATTCCATACATTACTTAGACATATTATTACAAAATAGTTGTCAACTCATCCATAATTTTCTTTTCCCCCCTAACTCTCCAGCAACAAGGTAAAGTCCTCACTCTGAGCAGCAGGAACTGCATCGTGCTGGATGCCGTGCGACGGGCGCGGCTAAAACAGCTTCGGGGGCCTCGTAGTCAAGCACCTAAAGTCCCAAAGGCAGCCCACGCGTGTCTGCAGTGCTCTGCCTCCTACAGGGACTGTGATGCTCTAATCATGCATCGCCTCAGGCATATCGAGGGCAAGCACTGGCCCTGTCCGGTAAGCACTGACTTTCCTACACAACCTAGAACCGCACGACTCTTGAGTAGAGTTGAGATAATTCATAAAGGACTGTGATGCAGGACGCCAAAAGTCTGCAAATGTCTTAGTCCCATCAAACATTATACCGGCTATTTAAAGTGAAGTGTTACATGGTGCATTCACACCTGTGGTTTGATTCATTTACTCCAGACCAAGTAACTGTTGTCTCTTAGTTTTGTTCCAGTTTGTGTTCACACTGAGTCTGTCCAAGCAAACCAAGAGCTGTACATACAAAGTTATATGAACGGACAGGAAGCTCAGAGTCACGCTGCTTCATTAGTGCTACATGAACCCATGTGGGGAAGTCAAATTCCTGTGACTGACGACAGGCCTTGCTGCACTTCACTGCACTTTATGGCTTTATTTATCTTCTTTGATGTCACATTATGAGCAGTAATAGTCAAGACTGTAACTTTAACTCGTCATAAATAAGTGATGATGAACAGACGGAAACAGTGCAGTCTCTTGACACTCATGGCTATAATTCCTGGTCCTGACAGTATGGCATCACAACTATATCATCAGTGTAGATCAAAGCTTCTGCCTTGTCGTTCTCTGGTCATTTCCACACTGTTAATGGTCTGTTTTACCCACCCTGCACTCTGTAGCTCTGCAGTAAGACGTTCTTTCGACTAAGGAATGTACGGAACCACATTCGCACCCATGACCCCAAGTTGTACAAATGCCGGAGCTGCATCATTTCCGGTTCCTGAAGCAGCCAGAGGGGTCTGCTCAGGCAGCAAAACTGGGGTAGGTGAAAGTGACCCCTTACAAGCCAGAGCTGCGCTTAACTGAATAGCTAATATGTTTCGTGTTCGGTTTGCACATCTGTCATCTTTTGTGTTTTTTGTTGAAAGGAGGAGAGGAGTATTTTCCTTTCACTCTATAAATATCTTGCAGAAGGAACTGTCAATAGACTACTATGCAATGTGATCACATGTGTTCAATACCTGCATTGATTTTCTTTAGAGCCTGTTTTTTAATGCTAATGTTTATTTTCCAGGATGAAGGCTGTCAGTGTCTGACACCAGCGAACAGAACAGAAACCAGAGGCACATGATCGATCAGCAGCTTGTACATAATGCATCCGTAACACACAAGCACAACGGTCTGTGGAAAGGCATAATTACTCTGATTTCTAATCATTGCCGTCGTCAGTGATTGCTAATGTTATTTAAATAACCAAACCGAGGTTGCTGTTCCTGTTTGCGTTTCCATAGCTACAGAAGGTTAAACTTGAACATTACTCTCAGGGGGCGGGGGAATGTGATGCCACGGTATAAAGTGATATAACATCACAGTTGTGTATAAAATGAGATGTAAAGTGATTGTTATAACTATTACTGCTACTTATTGTTATCATTATTTTTCTATGTATAGATGAATTTTGAGTGCACTTATATCATAGCTTATGTTGTAAACCTAAGAAGTGGTAATGGAATTGAAGGTTTGGCGTCCACGGCAGGAATACTTGAAGTGTTGGAGGGAATACTTGAAGTTAGAGGGGATCATAGGAGTGAGATCGTTTGGTGTATCGGTGGGTCTTTGTCCTTTCTTGTGCTAACTTTTAAATGATTTGACTAGTCTCTCCCTCCTTTCGAATTGCTAGTCTCACATAGTCCATGAGTCGGGGATTTGACTCAGGGCTGGTATGGTGACATCACTGCATGTGCATTTTGCAGGCCATTTGTCGTCCACTGTCTTTTCTAAGGCTGCCAATTTTAAAAAGGGAAACGTGTCTCGTTTTTAATGTGAATTTCTGAATAGTAACACAGCTGTGTCATTACTGATGTTTTATTGAACTTTTCTTCCACTTCAATCGAAAACACTTGTCCTACTTCAAATTCCCCTCCTACCGAGTAAATGCAATGTGTGCACATAAAGAGATGTTTCTTTCACAAATTGATTTTAGAAGTAAATGAGCTGTCTCTCGCTATCTGTTAAAAGACTGAATAAATTTTTGCCTTTTATATCCTGTTATTCTTGCTTTAATTCTAGATATATTTGTTATGTACTGCATAACTGACAGAAACAAATACTATTCTAGCCAGTGAGAAATGTCTTGACTATTAAATGAGCATTGTTTTCATGAGTCAAACTATATACATATTATATAGAGCTGGGGGAGTTATTTTCCTAAAGGCAAATTTGTAGTAAAATTGGCTCTGTCACAAAACAATAGGCTTTTGTTGCCTAGGAAGTAGTGTACCTTTGTTCCTAACTTCTCTTTATTTTATACTAGTAATAGGTGGGTTTTTCACTATTAACATTTCATACACAAAATGATAAATCAAGAAAATATTATGTAAATGCAGCCCACACATGAAGATATTTGTCAGGGGGAGGGCTGCAACTAACAATTATTTTCATTATTGATTAATCTGCTGACTATTTTCTGAACGGATTATTTGTTTTGTCCATAAAATATTTGATATTTGTGAGAGGTCTATTTCAGTTTCCCAGAGCTCTGGGTGATGTCCTATAAATATCTTGTTTTGTTTCATCAACAGTCTAAAATAATTTACAGCTATATAACAGCTCATTAAATGTGAGTAAATCTCACATTTCAGGAGCTGGAACTGGCAAGTTCTGCAGGAAAATTGAAGCAATTATTAGATTATCGAAACAGTCACCAATTAAGTTTCTGTTTGACCAATCAATCAATCGACTAATCGTTTCAGCTCTAATCTGGAGAGAATTAAGTTTTCATGCAGAATATTAACCATATGAATCTTTATGGTACTTGCCCTCCTAAAGTGTAGTGGGGCTGATGGGAGAGACTGGACTGTTTGAGGCATGTGGAGTGGGTTCTGCACTGAATTCAGCCAGTCAGGGGGAGGAGTTCTGTCTGGGCATGGTGTGATCCAAGAGGAATGAGGAAGAGCTTTGCACATGAATCAAGTTTTAGCATCCTCTCTGACTGACTCATCTGCAGTAAAAATGGAGGTCTTTGTATTACGACGTGTTGTGCAGTAAAACAAAATGATTTATGGACTTTGGTTCAGCTGAGTTAAGATGAACCTTTGATCAGTTGTAGCAGTTGGAGTTATTTGACCATTGAGACAATAAATTGGACAGTTCCACAGAAAATGTACAACTGGTTGGCATAACTAATAATATTAGGATACAACAAAGACCAACAATAGTAACACACATGCATTACAAAAACAAAATGATTTACAAATTAACAAGATCAAATCAGGCATGGTTTCAATGAAGCAGTGGTACATGTTCAGTGAGGCAATCAAGGCAAATGTTAAATATGGAAATAAAACACATCAAATGTGTGAAATAAGTTTATTTGAGGCAAGTGTGCAGGCGTGCCTTGAAAAATGAATTCTTATTTCAGATATAAATCACATGTACAAGGCAGGAGATGACAGAGTACAAGGCACATTTGCATTGTGCTCTGTTCTCATTAAAATCAGCATAATAAGAAAACGTGAGGATGGAAAGGACATATGCAGACAAATTGAACAAATTAATAAAGAGTATAATATAGATATGACCAGGTCAGAAAAAGTGCAGTAATATATATGGTTCAGATAAATCCAAACATGAGCTTGGGAAAAGAAGATCAGGATGGATCGTATAAACAATGCAGACACCCAAAACCGACAGAGACTGGCTGTTTGGAGACGGATTCAATGTACTGTCGGTATGAAAGAGCATTTAAAGTAGGGGTGAACTGAAGGCTGAAGGTGCTGCTTGGGGTAATAGCTCATTATAGAGGGTGGGAGGTGTTGTCCCAGATGGAGTTCAAGTTAAATCTCATCTTCCCTCACGGACTGTCTCTGCACTGTGCAGTCTTTACCTTTTAGCTTATTTCACCTGCTTCTTTATGGTGAGAGGTTAGTCTCATTGCTTGAGTAAAAATGCATGATTCATGAATACATAAATGAATTAATGTCAAGTAGTCTACATATATTCTACCAGCTTCAAGTAACACTTCCTTTAAAAACACCTCTTGTGCAGTTTAAGCTAAAAGCAAATTGTATGGCATGAATAGAATTTGCATACTGTTCTTTGCTACCACAATAAATTTTATTTCAATGTTACTGCAAAACATTCACATTAGTCAGATTGTCATCATGTGTGAGAACAAGATCCGACTGATCAACAAATTGCAAAACTGCATGAAAACTATTGGGTTAGCAGAGAACAGTGCAAATTCTGCTTTATCATTACATTTGCCTGCTTGGTTCAGCACTTGATGGAGAAGTTTCTTTGGATTTGTGTACTTTTTTTATAACCTCTTTTTAAATGTTTTCCCTTTTTTTCACTCATTTAGAGATGATCAAATCCACACGCACAAGTCACAGGTTAATATATATAATGTTGGAGTTTTGAGAATTGTTAAATGTCCTCAGATGAACAAATGCATTTTGTGTTTTGTGGCTCTGTAAATAAATGCAACCAAAAATTGCTTTTTCTAAATTTATATTCACAGAAAGAAATAAAAAGACATGTTCCAAGAAATAGTGTATGTACAGCCTGGAAATGCATATGTTGAATACTTGACATTTCTATTAGTTAGGTTGCATTTGTTTGTGGATAGGAGAATGGATTCACAGTTGGTCATGCAAATTTGTAAATTTTCTTTTTAATTTTTGGTTTTGAAATAACCACTCTCACCAATACTGAGACTACACACACACACACACACACACACACACGCACACACACACACACACACACACACAACACACAGCGCAAAGGACATATGCTGAAACCTGAACTGTTCTGCAGCTGAATCTAGCTCTCACAGACAGAGGGGTCTAGTCAAAGGGGAATTTTTCAGCAGAGAAATCTCACTGTTGTATTTGCCATAGTGAGTACATCCATCAGACTGGACAGATCTTTGTTCAGTCTGCCATCGTGATATACATTGATATTTCTCATGACTTTTCAGTGTTCCTTATTCAGGTTTCGCTGCTAATGCATCCAACACCAAAACAAAAACATATGATTCTTTCTTCTTATTACCATTTCTTTTTTTTTGGAGAGGGAAGGGTTGGTGTTTCAAGTGAATAAATAGTGCTGCCCAGTGCTGTGAACTGGTGCTTATCCAATTTCAAGTCCTCTGTCGAGCTCCTCTGGAAGAAAAAAACCCCCATGTGTTGCTTCATTAAACCAGCAGTACCCAAACTCAACACTAGATGACAGCCTACACTAGTTGATAACAATGGCTGCTTGGTAACAATAAGACTCATGCAAAATGGTTCCAGCCATATCAAACCCAACCTCTAGAAACCTCAAGACAACCCCTAATGTGGAGTATCTCAGAGTGGGGGAAAAATGAGAAGCGCATGGTTATTTTGTGAGACAAAACCTTTGCACGACTTCTACCTGGGCATAAAAATAGAAATTACCTTTGTACTCTCACAGTTAATTATCCATTAAAGCAGACATCATATTTATAATATTAATAATAAAAATATTTTAAAAAAGGTTGCTGATTGGTTTTAACTCTTAACTCCTCCGTGAAGGTTAACTCTGAGTGACCCCATTTGTGAGTTGTGACTTAGGATAAACTGTCCTTGATTTTCCGAAAAGGAGTAAACAGTATCACATGTATATCACTACCTGTTTGTAATTAAGACTCAGACTAATAATAGTGTGCTGGCACTTGCTTTAATGAATTTAAAAAGCCAAAAAGAAAGTATGTTTATGTTAACCTCACAATACCATTAGCCTCAGTATCTGTTGCAGCTTATTATAGAGTAAAATTCTCAGTGTCTTCACACTGCAGCATTATTCAGGGGCCTCAGTATACTTTTTCAGACTCATAACCAGCAGGGCTTACTTAGGTTACCCTTGTCCCACCAGCGACTGCACATGTAGGCTTATGTGAGTTTAGGGCTCCATGGAGAGTACGCCCAGGAACAGCTGACAATTTATGCTAGTGGGGCCCCCACATTCTCAGAGAGAAGAGAGAGGAGAGAGAGAGAGAGAGAGAGAGAGAGAGAGAAGAGGGGGAGGGAAGAGGGAGGAATGGGGGAGAAGGAGAGAGGAGGGAGAAGAAGGGGGGTGGGGCCGGGGATGGAGAGGGTGGAAAGGGTAAGGAGTGAGGACGGGTGGGAGCAGAGCAGACCTGGGGTTGAAGGAGTAAGAGAAAGAGAGAGTGAGAGAGAGAGAAAGAAGAAAATAAAGGGGGGGGGAGAAGGAATGGGAGGCTGTCTTGTTTGTAGCTTGTCAGCAATTGCTTGAGACAAGCTTCCCCTCCATGTGTGAAAGCTACTTGGCAGGAATGCTTGGGCTGTACCAAGTGCTGCCAGGCGAGAGGGGGGTTCCACAAGAGGAACAGACCCGGATTGAGGAGCCAGTGTGTGGCTGAAGTAATCCTTCGTTGGTGTCGGCTCTTTGATGTTGTATCTTTGTGGATGTGTGTGTGTGTGTGTGTGTGTGTGTGTGTGTGTGTGGGGAGAGAGAGAGGAGGGAGGGAGCAGTGTGTGGGTGTGAATGGGGCTGGAGAGAGCGTTCTGTATGGATATGTCCTCTCTCTCCCCAGCAGCAACAAAAGAGAGGGAATGAGACACCCCCCACCCCCCACCCCCTACCACCACCCCCACCACCCCCCACCCCGGCTCTCAAGAGAAAAAAAGCAAAAAAAAAAAAAAAAGAAGATGATGAAACCTGAAGTGGTCCTGCGGTGTGAATTTTGTGTGCGTGTGTGTGTATGTACACACCCAGATGCTCATATGTGCATCTGCATATTTGTCTGTGTGTGTTTCCGCATGCATGCCAGTGTTAATAGTTTCTCCAATTTAATCTGTTTACTAACAATCTGTGTGTATCCTGTTTGAGCTATGTATGTATATGTGTGTGTGTGTGTGTGTGTTTTTCAAGCCCTGGCTGTGGGTGGGTTTCTGCATGCAATTGTCCCTGTGTGTTTCAGTGTGGTCATGTTATGTGTTTTCTCCCCAGTAGGGGCTGTTATTGTCTTAAGAATGTGTGTGTGTGTGTGTGTGTGTGTGTGTGTGTGTGTGTGTGTATGCGTATGTGCATGAGGTCAATCTCCAGTAGCCTGTTGCTTTCTGCCTCTCACTGCTCTCAGCTCTGCATCAGGAGGAATGCAGACTGAAATGGATTCCTGCAGGATTCCTCTTCTCTGGCTTCATTATTCCCACTGCCGCTCTGAACAAACACACAGAAAACACACACACACACACACTCGCATGCACAAACATACACACACATTTCAGCTGGTCTGCTGTCACAAAGCGGAGGATCCTACAACGCAAACTTACCCCGATCTTAATGATGAACACACAACAGGCAGTTTACTCTTCTCTTCCCAAAACTTGGAACAACTTTCTCCTCTAAATAACTGAACTACAACTCTTCCCTTCATCTCCTCCCATTTTCCCTGCTTTCACACATTCCCCCCTATCTTTTTCTCTCACAAATGCATACACTCTGCTGTTGGCAGTCACAGAGTTTTATTTCCTCTCTCTTCCTTTGTGTGTGTGTGGGGAAAAGCAGTAAAGTTTGAGAACGTCCAGTCAGCAGCTACCAAAGAGCAGCAGCTTCTACGTTACACAAGGAACTGAAAGCTCTTCTCATCCTTTCACCCCCACTCATCAACTGTTTCCAGGGCTTGTGGCAAAAAATGGAAAAAAAATGAAGGCAAGGCCAAGAAATGGGATGCAATTTTAAAATGAATTAGGCCGTGAATAATTTTCAGGATGTCAAAATGTATTGGGGTGAAGGCGTTTATGTAATTGGAGCACTTGGTTCACTGGTATACAGCTTAAGAGAGGAAATTCTTTATTAGGACTGGAATGCGGCACAACACACACAACTCATGATGAATACACACGCAAATTCACAGACTTACATCTTCATTTTGTGCGTGTATTTGTTGGCGCACACCTACGCCAACACCTGAGTGATGTGGTTGCTGTGCTGACCTCATTTACATGTCCTCTTGAGGTGGTGTACTGTAAAGAGGAGAGGAGATGAAGGGTAAGAAAGGGAAGGAGAAGGAGAAGGAGAAGTGAGGAGAGGAAAAAAGGGAGGAGGGAGGAAAGGAAAGGAAAGAGGAAAAGAGGAGGGAGAAGACAGGAAAAGATGGAAGAGGACAGGAGTGGAGAAGGGAGGAAAATAGAGATAAGACAAAAGGAGAAAGAAGAGGGGGAAAGAGAAGAGACGGAGAGGAGAGGAGATAAGAGGTAATAAGAGGAAAGAGGAGGAGTGGGTGAATGCTTAGTGAAGAAGTGATGATGAAAAGAAGAGTTGCGCAGTGTAACATGAGGTAAGAATGCCGGTGAGGAGAGGCTGAAGGAAGAGGATGAGGAAATAAGGCAGAGAAAGGAGAGCGAGGGAAGGTTAGGGGGGAGAAGGAAGAAGAGATGATGAAGAGGGGGAGAGGTAAAAACGAAGGGGAGGAAAGGGTAAAGGAAGAGGGAGGGAAGGGGGAGGAAATAAGGCAGGGAAAGAGGAAGCAAGGGAGGGCATTTGGGGAGGAGAAATAGATGGGGTGTAAAAGGGTAGATGAAAGAGAGGGAAAGTTGAAAGGTAAAGGGGGCGGAGAAATGAATGAAAACTGTGGCGGAGCAAGGCAGGGATGGAGAGAGGGGAGGGGAGGCTGATGGAGGAGGGAGGGAGGGAGTGAAGGGAAAGGGAGGAGGGTTGATCTCTGGGGTTTGAAGCACATTAGTATTCATGGGGAAGAGGAGGCCACAGACAGGAGAGAAACAGAGGGACCAGACTGAGAGCAGCACACACACACACATAAATACACTCACACTGCATGTAAGCAAGCGCTCACACATTTCTCGGTATATGTGCCCACACACACACACACACACATCACTTGCATGTTTTGTGGATGTAGATGCTACAGAGGACCTAACCACTCCTTGCGCAGATACACACACACACAAAAGCGGAGACAATTACGCTCCATCTTGTCTAATATCTCCAGGTTGCACACATTAATGTGCGTATGGGCCCTGCAAATCCTCCCAGGAGATGGTTTAGTGGTTGAGGCCTCTGAAACCGCATGCACCCCTGCTGGCCTCAGATCGAATCCCGCTTCAGAAGCGTCTCTCCTGTGTTTTCACCGCTTCGCATCCCATTCCTTCCCTCCCACTCTGTCAATAAAAGAACACACCGGAGGGCTGCAGATGACGTCTGCCTGCTTTGCTTTTTCCTTTTTAAAAAAGAAGACCTTAACTGCTACTGTATACCTTGTGGACGCGGAGAGGAGTGGTGGAGTGCAGGTGACTCATTTCACTGTGGGAGAGGAGAGCTGGACTGAGCTCTGGGGAGAGGGTGGAAGACAGAAAAGATTCCTATCGTGTTGGAGGCCACTTGCAAAACACCGCTGACGGTGGCAGGAGGAGAGCAGAGAGAGGGAAGAGGAGGTGGAGGGAGAAGCGGCAACACTCTCTGGGTGTTCTATTCTTAGTCTCTCTCTCCTCAGACTTTGGGTGTATGTGTGTGTGTGTGTGTGTGTGTGTGTGTGTGTGTGTGTGTGTGTGTGTGTGCACGCAAGCATGTGTGGGCGGGCAGGTGGTGTACAGCTGACAGTTGATTTGCTGTGACACCAGACACACTGGCTGCCTTGGACTCCCGTGGCCTAGATATCAGAGTCTCCTGGAAGCCCCTCACACTCTATTTCACACACACACACCCATGCATGGTCACAAACACACACACTTAATCACATGCACACGCTCATCTGTGTCACTCTCTTTTCTTTCCTTCTCTTTTTGCCCCTCTCTTTTCACTTAGACCTACATATCATTTTCTGATTGGCAAGCAGGTGGTCTCTACTGAATGTTCGGGGGGGACGACTTAGCCTCGCATAGATAACACCAACAGCAAAGCAGCAGGCGAGAGGAGCCAGAGAGAGGAAAAGGGGAGCTGGGCGAGAGAGAAGCAGAGAAACTGACGATGAGAAGGATAAATAGAATAAGAAACGAGTAAAAGGGAGAAAAAAGAGAAGGAAAGGAGTGACAGAGTGCAGGAAGCCAAAAGAGGGAGGGAGATGGAGTGAGAGGGAAGAAGAGAGTGAGATCCCATCATGTAAACAGTCTGAAGCACCGCATTGAGATGGAGGAGGCTGTTGCCATGGCGGCAGAGGCTGCATCCTTTTGTTAAAGATGTCACTCAGGGGGAATCAGGGCTAATGAGGAAGGACTTTGCGCCTGCTTGTGCGTGTGTATCTGAGTGTGCGTGCGCAAGTGTTTAGTCAATGTGTATCTGGGCAACACGGTCCACTGGTGTTCTGGAGTATTGGTGCTATAATGGTTTTCACTTCAGGAAGTAATAACGATATTTAAAAAAACAGGAATGTATGATAGTGGAAAATAGAGCTGAGAGTAGAAGAATGAGTGGGGAATTAAAAATAGAGGAGAGCTGAAGTCAAGCAGGGGTTACACACTCCATACAGAGAAATGTCAATGTCATTGGCGAGACAGTGAACTGCAGATGAATGTAGGTGTGTGTGTGTATGTGTGTGTGTCAGTATGCCAGAGTGAACTCCATTGAGACTTGAGACTTGATGTGCGTGTGTGGTTTGGGTTGGTGTGGTGTGGTGTGGTGTGGCGCTGCGCTGCGTAGGTGGTTTGTTTTCTGTGCTCTTCATCTCGCTGCAAATTAGTGAGGAATCAAAGGGAAACAGGTTTCATTTAATCCTACCCTCTCTGTCTCTCTCTGTCTTTCTTTCTTTCTCTCTTTTCCCTCTCTTGTCTCTCAGTCCTCGGCAAACAGCCTTGAGCCTCCCACAGAGTGAATGCAGACATCTGGCTGCACGTTTTCTTTCTCTTTCCATCTCTTCCTCCTCTCTGTCTTCGAACCAACACACAAGCAAACACACACACACACACACACACACACACAGAGCATTTGTTTCACTGTCAGCACTATCATCAAAGAGAGTAAGAGAGGTCTTCCCGCCATTCTTCCATTCTACTCCATTTTCCTCTCCTCACTCGTTTTTCCCTTCTCTTCCCTTCAACCCCCCCCCCCCCCCCCCCCCCCCCCCGCCGCCGCCTTTTTTCTCCCTGATCTTCCTCTCCTTCCCTCTCTTCCTCTGCCTTTATAGACAGGGATAAATAATTTGATCTGGAGGGTTTTGAAATTCCACCACTCTGAGAGGCGTGACGTTAATCTTTTATTATCTGCTCTCTCATTCTTCCTCTTCCTTTCTCTTCCATTCCTTTTTCTCCTTATCTCCCTACCAGACCTCCCCCCCCCCCCTTCTTCTGCCTCTCCCCCAGCCCGTCCTTGCAGTATTCTAATGATTCATATTTCACATCCACTGCCTTTTCATTTAGCCTGTCTACACCGCTTCAGGGACAGCTACTCACGATCTTAATTGACTGAGGAGATAGACGGGCTGGGTAGGTGGCAGAGGTAGAGCCCCCCCCCCCCAAACCACCACCTTCCCCCCAGCGTACACAACAAATGTATACGTGTGAGAGTGAAACGGAGAAGGATGCGAGCACACGTACTCTCTCCAGCATCCCAACGTTTGAACAAAAACACATCAACGCACGGGGCCTGGCATGCAGATTTGCACACTGTGGTAATTAAGCTGTCGATTTTTCTTAGGGTCAAGGGAGTGACGCAGGAGAGCAGAGAAGAAATGATGATGTGAAGCAAAGGATGCTCAGATGAGGAGAAATGAGCGGACTCACTCCCTCCCTTTCTCACCTCTCTCTCCATCTCTGCCTCCCTCTCCTCCTCTCTCTGTCTCTGAATCCCCCCCCCCCACACACACACACCTCTCAATGCACCCTCCCACAACCCATCTCTCTGTCTGTCTGTGCCTGTCTTTGATCTCAGCCTCTGTCCCACACTGCATATTAAGATGCCCAGGCCCCTGTTTGGTATTCTGAGGCGGGCACCAGGATGCCAGTCTCCATATCCTCTCCTCGCTTCTCTCTGAAAGAGAGCAAAAACCCCTCTGTCTGTCTCAAGATGCTTATCCCGCTAAATGGGTCTGAAATAGCTGGAGAACAGGGCGGGGGAGCGGTGGTGGCGGCAGGGTAGAGAAGAGGAGAGATGCGTGGAGGGGGAGAGGGCGGTAGGGGGAAGTATTAGACACACCACAGACGGGGGTGGTGGGGGGTGGGGGGAAGGGAAAGAAAAGCGGGGTAAGAGAAGCAGAGTGATGGGGCTGATTTTAGCTGAGAGGATAATTAAACGCTATTATCACAATGGGCCAGTAATACAGCCAGCTTGTACATAGAGAAGCCAGCCCTCCCATGTTTGCCTCACTAAAAGGAGGGAGGAAGGAATGAGGGAGGAGGCAGAGGAGAGGGAAGCACAGATTAATAGGCGGAGGAAGAGCAAGAGAAACAGAGAGAGATGGAGGGGGAGAGAGGGAGAGAGAGAGGGAGACGGTAAAATAGGCAAACAGAATTAGAACGGGAGAGTGAGTGGGAGAGTTTAGTGGTGGGGTGATTGCTCAGTGTTTGGGATTAGCATGACTCTCTCTCCCTCTCACCCACTCTCTCCCTCTCTCTCTCTCCATGTATCGCGCTCTTTCTTTCTTTCGTTCTCTCCCTCTCCTTCTATAAGCCCTGGGGATGGCACAGCTTTAGTTAAACTGCTCTATTAAACGGCGCCTGCTGAGAAAATCAAATTATAACTTCCTTTAATCAGTGAGTATCAGTGGCCCACACAGGAGCAGCCAGCTCTGACAGCACACACAGAGAGAGAGAGAGAGAGAGAGAGAGAGAGAGAGAGAGGGAGAAGGAGACTGTGACTGTGAGACCTGAGGGAGGCCGATATGAACCTGTCTCTCGTCTGCTTTGGTTCCCATGGCAACAAGATAGAGTGAGGGTGAATATGGGTTGTGGAATGTCTGCATCTATCGTTTCCTCTCGGTAAGCATTCATACACAAAGATAGGAGGGAAGAGGAGAATACGCTCACTGAGTCAGGGTGCTCTTCTGTTTTGGAGGCATTTGAAGGTACACATTCACTACCATTGTCATCGACGTCTGCCATCCCCTGTGAGATCTGAACATTGTTGGGAAGTAACCAAGTAACTAAGTATTGTACTCAAGTACGATTTTAATGGAGGAAAATATTGCACTTTTTATTTAACCAGATTTATTCAGATAAGATTACAAGATACAGTACGTTTCTATAGATAAAACCATTGTTCCTAACCTTTTTGACTTATGATGTCTCTCTCACACACACACACACACACAAAAAGAAAAAATCAGAGTTTCTTTTCATGTTTCCAACCCTTTCTCCCACAAATTACCTTTATACAATTCTAAATTGTTTTCCTCCTTAAGTTATTTTGGCAAATGTAAGCACTGCCTTGATGTTCACAGGCAACCTCTTGTGTTTGAGTGAATGAAGCACTATATTTATGAACTGCACCGGTGTCACAGGGAGGTGGTTGGGGTGGATGGAGGGTGTAAAAGGCACAGGACTGTAACGCCAGAGATTAGGACTCACATCCTGTGTCCAGTCTGTGGTTTGGTTTAGACAATAAAAGCCCCTTTGGTTGAGGTTGGGTTAAGTGGTTTTGGTTAAATGTTAACAATGTTGTGTCTCACGATTCAAGTCACTGTAGACTTTTTCCTGTATTGAACCATAACACCAGCTTTCCCTTAACCTTACCCAAATGCTGCGAGTGCCTAAACGTAACCATATAAAAGTTTAGTAATGCTGTAGTCAACACAAGTGGTTATTGTGTTGCATGGCCGGATATTTTAGTGGAAAACTATTTAAATACAGTATGTTGTCAATGAACATTTTACTTCAGTATCAACATTTACCAGATACGTTATTTGACGTATTTGTTCATTATATCAATAAAGAATATAATCCAGTCATTATTAGAAAATGTAATTTCTAGCAGACAGGGCTACACGTTCAAATTTCTAGGAGTTATTATTTGTTCAAATGAAGAAACATTTTAATTTAAATGAATGTTTGAGGCCCATATAGATTATATAATAAATCCAATATTTCACAAAAAAGGACAAACAAACAAAAACTCATATTTATTTAACAGGACTTTTTCCTTTCTTACCTCAATAATCCTTTCACGACCTCTCAGATTTGTCTTGTGACCCTCTGGAGGGGTTGAGCCCCTGGATAGGGAACGATTGGACCAAACTACTAAACCATACATATAGTTGTTAAAACTAGCTCCACCTTGAGCAGCTACTGGTATGGTAAAATGGTAAAATGTTACTTACACATTGCTGTATCAATAACAATCTTATAATATCAGTACTTTTACATTGATGCTTTGACATTTAGGTCAAAATATTTGTGTACTTTTACTTGGGTACGATTTTGAATCCAGGGCCTTGTGTAGTATTTTTACATTGTTGTATGGGTATTTGAGTAAGGAACCTGAACACATCTTCCACCCCAGGACTTGAGCTTAGTTTCTGTTTTCAGGCCTCAGCCATATAAACATAATGGACTCTTGCAATCATAAATCCTTCTCGTTAGGAGGCGATCTAATCGCTCTTGCCTCTGATTAGTCATTAACAGTCCAGTTAGTGAAATGGTGAGACGCAGGTGGGTGGGCAACTGCTTAGATCTCCGGGGTCTGCCTCGACTCGTTAATGATCGGTTAATTAACATTGTTTCAGTCCTCCAGCTTGTTTACACTCACCTGCCATGGGGAAGAGTCAGAAAACACTGCTGCAGGGGACAGTAAACAGAATGAGGATGGAGAAAAGACGGCTGGGCAAAAGGGCAGAAATGAGGTGAAATGATATTGAAACATATAATTTAATTCATGACAGTCTTTATGTTTCAAATCTCATTCAGAGAGAGGTGTGAGACTATACAGAAGGTGTGGACTACAGAACAGAATAGAATTAGAATAGGCCAAGTGGTAGCATCTCAGTGCATCAGCCATCATTAGGGATCTGCGAGGCAGTGCTTGTCGCTGTTACTCATAGCAACACTGCATACCATGATAATAGGCTGACTGATGATTGGTCAGGCTACCACACTCTGGTAAGTGACCTCACTGCTGTGTGAGTGAGCTCACTGTCTCAGTATTTTGATAACCCAGCCAGTCCCTCTCAGCATCGCCAACATACCTGTTAATGAACAAACAGTCACACAACCAGCCTCCACTGCTTTAGACCAACACTGGAGCCCTGAAAACACACAACCTCATCACCACACCTCCCAGTCAGACTAGTCATGTGTCTGTTTTACAGTATTCTGTTAATATTCTACATGTCAATCTGCTAGAGTTACTGTCCTTATTCATAAAAGGCATTGCAGCTCCAACCCACCACCTCATCCTTCCTGTCTGCGTCTACAGTGTAAGACTGTTTATCGAAGCTTTAAATAATGCAGATGGTAATATGATAAGTGAACAGTCAATGTTGGTGCCCTGCTTAAACACACGCTCACACATAGATGTTGCATGCACACCCACGCATGCAGGAGGCAGACAGACGAGCGTGCACACGCACAGCGTACACAGTGCAGTAAATGTGAATCTGTTTTTTCCAGTTGTTTCAGTGTAACATTGGGCAGAATCTGGATTTTGTTTTCCAGTTTCCAAAGTATTCTGGGTTAGTCATGCCAGAGAGTTGCAATGCTGGAGAGGCAGAACGTCGACCTGAAGAGCTTTGCTAGTGTGCATGTCTAATGCAACCCAGTCTGGGAATACTGCCAGTCTACTGTTACTCCACCAGTGGGGTTTATCATACACACATGCACACACCCACACACTTACACGCACGCAGATCTACAGAGGGAGGGAGTGTATGTGTGTGTGTGAGAGAGAAAGAGACAGAAAGAAAGACAGAGCTTTGTGGTGTGTCACTGATCTGTGCTAGCATGCACAAACATGTCTAACGTAGCCATGGTCTGCTTGTCAAAAGTCACAAATATGCAGCTTTCATCCCATGATTTTGTGTCCTGTGTACAGTGTGTCATCCTACAATGCTCATTGCCGTAAAAGGCTTCAGTGTAGCTGATGCTCCACAGCCATGTGCAACTAATGCAGAAAGGCATAGGCCCACAGTATGTTAAGACATGTGAAGAAAGAAAGACAGAAAGTCTCAAACAAACTAAATAACTAACTAGGCTCCTGTGGACAAGATGTAGATTCCTGTAAGTGCACATTGATTTAACAACACACATATGAAGAAAAAAATGGCAGTTTCATAATGATATTAGAGTGATCAACATAAAGCTAATTGGCAACAATTTAGATATTGATTCATTAAGTTAACTTCTGAAGCAAAAATGCTCAACATTCACTGCTTTGAGCTTCTAAAATGTCTGTATTTTCTGTTTTTCTCTTAGTGCTCCATGATTGCAGGCTGAGTATCTTTGGGTTTTGGACCAATGGTCTGACAAAACAGGCAATTTAAATACGTCAAGTTGGGCTTTTGGGAAATTACAATCGACATTTTACACTCTTTTCTGAAATTTTACAGACTAAAAATGAGTAATCAAGAGAAAATATTTGGTGTGTTTAATCAGTAATGAAAAATAACAGTTAGTTGCAGCCCTAAATGATAGAAGTATTGAGCACAAAATGTGCAATCAAAACAACTTTTGAGCATGTCATCCTATTTTATGTGAGTTCAGTTCCAAAACTGCTGTTGCCCTGAGCTTTTTCCGAGCTATCTGGGCATTTTAAAGATTGTGAGCAAAGAAAGTACTGTTGTTCACTCTAATCTAGTGACAAAACTCCTCTTATAAGAGCTCAATAGATATATAGTCATGAATCTGTCTTTGTATGTTTGAACAATTGTAAACATAAAACTGTGCTCTCACCCTCAAGTTTGTTCTCAGTTTGCAAAAACATTTTCACTTTGAGAGTCTAAATTAGCTCTCACTAAGAGAGAAAACACACACACACACACACACACACACACACACACACACACACACACACACACAATCAGGCCAGCTAATAATGTGCGCACTTAAACACCAATTCATTCAATCCCCAGTTGTCCTGATTATACATTTGGGTTAGATTTGAAATGTATCTTGATTAAATATTGAGAAGGACCACTCTCACATTGCATGTCCTTAATGTTTCACTCTTCCTCTGGGGCTTGTGATCGTCACTCTCTGAGAAGTGAGTGTGTGAGTGTGTGTGTGTGTGTACTGTAGCCAAACACAATTTTATTTATCAAGTGGCATTAGTCTGTATTTTAACATCAGTAGCTACTTTTCTCATTGTGGACACTATTAAAACTACATTGTACTGAATGACCCCAGCATAAAGAAAAGAATGATGTGCAATGTAGTGATGAACCTAAGAAATCTACTATGATCATTTTTTGTCTGACACAATTTGAGGAGACAAATTTTTTTGGAAACAGTGCTCACCGTAATGCAATTAATCAGCACTGCAAACTCCAGCCTCCTGAAATGGGATATATACTGTACATACCAAGTGCAGAGACAGGTAAAAGGCCCCCCACCCCTACAGTGATCTCCAAACTGAAAGACATTAGAAGACAAGAAACAATTTGTGTATTTTCATAGTCATTTGTCTCTCTGGGGTCATTTTGAGTCTTTTGCTATGTGGTCTTTTGCTGCCTCTTTATGTCTCTTTGTGGTCGTTTTGCAACCTGTTGTGGTTTTTTTGCCCCTCAGTAGTCATTTTGCGTCCCAAATATGTGGTCATTTTGCATCTTTCTGTGGTTCTGTTGTTCTTTTGGTCAGCGTGTCTCTTTGTGGCCATCTTGAGTCTCTTGATGGTTGTTTTTATCATCCCTTTATGATTGTTGTGCATATGTCTGTAGTTTGGTGTAGTTGTTGCTTTATGATCGTTTTTCTTGGGGCCTCTGTAATTTTGCTTCCCTTTTGCACCAGTGTCTCTTTTGCTTGTCTCTTTGTAGTTGTTCTGTGTATCTCTGAGACAGTTTTGCATCGTTTTTAGGTAATTTTGTCTCTTAACGCTGAGTTCTCTGACTTTCAAACAAGTAATATTTAAGGTTCACTTCATACAGATGCCATGGCCCAGGGCCCCCCTGACCTCTCAGAGCCATTCGTGATCCATCCATGACTGATACCAACGTACAGAATCCTAGTGAGAAGTTCCACAAGTTTGATGCTCAACAACTCCCAAGTTCTTCTCTCATATGAGGAAGTTGGTTGTCACCAAAATAAAAATATGTGTATGTTGAACCAGGCTGGTGTGTTTTTGTTTAATATACGCTGTTTACTGTGTCACTAGGAGGAGGACACTAGTGTCTCTCTGCTGTCCGACAGTAACGTTCTCACTGGCACACAGACCTGACCTAGAATTGCTACTTAGAATTCGGACTAAACCATCGTGCCGAAACGGAGGGGGGAGAGACGACAGGAAATCTTAACTGGGATGTAATGGAGTAGGACCACTGGAAAGCTCGGGCGAAAGGGGGGAGACACATTTCTATTTTATAATGTTACCGTGATAATGTTGTGATTTGATAGTTGTGCGGTATAAATCCGTCGTTCGAGGAAAACGGAAATTAAGCTAACATTCCAGGTGAGTGCTCTTTTATTCAAATCCAGGTGGAAAGTGTCGGTACCACAGCTCGCCTCCTGGCAACGGGCACACGCGGGTCCTCCTCCCGGGGACATCTCACTCCGGTATCCGTTCTTCTCTGCCTCTGTCCCCGAAGGCTGGCTAGCAAACCCACGTCGTGTCTGGCCTGGCAGACAGTGAGCACCTTTTCAACCGTAAATGCCTATTTTTCCAGCGCAACAAAAGCGGATTATTCACGATGTTTTCGGCGTGGTGTAAAACCCGCGGAGAAATATTGGTTTTTACCCCATTATACTGGAGGACCGCCCGTGCTTCGTGAAAATGAAAAAAGGATACAATGCAGCATGCATGTTCTGCATTCTTCGGGAGTACCACACCGTTGGTATTGTATTTCCTTTATTAAAAATGTGCTTGATATGATTTATAAACGCGTAGCGAGATTATAGGCCTCGGCTGCTGATTGTGTCGGCCAGCCCTATCATCTGCCGAGCGATTTAATTGTTACATTGTTAACGGAGCTAGCAGAACTTGAAAATGAACGTTTGCCTTAGGAGGGCCCGAAATGTTTTATTAACAGACAAAGCCTTGGAATGAATCTCATTTTCTATGTGGTTTTTGTGTGCTTGTGACCGACGTCGTTGTTCTCGCTCTCAGCCGCCGTCCAGTGCCTCCCTCTTCGGGGAAGACTTTGTTTGCGCTGGCCGAGGCTCCATGAATGCAAGTGCTGAAGTCCTCCCTTCCCCCCCAGTTCTCTGGCGAAACAGGAACAACTTCTTTTAGGAAAAAGAAAAAAAAGTTCCTGGAGTTTCAAGCGCCATGGAATTACTTTGTCCGCCAAGAGTTATTCAGTGAGGCGCTGAGATTTCAGGGGGAAGTCTAGTCTCTGTAGTTGAGTGCTTTACGTTTATTTGCAGAGTTTTAGCTTTGTAGATGTCTGTGTGTATTTTAGGACGACTTCCTCGAGTAGGCCCGTTTGTGAGAGAAACTTGTGTGGCATTGTGCCGTGTTACCTTGGCAAGACCAGAGAGCTAAACATGGCCAAGAATGTGTTCAGTCTTTTAGTTTTACCAATCTTGTATAACTTGAGTTGTGAGTGAAAAAAATCTACAGGTCGTATGGTATGAAAATGTTTAGTAAAAGATATGATACCTGGGAGTTTTATGAATTTACTCCCCTGATGAATGAAGTCATATCTTATTGCCTTTCATGACTTTATTTGGCAAATGGCCCTAAATAATTTGTTTTACTTCATTTGACATTTTGTGAAGACTCATCAGATTTACAATAAATCTGTGTCCAGCATTATATTGGCTCGATTTGCTATGTTGTCTCCCTCATAATTGTAAAGAGAAAATCTCAGCAGCTTTTGTGCTCTGTTGCAGTTTGCCTTTTAGTCCTTTTAGCTGATGCTGTTATCAAGAGCGACTTCAGAGTTCGCAGGCAGGGGTTCACCGTCTAGTCCAAGGACAGTTTCGGAGACATACACGCCAGTTGCTGAGACTGAACTGCAGACCTTCCTGTTACAGGACTCTGGTCTCTTATATTGCTAGGCAACACTGCTGTCTGCCATGAACGTGCATCTGTTGCATAGTCTTGAGGCTGTTTCATTTTTATCTTTTCTACGCTCACTTCCTCTACCTTATTTTCTTTGCACTGTTGATATCTAAAAAAGTCATTTTTTAGCTCCCACAGTTGATAATTAGAGGTAGGAGGAAGTCCTCTAGGATGCAAAGAAACAAGGAAGCTCTTGATAGAGTATCATACACTGTCTTGCAGTCCCTTATGTGCACACTGGTTGATAACTTAAGTATAAATGTGTGTCTGGGATAAAAAGACATGTATACACTGTTATTGCACCTCCCTAATGACCTAAGCATTGCACTGGTTATGTGTTTGGTACATGTTGGTCTTGTCAACACAAGTGACTGAGTGCTTTTCCTTGCAGTTAACGTGTTTGCATTTCACCCGATGAGCAAAGTTCTCTCTCTCTGTTTCAGGTGTGAATGACTTGTGGCTGTAGGGTGTCGTGAGTGGGCCAGGTTCCTGCACAGCCTCCGTGGCTGACTGGGAGGAGTCAAGTGGAGAGCAGACATCAGTGCCCAGGGGACCTGAGGCCTGGTTCTCCATATGAGGCCCTGCTGAAAGGGCAGGGGGGCTTCTGAGGTAAGCCAGTTCAACTCTGGCTCCCTCTTTTTTGTTTCACACTTAATCACACAGTTTGTTTCACACATACATCCAACAAATAATGCAAGTAAGTATAACTGTAGAAATGCTAAGAAGCAGGAACTTAAGAGCTACTCCCTACTTACTATATAGTGCACACCTCTCTTAAGTGTCTGTGTATGAAATTCATGCATGTTAAAGTATCCACAAAAATTCCCACAATTCGTTGCATTTTATGTATGCAAAAATGATGTGACCCTATACCTGTCAGAGACGTTGGAAAATGACGATGAGTGTGTCCAAAATGCCTATTTCCACCACTGACTGGAGAGTAAACTGCTGAGATTCTAATTCATAAGGAGTGGTGAATGAGTGAACAGAGAAGCAATTCGGACACAGCCATGGTGTAGCAGTAATGTATTTGTTTTCTTCACATTTAAGGATAAAAATAATCCAAATGAAAAAAATGAGACATGAATGTTTTCCAGTTTTTCCTCACTAGAATTTCATGCATTTCAACTTTTGTAACAATATCAAACATGGCAGTAAACACCTCTTTCTTGCACTTAAAAGCACAGTGTGCTACTGAAAGCTTAACACTGCTATGACGCAACAGTAACAAGCCAGACACAGGTTCTTCCTAGCATTGGTCGCTATGTCAATGACATTTATCTGTGGAGGTGTCTACATTGATAGCTGCATTTTGATTAGAGAAGCCTTGAATTGTAGAGCGGTTACCCTCTACAACTGCTCTTGATACCCAGGGAATCGGCTTGAGGGAGAGGACCTCAGAGCCGCATTTCTCTGGGCGATCAGTGCAACGTTTGGTCTTCTATTCTATGATCTGCACATGCTGAGGACACAAGACGGTCAGGGTGCTCTTCCTGAGAACGCTGTGCACACTGTTTATTTATCTGCTATCTAATCCGAAGTGTGTTAACCAAAAACCACAGTGAGGTGAAGGATGCAGGGAAATGGATATTGATGTAAAGCGGCAAAGGATTTATTTTCTCTTCTGTGTATTGGCCTCTCATGTTTCCATGCATTTGTTTGCTTTGTGGGTTTTCTAATTAAAACTCTCAGGGCTTGTGTTCTGTGTGACATGGAGGGATGTGTTGGAGGGGCGGTTTGTCTCATCGCCTGTGTAGTGGATGGCAGGGGGCTCCCCTCCCCACTCATACAGTAGATTAGACCCAAGTATTTCTTCTGTTGCTTGAAATGGTTGTTTTCACTCTGCAGGCTGACATTTTTTGAAATGGTCTTCTCATAAACTAAGAAGTGTTTACATTAATGAAACAACAATTTCCTGTTTACCTGTTTTTTCTGATAAAGTCATCCTTTCACAATTAATTAAGAAATTTAGTTTGTCACCTGATTGACTCCTACAATAGTCAGGCCTTCAAAGTAATTATGTAGTGTTCCCAAGGGAGCAGGAAAAATACTACTTAGTTTTTAACCTGTGTATTTGTGCATATTTTTTTGTATTTTTTGCCTTGATCTACAATTGGAGGTCTGCAAGATTACATACCGCTTGTTTGGAAGATTAAAGTGATGTTGAATTATTGCTGTAGTGCAATAAAGTTGTAATCCAAGTGCTTGATATACCACTCCTGGGGCCTTCAGGGGAATTGAAACACTCTAACATTTCTGAACTACTGTACATAAAATCATGATGTACAATTACGCACAGTCTATTTTGACATTCCCCACAGAACATGAAAAGATGCTGGTGTAACCCTAAAAAAATTCTTCACAAATCATATTCATAGACAATATCTTGTCCCACTTTTTTTGTAGGAAAAATTACTTTGTTACTAAGTTCCAAGACATTATGATTTGTTAGAAGACACTTTTTTATTCCTTAGCTCATAAAGGTTTAAAACTGAGATTTAACTTATCTTTTGACAAAATATGAGTGTAAACATTGATTACATGCTGTGAATATTGCCCATCTTCCCCTCCAGCAGTGATAATGGGCAGTTGTCATGTCTTCCTCGTCATTAGAAATAAGTAGTGATGTGATCTGATACATTGGATCAGTATCAGTGCTAAGTATAAGACATGGATGGATGGATGGATAATAGTACAGTGGTATTAGAAAAATACCAAAAATGTGTTTGATAGATTCAATAAAAAAAGCTCAGAGCTTAACATTTAAAATTAAAAACCAAAACTAGTGTTAAGTGCTTAAAATGATCAAAGTCAGTCATGCCGCAGGGCAGCTTTAGAAAGTATGAGGACAAGTTAATCAGTTGTGTTTATTTATTAATTTGATCGATTTCTATGCTGATTATTATAGATCCAGTCATCACTTAGAAGCATAAAATAAAGATAAGGGACATTGTTTCAAAACAAATCTTTTAAGACTTTAAGGACCATCTCCTAGTAGTAAATCTTTAAAGCCTAGTGTGCCTTTCCAAATAGTTACTGCTAATATGAATGTTTTTCTCTAATAGCTGCATTTCATATCTTTTTAGTGTAGGAGGTCTTGGTCTCATACATGTTGATCTGTGGTGGGGTTGTTGCGCATACAGGATCCTCAGGGATACGTCTGGCTGAGTAAGAATGTACCTATCAATCTGCTTTCATGTTTCTCTGCTGTGATTGACAGTTATGGCACAGACACGCTGCTCCCCCTGTTCTCAGAGGAGGGGTCCTCGCAAACAGAGCTGCTCACAGGTGGAACCTTGGGGCTGCTGTGACCTGCAGTCACACTACTATTAGTGCTAAAAGTTGCCAGCTAGGCTGAGATCCTCACCAGCTAATTCTTCCTTGGCTTAGTTTAACTTAGTGCCATGACACAATGCTAACAAGCAAAGGTTTAATTAGGGAACCACACTTCAAAGTTTTAAAGGTTTTCACAGGCCACTAAACTAGACGCAAGCACTGGACGGTGATAGCATTCAGGAATAATCCATATCCGTCACTGCATTTTAGCCACAGCGCCTCCTGGAATTTTTATATTTATTGATTCATTTTTGTTCGTGTAGTTTTCTAACAGGAGGAAAAATAAGATTCCTGATACTCTCCACTTTGTCAATTTACCGTGAAACTTGGTGCATGTGACGCAATTCAAAGAGCTTGGTTTTAATTTGAAATCATGCTGCTAATTTTATGTGTCAGTGATAAGCATCAGTCAGCTGTGTCAAATCTTCATTATCAAATGTTCTTTGACTAAATTGTCCGTGTGAATGCGAGAAAGCTTCTGGTGTATTAAATCCTTGATGCTCTTTGTTTGAGCTTATGATAAGTGATGATGTGTATGTGTCAGTGCTTTGTAGAAAATCTTCTGTCATCTTTCACATTAGTTTGTGAGAAAATTAGAAAAGCTTTACAGAGCTGTCTATTGTTTGTAGAGCTGAAATGATGAGTAGTCTGGTAATCAAATAATTGATATCGATAAAGTGTTAATTGTTTTGAGTCATTATTAAGCAGAAACACCAATTCTTTGTCTTATGTGATAGTTAACTAAATATTTTTGTGTTTTGCAATGTTGGCCTGACAAAACATTTAAAGATGTCACCTTTTAACAATTTTCTGACCATCTATGGACCAAATTATTTATTGATTGAGTAATAAATGGTAGCTTAATCAATAATGAAAATAATCATTAATTGGAGTCATATTTGTTTGCACACAAGCTACCTGTTATTCCAGTTAATACCTTATACCAAGGTGGCCACTCCCATTGCAGTTAACTAAGTTAACAAAAGTTTGTGTATTTTTGTAGTGGTTTGCTAATGAGTGAAACCAGATACAAATAGTATATAGCTCCTTTTCAATTAGCTGAATTGACTGACTTTAATATTGTTTGGTTAATATTGGAATAAATTTAGATGTAACTGCCAGCAATGATGGCTTTACAGCAGTTTTGTCATTAATTTGTTGTCACTTTTGTAGTTCTTGTTTTTAAGCGAACAAAACTTTAGGAGGCTGGTGCAAAATGTTTTCATATTTTGGCTGATAACTATGGTCTCAACAATATCACGTGAACACAAATTACATGTAGTGGTTTATGTTGTAATATCAGGACATCGTGAAGGGTGGTCACCAGGGATATATATTGTTCTGAGGCTATTCGAATGATTGGATTTTAGTGTATAGTCTCTGTCTCTGTATATTGATTATGTAGAGCAGCTGATGCATTTAGTTGTGTTCTGTTTTTTTTAAATATGTAGATTGATGCATGAAAAGAGGAGGTGCCAAAATTGTGTCAGAATGTACTGGCATGTGTCGGAAATGCAAATCAACAGGTTCCTTCCTCTCTGCTTCTGTTTAGCTCTGGTGGTGTCAAGCTGGATACACCCACATGTTGCTTGTTTTACTGCCATAGTTTTTATTTACAAACCACTTTAGACCTATAAAGATTTATGTCAGTTTTAAAATTGTGACATTCAAAATAGTGCCACACCTTGAATTTGAACTCGACTTATCTCATCCTCTTTTTTTTCTCAGGTGAATGTTTTTTGCTTGTGCCTCAATTGATATGTTTTACCCACGTTGAATGTGATGGAAAAACAATTCTATGCCTCAAATATACAGTGTAATCAATTTTAATTCTAGAGTCATTTGAGAGCAGCCACTTCAGCTATGCAACCATACCTAGGTGTGACAACGGAGTGTGTAAAACCATTATCATCTCCTCTTTCCTGAAAAATTAGGTGTTAAGAGTAAGGGGAGCAGTTCATTGTGTCTCTAACATGAGCATTGACGGGCATTACATTTTACCTAGGTTACATGTGCATTACGCTTCCAACATAGTAGCCTGGGGGTAATAGCAGGGGGCAAAATGTCTTTCATAGTTTCAGAGGAACCTAAAGGAAGCTAAGACTGAAATCCACACAGTGCTGTCTTATGGGAATAGTGGATGCCATAAAGTAGTGCAGGTTTCAGTGTATCTTGGACATTATTAGGACAGCTAAGTACTGCCGCATGTGAGTATGTGCAGTAGTATGAGTATGTGTCTGTATATTGCCCCGCGCTTGTATATTTAATTGGGCAGGTCTTAGCCAGTGTGTTTAAAATTCCATGGAAATGACACACCAGTGTAAACTGGGGTAATTCAGGGACACAATCTGGCTCATATTCTCTCCAGAGTGCTAATTTTGTTGTTTGATAGCAGAGAGGAGTCGGCACATGTATTGTATACTGCTCTGCTGTGAGTTAAATATATTTTTGTCTGTTGTTATGCCAGGTCAGTGGAGATGCCTGAGCTGTGTCACATGGTCTGACAGGTTGAGAAGCCAGTTGTGTCTGTTCCTTAGTGATTTTTAATGTACAAAAAAGATTTTTTGGGCAGCACATCTTAACATTTCCTTCCTTTCCCACCTAATGTTCTAACTGCTCTAAATAGAGGTTTTGCTCAGCGTGGGTTGTATTGACTGCTGCTTGACATGTGGATATGCAGTGCTGCGATGTTTGTTGTGAGATTCAGTATCAAGACATTAATGACACTTTTTAACTTGCAGTGAGTGGGTAGTATATTGGCAAGTGGCCTTGTCAACAAATGCGTATAGCAAGTCTGTTTTACACTTTTCCTCAGTGGTCTGCATGGCCTCTGAAGGGCCTGGCCGTTGGGATTTCCCACAATGCTTCTGGCCACAGGGAGACGTCCTCCCAGCATGAGCAAAGGAGGAATGTGGCCCGAGTGTGGGAGCAACCGTCTGGATGGAAGGAGGGAGTCACGGACCAGAGAGCATGGTCAAGGGAAGGGAGGAAATAAGGGGTCTTCTGAGAGGGCAGCAGAGTTTCTCTTAAGCAAATGCTGTTTCTGTTTGGCTTGTCATTTGATCTGTAGATGAGGGAAATCTACTGTCTGAAAGAGCTTTGCATAATAGAATGTGTTTTATTATACACTGATAATATCGCTGTAACTACTGTTAATTACCAAGGGTACTATTAACAGACATTACAATATAGAGCACTCCCACCTTATTTAGCAGTTTAATTTTTCTGTGTCACAAGGAACCACTCTTTACTGTCTGTTCATGGATTCAAAAATTTGATCCTGTAACCACCCCCCCCCCCCCCCAAAAAAAAAAAAAAAGTTAAACCACATGCATTAATTATTTAAAAAAATCTGAAACAATAAAGACACAGCCTGAAATCGACCTGAGGATAATTAGGACTTGATTCAAAATGTGGTTCATCTGAGCAGACCCAAATAGAGACCACCAACAGTTAATTGATGGTCCAGCATGATGTGCCGCCAATTAACTAGCAGCCATAGTCCAAAACAGTAGCAATGTATAATTTTCCTCTTTGCTTCGGTTTTCTGTCACCTCAAAAACACATTTTCCTCCAGTGTGACACACCCATAATCAGAGCTGATGGCAAATTCGCTAGGATTCATTTGTGTCATTCATTCATTCATAGACCCAAGACCCTACCCACACCAGGGAAGATAAGAATGATTTGGACCAGGTCTGGTCTTGCTTATTAGTGTCTTAGTTGACCTATGAAGACCTCAGCTTTCAAGCAGGCAGTTACAGGCAGATAAACCGTCTGCTTCACAGTAGGACACTTAAACAGAATCCTTGACTATTTAGCTGTTGCAACCACATGGCTTGCTGTGCTAATGTTTGCTAGTCAACCTACAGAAGTGCGATCAGTTTGTGGCTGTGAAGTTGTGATATTAAGTTATCTGCCTGATAAGAAAGAGCACATCTTTTTGCATCAAGATGGTGCACATATAGAAGGTGTGTGGTCTGTCATAATTGGATTTTGTATGTACCTATTAATATTTTGTATTTACAATGATTAACACTGTTAACACCCAAAAGAAGTTAGAACACACTCGATCATGAATGAATGAAATTTCAAGTAACTTCTAGTCAACTGTCTGAAACATTAAAACCAACCTCCTTGATTAAATGCTGTTTTTAGTGTATTTTATGTTAATGTTAATTCAGAAGTTGCAATATTTGGTTTAGTGTTCTGTTTCATGTCTAATATAATCCCAGATAAAATGTGTTGTAAAATAATTGTAATGCATTTGGCACTAACAGCAGTATTTCAGGAAAGTGTGAAATGTCATGAAATACTTTCACCATGATATTTTTGGCCATACTAATTGTACTGTAAACATTTGATACTGGCACACCCCTAATTTGCACCCACACTTGTTGTGTCAGACAAATAATGGCACATTCTTACTAGTTACAGAGTCTCTTTGTCTGGTATTGAGTGGAAAGGTGAGTGTGTGTGTGTGTGTGTGTGTGTGTGGTGTGTGTGTGTGTGTGTGTGTGTGTGTGTGTGTGTGTGTGTGGTGTGTGTGTGTGTGTGTGTGTAAGCCAGAGATGCAGAGACAGAGGGCAGATGGACAGAGATGGAAGTGCTGGGTGAAGTGTGTGAGACGGAGATCAGAGCAGGCCGGAGTGCTGAGTGCCAGTCCTGCTGCTGGAGCTGGCCGCCACACATGGCACTGTGCCCAGGCTACGCCAGCAGATGTGTCACTAGTGAGTCAGCTGTGTGTGTGTCTGCGTGTACACGCGTATGTGTCTGAGACACAGACACCCACCCATGCTTTCTGTGAAGAGATCGACTCGTGTAATAACCCCCCTTCCTCCTACGGGTATATCTGTATCACACCCCTTTCCCATCCTCCTGTTTTCATTGCCTCTTCCATCATTGTGATGGACATGGCAAGGCTTCTGTCACCATGATATGATATGACAAAATGTGACATTACACACATGTCGCCTCCCTGGGGATGGAGGGGCCTTGTCTACTGACCAGAGGAAAGGATGAACCAGGGGATGGTGGCGTGGTGAGGGTTGTTGTAGAAATGCAGGCCAGACAAACCAGCGGATAGACAGCTGAGACTGGGGGTAACACAGTGAGTGAGAGGGAAAGACTATGTAATAATAATGCAGACTACAGTGAACAGAAGAGAGAACCTGGGTGGAGGAGGATGGAGATACATTGCAATTGTACCTTGGTAGTAGTTAAGAGTTCGGAGAATGCAGAAAAGTTTTAAAGTTCACTGTAAATATTTGTGGGGCTTGGCTTCAATAGACACAGGAGCTCAGTCATACTTACGTGATTGTCCTTCCTGTCACGGTAGATGTATTATGTCAAATGTTACGTCTGTGGCGTCACAGCTCTAAATTTAGAGACATTCAGCATTCCTCACATTCTGTGTGTGCGAAGCGAGTTATGAATGCTATCTGCAGGGTGTGGCATGTTGGGATAGTGCTGTCAAGAAGTCACCTCAGCAGGTGAGCATGCAGGTGTTTGCTCAACCAGGGTGATATAGGATGTCCAACAGATATATATATATATATATAATATAAAAATATATATATATATATATATATATATATTTATATTTATAGGCTATGATTAATCGATCACTCACTGATTAAAAAACTATAAAGATAATAATTGTAGATAAAAGTTGGAGTCCAACTCAAAATCAGTGGATTCAGTATTGTTTTATGTTTAATAGTTGTACATTTAAAGCTAGCATTGTTACTTAAGAAATAAGAAGTACCACTTTAATACTCCTACAAAATGGTGCTTTTTATTATGATTTATTATTAAACAATTAAAGGCACTCTTTGTGTACAACCAGTAATTAATGTTTTCTGACTTCAGCTTGATGTTGCTGCATAACTGATGTTTCTGAGTTATTGACTTTATAGAAAAGGAAGTTTCAGTTCTTTGATCACAAGAATTACTACAAAGTTCTTGCACATCAGAAATGATCATGTACAGGTACATCAGATCAAAACCCCACGCACACTGTCAGTCATCTGTACTCACTTTATTTTCGATGCTTCTGTCCCCAGACCCTCATCAAGTAAAATTCCAAATTCATATCACAAGAGTAAAACAAGAAGTAAACACTGTAGTACCTTGCAGGAAGACTTGACTGTTGTTTCCAGCTCTCGGTCTCGTTACTCTAGCTCTCAAGACACTGATAGTGACGTTAAAGTATTCACTCAGGAGAATTTTTGAAAAGTATGGTATTTCAATCTGTCACTATCCCATAATTACCACCTGTGGCATCTTCTCAACAAAAGTTACTTGGCTTGCATCAAGATTGGTAATTATTCCGTGTTAAAAAAAATATTAGTTATAAAAGTAAGTATTACATTTTCAGAACAGAATCTGAAGCATAGTTTCAGGCTACCTTAGACCTAACAGATTAGAAAATCCTCTTTCTTTGGGTTTTTGTTGCAAAGCTTTGACTTGAGCCTTCATACATGGTAATTTAATTTGAATGAATATTGGGCACATGTAAGATGGGTTCTCATGTAAAGCAATGGAAAGGCTTCTCTGTGTGAGAGAGCTGCACGCTCTTCAGACTGCATGGTTCCTTGCTGATGGCGGTGAGTTTTTGTATACTCTTACAGAAAACTGGACGGAGAGGTGGAAATAATGTATCTGATATTGCCCTAAACAAATAATGGGCTAAAGAAATTCTTGAGATGGAGGCTAAGCAGACGGAGAGCGGGTAGGGGAGCTAGAGAGCGAGAAAGCGAGAGCAATACTCCATTGTGACTGAACTGCAAAATGGGATTTGCATAAATAAGACTGAAACATCAGCAGGCCCTTTTACAGCCAACAGCAGGGCTGAGATGAGGGAAGAGAGATGGTGTGTGTGTCCGTGTGTGCATCTGCACTTGTGTGCTTTCCCCCCTTCTTTTTAAAATAATGTCTTTGTAGCATTGTTGCTTTAAAATTTTAATCTAGTGGTAGGCAGTGAGGCCAAGGTTCCTCTCTTGTTGATCCCACTCTTTACCAGTGGAGTGTACCAGTTTATACTACACTGGTATAAATCCCCCCTATCTCCCCCTCAGAGGAATTTGGGTGACGTAGTTGGGAAGGGTCTACTCTACACTGCACTCAGCCAACGTACGATGACTGTTACATAAGCATGAAATGAAATGCTCCCTTTTAGTGCCACCCGCATTGGAAAACCCAAATCTAATTGAATTGAACTATTTTCTGCCCCCTTTTCATGTGGAACCTCATATTTATATCAGAGGCAGGATGCTCAATTTTAGAGTCTCATTATAGTGTTTTCCCATTAGCTTGCATGCACTGCAGCCCCTCACGCGTGCTGTGACAGACAGTTCAGCTTCTTTACTGGAGATAGAGGAAGAGAAATCTCTGTGACTACCTCTACTTTGCTTTGTTGTGTGTGCATGCGGCTGGCTGCAGTGTGCACGCCTGGTGTGTGTGTGTTGTTAGTGCATTCCCTATGACAGTCGTGTCAGCAAGGTACCCAATTAGTGTCTCGTTAGCGTGTGATTGGAGGGAACAGGTGATTGACAGGTCCTGCTGTTAGTTTCTGTGGGCGTGCATATGCGTGCATAACGCACATTTGTGTATTATTGGGGTTTAGATAACACCCATTGAGGACATACATGCTAGTTAGGGCTGAATGAGGTGGGAGGCTTGGCGCAAAGAAAGTTCATCAAACTGAACAGATTTTCCAACGGATTCTGTTGGTGTCTCTGGATGGTTGTCTGTCAGGTCATTTTTTTGAGTGCTGCCATTCAGAACAGCTATTAACAATTTTGTCTTCAGACATAGTCAGACGACATGTATGAACTAGAGCATTTAATGCATACCTCAGGCTTTAACACTTTGCACTAGCACTGACATCTCACTTCCAAAAAACAACACTACGCACATGCACTGCAGCACTAATGATTCTCTAAGTTCATTTTGGAGGGAGGTACGCAGTGATCCAGACTCCAGAAATCCGGTTTTTGATGACGTCTTAGTATTGCTCTTGTGGAGTATGGGTGCGTTTAATATTAAGCTACTTTGGACAAAAGCTTCCCACAACAATAGTGATGTAAATGTAATATATGTGTGCCACTTAATCCTCACTTCTCAAATGTGTCATGTAAGGAGTTAGGAGTTTCCTCCACACAGATCCATTTTTGTTTCTGTTTTTCAAATCCTGCAAGCCAGAGCTTAACTTTGATGAGTAAATAACAGTCAACAACAAAATCAGACTGCATCTCTGTTTTTGATACTTTATTGTCTTGATCTTTCTCATACATTATCCTCTTCCCCATAATCCAAACTCTATACTAAGAAAAACCCAGACTCTTGAAACAACAGAAAGGGTTGTAATAGTGAATGTCCTTAGTGTCAAAGTGTCAAATATTCTTAGTGTCAAATCTTCACTTTGAGTGAAAGCTCTGGTGTGAAATTTAAGTTTATCTCCGAGTGCTGTACATCGTGGCTGCAGAATTACTTGTGTAAAATTGTGTGTTGTGGTTCTTCTATCCACAGTTAAGTATCAAAGCATGATGCATCACGAAACATAAACATGTCATTTCACTAAGAGTGGAATTCTCTCAAGCAGTTCTATTGTAAATATGCAGTGAAATTACTAGTTCAGCAATCAATAATCAGCCCACTGCAGCCTCCACTCATGTGCCACAGTGTGTGTTTTTTATATTTAAAGGTTAGTCTAATCAGTGTAATTTGGATACACAAGGCTCCTCTGTTCTGTATTTCTCTGTTCTTGTGTAGAAGCCAGCCCCTGCTCAGTGAGCAGTAGTGATCTGTGGCCCTCACCATTGTAAATCACTTCTCCTGTAGACCAGTGAGAGTGTTGCTGCTGTAGCAGGAGTCGGTGTATTTGTCTGGTTCCCAGTGACACCCCCAACCCTCCCACCCCAAACACACACATATATATATACACACACACACACACACTGAAACCCCCCAAACACTCCACCTCCCTCTCCCCAGGGGAACTCTGGAGCCAGTTACAATGTTGAGTGTTTTGGAAGAGCTCCTAAATATTTTTAGGATGACAATGTAATCTGACTGACTGGGCCGCTCTCTCGAACAGGATTCTCATGCAATTCTTGTGCTCGCTCACCAAAAACGCACACAAACAGAAACACACAGCGGTTGGTTGGTTTGCACCACAATAGTATCTATCCCACTCCACCACCACACTTCACTGTTTGCTACACTTACAATGTAGTGCTGGTATTTGTATAGTTAACATGTTACCCCACCCAAAATCTTTACCGTATCAAAGATTAACCTGAGTGATAGTGGATTTTTTTTGGCCAGTGCTAATTTACATATGTGAGCAGTTTAAAAATCCAGTCACAATATGATAATGATATTGACCAAACACAGAACATAGACAACTATTTTTGGGTTTAAGAATTCCTTAAATTATATTTTGTTAAGAAAAACCAAGGTATTTACTGAGTGGGACATTTTACACTTGGAAAAAAAAAAAAAAAACTTGTCAGTGCTCTCTGGTGGACAAACTATGTAATAGTGACACTGTTTCTAGTTGACTTCATACATTAATATTGTCTTACTGCAGTTTCTTGTTACATATTGGCCAGCACATACGCTGACATGGCATATCTGCAATAAGTTAATATTGGCCAATCTAGTGCTCTGACTTCTAACATTAAAGGTTAAAAGGTGGCAGTTGTTAATTGGCAGTTTTCATTATCATATTTTTGGCAAACTATTGTTCAATATACTGTTTATGTTCTGCCGTTGGCTATTGACACTGGTCACCTGTCATACAAAGCACACTGATGTAGATGGAGCTTACGCTCCAGGAGATTTTCTGCGATCATTTTGACACTGAAAACTTATCACGATAGGTCTTTTTCACAGCAGACATTTTGACTGCCATTTAGCTTGGTAATGGCATACAGTGGCTGCACTCTATTAAAGTGTCTTAATATTAAAAATGTGCCACCTTTCAAGCCAACACTGGTCAGTTGATACTAAAAAGATTTTGGGTGGAGTGTTGCTTTAAGTTTGGTCAGACTACAGCTCCTTTTTCAGTTTTGTTAACTGTCCTTTTTTCCTCTCTTTTCTCTCAACAGTGTGCCCAAGGGCCGTTGAAAGCCCCCTTGGGGGAGTTTCATAAATACACTCCGAACAAGAAAAGACTCCTGGACTATTGTTATTGTTTTTACACGTTTTCTCACACACCCACACATACACCCACACACACACACACACACACACACACACACACACACACACACACACACTTACACACACGTGCGCACACACACGCTCACACAGACAAGGACATAGAGAGAATGTTGGAGGTCCAAGAGGAGAGGCCAGCGGCGGCAGGTACAGCAGCGACACATTTCACCAAGAAAGACCGAGGGAAGAAAGAGCGAGAGGAGGCCAAGGACGGTCGGGGGAACCTCTCGAACATCGGCAATCCTGTTCCTGGCTCAAGGAACGTGCGCGCAAAAGCGCCGCTCACACACACAGGCAGTCCTCACCAGCTCATCACTCCACCCTGTTCTGTAGTCCTGGGAGCCCCATCAATGCACTCCAATAGGCTAAAGAACTCCCCGTCCACCAACACACAGAGGTGAGGTGGAAACACGTGGCTCTAATGCATTCATACAGTTAAACAGTGCTGTGATGGTAATAACAGGCTGGTGTGTTTATGAGTGTATGCGTGTGAGATCCCAGTGATTGTTTTAACAGCCTAATCAGCGGAACACTGATCTGAATGTTGATTAATATTGTCTATTTAATCCAGACTGTCTATGAACAGCAGCACAGCATTTTTAACTGCACACTAAGCAGAAGTAAAATTTCATCTGCATTATGTGAAACGAATTGTTTTTACGGCTGCACAACATTGTTATCACCAGTAAGTGACACTAACTCCTCCTTGTTGTTATGTACTACTAACAGTAGATGACTGAACCTCTTAGTTACATTGTTCCACATCAATTACATATAAACAGACTGTATTGGGGAAGCACAAGCTTCTGTTCAGGACATAACCCTTTTTGCAAGGAAAAAACATATCATTACACAACAACAAAAATGAATAAACATTAGCTGTCTGTGTTTATTAACAGTTATTTGTCAACAGATATACAAACACTCAACCCTCTGTTCAGAACAGAATGAAGTGAAATAACCAGGTCTCATCTCAGGAATCAGAAATACTGACGCTACTTAAAAAATTGTATGTGCCCACTTTCTGTGAAAATAAAAGCTCTTATGCAGTTCAGCCAAGGACAGATGCTAATTTAAGCTGGCTGCTATGATTGGCTGCAGAGTGATCAGCGCATCCTTCATTCTAGTGCTTGGTATGTTGTGAAAACTCTGATATCTTACCATTTGCAAGGTGCATAATGTGCTGAGTTTTGAATTTGAAAAAAAGCTGATCAGGAGGAAGTTCACAGAAAACTCCAACCATGGCCCTTATACAGCATTTTTTGTCATATTCTATTAATCCCTTTGGGGAAATTTTACCCATCCCAACTATTTAAATACAGCAAGCAACCATTTCTAAGGCCAGTGGTCTGGTCAGCAGCAGAAGGCTTTCTATGACCTAACATGCTCATCTTTAATGTGGGGGGTGGGGATCAGATGGCCTGGAGGAAAGTCATGTAAATTTGAGAACACAAATGGCCAAGACTGAGACCTGCTTGTTTTTAAAGTGTCCAGTGTCAACTATCTAGCTATGGTGAGGCCATGGCAGGTTGTTACCAAGTTTGTGTACATGGTTTGCAATCAGTAGTGAAACTGAGTCTTGGCAGTGTGATTAAACGGACACCAACCTGACACCAACTTTAGCCTTACCGCAGGTTTTTAGAAAGCCAGTGTAGGTCGGGTGTAATGCAGATCTAAGATCAGTTTCTCTGCTCCATTATTTTACCTGAAAGGTCTTGATGTGTGATCCAGAGCTGTTCTAGGGTCAGGGAGTACACTGTGCTTGGAAGTTTTCCCTGCTGACTCATGGTTCTGGAGCCTCGGGAAACGGCTGTCTGGACTGCCAAAATTCTGGCTTTGCCTTCTTTTTCTACTAGCTGTGTGTACGTACATACAGTGTGCTAGGCTGCGGCTGTGCTTTTTGGACATGTTGGCATTTGTTTAATGCTACTTGTACAAGTGTGTGTATATGTGTGTGTGTGTGTGTATGAGGGAAAGAGAGACAGAGAAAGAGATTAGGGTGTGGTAAGGGAGTTCTCTGCCAGTTGGATGTGTCCTGCTTGCCTGAACTGAACTGCTCTCATAACTAGTAAGCAGCAGTCATTTGTAGATGGCCTGTGTCTCTACCGCGTTTTCCTTCAGGTTTAACTGTGTGCATTGAATTCCCAATACTGGTAACCTAATCTTATGTTCATAGACATCTGTGCCAACTGTTGGATGTCGTAATGACGTGTATAGCGGTTGCAATGGGGGGAAAAAAGAGGGCACAAAGAGCAATAACATTCTCTTTGTCTCTCCTACCACCACTTCTCCTGGGTACCACATTGGTTAACAAGGGGACATGTTAGAGTGGGGAGCTGGGGAATCTTCATCTTCATCTTCATGGGTAGCCAGCTGTATGCACCCCTCCCCTTGTCTAGTTTGTGTCCAATTCTAGAGCACGATTACTGGGTAACCTTACTTCAAGCCCCAGGCTTTTTGCTTGATATGCCCCATTTCTCCCTTGTTGTGTTTGTTTCATAAGTGGAAACAAGGTCAAAAATAAATGTAGGAAGACAAAACATAACATTTTGGAAGTGACCAGAATGGCACGTTGCATCGGAGGCAGGTTTAAATAGACAATTATGTTAAAATGTCTTTTGTTCTTATCTTAATGCACAGTAATGTATTAATTATGACTGTGATCTTTTTCTCTGTGCTTTGTCTGTCAGCCCTAAACCTAAGACGGAGGCTATGGTACGATCACCTCCCGTCATGTCCCCCTCCACTGCCGCCCAGATGGACTCTAAAATGCCCAATCAGGGTAAACCAGGGAGCACTGGCAGCCAATCGCAGCCCTCACCCTGTGATCCCAAGACCCTGGGCACAAAAGGGGCTCAGAATGTGGCAGGGGGTATGGGGCTGAAAAATGGCCAGGGCTTGACCTCTGGCCCAAGCTCCAAGGTTAAAGTCAAAAGGGAGCGAAGCACGTCAGTGGAGTCGTTTGAACAGCCAGAGAGTGGCACACCCACCAGTGAAGAAAAAGGTAAGAACCACTGTAGCCAATGCTCATTATTTTTAGACTAATCTAATGCCCAGCTGGTGGCTGGGGTCAGATCTTGTCAAATAGTTCTTATAAAGTGCTAAAGAAGAAGTTTGACAGTATGAATTTAAATCTATGAAACTATTTTAAATGTTTTTTTATTCCTGCTAGAATGATGAATGAATAAATTAACTAAGGTAGGTGGGCAAGGAGCATGAGTTTCTTTATGATGTTATTAGTAATTAGTTGCTGTACTTTCATATGTTGTTACTGGAGGTTATATCTGTTTGTAATTTACTGCTCTATATAGACAGAATAGCCACACTGACTAAATAGTGTAATGTCTGTAGTGCTTGTGTTGTAATTGTAACTAAGAATCTGGTAGTTGTATAATTTCCTGTAGAGGCAGTTTATTAAATGTATTCAGCCTTGATTAATGGAGAAGAAATATGGCACAATTTTTTCTTAATTGCAGCCTATGGTTGTTCAATTTATCGTGCACTGCTGTGTAACTTTAAAAAATGCTGCATATATAGGTATTTACTCTCCCTTGAGTACAACAGAAGCTGCCCAGGACATAATGCAAAATATACTTTCCCTCATTGTCACTCACGCTGATGAACTGAAGCTCACTATTGGCTGTGTGTGTGTCTTTACAGACAGTAGCAGGGTGAAGAGGATGTGTGTGGCAGAGAGGAGGCAGCCGTACAGTGGAGCTGACTGGTGCTCTGGGGGAGAAAGTGACGAAGATGACAAAGGATTCTTCAGTGAGTGTGTTAATGTGTGCATCCAAGCATGTGTAGCAGTCCCTCTGCTGATCAACTTGACTTATGACAGCTCCTTGGTAGAACTACATTGCCCATAAGCCTGTGCTGGTGCTAAAGCTGTGGTCTTTCCTGTTGTCTTCCTGTAGACTGTAACTCCAGTGATGTGAAGCCCCAGGACTCAGTCACACATTCTACCTCCAATGCCGGACTCAGTCGCTCCTCCACACCCTCTCCACAATACATTGGGAGGCCAGGGTTCCACAACAGATCCTGCTAGTGGTCAGAAACCAGGCTCAAAACTTGTTTATGTCTTCACCACGGAGATGGCCAACAAGTAAGGAAGCTGAGAGTTACCATTTGTATCTTTTGTGGCCAGTATCTTCCAACTATTGTAGCTCAGCCATAATTTGACATCCAAATCCTGAAAATATATGTATGTGCTTTGCCATTGTTGTTCAGTTATGATTGATGATTAGTATTTACAGTTAAAGTTAATCTCTACAAGTTCTAAATATTAATGTGTTTAGACAGACTAATTAAATCATCATCTCAATGCGTAGGCCTTTTTTTTCCATTGGCAAAACATACACCCACAGAGAAACCCTTTGTGGAATTATAGTTCAAAATTAAATGGAATTACTAACAATGTCAATTGCCTCAAGTATAGCTCTGTGCCCCTGTCATCGGTGGTTGTTGTTGTCTTTGATGTTAGTTGCAGATGTTTGTGTGCATGGCACAAAGATACTTGCTTCCTGTCTCTTTTCTTCCTTGTTCCAGCTTTCCCAGTTATAGCCTAAATCCATGTTGTGTATCTGCACAAGCATGTGTGTTTCTCAGTGGGAGCATACACTTGGCTTAGATTAACACTCTCTTTTGGGAATTAGAGATCAAAGATGTGGATGCTTGGGGAAGGTGTGTGTGTGCGCGCAATAGTTTACCTAGTCTGTCGACCTTGGGATTACCTTCATGGTCCCATCTAGTACTCATTCATCCGGCCCACCGTATGTGTTTACACACACACACACACACACAGACACACACACACATATACTTATTGTGTCTGATGACTGATATCTGACTGTCTGCCTTCTTGTCCTCAGGGCAGCTGATGCAGTTCTAACTGGCCATACAGAAAATATCATTGCCTTCCACATGAAAAACATCTCCAACAGCAAGGACAAAGCTCACCTCCTCCTGGTAAAGATACAAACAGGCTTTTTTTTTCTTGCTCACATAAACTTGCATACACGAACATCACATGAGTGGCATAACTTGATTGTATATCTACCCCTCTCTGTTAAAGAACAATGCAGCAAGCGCTCTCCGAAATGACTCCAAGCCTCCCCAGCAGCCCCCATCCCATGCCCAAGATCAGAGCCACCAGCCTGGATCCAAGCCGTCCTTACCTGGCATGGCAGAGCCAGCCCCACCCCAGCCTTCAAACCAAGGGAGCCAATCTGGTGTTCTTCCACAGGAAGGGTCATCTGCTGCAGGCATGGAATCCAAAAATCTTCCCGGCAGTAGCCCCAGTAACACGACAGCCCCAGTTGACCAGGCTCCTGTCACCCAACCTGAGGCAGGCCTCAACCCTCCAACAGCAGGTGAAGGAGGACAGGGTGGAGGCTCTGGTGGAACAGGTCTGACCCCTCAGCAACAGCAACAACAGCAGCAGCTGGCCCAGGAGCTGTTGAACATGGAGGCCAACACAGAGGGCCTGTCCCAGGAACAGTTGGAGCATCGGCAGCGCTCCCTGCAGACCCTACGAGATATCCAGCGCATGCTTTTCCCTGACGACCGTGATGCCCCATCAACTGGGCCTCCACAGTCCCATGGTGGACCCCATGATGGAGGCCCTGATGGTGCACCCCGGAGGTCTGAGCAGGGACCCTTACAGGCTATGATGGCACAGTCGCAGAGCCTTGGACCACCAGGTGGGCCAGGAGGCCCTCGTCCACAAGGCCCACCCTTTGGCCCACCCCATGGTCCCAGGGACATGCCCCCATTTCCACAAGATGAAATGGGTCCACATATGGGGGGTCCAGGAGGCTGTGGAGAAGGAGATCAGATGACCCCAGAACAGGTGGCTTGGTTGAAGTTACAGCAGGAATTTTACGAAGAGAAGAGGAAGAAACAAGAAATGCAACACCGGCCACTTCCTCCAGACATGATGATGCACCCCCATGGTCCTCGTGGCATGATGCGAGGGCCACCTCCTCCCTACCAGATGGGCCCAGGAGAGATGTGGGGAGGACCAGGTGGTCCACCAGAGCCCTATGAAGGACGCATGGGCATGGGCCCTGGCCCCAGAGGTATGCCCCCACATATGCAGAGAATGCCTGGCTTCTCTGGTATGATGAATCCTGAGATGGAGGGACCCCCGAGGCCTGGAATGGGCTGGCCTGACGACATGCCACCTCGGATGGGAGATGCACGAGGCTTCCCTGGAGGACCTGGGGGAATGTTTGCTGGTCCAGGGGGTCGTGGTGAGCGTTTCCCAAATCCACAGTCAGTCCAAGAAGCAATGTTCCACCAAGGAATGGGTGGAGATAAGGGTCTCCCTCCTGGGATGATGATGGACATGCAAAGGATGATGGGGCATCAAAGAGGTGGAATGGAACCTGGTAATGGCATGGGTATGTTTCCCAGAATGCCGGGTGATGGTCCTATGAGCCCATCATCTAGGCTCCAGGGAATGGGCGGCAGGGAAATGGGGCCTGAGTTTGGCATGGGCCCTGGCCCAGGACCTCATATGCACCCTTCCAAAATACGCGATCCTTCCATGAATATGAGTCCAGATGATATGATGAGAATGAGAGGAGCTGGAGGACCTCCAATGGAGAACATGGGTCCACAAGGCAGGCCCATGCAGGGTCCTGTCTTCCCTGAGCAGACACAGCCAGGAGACTTTCCTCTTGGGCCTGGGCGGCCTTTCCCAGGGGGTCCAGGAGGAATGAGGGGTCCACATGGAGACCAACCCTTTGGTCCAGAGCACAGATCAACTCCAACAGGAGGTAATGGCCGCATCAATCACCTCCCCTCTACTGGTGGCCCTTCACAAGGTCAGAGGGGCCGCAAGCCAGCAGATCTGAATGTCCAAGCAGGAGGGGGCAACTCTCCCAGTGTCAACCCACTTAAGTCCCCGCCTCTTAGACAAGTGCAGTCCCCCATGATGGGCTCTCCCTCTGGAAACCTTAAATCCCCTCAGACACCGTCCCAGCTGGCTGGCATGCTCACTGGTCCCACAGGCCCAAATGCTCCTCCAGCTCCTCCAGCTTCAGCACCAATGAAGTCCCCCCACTCCATGATGGGATCAGCAGGTGCCTCTCCAGTTCATATGAGGTCTCCCTCTCTTCCTAACCCTTCCCCAGGATGGGCCTCCTCACCAAAACCACCCATGCAGAGTCCTGGAGTACCACCTCAGGGTGGCAAGCCTCCCCTCAGTATCACCTCACCAAACATGATGGGGAATATGGAGCAAGGTACTACTAGTTTTTTTTTCCATTTTCTGTGTTCATCAGCACATCTTTTAATGCTACTGCTTTCAGTATTTAATTCAAGATTTTTTTGCAGTGCATATTTATTATATGTATGCAGTTAATATTGGGATTGATCTCAATGATTGTTTCATCTTTAAATAATTGAACTATCTTACTATCTGACTTTTTGAAAACACAACAAATCTACAAAACTGAAAATAAAATAGATGAGGAGGCTGTCTATCAGTTGCGTCTTTCATGTGTTAACACATCTGTATGAAGGGTGGGGTTGAATGGGTTGTGGTCCAGTGGCTCCCTCTTGTGGCCACTGGACCACAAGCCAGTGGCCACAAGTGACATCACTATTGCTAAAATCATCAGAGATGGAAACAACCTGCCAGAGAATGAAAAGTCTTGACTAAGTTTTAATCAGCTCTGTCAAATCATCTCTTCCTCACATTGTCATCCTCTAGGTGGTAATGGTCCTCCCTCAGCTCCTCCTTCATCAGGGGCTCCATCTGGCTCCATGTCCCTCCCAGGCAACGTCCCGTCTGGCAGTCCATACACCATACCCCCTGAGCCAACACTATCCCAGAACCCTCTCTCCATCATGATGTCACGCATGTCCAAGTTTGCAATGCCCAGCTCCACCCCACTCTACCACGATGCCATAAAGACAGTTGCCAGCTCTGATGATGACTCGCCTCCGGCTCGCTCCCCTAACCTGCCTTCAGTGAACAATAATGGTAAGACGTCTGATATGTTTTTAATGTTTAAGTTGTAGTTTCAGTTCCACTTAATTTGGACCATATATATTCTATTACTCTTCATTTAATATGCCTAACAAGGGCATGTTCTGGCTATACATTTTTTTTTTCTCTTGATCATACAGGTATGTCAATGAACCACCAAGGCAATCCACGTATGATGGGACCTGGTAACACTGGACCCATGCCTGCCCTTAGCCCTCTGGGTATGAATCCAATGGGATCCCAGCCCCTCTCCCATGGCATGCCTCCACAGATGCCCTCTCCCAATGCCCCTAATATGGGCCCAGGCATGATGCCTCATGGCATGATGATACCACCAAATCCCCAAGACCCTGGTATGGCAAACCCTCAAATGATGCCCCAGGGGCGCATGGGTTACCGAAGCCAGGGATACCCCCTCACCCAATCTCCTTCCCAGCAAGGCCCCTTCTCCCCACACAACGGTCCTGGTCCTCAAGGCTTCCCTGGCCACCCCATGGGCTTCCAGGGAGAAGGAGGACCTATGGGAGGACGGATGGGGAACATGCCTCATGGGGGAGGGGGTGATGGGGGTATGTGCAAGCCCAATACCCCTGGAGGGCCAGAGTTCAACAACATGCAAGGTGGATTCAGTGATGCAGACCTTCATGAAGTGATGCGGCCAGGAGCGTCTGGCATTCCTGAGTTTGACCTGTCCAGGATAATCCCATCAGAGAAGCCCAGCCAGACTCTGTCTTATTTCCCCCGAGGTGGAGGAGACAACCCTGGGGGAAAACCACCACACCCCTCTGGCTTCCCCATGCAGGGCATGATGGGAGACGGCCCGCCAAGGATGGGAATGTCAATGCAGGGGATGGGGGGAATGCCAGGGGGGCCTGGCGGGGGAATGGGCCCCCAAGACATGCCAATGGGTAACCCTGGCCACAACTCAATGCGGCCACCAGGATTCATGGGCCAAGGCATGATGGGCCCCCAGCACCGGATGATGTCCCCTGGGGGTCCGGGAGGGATGATGCAGGGGAGACAAATGGCCCACCCCGGCCCTGGCGGCTCACCTAACATGATGATGTCACTGCAGGGCATGGGCGGCCCCCCACAGCAGACAATGATGATGGGGGGTCAGATGAGGCCACGTGACATGGACATGGGATTCAGTCCGGGCCCTGGAATGTTCTAATCCAACAGAAACCTTGTATCTAGAATGTTCTTGGACAAAATGCAAGGATGGAGTTAAGATAACGGTGTTTAGAGAGTGCTCAGAAAACTCTGATGGATTGAAATAAAGGAAGTATAATACGAAAAAGTAATGTCCTGTGGGAACTATTCCAACGGAGACTCGGACAGGCCCAGAATGGAGTACTTTTGCCACAAGAACATTTAATTTTGACTCATGAACTTCAGAATGTATGGGATTGTTGTGCATCAGTTTCGCAAAACTGTTCTTGTGTTTTTTTGATTATCTGACTATAAAGATGACTTCGTCGTCAAAGAGGAATCAACCTAACTAAAAGTCAGCGTGGAGATGCTACAGTATATGTCTACTTTTTTCAAATTTAAAAAACAAATTTGTCATGAAAGTGGTATGGAACAAGAGAAAGGAATAAGAAGAATTTGTGCTTTGTGAAGATCTTAGTGGAACTCCATCTTGTCTCTCGCTCCATTGTTTTGACTGTTTCTGTACAGTATATACGTGTGAGAGTGTGGATGCGTGCTTGACAGACTGTATGTTTGTGTGGTATGTATGTATGTGTCTGTATGTATAGGCATTCTATCAGTGACCTCTCAACTCCTCTTACCCAACTTTCATTGGGGGAGGAATGCCCCCTAAAAATACTGTACTGTTTACCATTGGTGGGCTATTCGAATTTTAGTCTATTTTAATTTCCTTTGTAACTCCAGTGTATAACAAACCAAACTATGACCTCATTAAGATAATAGTATTATTAAAAAAGCACAAACATGGACCGTCTGCAGAAAGCGTCTTCTTTCTATTTTTACCATTGAGAGCAACACATTATGTGTGAGGATCCTGGCAGCTTTGCAGCACAATGATAATCTCCAGTCCATTTCAAGTTGTGGATGATATTTGACTTGGTGCTCCAAAACTTTCAGGACTCAAGTTTCGCCAGCGTGAATAATATTGCTAATACCCAGATGTGCTATGTGTGTTCCTCTTGTTCCTGTTGTGTTCCTGTTTTGTTTTGACTCCTTGTTGACTCTGGGTAATAATCATTCCCACAGCAATAAACCCCCAATGGTCAGCAGAATGGGACAGGAGTGGCCGAATGCCACAGCAGGTATGCCAGGTATTATAGAACTAGAGCTAGGTAGATCTGGTAAAATTTAGTGAGGCAGGTGTGGTGTCCAGAGTGAGACACTCATAAATGTAAACACGTACTGCTTACCATCCAGTTGACTTCCTCTCTTTTCTCTATTGTATAAGCTTGTCATGTGTTTCTCCATTGGCTTTGGTGCAGAATAGCCTACCAGGGCTGCGGTGATGGACTACAAATAAAAGATATTGTTTTGGTATATACATGTTGTCCATGTAGTGTGTGTGTGTGCGTGTGCGCATGTGTCCACGTGGCTCTTGGCTGTTCACATCTAGTCAGTTATGAGGACTAGGTGATGTCTTTGTCATTGTACATGTCAAACCAGCTTACCAACATTCAGCTAGAACAAGGAGAATGAGTCATACCAAGACACAGCATTGCCAAGTTGACATTTTATCAGGCGGAGCTATTTTCAGTGGACACCACACTTTCAAAATAGATACAAGTGTGTTGATGCATTTGAACTCTACTAAACTACTTGTTTACTTAGCTGGAATATTACAGAGCCCCCTACACGAGCCGAAAACGAGACTTCACATTGATCAAATTCTTTATTTATACCTCACCAATCCAAACCAAACCTTACTTTACATGTCATGGGAAACTCCCACTGATGAGGTATATGTGTTATTGTAACACAGTAACATTCAGGTGTATGTAATAGGCATGTATTCATGCAGACATTATACTGTGGTCTGATAATATCAACAAAGAAGGTAACCTATAAACTCATTCCTAAAACACAGTTGCAGAATAATTCCCTTTCTGCAAACTCTACATGGTTAAAACATTCATCTACACACTAATGTACAAAACACTTAATGCACCCCTATGTTAATAAACATCAGATACAGTACATGAAAAGCTTAGAATTCCCCTGAGGAATTAAATGACCAAAGACGAAAGATTTGGTTGCGAACACAACCAAATTGGCAGAATAATTGCATCAGCAATTAGATACAGGCTGTTATGGTGCCACATTGTCCCACCTTTCAGATGTCCATATTTCAGTGCAAGATTAAACTGCAGCAATGGTTTGAACTTGGAAGAAAAAGGCTGATAATATTCTGTTATTTTCTTGTCAACAAATTCCAAAAAGAGCAAAACCAACAATGTTTATCCTACTAACAAGTATTACCAGTGTTGGCAAAGCATGGTTTACTTTATTCCTTGTGCCATACGCCTCCACCACATGTTCTTTCATTGCAATGAACCTGGGTGCAATTTACTCCTTCCTACGTTCAAGTACCATTTGCTAGAACTAGTCCTGTCGTTTTAGGAAATTACTTTTTAAAATGAAACTATGTGATCTGTTTTTTTTCTGCTGAAGGTACTGTGAGATGAGCAAATATTCCTGGTTTTAGTCTTTTGGGATTTGTTGACAGTGACAAAAACATGGAATAATGCCACCCTTCATCACTAAGCCAAACAAATTAGACATCTGATATCAGGCACATGCTGCATAGCGCAACCATTCTGCACATACACTTATCAGTGTGCTGTAACAATTAAATTCATATGGAACATTTGACTGTCATGGTTACATGGGGATAAGGGATCATGAAATTAAAAGTCTGATGTAAATTAAAGAGGCGGCTGCAATCCAGGACTTTCCCCCAGTGTAGTCTGACAGTGAGGTATAATGACGATGGTGGCTGGATGGAGTGAAAAGGGAGGATGTTAAAAAAAAAACAAAAACACATGATGCCTGAGTGTCAGAGTGTAATGTCAGCGTGTTCAGATGGAAGGTCTATTGAGGGTTCAGGGCTCGGTTAAGCCCTCTGTGTTGTTACAAAGTGACTGGTAGAGTTCAGAGCTCAGTGAGTAGGCTGAGAGGGCCTGTTTGAACTCCTGCAGGGGGCAGTAGACTCCACTACAGCCTGGAATAAGTTGATCCTACAGAAACAAGCAAGCAATTTGAATAAGTCACAAGGAAAAAAAAAATCGTACAGCTCATCAAATAAACAAACGTAGACATATTCTCACCCCCTACCTGGTCTATGTATGACACTTTGACGAAGGCTTCCTTGGTTTGCCGGTGTTGATGCAGCTCCAGAGTGATGTCAGCTGCATACGGTGGCCATCTCATGTCAAAAACCCCCAGAGCCATCAGGCAGGGAATCAAAGTAGTGTCATGTGCAGAGTACAAAAACAACTTCCTGTTTGAGAGAAGGTTTTAGCAGTGAACATTTAAAGACCAAACACAGTCGAGTATAAGACTGTATGAATGGGTACGTTCGTCCAAGGGTGTCCAACCTGTTTGGCTCTGATGAGGTGCCCTGTAGTTTCTCCTCCAAGTTGCCTAACAACGTGTGCAGGAGTGGTCCCACACATAGCTGTAAGTTCTCCCTGGCAAACACAGAGTAAAAGAATTAAAGGTGGCCTGTTGAACTTAATACAAAACTATGAATTCTCCTTATCAACACTGATAGAGGGTTATTGTTGAACCTTGAATACACCATTTTCTAAAAGCCTCGCCCTCTGCTGACTTTGTTTAACCTTACCTCTTGCTGGGTTCATAGACATGGCAGATCATGTCCACAGCTCTCTGTTCCACTTTGTTTTTCCAAGTGTCCAGCGCTGGTGGGCAGGGCAGGCCATGTGTCTGTTAACGTGAAGAAACAAGACGCAGTCAGTGCCGGCTGCGTTGTGTAGCCAAACCTCGAAAGAGAAACCCCCAGCATTAGAAAGAGCGTTGATATTAAGTCATTTAAAATGTATGAGCAGCTGTTTTCTGTTTAAGTGGAATATGGCTGTATTGCAAAATGTAGTGCTTTGTTTGTTAATTTGAATGAGCTGTGACTGATACCAGGAGGATCTCAACATAATTAGCAAAAATGTTAGGCAGGTCTTCAGCTTTTGGCTTTGGCTGTTGAAGAAAAAGAAAAATCTGTAAATTCAGAAAGGCTCAGTAAAGCGCCCCTCCTGTCTTGTTTCAGATCTTACAGTGGTCCCACTGCGCACATTTGTGAGACAGTTATTTTAACATCTAGAAAAATGTGCCTCTTAAGTCTGATATTACCCTATTCATTCAACTTTGCAAAAAATTATTTTCAGTCCCTAGTCTACTAATGAATTTCTTTCACTGACTGAATTAGAATTCTTTAGATTTGACATCTATGCATCTTTTTAAAAATATGTTCAATTATGGCACATGAGTAAACAGTCAAATGTCTGAACTCAAATCCTGTTGTATCAGTATTTTTAAAAATCTGTTACAGAGATATAGAGAACTCTATTAAAGAGTTTCATCTTACATAACTAGCAGCTTGCTAGGTTGCAGTCTCAGGTCAGGCTGAGTCTTAATAATAGTCATATGTATTCTGATAGCTTGTGGTGAGACCTAATAAAAGTCATATGAATCGTGATGTGGCAGTGTCACCTCTCTGGCAACCATGTCGTCCCTAATGAGGATGAAGTCGATGTGCTGGTGAGCAGCGATGCCCAACTCGTTCTGGATGCTCTGCAGGTCTGCTGCAATGTCTGGCAGAGTGGACGACTCTGCCCAGCGGTGGCTGCGCGGAACACACACAGTGTCAGCCGCAAAACACAGATACACCATGACAACCTGTCAGAGGCATCTCAACTCTGCTTATAATTTTGCACAACACATTATTCAAGATTCCAGTTCTGGGTAACGAATGCACTGGATGGTCTAGGCCTGACTGTATGCTTGGTATGAAAATTCACTCTACGTACCTGCCAAGGATTTTGAGCAGCTTGCATCCATGATAGTTTGGATACAGGATTTCAGATTCTGCCTCCGTTGTTAATATATGCACAATTTCTTCAAGTGGAACAGAAAATTACACAAACAGATGAGATGAGATCCAGAATAGAATAAATAACATTGTGAACATATGGGTGTCTACCCTACCTTTCTGTTTTTGCTGGAAGAGCCCTGCTACCAGGCACTTGGCAGATTCAATGGTCCTCACGATGTTAGTGGAGCGCACACTAAAAATGGAAAAAAAAAGAGGTCATGGAAGGCAGCCAACTTAAAAATAGGAAAGCATTTAGGCTGATATCCTTTGTACTGCACTCATAAACCCAGTACAGAAAAGAGTTTGTGCCCTTATTACCCTGTCATGATGTGCAACACTTACTAGACCTCAGCTGGGTTAAAGGTAGAGCTGAGGAAGGGAATCTCCTCAATGTATTTCCTCCTCAGCCTCTTGCCCAGCTCATACAGCTGCTGCATGCCCACAGTGGTCAGCTGACCGGGGAACGTGCCGCCCTGCCAAACGCGACAAACAGGATCAACATTTACCCACAGATGTGGCTCAACAGACACACACCTGCGAACGCACGCAGGAAATGAATGTGTTACGAGCATGGCAGGGGTCCATGCTGCTGGATTTAGCTCGCAAAGCTGAATCCAAAGCAGTTAAACCTCTTTAGCAAAGCAGCAAACTCAGCACAAGAAAATAACATTTCCATGGACACCGCAGCTGGCAAAAAGGGACAAAACTATCTCAGTGGGAAGCTCTACACACACAGTTCAGCAGTGTTACAGAGACCAGGTGAATAAATGAACCTGGCTCAGTGTAGTGTGTCGTCTTTGTAATGAATCCTACTGACCACTAGAGGGGAACACTTACTGAGTCAATGAATGAATGTGGGAGTGAAGCACTTTCTGAATCCACAGGGTGCTTCACATATTTTGAGTCTGTTAATCCAAAATCTTCTGTCACTGGCCATTCCCAAGGCAGATATTAACTTGTCATAGCGAGAAAAGCACAGATGTAGCTAACATTATTGATGACTCTCTGGTCTCAGGTAAGTGTCCCCATAAACTATGCCAGATTGCAAAATGTCAGGCCTCTTGCACAGGCACACCTAAATGGAATAGCATCATTATATTACTCATAACACCTGTGCTTTTCCTGCTATGACGTCTCTAAATGTCTGCTGTGACAAAGGCCAACTCTCTGGACCAATGCCTTTATTTGTATCTGTTTGTAAATGTTTGATTTCATTTCATTATGTTAGACTCTACTCTGAGACAATAAAGCAAGTATGTCAGCTTCCCACAATGCCTCTTACCAGGAAGCAGCTATACAAATTTCTGCACCTGAATTTGTTCCATCATTGCTTTTATTGTCTGACTGCATACAACACCACAAAACACACCTACTCACGGTCAGTATGTTTCTCCGATAGCTGTCCTCTACAGGGGCTGAGGGTCTGGGGCCACCAAGAAGATCGGTCACTACATAATTGATGTGGGTGTGTGCTGGAGGCTCCAAGAGCGTTGGCACCCACTGGGCCTTTGACGAGACATACATGCCCAGACAAGGACAGTTGTTATTTACAGCTATTATATGACACCATCTCTTTTCAAGAAACAAGCATTTACAGGTTTTACCTCCATCACATCGGGTATTGACTTGAGAGGCGTTCGAGCACCATGTCGGAACAGGACTTGGACCAGTTTTAACTCATAGGGAGAACTGGGTTTTGTGTCAGCAGGGGTGCAACTGGAAGCAGCCTGGTCTGAGTCAGTCTTTTTTTGTGACCACAGCATTGAGCTAAAAGCTACGGACACTGAACCGAATACACCCGCCTTGGTCCAAAGATTCCTCATGATTGTGCTGTGAACAAAAGACAGATTGTCTTAGTGTGTCTGAGTTAATGAGATTTAGAGTAAATATAAAGAGGAGAATACAGACATATCTTTAACATAAAGAGTAACAGAAATAATAACTGCTGGTATTGTTAAGAACAGACTCTGCCTCAGTTTAAGCAACAGTCTTGCAACATCAGCTCAAGCTTCCTCTGTGCTATGTAGTAAGACTGCAGCTAACTTTCATTATCAGTTATCTGTTGACTTATTCAAACAGCTTGTTTTGTCTGACCAGCACTCCATAACCCAAAGTTATCCCGTTTATTATTGTGAAGGCATTGTCCTTCATTAAGTCTCTTTAATTTCATTTCGTTAACATCTCCACAGGTCACTAATTACATATACACCACAGCTCATTGTCTGTCTGTAACAGCTCAAGAAGGCATTGATAAAAACCCATCAGACCTACTCCTCATTGGCAGTTGCCATAGCAACCAAGGTCATAGTACAGACCCTTAACAATATTGTAAACAGCGTGCCCAGCTGGAGGAGGAAGACAGCCATAACAAGCAGCCAGTGTCTTATGGTGTCAGGGACAATGAGTTACACAAGTTGGAGGAAAGAATGTACACCGGTCAGCTACAACATTAAAACCAGTCACAGGTTTGAATACTGTGGCTGATGGGTGTACAACGTGATTTAGGTGAAAGGTAGTAAATACATCTTCACACCAGAGAAGCTGGAATGAGAGAAGTTTTGGTAACTCTAGTTACCAAATAATTTTCTTGTTGATCAACAAAGTAATTTCTAAAATCGATTACTTATTTAAGCTCTCCTTTAAGCTATAATGTATGTTACTAACCTGTTGTTAAAACATAAAATTACACTCCCTGGCAAGTCCACTGATGTCGGTGATGATGATGGTGATGATGATCGGTATCAGGAACTAACTATAATTGTTCCAATGAGGTCAAGAAAACTGCACAAGGTAGATCGATAAGACTGTCAAAAGATTGTAATTATCGCGATATATCTTTTTCTCACTGTTTTAAACCACACCAACCTGATCTCCTCAACTTTCACCTGTCTTAAAACTAGGCAAGAAACAATGATCTGACATTTCTTGTGATAATTACTGAGATACTAATAGGAACATTTAAAACGTAATAACATGTTGACTATATCTTCCAGCCCCAAAAGTTGATGATATTTCTCGTTTAAAAAGTTGGATGAATGTCTTCCGACTTGAACGAGAAGTCCAGCTGTAACACGACCTGGTGCAACTAGCTTAACGATTCCTCAGTCTTTATTAGGTTCATAAACCCAACCTGTGCCATAAAGCTCCCAAACACAGTGAGATTAGGACTATTCACACTGTGGATAAAGTTGGCCGACAAACATTGCTTAACTCGTTTCAACACAAACTCGCTGCAAACAGAAGCACGTTAAGAAAACACCACTGGGCTCACCTGGGCTCCTAAACTGGCTAGCTGCAAAATGATAACATGAAGTTAAACCTCCGTCTTCCCCGCTCTACAAGGCTGACTGCACTAAAACAGAACAGCTCGCTTTTTATCACAGATTTAACTACTTACTTCTTCTTACTGGAGATCAATAGATCAAGTTCTTCTGTGGCTCTCGACAGAAAACTGCGTTTAGTAAATGATAAATTCACTTGTCATTCGGCAACTGCACCGGTTAAAGCCGAAAGACAAGTCGGGAACTGTAGAGCAACAGACGCCACTCTAGAATGAAAGTAAATGTGGTGGTTACAAAGATAAAACTACACTTCCCAACATCCGCATTACACGCTTCCCCTTCTTCTTCTTCGTGTATTAGATTTGCGGTGGAGGACATGTGTCAGAATATGCTGCAGCCCTCTACAGGACATAAATGTATCTGCATTTCAAAATGCCGACTGTGTCAGAACTCAGCAATCATCGAGTTGTTAAAAACCAAAATTGATGGAAAATGATGAGTCTTTTAAAAATCCCCCAAACTCCGATCACTGTAAACTAATGCAGCTCCTTAGACTAACATAAAAAAACAACAACAAAACAGCTGTGCGGGTGTTTCTTAATGTCGGATGTACTTGATGAGTTGTGAACAAGTGGAAAAAGGAAAACGCGGTGATTAGCCACTATCATGAGCTCGGTCAGATCTAGAGTAGAATTTGACTGCAGTCTTTTCGTAGTTCATATTCCAGTCAGTTCATATTGACCATAACCTCAGGCGAAGGTAACCGACGTATATCTCGAACGCACCCTACAGTTAGCTTGCGTATGACGTCAGCGAAATGCGTCAGATGAGCAAAAATAAGCGACACACTCCACGCCGAAAACGGCATTACAGGTCTCAACGTGCCTGCGGTCCACAGGGTTTGCAGCTGCTCAACTCAATCAGTTTTTGTTTTATTTTTTATCGAGTGCCAAAGTTTATTGTTAATGAAATTAATGAAATGAATGTTAATTAAAATGTTGTTCTCTTAAGGCTATACCAATTAGATATGTCTGTAGACCGCGCTCCGCTCGGTTATTAGATATGTCCACGTTGGATGGATGGCCTCTACGACAGGAGAGAATGAAGTCCAGGCCTCGCTGGATCTCCGTGAGTCCGCTGAGAATCCAGAGCTAGAGGACATTACTGAGAATGCATAAACGACAAGGTAAATGAATTGAATTAACAGGTGTAGCAACTATCTGAGATTATATCTGGATAAGGCAGATGTGACATTGGCAACGAATAATGTATAAAACAGCAATGTAAAAATAATACATTACAACAAGTCCTGCATGGACTTCAGTTAAAGCACTTAAGTTTTAGCAGCAAAATGTGGTTAAAGCATTTAAGTGAAAGTACTACTTCTGAACAATGAGCAGTTTAATATATATAATGTTTTGTATAGGGTAACAGATGATGAATGAGAGCGTAAAGAGGAAAAAAACAAAGTTCTGTTTTACAAATCAGTCATTGATGTTTGGATAATTTGAACAGCTGTAGAAGTGAAACTGTGTGAGAAGTTTGGACAGAAAAATCACCATTTGTTTAAGCTTTTAACAAGTCTCAGACATTTAAAATCTGACCCTGGCTCTACACTGCTTTTTGTAAAACCAGAAAGGTTGAAAAACACTGATTTAATCTTTACCAGTGTGTTGTATTTGCAAGTGTGTCATATTATCCATTGTCAAAAAAAAAAGAAAAAAGAAAAAAAAAGAAAACACTGCAACTACCACCCAAAGAGCTTGGAGAGCTATGCCAGGATTTTCAGTTCAGGTCCAGCCTGTAGAGAAGGCATCTTGAAGCCAGGGTGCATCCAAGATTTGATATCAACAAAGAGCTTGATGTCTCTAAGCTTTGACACATTTTTAAGACTAACCCAGTGCAACCATCAAAGAGCTTGATTAAGGAGGATTTAGTGGCATCTAGTGGTGAGATTGCAGCTTGCAACCACAGTCAATGCTTGCAACCAACTGAATAACCGTCCCCTCACCCCTCCCTTCTCAAACTAGTCACACAGTCTACAGTGGGGCGGTCAGGTGACAAAATGGCATCAGCTATTGCATTGACTAATCTGTTAAGTGAAGAGGTTCATCTATTTAGCTATATTTAAATGCTGTTACCACTGACTCATTTCTTCCTCTTACATCTTGTATCTTACATACAGTAACCAAACTGCAGCATCAATGTAAAAACATTTTGGTTTGTCTGTTCTGGCTTCTGTTGAAACATGCTAGTTGCAACATGGTGGACTTTGTGGAAGAGGACCTGCACTGTATGTAGATATAAATGGCTCTAAGTGAACAAAAAAACACAACAATTGTTAGTTTTAAGTGATTATGTATTAATAAAAAACATACTTAACAACAAGTGTTATCTTATTCTTGGTCTTATTCTTTAATACAAAAGTGTGTCTCTGCAGGAATCCCATCCATGTTTATCAGATGCTTACAATAACAATCTGAGTCTGTCAGTGGCAAAAGCAAGTACTTTAGTGGACGTACCTTGATGTGGATAAATGCTCCATTTGCTTACATTACAGCAACTTTGCACAGTTGCTGGGTTCACTGTTCTTGCTCAATGCTGTTTCAAAGGTTTATGTCACTTTTAATAGACAAATACATGGGAAAATAAGGCCCAGGTTTAGGTACTTAGGGTTTGAATTAGGGCAAGACAAAATTAGATTTTGGTTGAAACTAGCACAAGGGTCAACATCAGGTATAGACATATATAGCAAGGGTTAAGTATAGGGATTAGAATAATAGTCAAACCAGTGCTCCGTAATAATGTTGCCTACAATCCTGACCCACTCCATAGTTTCTATATTCAACACTAAAGATTTAATAACCTTTTCATTTTTTCCTTATTGTTTCTGTGTACTGTTTACAGTTATGGATACAAACATGAGGCACAAGCCAGAAGAGAGTATGAGAAGCTGATGAGTATGCAGAGAGGTCTCTGGCTGCATCTCAGGTGGCCATAAATGCGAGCCTCGCCTGATGAGATTGCCACTTGCGACTGTCATGGAACAGGGATTTGTAAGATAAAGGTACATTATGGTTCACCACAAATGTGCTGAAAAAAGATGTTCGACCCATGAAGTCATAATTTCACTTTAATGTAAAATCAGAAAGCATTTAAACTATGGAAAGATGCTGGCTTGTGTTCTTGTTTACATGCTCAGTTGATTTCTTATATATATATATATGTATATATATATATATTTTTATTTATATATGTTATATATATTTATATATATATATATGTATGTGTGTGTGTGTGTGTGTGTGTATGTATATATATTACCACTGTGTTTTAACTGCCAATCCTGCGGGTTTCATCAGAAATATTGCTGAAGCTTCTTGTCAGCTGATTTATGCAGTAACAGGTAGGGTAACCATGTTCACATAAATGGGCTGACAGGAAGCTTCAGTAACATTTCAGGCATGGAAGTCAAAACATGTCAGGTTAAAAAATACCTGTCTTTATATAAGAATAGTGAATTAAATAAAAAGTCAGACAAAATTTGCCCCTGTAGTCTATTGCTTACATGTTCTTTTCCCTGTGAATTTTAGTGCCTACTCTGCAAAGCAAGATGAGGTTAATCTGGGCTTGTGTATTGGAGACAAGGGATTCTGCCTCATCAGTGATGGAGACGATGTTACAGCCGACAGCTGACAGGAGCCATGCTTACTGTTTATTACTACATCAGGACACAGCTTCATGTTGTGAATGTTGAATATTGAAACGTTGTGGAGTGGAACTATAATGCCATTTTTAATCTGCATGTAAGACATTCTTTGATAAAATATATGCATATTTCTTTGTTGATGTAGATGACAAATTATTTAAAATACCTGAATTAATCACATACCTCAAGAACAACAGAGCAGACTGTACATGATGATGATTTATTGGTAAGTGATGGGTTGGTGATGACATTTATTGCATAAAGTTCTGTGTGAAAGAACCACCAAACTGCAGTGAATGTACAGAAGGCTGAGTAAGATTTCTGTTTTCTAAAAAGAATGTTTGCTGTATAGATATGTATGATAAAACTTCAAACCTCCATTTGCAAGGATGTCCATTCACAAACTTTTTAAAAATCTTTCTGCCTATGATAAGAACAGACAAAAGAAATGAAATAAAATACATTCAGAGACATAGACTAAAACGTACATTGCATAGGGACAAATTCAGTATTTACACAATGGCTCCAGGCGAAAAACTGAAAAGCATAAGTGCAATGTTGCCACCGAGTGGCTGGATCTCCTCATAACCACCTTCCAATCAGAACTTTGTCTTTTCCTTTTCAATAAAAAAAGCCTCAAACAGGATACATTCTCTCACCACTTTCTGCACACCAAGGCTCCTGTCAAATATAGAAGTAATGGATAAAGTTTTACTTACACTTTTAAAGATTTAAAGTTATTATTCTTTTGTTGCATTTTATGTCTGTGACCTACAGTAATGTATAGTGCAATCAGGTTAGCAAGTCAACAAGTGGCTTAATTGAAAGTTACAGCTTTACCATGGCTTTGGAAAAAATATGAAAATGTGTTATGAGGAATTTGTCAGGGTTTGCTTACACTTGATAAGGCACTTTATCTTAATTCATTTCAAATATGCAGCAAGTTTCACAGTTTATTGTATATTAAGTTCCCATTTTCTGTTATTGCATCTCTTTGCATCTATTTTTGCAGTTGGAGGAAAAAAACACTCCTGGCTGTGCTATTGAGAATCACAGGCTAATCTATAATTAACTGAATAGTTGAGATGTGTGTATTAATTTGCCTTAAAACAAATAATTCCTTTAATAGTCAGCTCACGCCAGGAGCCATGTATCATGTCATTCTTGTCTCTTTCCCTCAGCTAGTTTTTGGCTTAAACTGTTTAAGTAAAACACAAAATGTGCAATTCTCAGGTATCACACCTGTTACCCTGTTCTCATTTCACAATTATTTTCTTTTTGCAGTTTGTTTGTCAGTTTTTCAAGCTCTAGGGCAGAATATTTGCTCACAGAGCTCATCACGTCAAGTTTACATGGTCCACTCACAGATCTCAATGTATCTTTTTAATGTGGACATTTACTCCATCTTCTATCATCAAGTGTAGGGCCTAAATTCCAGAGTTTGCATAGTTAGCCTTTGCTCACGCTCTGAAATCTTCACTCAGAAATAACACTTGATGTCATGTTTGTGTCTTGCTAAACTGATCCTCCTGTCATTTCTCTTTGGTTCTGAAGGTCCAGCCCTCCGTCCTCTCCCCCTTCGTCAGCCACTCGCTCTGGCTGTGAGCCTATACTGCCAGGTCATCTTGGCGAGCGCGGCTGCTGGTCCCACTGGTCTTGCTCAGGCGGCGTTTGTCCCTCATGTAGCCAGAATGCAGCAGAGGCGATGGGGAGCAGCTGTTGGGCAGCTCTGTAGGTGCCTGGTCGTATCTCATCCTCAGGAAGTCTTCCTCATCCTCCAGGTTGTCGCAGCTGTGGTGCCGCTCGGTAGCCAAGTTGGCCGAGTTCTGCTGGAGCGCCATCCTGGTGTTGAAGGGGTGAGAGGCCATGGAGGTCATGGGGTTCATGGAGCTCGGGGCTGCCAGGCATTGGCTGAAGTCGGGAGGTGGGGTGCAGGCAGATGAGGGCCGTGGTGGGCTGTTGGGTTCCAAGGCTGCAGACACGGCCACCGTCACAGCCCTGTGGTTGTTCTTCTGCATCACTTTGTTGCGTACGCACCTTCTGATGCTCTTCCAGCCGAGATGGTAGAGCTCCAACACAGAGAGCAGAAGAGACACACCAGCCACCACCAGCATGAAGATTATGAAGACATTCTTCTCTGTGGGTCTGGACATGTAGCAGTTGACTGGGTTGGGGCAGGGCCATGCTTTGCACAGGTACATCGCTTTCAGGAACACCCCATAGATGAGGTACTGCACCACGATGAATGTCACCTCCATCACTGTACGGATCAAAATGCTCAGGATGTAAGTCTGCAGCAGTGCCCCTTTCAGGCGAACACGGCCAGTTCCGTCACATCCAGATCCCATCTCCTTCCTGCTCTCCTTCTGCTGGAGGTACTCCTTCTCCCCTTCCAGGTCTCCCCCTCCCTCACCTCTTGCCTCCCTCTCCTCTTGCTCCCTCCTCCGCTGCTTCTCCTCCCTGCGCACCGTGTGCATGGCATGGCCCATGTAGATCAGGGACGGTGTGGAGACAAAAACAATCTGCAGCACCCAGTAGCGGATGTGGGCGATGGGGAAGGCGCTGTCATAACACACGTTGGTGCAACCGGGCTGCTGAGTGTCACACAGGAAATCGCTCTGCTCATCGCCCCAGGAGGACTCGGCTGCTGTGCCTAGCACCAGGATGCGGAAGATGAAGAGGATGGTGAGCCACACCTTCCCGACTGAGGTGGAGTGTTCCTGGACCTCCTCTAGGAAATTCCCCAGGAGACTCCAGTCGCCCATCACTGCTCACTGGCCGAACACACACCTGAGACACAAAGATTGGAGAGGGAGGAGAGAAAGGGCGAAAAGAGGGTGCAGTATAGGTGAAGAGGTGAAGTCACTGAGGTGGAAGGGTTGGGCAGAGCAGGAGAGAGAGGTGTGAAAGAGGGAAAAAATTAATCAGTCATAGACAACTGTAGGTCCTCTATATTCCTGTCGATGAAATGACCTCAGTGTGTTTGTGCGTGGCATCAGATGCATAAAAATAGCTTCCCTGCCTGTGAATTGCTTGAGGACTGGACACCGTGGCATGAGAACAACCATTTTCCCATGAGAGGGAGAGAGACACACACACAAAGAGGGAGAGGAGAGAGGGAGGGAGGGAGAGGAAGTTCAGGAGTCATATAAAAGTAAATAATGAGGTTGTTTTAAGAAAAAAAAAATCAATATTATTTTATTTGTGTTTACATTCCATGTCTTTATCCAAATTATAAATGATGGGCATACAGAGGGTAACTGGCTACCACGGGGGCAAATCAAAGCTAGGAGACTTTGTCCTTTCAGTGCTGTGACCCAGCCTGAGCTGCACTAGTGCCTGTGGCACATAACCAGCAGCCGTCACTCACAACAACAGAACGACAGCTTTGTTGTCCGCTGTCCTAGCTGCAGTGATGAAACCCTCCTACATCCTGCAATCTCAAACCATCTTAAAGCATCAATCAGATCCCTCCATCCACTGTATGTGTGTCAGTGCTCCTGTGTATATGTGTGTGTGTGTGTGTGTGTGTGTGTGTGTTCTTTCACCTTTTGACCCAAGCATTAGTGAGAGTTTGGGTAAGACCCAAACATGGCAGTGACAAGCTGGCGAGTATCAGCCAAGAATGACCCTATAAGGCAGTTCACTAGATGGCTTTATGGGTGCCATAAATGACCCCCATCATTGAGGGGGTTAAGAAATCCCATCAAATTCCATTGAACGGTGACCTATGACATCTGTATGCACCATGTCGGTATGCCTACTTCCAGCTTTTACTATGCAATTAGAGTTCAAAGACAGATGAGTTATAACATCAGGAAGGGGGACTGAAAGTAACGGTTTGACAGGTTTTTCCAATACGTCACACATTAAAGTTACTGCCCTTCTTGGCTAGGTTATAAAAAAAATCCATACATTTCTCAGTAGTTGTGTGTTAAGACAAACTGTTACTGTAGTAGTGTGACAGGTAGGAAAGGATATACAGAATAATCACTGCAGTCACAGAGAGTGGAAAAAAGCCAAACAGGGAGTTGATGTTCTCTCTTACCACCTCTCCATCTCCCTCCAAGTGTAATCCATAAGTGGTTGCTTCCATTTCCCCACAGAGAGAAGTTACTTGTACTGCTCAGTCCACTGTGCAGGGTTTTGAATTGCCTGGGCTGACACTGGTTATGTGTGAGAGAGAGATGGTCTAAATGACCGTGACCATCTGTCCCCCTGTCTGTCTCTCCCCCTCCCTCAGCGTCCCTGTGAAGTATATATATGGCAATAAAATGGAAAATCAGAGCGTCAGTGCTCTTTATCTGTAAAACATGGAGAGGCGGGAAACAAAACACCCCCACGAGAAAATGTGGGAGAGGAAATACTCAGGCTCTCTCCACGCCCAAGGCTGATACGATGCATAGCGTAGGAAAGTCTGTGGTCTGACACTTGTTTTCCAGCATGCTTCTAATACCCGCTAACGTCAGACTGGTCACAGTTGGAGACCAGTTGGATCATCAGTTAGTGAAGCGGGTCGCCGTCCCACTGAGGGAACTGGCTCAAAGCCTTGACTGGATAAAGCTGATGATCTGTACTGGAAGTAAATCACAAACAGACTGGGAGTTGGAGGAGGATGTTGAGAGTCCAGCCAGCACAATAGCAGGAGGTACACGTTAAAATGGCCATGTTTTATCAGCTATTACTGACAACAGACTCTCCTCACCTTTATACTGATCGCTCACTGGTGTAGTACAGTGGTGGGCAGATCCTTCAGTACTCAGGTTTTTCAATTAAAAAACAAGTCTTCTGCTATGCTAGCAGCTCTGTGAGGCTGCGAAATGCTAAAGTCAAAGTGTTAACATGCCCACAATGACAGCGCTAACATGCTGATGTTAAGCAGGTATGATGTGGCAGCAGTCGTAGTGTCTGTCTCCTTCCCTCAACTACTTCTTCCTCTTCTCAGAGGAAGCAATCTGAAACAATATGATTTCCGAAGGGCAAAAGGAGAGTATTAAAAGGAGTGTGTGTGTGTGTGTGGGGGGGATTGAAGAGAGGCCACAGCCGAGCTGTTCCAGTGAACTTTACACTAAAAGTACCCTTTGCCACCCTCGACTCTCTGTGATACCTGTGCTCCTGTTGGTTTTCTGGAAGCCTGGCAATAATCAGGGATTTACTGAGATACATTGTGCCCTTTGCTGAGCCGTCTGGTTTGCCTGTAGACCGTCATGGCTGTCATATTTGTTTATAATCTCTGTGGCAGAGTAAAGGAGAAGTAATGGACAATCTGGTTATAAGTTATTCAGAACGGTGAACTGCGCAAACAGGGTATAATGCACCTCTGAGTTATTTCTCCTGACGTTGATCAAAGCGTCAGGGATGATCTCATTAGTTTCTCTGTGCGCTTATGTGTGTGTGTGTGTCATGCAGTGTTGGTGAGTTAAAATTTCCATGGAAACAAAGTCTAGGATAGGTGTTGCAGAGATATTATGATAAACAAAGTGAGAAAGAACTACTTCCAAGAACTACAGTCATTTCGCTGCATCAGGGTCAACTCAACTTAAACTGGACTATGCGGACAATTTGAATCTGTGGTCTGGATAGCAGCCAGGCAGCTCAGAGAGGCAGAGAGAGAAAGAGCAGTTACTAATCTGCATCGGTGTGAAGTGACGGCTGCTGCTGTGGCTCGCTGCAGAGCAACAGGAATAAAGGCTGCGTGTTTTCTCTACCCTGCAACACAACAATAAATCCTCCGGCCTGTTGGACCAGCCTCAGTTTTACCTTAGAGGGCAGTGACTCTGGATTCAAGAATCAGCAAGGGATGAGACAGCACCTCAGGCTGGAGAAACCCTCAGCCTGAAATTTTATAGGGACCATCAAGCTATGTTTTTTATTGCTGTGCGGTGGCACATGGAGCAATGGTTTCAGATTTATGCCTCACAGAATCACTGAGAGTAATTTTTATTTGTGTCATAATATAAGGGATCAGAGATTTTTTTAAAGTCTTTTGCTTATAACTCTCAGAGTAAAAAAAATGTTCAGCACAAATTCAGCTTCTATAAAAAGCTGCTTTTTCCATCATGTCCAAACACTAGCTGGTTCCTCTCAGCCCGCAGTGTATCCACAGACCAGGAACAACAGGGGGCAGGGTTGATTTAAACATTCCTCCAGTGATCTGCACCTTTCAGCACTAAGTCATGTTTGACAGACTGTGGATCCTCATAGAGGACCAGGATACACTGCCTGCTCCGCACTATCCTCATAAACATACAGGCAATTAGATGGTGGGGTATACATTGTCTTGGCCTGAATCCCTTTAATGGAACATGTTTAGACTAACATCAGTGGAGGAAAAAGTATTTGCATGGTGTTGTGATTTAAGTACAGTCATGTTATTATGTGCGTCTGAGAGGATTTGCTGGAGATGATTTAGTATTTCCAGCAATCTCATGTAGGATCTCAACATGCCGGCTTAAAAACCACATTACCTGACAAAGTAATGTATTGTTTTCACTGGAAAGTAAAACACAGCGAGAAACTCATTTATTTCCTAGAAAAAGGTCCATAGTATTTGACATATTCTAGAGGGAAATATTTGGCCACACAGACTCTCACTGAAGGGGCTTGAAGTCGGATTCTAAAAATATTTTAGAGAGCCAAATTTGGCCTGCCAGCCTCAGGAGATACTAATGTAGACCACCTTTAAAAATACATGTTCATGTTATTGGCTGTGGTTCAGAAAAACCTCAGTTATTTGGGTATTTTGTTGCAGTATAGGTAATTTCAGTGCCTGGTAGGTTTCTAAATCATCCGTGTTGACCTATATTTTTGTCAATGATTGCCAATGACTGACGTTCATAGTTTTTCAAAATAAAAGTCAAACCGCACATTAAGGATTTAACTGCATCTCTGCTGAGTTCCACACTCTAAAAAACATTACTGGTATATTCTGTTTGATAAATCTCATTGCTTTATTCTGAACATAAAGTCATATCTGGGAAAAAAAAGTGGTATACTTTATCCGCACTGACAAATTTCACAGCTATCGCCACTTTCTGTATCATAATATTGGGCGAAAGACAAAAAAGGCAAACAATCTCATGATATCCATCTATAACACTCTACTATTAATGCCTCTAAACTACCTTCACCATTTACCATTTAAAACTATAACTACATAACAACTACAAGTACACAATCCAGTATCTACTTGAGTTTTGATACCACAGACTGTCCCCAAGCTAGAGTCTTCCATTGCACTTAAAAATATCAGCTGTTAAATATTCAGTGTTGTCATGACTCTTGTGTTTATTAGTTCTGTTTGTTGCTTGATTGTTGGTTATCTGAATTTCTGTGTTGTTTCTTATATCTTGGTTGTTTGGCTGTACAACAATGAATTTTGTTCCCGGGGTTCCCGGACAGCTCATATTAAATGACCCCAAACATGGAGCCTCTGGCAGAAGCTCTGTAACAAAAATATCTTTGCCAGTAACAGTTAAAGTGGCAGTGTTGTGACAGCTCAGCAGTGTTTCAGTGGAACCGCCACAGCGGAGCACGAGGGAAATGTCAAACCACACAACTGCTTTGCGCTGCAATATTTATACACAAGTTTCGTCAGTCTCAGTTGAAATCAACAGACCTGTGCAGAGGATGCCAAACATACCCCGGCTGCGGTTATTCAGCTCAGTGATGGTTATTTTTACTCTATGAGGGTCTGATCCTGTTTTATATGGTGACTGAGGTATACCGACAAGATAAATCGAAAGAAATGAGGCTTAGTTATTTTATTAGAATAACTACTCCCACATTTGTGTCAAAGTTCAAGTGTTTTATTTGAAGCATGGCTTTTGAACTTGAACTTGTGTGAATTTGTGGAGAGTCAATCCCAGTATGCACTGTGGCAGCTGTTAAACTGCAGGGGTGGTGTGTGGGTCACTCCCATGAGCGCTGGGATTACGATCAAGGATGAGCATGTTTAAGTTTAGCCGTATTGGCTTGGTTGCGGGGTGAGTTAGGGATAGTGTGACCTACAAAGTGGATCTGATGCAGGATGTGGGGGAACATACTTCCCACTCATGCGAGTCACCTGTTGTCACTTACAGACCAGCGTGGATCTCGGCTGCCATGTATCAGTCACACCAGCAAAAGCCAGCAGGGCCGATGCGCTGCCTGCTACCTTACATGGCTGTCTGGCTCTTCATCTGCCCACTACTGTACACAGACCCACAGCCCTGTTATGATCTATTGTTTAGCTGCATATGGCATTACATTGGAACTGTCAGGCCAGACAGCTGCAAGGTGTTTCATGGAGGAAAATTCTGACTAACATGCTCCCGATTAAAATCCCTGTGTCATTGCTATTTCTGGGTGGCGACAGACTTGATGTGTGGCTTGTTTTTTTTTTTTTTATTATCTTTTTCTTTGTTTTGGTTGGAGTCTATCTTAATAGTTTGTGATGTAAATTCATTTTTGGCAGTGGCTTCAGTACCATTGGATTAGTCACTCATCTGTTGTTGGTATTCCACTGAAATATAAATCATATATTCATTTTTATGACTGTGGAGGAAGTTTGCTTTCATGCTAAGCAAACAATGCTGGTGTGTCTTCAAAGTCATAGAAACACACTGACACAGGTTGAATAAGCGGATTACATCTTGTCTATGGGTGTGTGTAACAAACTTGCTGTTACTTGTAGTAACATCCTTTTTTGGCATTTAATCTTGATTCATGTGAAGTTATGAATCTGTTTTCTGAAGAAGGCATAATGTACTCAAGCACAGTGAGTGCTGAGCACTGAATACATTTACCTGCAAACGAGTAGTCTATGTACTTGAATATTAAAATTTTTTTTTCCACTTTACATGTATCCTTCCTCCATTACATTTCAGAGATAGTTTTTGCTTTTTACACCACTAAATTTCTGATAACCATATTTAGTTGTTAATAATATTCAGTAAATTATACCACTCAGTAGACTCAACTTCAGGACTCAGCTACTACATTAAATGCGCCTGCCATGTTAATGCGTAGATTAAAAACATCTAGTTGTATAGTATATAATAATGAAAAAACGCTGACTGAGGCCATTTTATCTGCCTATAGTTTGTGCTTATTGCTAATAACACTTCTTCCATTACTACTTGTTTACTGAGGTAACACTAAGAATGCAAGAATTTCTTCTTATTAAGTACTTTTACACTGTGTTATTGATACAATTACCTAAGTGAAGAAACTGATTATATCTTCCACCACTGCTGAGACGCTGATTTATAGAATTTAAGATAAAAACACTGCAACACACTTTTCTATGTTTGGCTTTAAGCTTAAGTTTTATGTAAATCTGTGAGTGTGTGTTTTCTTCACTTTTGATTGTTTGATTAATAGATTTTTGTAATATGATTTTCTGCCTTCGTCAGACCCCAAAAAACACCTAATATTTACTACATCCTGTCAAAAAACAGCAGAAAACACCTTAAGTGTAAAATTTTTCAGTACAGTTAAAGAGCAAATGCCCCAATTTAGTCATCTCTGTGTCTTTGCTCAGTCTTTATTCAGTATGTACACATTGTCGGTGGCTGTGTTTTAAGGTCTCTAGTGCTGCACTTTGTTTGAATATATTTGTCTCTGATGAGAGTTATGAGGAGAGAAGAGAGCGAGAGAGAAGGACAGACAGAGCGAGATGAAAGGAGTGAGAGCGAGCAGGGCGACAGCTGTACCTGCCCGGGACGACAGGGACGATACTAACACACACCAGGCCTCCACTCCATCATCCCAGCTCTTCGAGATATCCTCGCTTCCTTAGAGACCGAATTGCTAAGCCTGAGTCCACTACTGTGGTTCTGAAGTGGGATGCTGACAGTATTTGACCAAATGCATGCATCCTTTTAGTTTTTCATCTTAGTTAGAGCTTCTCTGAGATAACCTGTTACACCTGATGTTCATTTGGTGGCTTACCTGCTGTTCTGTTTGAGGATAGTTGTCTGGGAGGCTGCTTGAGAAGTAGAGGCTCTTTGTCCGAGCTCTGGTGAGACGAGTCTTCCTTTGGACAAAGGGCAGGTGTAGATGCACAGATGAACACACGACTAGAGGCTCAGTGTGATGGGTGGACTACTTTCTTCTTTTGTACATCGGCAGGAACTACCTCTCAATTACGACATCTGAGCTCAGTGTTGTCCCAACACCAAACTGGGCACGAGAAGAAAAGCAGGGGCATCACAAGAGTCCCCCCCTCCCCCTCCTCACAGCCCTCCCTTCTGTCTCTCCTCCTCCTCTTCCTCCCCCCACCTCCCCCTCTTTCTCCTTACATCCCTGGTGCTCTATTTTTTGCTGGGAAGCAGAAGGAGGAAGAGTGGAATTGTTTTGTGGGATCAATGGCAATTCCGCTCAGAGTAAACTTCCAGAGTGTTCTTGTTTAGTGAATGCTCTCTTATGTTCACAGCTCTGTTGTCTCTGCTGTGTTCAGTGCCAGGCAAAGTGTAATTCCTGCAAAAGAAAACAAAAATAATTCAGTAACTGATTCTCTTAAGAAGTTAAAGCAAAGTCAAACTGTCTAATGAATGGAAGAAAACTATTAAAATGTGATTTTAACATTACTTTGAAGACTTGAAATTGTTTTAAATTAGCCCAGACTTGGGTTTCAAGAGGCTGAAAATAAAGACCAGTAAATAGATATTACCTTAAAGGCTTTGGTGGAAATAATGACTTTGTTCATGATATCTTCTCTCTGGTTTCACTCCTCCTCCTCTCAGAGCTCGTGCTGGTCTGAAACCACTTGCTGAAGTTTGGGATGCAAACAAAGAGTCAGAGACAAAACTAAAAGAGGTCCTCCTCCTCCTCTTTGCTTCCTTCCTCCTCCTTTCCTCTCATGCCGTATGTGGTGCGAGTTTCAGCCCGGGATTATCTCTCAGCTCCACAGCCTGCCTGCAGATACACACTGTTATTATATAATGGGAATCTTTTAGGTTTGATTCCTCCTTGCTGAAGGGCCAACGTGCATTCAAAGGCATTCAAATGGCTGTAATTATGTGGTGGGGGCACATACATACAGATATATTGTCACTAATAAATGTGACTTTACTCCTTCATTCTTGTCATTCTTTGACCTGGCCAACATCCTATTTCTCGTGTCAAATTCTCTTCCTGGATGAACAATAACACTGTCGTGTCTCTAATATGCAGCTACCACCTGGAGACAGTTAGATTAGCTTAAGTCTAGCGAGTAACTGCACTGGGCCAAGAAATAGTCCAGCGTGTAACCCTTAATAACAGTAATGTGTTGTTTTTACACTTTGGTTTACATATAGTATTAGTCACTGAGTATTTAGAGATGTTGGTGGGCAGATTTTCTTTGTACAAAGCCAGGCTAGCTGTTTCTCCATCTTTGTGCTAAGCTAACAGGCTACTGCCTGTAGCTACATATTTACCATACAGATATGAGAGTGGTATAATATTCTCATTTAACTCTCGGGAAGAAAGTGAATAAGCGCATTTTGCAAATTGTCAAACTACTCCTTTAAAGAGTTGTTTCCATTTGTCATGTCAGAAATAATGACTCATTAGTTTAGTGCAATCAATGACTCCAAACATTTTTTCTTTGCATTGGCTAAATTTTCTTCGCCCTGCCGATGTCATGGTCTAATCAGTGATCTCAATGACTAAATTCTCCTCTCTGACAAATGCTCCTTTGACCACGGAGCAGGAAAAAATATTTTTGCATGTACAAATACCAAGGGAAACCACGTAATAAGGATCTCATGACAAACCCTGGTAGACCTCCGACCAGGGTGAAACCTCATCTCTGCTGTGTCCCTCTCAAAATATTTGATCTGTTTATGTCTCAGACTTACGTTAATTCTGTCCTTCCTTGCCTTTATAGGACAAAAGAGAACCTCCTTCCCATTCAAATCTGTTTCGCAAGCAGGACCTCAAGTCAGACTAATGCTAAAACTGAAACAGTTTTTTTTCTTCTGTGTCTTGAAAAGATTGCTGGTCATGGGTTCACTGTGATTTCTAAGGTTCCTTAAACAAAAGCCCATGGAGCATCTAACATCCCCTCAGGCCTTAGTCGTTTGAAGAGATGGAAAAGCTGTTGCAAATTCCTAATTACGTAGCCTTCCTCGGTTTAAAGGCTACTCTGACGTTTCCATTGTGCTGCTCATCAGGATGGATTTAGAAGTGGAACAGAATTCACAAAGAATGAAGTGATTTGTAACAAAGAAGTGATGTTCCACGACTTCACTTAATCTCATCACTTAGAGCCCCTCAGTAGTGCCAATGTGTGTGTGTGCATCACAGAAGGATCAAGAGCAAGAGAAGGGAGACAACAACTGCATGTGTTTATGTGTGCCTCTGTGTGTGAACGTAGTGTATTTGTACTTTGGTGCTTGATGGAAAAAGCCCACACTGCCAGGATGCATTAGTGTAAACCTCCCCGTCCACCCACCAGCCTGACCCCTTGCTGCTCAGCTCATGACACAAACCCGTTTCAGCTCTGCCTCACCCGAGTCCGAGGGAAGCCAGGCTTGATGGACACGTGCTCCTGAATAGCCATCGCAGCCTCATATACACCCTCCAACCCATCACTGTAATTCACTGGTGGCTCCCTGAACCACGGTCAGAGAGTATGACAATAACATGTAGCGTTAAACTTCACAGTGGGAGAGGTTGAAAAGAGAGACTCAAGGTTGTTTCAGCTGAGGCGCACACATACAGTGCATGCACAAACTGTTACTCACTTGTATGTCAGCATAAACCTTGCCTGATTTACTGACACAAATTATCCATTGCAATGGCATGTTGTTTTGTCAAAGACTTCCTGTAAATCTCACCCATTTACTGCACTTACTGCACTTACTGCACTGACTGGTGACATGTGGTCATCAGGCAAAAACATCCTGTAGCTGCATTTGAATAATTCTCGGTCTTTCCTACCTTCGTCAAGTTTTATTCATTTATTTTTTATTATCATCATTATCTTTTTTTTTCTCTTTTTCCTTTGCACATTTGTCTTCTTGTAACTTTTTTCCTCTTCCCCTTTAAAACATATTATTTTGGTGTATTAATGAAATGCTTAAAAATAAAAAAGAGATCTCGTTTTCTTATTTTGTGTCTTGCTTCAACTAAAAACAATATAAACAGTAATGTTCAAGCACTTGAAAGAACTGAGGGAGACACACTTACAAGAAATACTTTATAAGTCGTATCTAATGGTTTTATGAATGGTCAGTGAATTATTACTGTAAGCAGTAATACGTCATTGCTAAAAGCAGTTAAGCTCCTCCAACATGAATTCCTTTGCTTTGTCTCTTATCTGTCTCTTTGATGTGCAGAGATTCAGTGTGTGCTAATGACAGATACTGTAACCACTTTGCTCGCAGTGTAAAAAAACAACAATCACAACAACAATCAGTCTTTGTTCTCGTCTCAGCAACATCTTCACTATTGAAAGGCTATAGGTTATTATTAAACCAGTGCTGCTCTGTTGACAAGCTGACCCAGAGAAGAGAGGACATGGTCATAGGCAGTAAATGATTAGCCTTGCTGTTTGCTCATTATAGGGTGGCAAAGCTTTGAGCCAACAGGTGAGGGATTGCGTGAAGCCGACATGGCAGACGGTCAGTTGTCACGTATTTTAGACTTCTGTCGCTCATGACTCCACCTGTTTCCAACACTGTCTGCACATTTCGACTGATGCTATTCTTACCAGCTGATCTCTGACCCTGACTGACCCTGAATGCTTTCCCAGACTGGAGGCATTAATGATGAATAGGTTATGGATGCATACACTATATGGGTCACTCATGCATTATAATGTGTGTCAAGGAAGGCTGTTTCCATGTCTGTCCCTTTTTTAGCGTGTGTGTGTCTGCTTGAGGAAAATTCTTTGGACCATGTCACTTACATTAGGATAATGACACCTGACATTTACCTTCATTTCCCAAATTTCTTTCAGCAGCTTTATAGACACTATCATTGAACAAACTGACTGAGAGTGAGTAGAACATGTCTCCTAAACAAGTACGCTGTCTTTATTTCTTGTTTATCTACCATTAGACTGTTTATCTATGACACACTGAACCCGAGCCTGATGGTAGCACAAGTGGAAAAGAGTCATAAAGTCAATAATCTGAGTCAGTGACAGATATACCAGTATAAAGTTTGGTAACATTAACCAGCACTGAGTTGAGCACTGATGTGTTTTATTGCTCATGAATTCAACTTTATGAATAGTTTATTCCTTATTTCAAAAGTTAAACATAATTGCTTTAAATCAGCAGTTTGATGCATTAATCATATACATAGAATTACACATTCTTATAAGTTACAACCCAACCAATACTGGAATATTACAGGATGATTTCAGCATATCACAGATATATTAGCATAGTGTATATGTTGGTTGTTAAACAACAAGAAATTGGAGTGCTATGTCCTCATGTTGATCTCAGCTTTTTCCATGGAGGACATTTTGACATGACAACACAGGAGGAAAAACACAAGTGGAAATGATGACTATTAATGATAGCTGGAGTCCATTTTGCTGATTTGGTTGCTAGGTCAAAATGTCTGCTGTGAAAAAGACTTATTAAATATCCGGTATCTGTGTGGATTTTGTTGAAATTCTCTATCATATTATTCTAAAATGTTTTCATAACATTACTGTGTGTGTTTTTTGTGAGTCACTAACTGATGGTTCAACTAAATGAAAGCAAACAAGGCTCACGCAGTGGACCTTGTCAGTTCCTCCTCCGCCCTACTAAGAACAAGGTTATCAAGATGTGGACAGAGTCAGAGGAAACATGGACTCTCACCGCCATATTTTCCCCCGTCACCGCTCTGGAGTCACAGCATCCCAGTGTGCAGCCACACAGAAGGAGCGGCCTAACAAACGCAGGAAGAGGGATATCTATAGGACCCCTCAACCAAGACAGCCACCTAAATCAGACATGAGGACAGACAGGTCCTGCTTGTGTGTGTGTGAACAGATTGACTTTGTCCAGCGTATATGTTTTATGTGTGTGTGTAACGACTGAAGACAGACAAAGGGTGTATATATGTGCACCATACATCCCTGAAAACAAACAATGAATGAAAGGACGTTATTGTTCATCAAGTCCAACAGACGTGCGACATGCAGTCACCAGGCCAAGGGCAATGAAAAAGGCGCTCCGGGCTCTCAGTTCAGCCTCTTCCTCTCCCCAGAACTCTTGACTGAAAATCAGGAGACAGTTTTGCAGCCGATTTAAGAAATCAAATAAAATCATGAATGTTTCTTCTTTTTTTTTTGGTGGGTGATGGGTGGGGGCCGTGGGCTAGGTGTGTTTTCTGTCTCACACACTTTACTTTGGCTATGTTATATGACTTCCTGTTTGTCCTGGTCATTGTTAAGGTGACTAAGCTTCATTGGAGGAAACAACATTAAATTGTAAATTACTTCTCTTACCTACTTAATGTGTGAGAAACTCTTGTGTGTGTCTGGAGGTGGATGGTTGACCGTGTGTGCTGGCACTCCTATCCGTAGATAACATTGTGTTTGGCGGCTGGCTGACTGAGGGGATCTGGATGTATGAAATCATCCTGTGTCGGGCCAGAAACACAGAGGGTGTTACCCTTGTCTGAAATCTACCTCCAGCCCTTCAAGCAGCTCTTCCTGTCCTGAGCGATACGTACACCCACAGTGCACCCTCTTATACTGCATTTCTCAGAACCTTAGTCACCCTTCATGCACTTTTATCAAAAAATCTCCCAATTCCTTTCATCCTCCTTTTGTTTTATTTCCTCATACCTTTATGACATTAAGAACATGTGACTGATTCCAAGGGCCAGTGCACTGAGTACATTTACGTGATAAATTAAATTTTCCATGAAAACTTGGCTCTTAAATCTTAAAGCTGCTCTGATCAACATGGCACCTTGGCATGTCATGGCAGGAACAGCACAGGTGTTAACAATAACATAAAAAATTACAGCATTTCATACTCCACAATTAAACACAGATTACTGGGATACTTAGTGGAACTTACTTAGTGGAGTTTTTGTTTTAAAAAATTGTTTCACCTGTGGTTTTCCTGCAGTGATATGTGATGTTGTAGGTTCCTCCTGTCTCCACCGTATGCAAATTAACTGTTTCTGTGCCACTCTTCCCAATGACAATCACTATTAAGAATTATCCAAAGGTATTATTTAATGAATAAATACTCAAAAATAATCACCTTGATGTTGTAGTTTTGGCCTGACTGATATTATTTTAATGGCAGTTGCTTCTCAGGGAAAATAACCCAAAAACTATTCCGTCAAAACTAACCACAGTGAATCAATAATGATCAATGAATGATTTATTAGATTCACCTGTATGGGGTGTTTGGTCAGGACAAAGAGACCCAACATAGGTTTATAAACATTACTTAAGGCTTTAGGTGTCAAGTACATAAAGAGGGCGTAAATTGCTTACAGTCTTTACAGTCTTTAATCTTATCTATATGACTGCAGTGGTACATGCTTGCTAGCAACTCTTATACACCTTAACTGCTAGGCTCACAACAGGTGAGGTTCAGTTTGATGAGGTCATTTTACAGCTGACTGACTGTGTCTGTTGCATGGCACAGCGGATTTCTTTAGCATGTCAGGGCTGGCGTTGCTATGGTGATTGATTGGCTCCAGTTGGAGACTGTTTCCAAACATTCACTGGATTCACATTAATACAGGTGTGTGCAATTTTGCTGCGTCCATACAGTTTTGGCAGAATGTTTGTTGCATTAACCTTGTAGTCACACCAGATTAACAGCCTAAATTATCTCATTTTGTCATGGATTTGTAGCAGTTTGCTACCAACTGAAACTAGAAACTAAGCCTCTGTCAAATTTGTATTAGTATTAATATTGGATTTTAATTTGATGTAACTGCCAGTGGTAGTGCCAACAATTTGTTGACATGTCTGTGTCTCATTTCACTAAGCGTGAGATGTCGTCAGCATAAGGAATTCCTAATATCTCTGACTATCTATCTTGCAATTACAAATCGGAAGCTGACGTGTACGTTTTTTTTCACGTTTGTGTATTTTTAGGATATATTACCTCTCTACTTATTCTTTGTTAATATTAATCCACTTGAGTAGCTCTTCCTCAGTGCAATTACTGCCATGATTCTGATTCTTATATTATTAAATTCTGATTGGATGTGTGGTTATATCTATAATTACAGTAATTTCTGTAAGTTAATTAACTCAAAAATTTGTAGCAGTAGCCTAAATATGCCATTGTTCCACTCTCTAATAGAAGAGAAAAACAAGAATGAAAAACAGTAAGAAGGTGTGCTGCATTTGAGGAAGGTCATGGTCAGACTGTGGGAAAGTGGGTGTACCAAACAAGACAGCATAACACAACACACACTGGAGTCCAAGGACTGGAGGTTTTTTTTTTTTTTTTTTTTTTTTGGGGACTATTCTCCAACGTCATCTGAGCTCTGCGACATTCATCCAAAACTTGGGTCTCTCTCATCCAGCCTCTCACCTCCAGTCACATACAGCACTTACATCCTCTCTCTCATTAACGCCCTCCGTCTGCCCTCCACCCGCCCCCTCTCCATTGTGTGCACGTCGATTCTCCTTTCCCTCCCATGGTGCCCAGCGTTACACAGAGAGGAAGCTGCCCTTCCACTTCCTTCTTCACTAGTGAGAACAATTCTTGCCTTGTCTCTCACCCCCGTCTCTCTCTCTTACTTGCAGGCCCAGACTGCGTGAAGCTGCCAGGTTCGCTGGTTTCCTGATGCTTGGCCTGGTCCTATAAAACTGGAACTGAAACAGGAAATTAAATTACAGGTCTTAGACTGTCTGTGACATCCACTGTGACTCCAGAAAAGAGGAAATATATCTGGGAAAGTGCAAATTGTTAACTACACCAGCTTTACTACAAATAATATAAAATACAAAATAGTGTTATACACAGCCGTGTGTGGTTTTTCTTCCTTTTACATAAGCGTAATGCTCAGGTGCTTGAGTCTCAAAACTGGCTCATAAGTCAAATCAAAAGTCTGACCTGTGCTGAAAATATTTAATGTGCAGTGATGTACTTCTCCAGCACACCTTCTGTCGCACATCAAACCACACACAGGTGGCAGCAGTACACAAGCAATGAATGTATTAGTCAACAAGATACATTAGGTGGTTGAACAACAACAGGATCAGGAAATTTAATTAAAAAGAGTTTTACAATGAAAGCACAAGTAAATAAACAACATGCGTGAAATATACCAATGACTTTTGGCTAATGATCCTTTTAGCCAAAGAAATTAATTTTTAGACCCTTTGTAGATTTTTTTTTTTTTTTTTTTTGGATCTTTTTGAATTACATGTCAATAAGAATCAAATTGTTATTCAAACTTTTTGGTGCAAGAGTAATCATTTTCAAAGGCTTCTCTCTGATGCAGTAATTTTTCTCTCCTCTCCCCACATCTGTTGGCCACCTCTATGTGCATAAACTCAAGAGCATTATGCCATGCTGGTGTATAAGAAATGACTGGAATATGGAATTAAGTTATGCTTCATAAATTTAACAGTTAAGATACCAATTTGTTGGACATTGTTGGACCCTTTTCCATAATAAAGAGAGTGTACCAAGCTGGTGCTCTCCAAGCTGTACCAGGCTTTTGGTAATATTTGTTTGTTAATGTTTGTCATATTTGATGATGTATCACATTTTCCTTAAATGTTTGCCAAATTTCCCTGATAGAACATCACAAGCACTTGAGATCTGAACCAACCGGATCTACCCAAACATATGCACAAGACAACAATAGCCTATTTAGCAACCGAGTCCCCTCACAGACACAGATGGGTGGTGTGCACTGGTGTTGTAACAGGACATGGAAGGGGAAACCTTAAGCACAAATGCAGGTAGTGAGTCCAAACAGTCTAGTCTTCTCACCATTTAAACACACTGCTCTCTTCTGTAATCTTACCAACCATCAATCTGTATTTAACTCTCCAACAAACTATCATACAATAGCCGGTGAGAAATATTTACTGAGGAACAAACCAAATTTTTTAAGCGCTTCGTAGTGACGCATTTTACTTTCTTAGCTCTCAAAATTTTATGTATGTGAGTATGTGAGTTTTTCAGTGCCAGTTCCTGTAGTAAAGTGACTTTAACGGGCCTGTTTATGAACTTCCAGTCTCTAAATGACTCTGTCCCATGAGACTGTCGTCTGTGTGAGCAGTTGAGCACATGAAGGACAGTGGGCTGGTCCAAATTCAACAAATCTGACCTCCCAAACACAATGGTCGAACCCAAGTCCAGCTGGGCGACAAGAACATAGCCCTCAAAAAACACAATGCTGTGGCCTGGGACCAGATGTGACACATGTTGTGAGGACTGTGGGTGTGCGTGTGTCCATGTAGCTTATACATGTGTATGTGTGTGTACATATAAGCATGTATTTCGAGTCATTCTGACTGACTAGCATACATTTTCTGTCTCATTTCAGTGGGTCAAGCTTCTTTGTGAATGATTTCAAACTTAATCACCATTGCGGGAAAGAAATGACTACTTGGTTTTCAGAGGAAATGAGAAACTGCTGCAGAAGAATGTTCACACGAGACAAAAGTCTGTGTAGTGGCTTCACAACAAAGAAAGCTGCTGATAAATTACTGGTATCTTAATACCTCCATTGAAAACAGAAAAGGTGGCTCTGAAGTGATGACTCATGAAAAATAAAAAAAAAAAAAAAGAAAAAAACATACAAAGACAAACTCAGGCTTTGTCAGTGACGCAGTAGGTCACTAAAGCACAAAGAGAAAAGATGAAACTCACACATATGGGCAAAAATATGTATGGACTTATGTTCACACACAAAACAAACAAGTGTGTAGAAACAAGTGCACCTCTGTCTTTAAGCATAAGCCTTGTGCCATTGAGGTCTTAACGTTGTGCTATGTCATGGGACTCAGCACTGCCCCTAGGTCATGTTGTATCAGCGAAGGGCATCACTGATACCATCTCTTTAACCCCGCCGTGAATGCCTCCTTTCTGTTTATGTGACACTCTGAATGACACAGACAATTCAGGTGAAGTTCATGTGATTAAAAAAGTGAGTGAGAAAAAGATACAGAAATATCATGAGCTGGGATATATGAGGTTTTTCCTCGTAATGGAAGGTCATTTTTTAAGACAGTTACAAGTCCCTGTAAGCAATTAATTGCTAATATAATACTGCACTCAATACTGCAATACTGCATTAAAAAATGTTCCAGCAATCCCAAATTTACAAACTGATAGACTGTAAGTTTAGTTTAATGTAAGATGGCTTTGATGACTTTTGAGGTTAAATGGTTCCAGTCCTGTTTATATGTACTTGTTTCTTCTAGTCAACTTTATTTGTAATTTTATTTTTTCTCTTAAAAATCATGTCTCTGAGAGACAAATGGTGATTTTATTTATTTATTTTTATTCTACCTTATCAATGGAAGTTTTGATTTAACTATATGTTTGCTATAACTATTGAGTTTGTAGTTTGAAGTGGTGTGTTGCTAATGTTTTGCCCACAAACATAAGGGAAGAATAGGCAATATATTTCAACATTTTGCAGTGTGTTTTCTGTGGTACTGGATTTCTTCTAGGTGTGAATAATTGTTACCAGTTGCCAGGGAGTGTGAAAGTAGGAGGAGTGGTGTCTTAGTCTGATCATTCTTACGTAAAGGTCTCTAATACCTTATAATATCTTCTGCACAAAATGAGAAACATTTACTTAAAAATTAAGTAAATTTCCTGAAAGCAAGACTTTGATAATAAGAAGGTAAAAAGTGATGATGATATTTGTTGGTTCATATGTTTGGTATATCACCAGTGTGCTGGAAGCTCTGCTCTCTGCTCAGAGGATAAAAGTGAATGCAAACATAAATGAAGGGCGAGGAATCACTCTGACTTCAGTAATCTCAGTCTTTTCATCTGAGGTTTAAGATTAATAGTAAACCTCATTTTGAGAAGGCTCACAATAATTGCTTGAAGTGTCTGAACCTCCTTTGCATTTGTGGACATGCTCAAATCTGCTGGTTATGCATCCTCTACTGAGGAAAGCCCCCTATCAGCTTCAATAGATTATTCAAATAAAGTTTAAAGTGTGACCTCAGCATTTTTGGCTGACAGCAAAACCTCTAGGACTTTCACAGTGCACCCTCAAAAAAGTAGAGCAGAACTGAACATTAAAGAATAAAACTGGCATTAGTCTCTATTTTCCATATGCCACACTAACAAGATGTTAGTCTGGATCTCAGTACTTTCCGACTTTCTGACCCTATTTACAGAACACTGTCCATGAACTCATCATTTCTGATTGAGTACGCAAATCTTAAAAAAGAAAAAAAGTGTAAACTACTTCCTAAAACAGCCGGGAACTGTAGTTTTTCCTGCAGATATGGAGCAACATTAGCATCAATTTGGAGGAAAGTAAGTCCAATATTTACTCACCTTATAACCGGGGTAATTTCTTTCTTTTCTTTTGTACCTTTTTTCCCTCACCTGAAAACTAAAGGTGACCATGCTTTTGCTGTTGTTTGGCCTCCTACTTTGGAAAAATCTCAGGAAAGTCTCAGAAAAGCCAGATTTTACAACAAAATCTCTTAAAACCTGTATGTTTTCTGTTGCTATCTCTTTAGTAACGTATATTTTGTTGGTGGTGTGGTTAATTCTGTCTCTTTTATTTCTCTCTTTCCCCCCTCTTCTTCTTGTATTACCTCTGCTTCAAAGGGTGCTTTATGATTAAAGTTTGCATGCTTGCTGTCTGGAACAGCCAGTTCCCTTGGTGCTGCAGTCCTTGTTGCTCGTAACTACTGCTGTTGTCCTGAGGAGACACAGTGTGAGCAGACCAGCCATGTGGTGTGACAAGGACATGATCCCTTAATGGGGCCAAACCAAGGACCCAGAACTCAAAGATTATGCCATCAGTCCAGAGGAGCACCAGTTGTCTGTCCATTATGGTACATCTGTAAGAAGAAAAAAGATATATTGAGTTCAAGTCATACTGTTTTTCCTTGGGGAGTGGTGGGAGATGTTCATTGTGTGAGCGGTAACCATGAGGCCAAATCAAACCAGCCCTCTGCCAATGTGTTAGAACCACATAATACATATTGTTTGATGAAACAAATGTCTTCAATTGCATCACATTGATAAGGTCATTACAAAAGTAAGATTTCAGTTACTTCCTGTCTTTCAAAGGCCCTGTGAGCAGGAAGCGTGTGGCACCATCGCGCCGTAGGCAGATCGCCGTACGATATGTTTGTTAGCGTGTTAGCATTCTGATTAACGGCCAGTTGGTGCCCTGCTTCGAAGGTCTAATCTGGCCTCACGCCTCACTGCACGTGCTCAATAGGGTCCGCACCCTGCATCATGACATCATGTCTTTGTGTGAAATCCCGGTGCCATTCACGGGCCCACTGTGGGGCTTAGCATGCAAGCGTCCACTATACCAACACACAGCTCTTTAAAGGGAGTCCCCTGGTCCCCCAGCTCAGTGGATACACCCTGATGCCTCCACAGAGATCTGAACATGGCTTCTATCCTCCGACACAACAGGCTGAGCCCATGTGCCATCCCAGGGCCCAGAGGAGAGCGAGTATTTGGGCTTTTTGTTGGGGACATTTTTATTTGAGAAGATATCATTGCTCCTGGATATATGGAGGCTAGTTCTAGCTATGCAGTCAGCTAACATACACATTGATGGTCTTGGATGCAGTGTCATTCAGAGAGAAACTGTAGCAAATGATTTGGGGACATTCAACACAGCAAGACAGTGCCACACTCTGGCTCTTGCTGTAAGATTACATCATCCATTTTAAAACAAGATGTGGGATCAGTGGTGCTCAGTTTGGAGGCCAAATCTGCCACTAACCAACAGATCAGAGAGCAGACATCAAGAGGTGGACTTTCTAGTTTACCAGCCCAGTGATGTCACTTAGGACTGTGAATGCTATTGGTTGAGAGACAGTGAGGGAGTGTCGTAACGAGATGGGCAGAGTGGAGATACATCCATAAAAGGAGCGATGACTTCTATTGATAAATGATTGTTAATTTTGACTACTAATATATCTGTTACATGTGGTCTTGTTGTATGAGGATTCCTTAGTTGTCCATTTGGCAAAAAGTGTTTCTTTCCTCTTTTTAAATTAAAATGGTCACTGTTTTCTGTAATTTTGTTACTACTTTAAAGGCTGTAATTATTCACACAGTTTCTCAAAAACTGAGTGGATGCAGTGGATCATACCGCCGTAGAAGGCAGCAAATAAATAATTTAATATTCTCATCTGTGTCACTGAGGAGTTTTTATGTCCCATGGGTTTCAAAAGTTACCCATTCAGACAACACGGAGATTATGAATGAATAATGAATCACTGTGTTTATTAATACATATTTTTAGTTTCTAACAACACATTAAATAGAAATATGCTAAATGTGAGCATTATATATGAGCTTACAGACAGTTCCAACCTGGAAATGTCAGTAATGTAGGCATTTTAGCCTTCAAAGAAAATGCCATTGTTCAAATCCTTTCCACTCCATGACAAATCCTGGGTCCTGGGAATATGAAACAATTGTGGAACCTGGAAATCAGACTGTTCAAAGGGAAATGAGTTGTGTGACTGTAAATAAACTGTCTGTTTCTGGCTGCCATGTAATTGTTACATTCTTTCCTTTAATTTGGTGCATCAGTGGTATACCATGAGAACAAGTTTTCAACAGTTTAGATAACAGACAAACAAAAGCTTTCTTCAAATAAACTTTTCAAAAGTCCAGGCATGGTTTATAATACAAGTATTAACTGTTGACACAGAAATCACATTGTTGATACACAGCAGGTCAGCGTCTCTTAATGATGGTGTTGTGTCCTAATGACTTTAATGGACTCCAGTATAACTAACAGTGTTTTCACTTGTTGAATTCTACAAGAGCACTGAACTTCAATTTTCATTGTTCTTAGCTGGGGCAAAAAATTTACTGGTTAAACTGTATTGCATATATCAGATAATAAATATCAATATGTCATTTATTTTGTCTTTTAAGTTTGGTAGAATTTATAGCTCACATATGTATTTAGCTAAAGTATTTTTTTAAACAAAAACTTGTCTCAATCAGTCACTGTGAGAGTGATTTCTTAGGAAATTAAATGTAAGAAACCAGTTAAAAATAAAACAGTGGCAATAACTAATTAATTTGAGTTTAGTTTATTAGCTTCTAAAACATAAGCAGAATAATGTTGCTGTGCTTTTATGTGTTCATATCTCCACACACACAAAACTATGTATTTAAACAGTATAATTTGTTAGTGATGAATCATGAAGCTTTGCACTTCCAGTCAAGTTCATGAATCAGAGCCACAGATTTAGGTTTTCAACCACACGGCTTATTATAAAGTTATTCAGTGCAGTTGTGCAAACCTGGAGCTTGTTTCATAATGAAAATTCAAGGGATTTAGACAGTGGAAACAAGCCTGTTCTGGCAGCTTTTTTCTCTCTTCAAACGTCTGTGGAACTATTCAGTGATCAAAGCTTGCTGCTGAATGTTTTTCTTTCCTGTGCTGGCGAAAGTTTGACCAACGTCCCTAATAGAGACATTTCAGTAGGTCCTTTCACTCAGTGGTTCACATTCTTCACATTCCAGCTAGGTGACACAGATATCATGATACACATGCACAAACAAACACACAGAGGTGGACATGGCTATCTACTATGTGAAAACTCACATTCGATAGCACTGATTTTCAAACGAAGCTTTACCAAAGAATTTGCACTGCCTGTAAAGTCATTTTAAATTGGTGAAAGATCACTATAAATGACAAAATACAAAAATAAGCATGCACAAACAAAATGTGTAAATGTAATTTCATGCATACTAAACAACCATTTGGCCCTAAATCATGTGGTACAATTCATCTTTAGTTACACGATTAAGAGCTGGTTTTCTTCTGTAGGTCAGCTTTAGCTGTGTGATTTGGGAGAACTGGAGAAGTGAGCCCCATTTTCTTTTGCACTGTACATATTATTTAGAATGTACATTTTGCATGAAATGGCTGAAGTATTCAGGTGTACAGATGATCAGAAATTTTAATTGTAAATTGCAAAGTTAATTAACTTTGTCTCAAAAGCCTGAAAAAGAAGGTGACATAGGCTATTTCATTAGAATTTACTCTCATTTCTCCAGCACTGTATGGTAAATGGCTTTGTCAGTTATTTCTAAATTTAGTTGTAGACATGAAGGTCTGAACACAAAAGTACTCAAACTGGATTAGACTTAGTTTGAAGTATTGTTTGAAAATTCATGTACGTTATTCAGAATCTAGCTTATATTATTTTGTGGTGTATTGTAAAGCGCATGCCAGCTAGCTATCATTGTATGTATGGCACTATATGAAACTTTATTTATTCATTCAGAACATTTAACAAAAAAAAAAGAAAGAAAGAAAGAAAAAAAAACTGACCTCCATGTCCTCTGGACAAAATAAAAATATAATTTCCAAGATTCGACATAAAAGCATTTATCTTATTAAAATATTTAGTAATTGTTGAAATTAACTTAATGCTGCCTCAACTGAATAGTTGCATAAACAACAATGTCCACTGTTAATGCACGAGGACATAAACTCTCCTTCATCCCTGCCTGAGCTGATAGTTTGTCAGTGACCTGCCTCTCTGCTCTAACTTTGGGCATGGCAGTACAGCTGGAGGCACATCAGCTGCTGTTGTTGTTTCATCTACTGTATCTGTGCTTCTACATACAGTATATATGTGTGAGGAAGCTGCATGCATGGAGCTGAACTGCTCTGCTGTGGACTCGGTGCCCTGGCCGTACAGTGTCCATGTTGGTGTGGGAGCCTGAGGCCTGCTCCCATACATCCCTGCTCTGGCTCTGTTGATCCTATTGTCTCCTGCGTCACCACACGTCGCCCGGCAAATAAAGGCTGTCTGGCTCCAAGCTTAAATATTGCAGCAAACTAAAAACCAACCATCAGAGCCGATTCATTCACATCTGCTCAGTGGGGCGACAAGGACAGGGCTTTAGGTGGGAAAGAGGGCAGAAAAAAGTTCACTTTTCCCTGCCGGGTGCCAAGAGAACGGGACAGGACTCAACTTCACTGGAGCCGCAGCTGTGGCAAGTTGCCCATTTGATTACATTTAACCTATATCATACCTTACAGAAGAGGGGACTGCATATTACTCACTGATCTCTCTTTATTGGTTTTTATTTGTGAGTTGTTGTGTGACATTTTTAGAGCTAGAGCAAGAGATTTTTTTGGTTTGCACCTCAATGCTCATTATTAATGCTAGTTAATAATGTTTACATTGAAAACAACCAGCCTGCAGTACAGCTAAATCAACGTCTTGCTAAACATTTTAATCTATTATTTAAGAGTTTTTTTAATCTTCTTGCAGTGGGAACAGAATGGGCTTTGGATTTTAGTTTTTTAAAATGTTCTGATTCTCCAGGTTTTCTCACAGAAACATGTGCAATAGCATGTAATCATGGCTAAAGTTTGATTTTTTTTCTTTACTTTTTTGAGTTTTCCTCTCCTACATTTCTTACTTTTGGCACTCTCTATTCCCCTCCCCCTGTCTGGCCTGCATACCCCACCCTCCCTGTCCGTCTGCACCCTGCATGTCCCTCCCTACCCCACCCTTCATTCCGCAGTGCTACGGACCGATCATGGGTGACTGGAGCTTTCTGGGTAATATTTTAGAGGAAGTTAACGAGCACTCTACGGTGATCGGCCGAGTGTGGCTCACAGTGCTCTTTATCTTCCGTATCCTCATCCTGGGCACGGCGGCGGAGTTTGTGTGGGGCGATGAGCAGTCTGACTATGTCTGCAACACACAGCAGCCCGGATGTGAGAATGTGTGCTACGATGAGGCCTTCCCCATCTCCCACATCCGCCTGTGGGTGCTGCAGATCATCTTTGTGTCCACACCTTCTCTGGTGTACGTGGGTCACGCTGTGCACCATGTCCACATGGAGGAGAAACGTAAAGAGCGTGAAGAGGCAGAACTTAGCCGGCAGCAGGAGCTGAGCGAGGAGCGTCTCCCTCTGGCACCCGACCAGGGAAGTGTTCGCACCACTAAGGAGACCAGCACAAAAGGAAGCAAGAAGTTCCGGCTGGAGGGCACCCTGCTGAGGACCTACATCTGCCACATCATCTTCAAGACACTGTTTGAGGTGGGTTTCGTGGTGGGCCAGTACTTTCTGTACGGCTTCCGTATCCTGCCACTGTACAAATGCAGCCGCTGGCCCTGCCCCAACACGGTGGACTGCTTTGTGTCCAGACCCACGGAGAAGACTGTCTTCATCATCTTCATGTTGGCTGTGGCCTGTGTCTCACTCTTCCTCAACTTTGTGGAGATCAGTCACCTGGGCCTTAAGAAGATTCGCTTTGTCTTTCGTAAGCCAGCCCCGGCCCCAGCCCAAGGTGAGGGGCCAGCCCCCCTGCCACTACAAGGGAAGAGCCTGCCTCCTCTGGCTGTGCCCTCCCTGCAGAGGGTGAAAGGTTACAGGCTGCTGGAGGAGGAGAAAGCTCCCCCCATAACTCACCTCTACCCACTGGCTGAGGTGGGCATGGAGGCTGGCAGAGGGGCTCCACCCTTCCAGGGGCTGGAGGAGAAGTTGGAGGAGGTGCTGCCTATGGAGGGCATCTCTAAGGTGTATGACGAGACTCTGCCCTCCTACGCCCAGACCACTGAGACAGGGGGGGTGACATTACACGAGGAGGAGGTAGAGGAGGTGCAGCCGCCAGAGGCGGAGGTGGAGGCAGTGGCAGTGGCAGTGCCAGAGCCAGAGCCAGAGCCAGAGAGGGTGGAGGAGGCTGTGGATGAGGATGTGGAGGTAGAGGAGGTGGTGAACAGGGAGGCGGTAACTCCAGCTGAGGCAGGGATGGAGGCCACGGATACGATAGAAGACACCAGACCACTGAGCCGACTGAGCAAAGCCAGCAGCAGGGCCAGGTCAGACGATCTCACAGTATGAACCTGTGAGAGAGAGCACATGCACGCCTGCACACACAAAATGTTCAACATAAGAGAGAGCACACACACACACCTAACTCAATGACAACGCATACTCTTGAACAGGCAGGTCAAAACACTAAGTGGATAAAAAAACAAAATCAACAGGGATAGATTAAAACTGTTAAACCTTTAATTCTACCAAATGACAAAAAATCTGAGTGTTTGTGATAAAAAATAAATATCATAAAAAGTAGAGGTCAAAGAGGGGAGGTGTAGGTTTTTTATTAAGCGTGTTCTTATATTTAAAAATGTGGAAAGGACACATGCAGGGGGGAAATGTTTTTACTTGATGAAAATCCATGTTCAATTTTTAGAAACATCTTTTTCTATTGAAAGAGTTTTAATCATATACAATGGAGGATTAAACATTTTTACATGGGGTTTGGGTAGATAGGGAAAAGAGAGTTAAAATATACTCGTGTGTCTGCAAATCAGTAATTTCGCTGTAGTTAGGCACTGACTTTCATTCCCATTCAGACAGTGGCATACTGCAAAAGCAGCATATGGCCACAAAAGTTGCAGGTGAGAGGGCTCTCGTATAGACAAATCACACAATGAAGTGCTGGTACAGCTCTATGAGAAGAAGAAGAAAAGTCCATTTTCAGGTTAAGAAGAGCATACCTTTCTTTCTTTCTTTCTTTCTTTCTTTTTTTTTTTTGCACATTCAGAGGTTTACTCTGTGTAAGGCCTTTAACCCTCATAACACCTCATCTATGCATCCATTTACACAGGATTCTTTCAAGTGAAGAGAGATGTGCATGAATTTCAGAGCATTTCTCTCCTTTTCATGTTTATATACCAGGTAGCACAGCCAGAGCTGAGTTAGTGAAGGAAAAACAAAAACAAAACAACACAAACAAACAAAAAAAGACCACATGTTGAATGTCTTTTTCAATGTGAATCTCTGCATTTTAGATTTGCTTATGTTTTGTAGCTTTTAAGTAGAACTCTGTACTGTGATATCAGTTGTCCATGGGAGCGAGAACAGGGCTCATTTTGCCCTATCAGAGAATGAACTATAGTAGCGACCTCAGGCCAAATCCTCTCTTTTCGTGCTGTACAAACAGGCGTCCGGGCGATAAAGATCATGCACCATCAGCACAAAGTATTGTTGGAGGCGAGACAATAAAAGAAACTGCACTCATCAATGAAAACAAGCATCCTTGACCTGGCTGTGAAAAAATCGTTCTACTTGATTTTATGCGACCATATTAGGTCCTCAACCCGCAAGAAAAACACAATAGTTGTGACATGCTTTCAAATTCAGAGAGAAACAAACAACTAGGGGCAACTCCCCCTGTACATAATGCCCTATCTCATGTCTAATAATGTACATAATGTGCAGAACAGCTGTTTTTAGTTATTTCACTGTCTAGAGGAATCACCCAAGGTCTAATTGTGATTACAAGACTGGTTTAATCTCACAAACCCAATAAAGACAGAAAATGCCCATGCTGTGGTATTGTGCATCTATCTGAGTAAAGAAGATGAATTTCTTTGCAAATCATTAGCAAGTATTTTAATACAAAGTGCATTAAGCCTTAAAGTATGCCTTAGGTTTATCACGAATCTGCCTCTCATATTCTCTGGCTTTGTTTATTCAAACAGCTGTCACTGTATGATTTCCTGTGCCTTATCCGTAAATCTATGTTCTCAAATGTTGTAAGATTGTAGCAAGTGCTTATATCGCTCTGGGACCTATGTGAACTTGATGTTTTATTTGCTTTTTTTTTTTTTTTTAAATCCGAGTTTCGTTTCTGTACGCAGCCCCTTAGCACGCACACACACACACACCCTTCCACCCACCCACGCACATAGACACGTCTCTATTTGCAGCTTAACATGTATTAACATGAAAATTTAATGATGTTAAGAAGACATTAGTGCATAAAGTTGCATTTTTGCAGGCATGAACACACACATACGGTGCAAGCTTATCCTCATAAACACACACACACACACACACACACACACACACACACAACACAGTGTTGGTCTTGGGGGTATGATCAAACGGCTATAGAGAAACTCTGAAAGAGAAGGCAGCTTTGACCCATTTGTGACCCCCAGCCATCCCTTTGCCTCCCATAATCTAATGCTGTGGAATATGAATTAAAGAGCGCCTTCAATGAATCACCAAAGTTTTGAATACTTTAACATTTAACAGTGTCTCAATCAAAGCATGATACTGGTCCTTGTGTACATCGATATGACTGGTAACGTATGACTTTTTGTATTTTAAGAATGTTGCATCGCCTGTATGTTTGTAAGAAGACAAGATTAATCTTTGGAAAGAAAAAAAATCGTTTTTACTAACTTGTAGTCTTCTTTGCTGATAGATGTGTGGCAGTATCTTCTTTTGGAATGTGAACCAACGCAATAAAAAGTCACACGTGGTCTAGAAGTCTTGTGTCAGTGTTTCTCTGCAAGACACGCACCCAGAAATACACACACAACTAAACACCACAAATGTACAAACAGACACACACCCATTCACAAACAAGCTATGGCACTGAACTCAACTCAGGGTAAAAAAAATTAAAAAGCTGGTAAAGGTTGGACTAATTTTAACTTCTTTATATATGCTGGGTAGTTTGTGAGTCTTATTTAAACTGTTATAATACATCATAATTTATTTGATTATTATATTTTCCATTATTATTCTGGATCTGCAAAGTAACTATTGACTTCAGTTAATTTAGTGGAGTAATGCGCCTAATTACTCATCACTACTGATTCTTGATCAGTTAGATTTTATATCTCCAGAAATGTCTGTCAAAGGTCTAAGACACAGGAAACAGGAAACCTCAGTCATATCTGTGGGCAATAAATGTGCATATTACCCAATATGTGATTGTTGGACTGAGGGAGGCAACATCAACACGCACGGGTGTGTACTCAGTTTCATGAAATATGTTTGGTAACAACAGGATGTGTAGAAAACATAGGGAACATTCAAGTATTAAATCTCCACTAAGGGGCAGTATTGTAAAAGGTATTTTTTATTCCTGCACCACATGGCTTTTCTGTCTTTGTTTAGAGACATGTTTAAGATTAAACAGTGCAGAACACAGGGACAAAGTTTGTATCGATTTGAGAAGCTGGATCAATGTGGTATTATATTATATTATATTATATTATATGTAATTCTGAGATTCAGCATTCATAATAACATTTTTTTCTTTTTTCTTTTAGCCAAGAAAGAATGCCTAAACCCTCAAAGGTAAGAGTCATTGGTCTAAAAAGCCAAATTTAGACCATAACATCATGGTTGGGAAAGCCCCAGATGAAGCAGACCAACCTGTCTGAGGATGATGGGGTTTTGGAACTATGATGCATTAGGATTTGTGCTAAAACACCTAATGGGTGGGGGTGGGGGATTATGTGTTGCCATAGCAGTACTGGGCTGTCAGCTACAACTATGCACCAAGACAGACAGACAATGGAACCACTGTACAGTCTACCAGATAATGCTGCCTTTGTCTACATGCAAAGATGCACTCATATTTCATTTTCATTCCATAAGGGCGGATGTGACATATCTCAAATTCAAATGCAAATCAAACCAAGCATTTTCATTTTCGAGGAACACAGAGTCATTGCAAAGAAGATACAAGGTCCATTCTATTTTCCATCATAGGATATTTTTGTACATTTTCAAACATGAAAAAGAAAATGACAACAGTTAATGTGATCTGAGGCCTCTCGCGCTCTTGAGGTCATATGAACAGTGTCAGACAAAAATCTCTGCAACAAATGTATTCAGCAAAGATCTTCAGTAAAGGCTCACAACCGGTTCTGCAACTTTTAAGAGATGGTAACCTCTCTTGTGCAGCCACAGGACACCAAAGTACATCTAAATATTCACTTCCTGTGTGGAAACAGTTTCTGCTGTGGGTGTGGGGGGCCTGACCAGTTTGAACTTGAATACACTGTCATAAACAGAGATGTAAGATACTACTATTACTCTTAAATATATCTATATTTTTGTCAGTTGTTAGCCTAGTAACATTAAATTAAAGCTGTGGTTTACAGTTAAGGAACTTAGAACGAGAAAACGAGACAAACAGCACAGATACTCACCACCGGTAAGTAGGTATAGTTCCTATATTTTTCACATGACATGATCTGGAAGATTCTTAGTGGCATTTTTATTCATGAGTCAACAGTCATATGTTTTGTCGATCTTTTTACATATCTTGTGTTTTTCTTTCTTTTTGTTAATGCCTTGTTGGCCAGGGCACTCTTTACTTTAATCTCAGTAGGGATCTTGTGCTTAAATAAGTTTAGTAAAAATAAAACATTTGGGGATAGGATCACTCACAACTATCAAACTCTATTTTCTGATTAATTATGTTATAAACCCATATAGGCATAATGTTTACAGTAAAACTTTGTTTGTCTTTGTTTCAAGGTGCAATGGAATATCTCTCTAGATATTTGAGCACCAACAAGGCAACATCTCTGATATGTTGTGTGTTCTGGATTTTCTCACCGGCAGGTAAAATGAATTTACAATACCAATACTCTGACAATGACATTTTGGGAAATATGGTTATTTACTTTTCTCTATGAACAAAATAGTTGTTTTTAAACCTCAGTTGTTGTTCTGTATCCAACAAATGAGATATAAAGGTTCACTGGTGAGCTTATGAAGAGCACGGCTCACCGTTTCTCCGTTTCCAGTCTTCTTGCTGAGTTAAGATAACTAGCTGCCATCGGTGGCTTCATACTTACCAAGCACGTAACAGCAGTATTGATCTTCTGGTCTAACTCTCAGCAAGAAAGCAAACTGATATAGTTCCCAAAATGTCAAACTGCTCCTTTAACTGTACTGCAAGAAAATTGTGACAACATGGTTGTTGTGCAAAATTAAATCTACCATTTGAACTTTTCCTCTTAGAAGGGGACATCATCTCAGAGGTGGCTGGCAGCAGTGTGAGCATGCACTGTAACAACAATTCAATCAACACACTCCAACAGCTGACATGGAGACTAAATGGAGTTACTCTGATCAGCTTTAAACCACCAACTGAAACATACGTCAATGAAAAAGCTAACAGCCTTAACATAAACATGTCTAAGTCAGAGAGCCAACTGTACGCACTGATCATAGAGAGTCTCCAGGAGTCTCATATAGGAAACTACACCTGCGACACAGCTACGGAAACTGGAACATGGAAACAGACCTGGGAGCTGATTGTAATTACAGGTGTGCTTACCATATTAGAAGATTAAGATTAGACTTAACATAAACAACGTGTGTGGCAACAGCAAACAGAATCTTTGAGGGCAGTTTATACAATACACATTTTAGATCTCTAGTCACTAAAACCCCAGAGGAGCCTGCTTAAACATAATGTTGGTTTAAAATTAAGTTAAAATATTACATATAACTAAACATAATACTATAATGGAGTACAGTGTTAGTGCTCAGGGTATTTTGAGAGTCCACAGGACATGAGAGTACTTCCTTTATGAAAGTCATCTTTTGTGCACAAAACTTAAACTCGTGTTACAAGTGTGGCACAGGTTACAAACATCTCTTTTTTCCCCTCCCAGAGCACAAAGAGACTGAAAACTGGAATAAGCTGATGATTATTGTGTCAGTTATTGTTCCTTGCACATGTTGCCTGATCTTTATATTTGCTTTGACCATTCTGCGAAGAGTTTACAATCGGCGTGCGAGGTAAGCTGCTGTGCTTCCTGTCATTGTGTGACCACATGCTCATTCAGATGTTTGGCTAATGGCATTACGCTGTCACTCTCCTTTACAGAAACAGCAGTCAGGCTCCCACTGCAGAAATGGTAAGTACAAAAATGATCATCTCTTAGATTTCTCAACTTGGAACATACCAACAAAGTCAAGTAAAATCTATTTCTATCTGGATATGCTCTGCGACTGAGACTGAGCTCAATCTGAGCCGACTGTACAAAGTGTGAGCTGTGATGTCAAGTGATCCATTTTTGCTCTTTTCCTGTTTTTTCAATGTCAGGAGGAAACAGAGGATATTTATGAGAATTGCCTGGAAACTAATCGTAGTCGACAGCACAGACATTGTCAGCCTCATCACTACAAGCCCAGAGCTTTTTGATATTACGTGCAATCCAGAAATCCAGAAAGGGAAGGAGACTGCAAAAAGGACGGGGGGGGCTGGAGGTACATGGCAAATGAGCACTGCAACTACAACCAAAGAAAACCTTACTTATATTATGAAAACTTTTAATCTCTGCTTTCTTAAGACATATACTATATGTAATGAAGAGCATAATCATTGCTTAAAAGCTGCATCACCTAATAAAGTTGTTATGGTAAATGTGTTAGCAGTTTCCTATTCAAACATTTTTTACTGAGCTGAGATGACCTGTAGAATCAGGTGATAGTTCCCTGTGGATTTTTTTAAATAAAACTCTTTGGAATGTGGAATGTGTTGACACAGAACAGTTTTGTAACAGAAGAGTTACAGAGGGAAAACCAAACAGTGGAAGCAGCTTTTTCCATTTTTCATTCTACTGGCATAAGCTTTTATATGGAAGCTGCAAGGGTTGATGGAAAACAGAGCACCTGTATCAGTTGTTAGGTGAAGGTAACCATAAACCACTCAGGAAAACCACAGTATTTGGCATTTCATGGTCTCATCTGAATAAACTGCAGCAATGCAGGTGGCTGTGATGTTAGTAGCAACTGAACTTATCTGACATGTTATTTTTTACTTGAGGTTACTGCAGGCGAATGTAAAATGTCATTTCTTTGTTATTTCTTATAAGTAAGTATAATTTGAATGAAATTCAGTTATAAAATATCAAACAGTAGAGAGTATCCTGTTGCTGTAAGTAACCATAGTGAATACAAAACACAGAAAACTGTTTTTAAAAAATGAATGGTAAGGACGCTTCAAAGAAAAGAGATAAGTGAGGACTGGCTGAGGTTCAGTATATTCAGTTGAGCTCAGATTCTTAATGAATTAATAAATAATAGCAATGGTGGTTAAATTTCATGGGGTATTTAGTAATTTAGTATTACACAGACGACACAATTATTATTTTTTTTTTAATTAAAAAAACTGTTGAAATCATATCTCAGCCTCTGCTGCAAAATGTGTCCAATGCAGCAGGTGAGATACCTAAGAAATCTGAGCCAACTCAGCCTGTTTGGACAGGAACTCTCATTAAGAAAAATGTGAACCTAACATTCAAATGGTGCGAGTTGAACAGTGTGACGGGTACTTTCTACTCCCAAATCAGTTTTTGGCTGATTTAACTTTTGCAGAGTTACACCTGAGTGTAGTCATTCTTTCTTATGCAACAAGATAGTAGACTGGCCTTGTGATGGCTGCTGTTTTCACCCACATGATAGTGGCTAATCCAGAGCACTCTGGTCTGTGCTGAATTTTTTTTTCCATAGTGTGGTGTGTATTTTTGTTCAGTTGGTTAAATACATACTGCAGGGCTGAAATACTGCAGCTGTCAAGCATGGGTGTGTGTGTAAAGTACACACTGCAGGCCTAAATACAGAAATACTTGAGTTCAGTGAGCCTGAGGCATTTTTAATATTTTTCTTTTAATCACAATAAATTGTAAGGTAAAGGCTACATTAGTCTAGTCAACAGAAGATAATTTAAAACAAGCAATGAAAAAGCTAAAAATGAGAAGGCACACAAAAGTCATAAAAAAAAATCAACAGTGTGAGAAATATAGCATTAATTAGGGTTGTTCTATTCTAAAACCTAAATGAAAATGAATGACTGACACCCTATCCATTAATGATTTAAGGCTGTGTAAGAAGATTATTAAAGAAGAGTCAGTGATCTATAACCCACACACCACACTGGATTAGAGAACACATGAACATGAAGATTTCAGGTTTACAGCTCTAAAAACACACAGCTTGTATAACTAAAGCTACCAAGGATGAGTCTGACTATGACTAAAATGCATTTGACTAATCTCAAGACTAAGACTAAATCTAAAAACTAAATTTTGGTCAGTCCAACACTTGGTGGTTAGATTACCATGAACACACACTGATGAATCCCATTGTCTTTAGTGGTCCTCTGATTTAAAGAGGACGAATGGTAATCACTTTTTATTTTTAGTTCCAATAGTGATGTGAAATGTCACCTCTGCTTCTTAGATTTACACCAGCTTGGGTGTCCCCAGATGAAGTATTTTAATAACTTTAGTGGGCCCCTAATGTTTCCTCTAGTGCTATTAGCAGGTTTATACATTTTAGGTGCTAGTCAATTAACAACAATTAGACTGATTACAAATGTAATATAACTTGTTTACCCTAAATAACCACTCATTTTTAGCTGCACTAGAAGCAGAGGGGATTGTAATCTTGGCTAGTCAAACACTTAATGCTTTGTGACTACTGTTAATTATCTAAAGCTAAAGCTAAAGCAAGGTGGTCAACATGGCGAACAGTACCTCCTAAACTTCACAAAATTTACCTTATGATTGTGAACATGTTAGCATGCTGATATTAACATGCAGTAATGCTGTCTCACAGAGGTGCTAATCTGGCCATACTTGATTTGACTACGGACAAGCCATAACACACACTCTACCAAGCTAACATTCACATACCCAGTGTGGACCTAGATGTGTTTCTTTGTCAGACTGATCAGCAAAATTGTAGGAACAGGTTGTCAGGACAGATTTACAAGAACATGCAGTACTGTTTAAACAACAGAACACTAATTTTCTGCAGGGACACAGAACTTCAGTCACAACATGTACGCATGTACACACCCTGTATGGATCGCCAGTCCATCGCAGGGCCAACACATATAGACAAACAACCAGTCACACTCACATTCACACTTATGGACAATTTAGATTTAGTTAACCTAAGCTGCATGTCTTTGGACTGTGGGGGGGAAGCCCGACTACCCAGAAAGAACCTACGCAGGCACAGGGAGAACATGCAAAATCCACACAGAAAAGGCCCGGGCGAACCCATAACCTTCTTGCTGTGAGGCAACAGTGCTAACCACTGCACCACCGTGCTGCCAGTCACAACTTAGGAACTAAAAATACAACAGGTAATACACTGATAAAGATAACATGTTTTTTCCCCCGACCTTGTTAAAACAGTTGAAGAAATTCCAAAGAAGACATACTGTCTTATGGCATTTTTGCCATTTCAGCCTTTACATGGTAACCTAGTAGCAGCAGAATATTTAAAGTCATGCTTCACAGGTTCAGAAATTTAGCAGCGCATAGCACTGATTGTTTATGGCCAGTGTAATCCCACCTTTGGAGTGACATCAATGACTAAAATATTTATACAGATGAATGTGTGCTTAGGCAGCACTAACACAACGCTACACTAACCCATATCACCACACCACCCCAAATGTCTTCAGATGTAATGGTGTAGACAAGTGTACCATTTTTATTTTTTCTGGTACTATTATTATTATTATTATTATTATTATTATTATTATTATTATTGTTGTTGTTGTTGTTGTTGTATTATTAGTATTATTACACTACAAAACTGGAAAAACTGGAATCACTGCAATTACAAAAAAAAGAAAAGTGATGCAGGTGATATATTTGTATGAAATTTCTGCTTTTGCTTGTGTTTTCTTTATTTACAGTGCATTTTCTGTGGGTGCGTGTTGCTGAATTGGCAAATACACTTCTTAAACTGCTTCTCTGAGTGTTGAGCCTTCACAACCACAATATTACCAGGCTTTCATTCTATTTTCTAAGTTTTCTGTTTAAATTTCTCATGAACAATGTCTTGGCCATCAGTATGTTTACATGCATTGAAAGAACCAGGTTATAGTCAGTTTTCTGTAATCTGATTTCTTTTACAGTCATAAATGTACATTTTAGTAACCAGTGGTGCTCTGACCTTAACACAACAGCGAAATAATACTAGTAGTAGAAGTAGAAAAGTATTATCTGCTACCTGTACTTGTAATGTCAAATGTAAAAATACCCATCTCACAGAAAAATGACCATTGTGACTGATGTGTTATAATATCTAACAATATTAGATTGTTAATACTGCTTTGGTTAATCAAGGTTAATTTTCAACTTTAGTTTGGTCCAGTAGTAATCAAGGGTCAGACTCCTCCAAAAGGGAGGAGGGGGATTTGTGGGATCATCAGTGGGGTAGAACAAAAGGGAATGAATTCTGGATAATTACCCCTCAAACTCTCAATTAAGTGGAACTATCTGAGAAATCTCTTTCCTAACAACTAATGCACAAGCATGAGTTGAAACATGACAAGGGACCCACACTGCCTTTTGTTTTTATTATTTACCAATGCATTGTATTCCATAAGCTTATCATATAACCTTTATGTAAAATCTGAAAAGTGACAAGTAACTAGGTTTCAAATTAATGTAGTGGAGTAAAAAGTTCCATATTTCCCTATAGGATGTAGTGAAGTAGAAGTATAAAGTAGTATAATATAAAAAATAGAAAAAAAAAAAGAACTTAAGTTCAATATTTGGGTAAATGCACTTAGTTTCGTTCCACCTGCTGCATGTATATTCTGATTTAGTAATTTCCACATTGTATGAAAACAATTTAATGTTTTGCTGTCACCTGTTTTCTACAATTAACCTGGTTTCTTCAGTGAATGTAAACGTGCTGCATGATCATCTGCTATTATCAGCAGTTAATGCTGTTGGTGTAAATATGGACATGAGTCTAGCGCCATTGGTGTGTGTCGTTTATAAAGCGAGCAGAGGCAGTAACAGTGAAAGTAAGTTCACCAGACTTCCCCTTTCAAAATCAGCCATCCAGTTTAAAGATGAGAGTATACAGTTATATGCAGCACCTGGACTGTTTCATCTGTTCAGTAATCAGCTGAGCCAGGAATAAGGTGTGTTAATTGCTTGCAGTCAAATTCTTGTTGCTTTCACAGTTGTCAACGAGATCTCTAAGACAGACAATTCAAAACAATTGATTAAAACAGCATTCAATATCAAATCCGTTTGCAGAGAGTTATGGGAACTGTTTTTCAGTTATTGTCTTTCATAAACAGTGCTGTAATAATGTAAAGAAATGCTGATAATTCATCATTTAATGTGCTGTACTACAACATAATTACAACTACTGCTGTAAAATGCATCTAATAACTGCAATAATGCAAAAAAAGGAAGACACATAAAATTTCACCAAATGAAATACTGTACGTGTTTCCTCTACCTGTGTCTCTTGTACCGCAACTGCTGTTTCATCAGCTTCTTCTTCTACTTCTTCTTCTACTCTTTGAGGTTCTTCAGATCCGCTGGAGGTTTTTCGGACCTTTTGCATCTCCTCACGTGTGCCCCCTGGCATCCTAGAAAAAGGAGCCATCAATCAATATATCAATATACACCTAAAGACCTATATGAAACATGCAGTGCTACTATACTTCTACTGTTCTTGGTACCTTGTGAGTTTCCCAGATTTATAAAGGTACCATACAGCAGCAGCAGCAACAATGGCAATCAGCAAAAGGCTAAATAAGGCCCAACAAGCACTGCAGGCTCCTGTAGAGAGACAGAACACAAGACAGATGAATACAGCAGCAGGAAATATTGATATACACAACCACTTTATCTAGCTAAATCTAATGATGTCCACTATAACAACTATAACAACAATGAATCCTACCTTAAAGCTAATCCTGTTCAGTTTTTGACTGTGTGAGGTCTCAACTATGTGTTTAAAGGAGTTAAATCAGATCAGGTCAGACTAGGGTCACTGGTTTGAAAAAAGTGGAGGACACCTAGTTTATGTTAAACCAGCTCCCTTTATTGTTTGTTTGTGTTTTTGGCTGATTTAATTAGCAAAGCAACAGTTTGTCAGGCTCTGTGATCAGTGATTTACTCATCAATGGTTTCACGTCAACCTGTATAGAGTTTCAGTGTGCAACCTGGTGACTGCAGCCAATCAGACCTTCTAATGTAAGATTAAAGCAACTACAATCAATAATTTTATAATAACAAACTAATGTGACGGTGGGAAAGAGAATTATCATCTGAATCAGCAGCTCCCTTCAGCTTTACAATGCTAAATATCAAATTTAGTCGTTTAGCTGCACAGTGTGGAACTTTCCTGTTTTGGGTCACCCTCAGAAAAGCTCTAAAAATGTGCTGTACACTACCTGCTCAGTACCATATGACAGACTAGTGACGAGCTGGTGAATACAGTGGAGCGTTTGACAGCAAAAGATTACCAGAAAGGAGTTGATAAAGACCAAAACAGAGAAAGAGGAGAATGAATATTGGTCTTTTATTTCCCAAGTTGCCAGAAACACGACTTTAAATGAATGATAGTAATGGCTGAATATGTAAGTAAACAATGTATTGCTAAATATCATACTAACGTAAAGATGATGACATGTCAGTCTTGTGTTGTTTCTGCTGCCCCAAGTGGCCAAAAAAATCTGTTATGGCAGTTTTAAGTGCTTACAAATTTTTTACTATCCATTCATTATTATCAATGTTGCAATCATCATTGTAATCACCTCTGGCCTATAGAACAAATAGTACACAATCATGCAAATTAAGCTAACTTCTAATGGCATGTCAGTGGTATATACATTTAACACAGTACCACAAATGTTTTAATTTTCTCAGACAGATTATTATCTATGGCTCAGTTCATGTCTCCAGTAATCCATGAGCCCACATGAACAATACCAGGAACATCAAACTACAGCTCACCTAAATGGAATGCAGTTGTTTTGATTTGTTACACATATCCATTACACCTGAGCTTCCCCTACTGTGACATGCTATGAAGAAGTCTCTTAGCTTGTTTGCTAATGAAAGCAAGTTCCCCATGTCAGTGTTTCCTTTCTTCAACCTATGTAGTAAAATGTGCGAACATGTACAGGTGTTTAGTGTATTTAATGCTTTGTGTATTTTCTGTCTGTTTCATAGCACATAAATATTCCTCATGTTTTGTTCACTAGCTGCATTCAAACACCATGCAACCCAACCCTTGGTGAAAATGTTTTCTGACAAACTTTCTTGTCCTGGCAGATCCTGGCAGAAACCTGACTTGACCATGACTGGAACGCTGAATAATTCACAAGATGGAACACGCGGCGTTGAAGATTTAGGAAGCTGTATCCATACGCTTGAATCAGTTCCTGCTGTACAAGTGGTGCAGTACTGCATGGGTGTAAATCAATCATTCACAGCTTTTCTTCTACTTGTCTCAGCTGTGATGTTAACAGGTTGAAGGAGCCACAGCTTTCAGCTCCTAGACAGCTGCCAAGCCAGGCCCTGGTCAAATGGTATATATAATAGTGTGCTATGGGAGTGTCATGGTTGGTCCTTTCAGTTGAACATGGCTAGAATACCTCCATAGGGAGTGTCCAGGAGGAATCCTGACAAAAAGAGACATGCGCAAAAAAACTAAAACAAACAAACAAACCAAAAGAATAGGAAAACAAATGCAAAACAACATCAACTCAACTTTTTGACAAAAACCCATAACCAGATCAAACCTGACCTCACCTGAAGTCATATGCACATAGAGGTAACCACTGTCCTTTCCATACAGGTTAGATGCTTCACACTGGTAGAGGCCATTCAGGTCAGAGCTCATGCTCAGAAACTGCAGTGTTGCACCCTCTACTCTGACACCAGGCTGAGGAAATGAATGGCCAGGTCTGAAGCAGACAGACAAGACTGAGCATGACATAAGCAGACTAGACTTTAGGAGAAAGAAGAACATTTCAAACTGTGGAGATATGTGCCATGAATCTAATGAATTTACATGATTATTTCTCAGTTTGTGTAGATTTGTGTTTTTCTGATTCATCAACTTGTTGCCTCCCTTAAAGGGAACTGTCTGCCTACATGCACCTCTGACATGCACCAATTCAGTAATTGTAATGGGATGGTTGAATAGATCTGAACACACCCTATGCCTGTAAATTACAGATGGCTGTGTCTAGGTTCAGTCTTATAATTTTCCAAAACCAAAAACTCACCTCACATCCTGAACAAAGAGCTGTGCAGAGATGGTCTATAATTATGTTATTTATTCTTGACACGACTATTTCACTGTTCATGTGAATGCTATGAATGTCTTCTGGGACATTCTACATATGGCACCCATTTCCAAATGTTTGGCCAGTTTTCATTTTAGGCAACTTTATGCTAATACTCTGCTGCAATTCAACTGCAAATATTGTATTTCTTAGTGCACTACATTTATTTGTCAGCTGGAGTGACAAGTTAATTTACAAATTGGGATTTTATTTACAATACAGAAGATTGAACTACCTACCAATACATAGGTACAGTAATTTATAATAGTGTAACACTGACAGGACAGGTTTCTGCTTCGAATACGTTTAATACCAAAGTTCTATCGGAACTATTTTAATTAATATTATTATACGATTTTAATAAAATAAGCATCATTTCGTTTAATACTGGGGGGCATGTACTTCAGTTGTTAACTATACAAATGTTATGAAAATAAACTACTCTCAAAAAAAGAGTGACAAATGCTAATAAATCTCAGAACCACCTGACCAGATGATGATCTTCATTGAGTGGCCACTCCTTTCATTTTCAAGCAACCCCAGAGGTCAGATGCTCTCTGAGGGTGTCATCCACATACTTGCTTAAGACTATCTGGAAACAGATCTTCGATTCAAGATTTGAGTGTGTTTGGGAGAAACCCTCTTTTATTACTTTTTTCTGTTGCTCCCCTCCTGGTGCCAACTGACAACGCAATCTGTCTATCTCCATGGATGTTGTGCAAAACCCTTGTGTTTTCAGACAAGTTGCACATATGTCTGATTTGCCTAGATAACTAATACTAGGGTATTGCACCATGTGGACCATGTGCAATATGTGCAATCAGATACTATGAGAGTATCTGATCAGTTTGGTCAGAATCTTCCTTTTATTCACACTCGGATATTTCCCCATCCGAGTCAAAAGTTTAAAGCTACACGTCTGCTTATTTTGTTTTACTTTGTTTTACTTTACTTACTACTTTTATTTCATGATACTCTACATTAAGACTTACAGCAATGTTCATTTATTCTGATATATCTCTATTATGTGCATAATATTGCCTGCCATTCCTTTAAATATAGCACAAACTCCCATTAGAATGATTACATAAAAGACTGATTGGTATTTTCTAATAATTCCCATATTCCCCAACAAATAGTACAATTTAGCAAAATTTTCCCCTTACAATATTCAGAAACACATCACTCTCACTGGGCTTTAACACAGTCCTGGGCAGTTGTTTCTGCCTGTGCCTCTGAAATCCAGCAGTAAAGCCCTTTTTTGAAAAAAGAAAGCTTACAGGATTATCGTACGTGTCTAAATGTTCAACAGTAAAAGAGGGTCACAGCAAGCTTCCTGTTTTGGTTTTATGTACACTGTTAATTATAGCAACAGCTGCAGTGTAAGTCAATAAAACCCGATAAAAGGCAGGATACTGATCTGAACTGATAATGAGACCACCCTTTCTTTAAAGCTCTATGTGATGACAGTTTCAAACTTGGATATATACAAAGCTGTGTGGGTTAACTTCTCAACCAGGTGTTTATTTAGAAAAGGCTTATATTAGAGACAGGCTTTTATTCCTAAGGTCACTGCAAACTCACAACTTCCCCCATATTTATCTGCTGAACTCAGTATTACATGCTTTTCCACAGCACCAAACTCACCACTCTGCTGCTTCCAGTTTCTCTTTAGCAGACATGGTCTTTTAACTCCAGCCCACTCAGTCATGTCAGTTTTTCCTGACCAAAGTTAAGCTTCTGTGTATACAATTCAAGACCTAAAGCAAATTTTCCATGTTAAATGTATTCTAGCTTTCCCTTTATTGTTAGGCTTTAAACTACTGCCTCTGTCAGTCCACCTTTTGTACGCTCACAGTGACCTTAATCTTTGACCACCAAATTCTGAACAGTTCATTCTTGAGTCTGAGTGAATATACCCCATCTGAAGAAATTCCTTAAAGGCATTCTTGAGATGTCACATTCAAGAGGACAAAAACATGTTTGATGAGGTTACAGTGACCCTTGACAACCAAAGTCTAATCAGGTCAGCCTTGTGTCCAAACTGAACTAAATTTGGAGTAAACTCATGAAAATCTGTATGTTTCAAAGTGTTTCATTGACAGTCATGCAACATCAGCTGGGAGAAATGAAAATGTTGAAACACTAGAATCAGTAATAGGCAGTTAAAACAGGTAAGGTGTGCTACAGGTAAGCCATCCCCCTCCTAAGTGATTTCATCTGGCCTTTATTTGTTCGTGCTGGCCAGATCCGGTTATACTAAAATTTATGGTGGTCAAACACACTGCACATCTGTCATCATCAATTTGTTTCAGTCATAAAACAGTGGTAATTTACCCCAATAAATAGTTTCTATGACCCACAACTAAATCATTATTCAGTAAACTCAAGTTTAGCTGTATTAAAACCAGTAAAAATGGTTTTATAGAATGTTTAATAATCAATTGTCTCAATTTCACATGCTGATGAAGGTGAGAATCAGTCACAATCAGACACAAAGTGACTGTGTACTGTGTGACTGTGAGTTGGCAAAAAGGCAAATGACTCTGCAAAACTGAGTAGAAGTGCAGAGGATCTGAATAAAACAGTAACATTCGTTGTGGATTGTATTGTTTCATTGTGAGAAAAGAAAAAAACATGACCTACCTTAATATAACAAGACTCACAACAGTTTGGTTTCTTTAAACTACAAAACTGAGGGGTCTCTGAAGGGCTTTAACTCTTTAACAGTGCATTTTGGGAAGTTCCTTACAAACTTTTAGCTTTAAAAATGTAATGAGTTGAGTAAACTCTCAGTAGTTTATCCATTCAACTCATCAAGTCAAAAGACTTCTCATCAGAGAAGCTACTAGAAATTTTAAGTTGAATTGACTTGAAATTACTAAAACGTATATACTTACTTTAAACTTACCTATCAGCTTACCTTAAGTTAATGACAAAAGATTAGTTGATTCCATTAGATTCCTGTATGGTGTTTAACATTTACCATTGTGTTGTTTGCTGACTAAAACAGGAAACAAGGAGATTTTCCTTCTGCTGGGGATACCACCATAGACTCACCATAGACTCAGATATTTACAAGAAAACCTTAAAATGTTAGCATGGTCATCCAAGCTATGTTTCTATGGTACAGACAAAGTCAGTGCAAACACTGACTGTTGTAATCATAAAAATTCAGTATCAACAGTATTCAAACTTATTCAAATTTATATGGCTTCATGGTGAATAATAAAAACAATCTTGTTTGATTAAGAAAGTTTCCACTGAAACAGGTTCATTCTTACCTTCTCCAGGTAAAATTTGCACTCGGGTTGGCTTCAGTCACACACCGAAATGAATCTTTAGATTTTTCTCCAATGTACACTCCCATGGGTGAAACTGCATGAAACAGAGAGAAAGAATCAAATTATATCAAAATATTAATAATGAACATCATGTTTGGATTCCATCCCATGTGAACTGATGTAGAGTTATCTAGTTTATAATAAACTAGAAATAACACATATGGGTGCTTCTTAAAAAAAAAAAAAAAAAAAAAAAAAAAAAAACGCTAAATGTACATCCAAGATCCATATATTTATAAAAGCCTTTTCATGCTTGTCTTCCTCATATGAACAAATATCTGCCATTTAGTGTGCATGTTTCAATAACCAACAATGGGTATGTGAAACTATATCTGTGATTCTTTCAAGGTGGGGCCTGGAGACAAAGTTATCACTGACTCACCTTTAAACTATCTGAGTGGAACAATCCAGTGATCAGTGTGTAATGTGAGTTGGTGGGAATGTTCACTAATAACACAGGTGTCCCTGTGGGTGTGGAATATAAAATGATAACTAAGGCTCCATTTGTGGTAAACAAGACACTTTGTCTTTGCCCGCTGTTTTTTTAATCACTGTTTTTATCCATGTCTTGTCATTGTCCTTCTCACTTGTAGGAACAACACACACCCCGCTGACCTTTCCTCAAAAATAAGTGAAGAAAGGGCATGTGGATTTAAGGCAACTACCTTGCTCTAGTCTAGACTCAAAAAAAAGAAAAGAAATGCCTGAAACCTTTCAAAAGCCAAACATTTCTCAACTGCTGCCCTGTGGGAAATGCCTACTACTTTGCTGAATGCCCTGTTGTTTGCTGACCTGAAATAACACTGCTCTGCCACTGCAGTGACAGCCTGGCATTGTAAAAGTAACAGTAATGGAGAAAACAGAACCTTAAGACCAATTTTAAATGTATCTGAGGTTTAGGCTAAAGTCAGTGTGCAGAAATGACTCTGTTTATAAAGAGATTATTTTAAGAGATAAGGGTAACTTAACACCCCCTGATCGTATTTTTTGCTCACCTGCAGCAGATGCACCTCTGTGAAGTGATGTGGGTATGTGCTGAAGGATCTGTCAGTAAACCACACCACACACACATCCCTGTTAGGTACAGTGCCGTGTACACTAGTTACTGCTTGCAATCCCACAAAGCACTGCACTGCATTTTACTTTGATGGTGCATCTTGTTCTGCCTTGTCTGGGAGGCAGACACACTCTGCGCCTTTAATAGGCTTAAAAAGATTTTTGATAAAGCTTATAGTTAAAGCTGGCTCAGCTCTTGCTTGAACCATCCCTTATTTGTACTGCTGTAGACTAGACTGCCAGGGGACTTCCCATGACACACTAAGCTTCTCTCTCTCTTTCACTATCTGTACAGATTCATATCCCATAAATACATTTTACTAACTTGATATCTTTGGTCTTTCTCTCCTCTCCTGTCACTTTCTGCAGGTATTTCTGCCTCCAGAGCTGTAGAGTCTTATCTGTGATGACAAGCCTCCTGCTGCTCCTACGACCCTGCTCAACACCCACTGTTATACTTTAAAGTTATTAGTGCTAGTCTGTTAGTGATATCACTTTATGTCTTTACATGGAATCTGTATTATGCTGTGTTGTCCTGTCCCTATTTTCTCTCCCCTTTCCCCTCTCTTTCTCTCTTTCTTGAGGCAGATGGCTGCCAACCCTGAGTCTGGTTCTGCTCGAGGTTTCTGCCTCTTGCTTAATGCTTGCTCATGGTGAGAATTTTTGGGTCTCTCTCTGTAAATATAATAATATAAAGAATATGAACTGAAGTGGAGTGCAGGGAGACCTGTTAAACTCCTCAGCTCACCTTTGACCACCTTCAACCTGAGCAGAGCAGAGGTTGAATCGGCCAGCTGAGAATACCTATGACTGTGCAGGGCCTTAATAGAAGGTAAGGGTAAGGTGGGTTAGGGATAGGGTTATTGTAATTAATAACTGATGTAGAAAAGTATTTGTGTACCCACAGTAGACCTGTATGGTGAAGGACATTGTTTCCTCTTTCGACAGGGCTGGATTGGTGACGACACACTGGACCACATGTTGGTTGATTTCTTTTGTAGGAACTCCAAACAGTGAGCTGACTGTGGTGGTTGTACCGTTGGAGTGTTGGGTGGAGCTGTCCGTTGCTCTCACTTTTTCTGCCAGAGTACCAGTGAGCCACCTCACCTCTGCAGGAGGCCTGGAACCAGCAGCCGTGCAGGTAGCAAGGGAAACCTCTTCATTACCCAAAACAGCATGATTATGGCTGAGAGATGTGACCGGAGGGACTAGGAGAGTTAGTGAACAGAAAAAAGTCAACATGAAGGTATAAACAAGACTCACTCTCTCTTGCACACACACACTCAATCCAAATATTTTTTTAATACTGTACCAAGCAGGTTTAAAGGTATCTTGGTTTCATGATTTCCACTGGGGAACAAAGTGAAGATGCACGTGTAGACACCCTCATCCAGCAATGTGACATTCGATAACTGGATAGATCCATTTTTATCACTAAAGTTTCCAATAATTTGAAATCGATCATCGCGTCCATTGACAAACTGTGGTCCATTTTGGGATGTGATAGTATAGAAATTGTCATTCTGGGGTTTTCCTCTGGTCATCCTTTGCCATGAAATCTGAGTAAGGGTTTCCGTGGTGTCAATAAGTTTGCATGGTAAGACAACAGTCTCTCCTTGCACCTCGGTGATGTTTCCTCCAATCACCCGGAGAGCTGTAAGATAGAGAGACTAGACTTTATTGATCCCTTGGGATGACTCCCTCAGGGAAATTAAGTAAGATGCAGGAAATCTCATCAGGGTGTAAGAAAGCACAAACAGAAGTAAGAACAGATACGCAAGAACTGACACCAGGTCTGAGCAGACAGAGTATCTGGTGCCAGGCCATACTTCCTGCACATGTACAGCAGTGGACATTGCTGTTGACATAGCTGCTCTTATTGTACTTCTTTCTAGTCCACCTGAGGTCAGCTTAGAGGAGCACATGTGCACTTAACTTAACCACCTGTATTATGTTTAAGATTTGTGATTGATTTCTTATCATTAATAGTACCATTAAGTTTACCGTATCGTCTTGTTTAATGTTTTAAGTGGTCACGGTGGAAGGCGAATATATGATTTGTGGTATCTGAAGACGTTAAATTGAGCTCTAGGAAACTGCAACAAGCAATTTTCTGACATTTTGTGAATGAAACAGTTGATTCATTAATCGATTAATTGAGAACACAACTGGTGGAATCACTGATGTGTAAAATAATCACTAGTTCCAGCGTATCATAAAAAATCTCAACCTGTACAAATTCAGAGACTTTGAAACACTTAATGGGTTTAGAAAAAAAAAGAAGCCAGCTTTGAAAACCTCATCACATTTTTTGGATTTACCCTTAACTTTGACCAATTAAGGCTGTAGCTTAGCTCAGTAAGAAAGAATGCGAGAGTCTGTGGGGTTTTGTTGTTAGCAAATAGCAATTTGTGTGACTTATGCATGCAATCTGAAGGAGTTCTGTCTGTGTTGTTCTGGAAGATAGCAACTGTTTGTACCTAAGAAAGAGAACATGCATTTATGTTCAGAGCTTCAGTAAATTTATCCTGAGAAATTCACTTCCCTAACCTTGTGACTTCTGCTCTAGCACTGATTTTCTGTCCTTACTTTAAAAGATTCACATATCACATAATGTGGGACTCGGCCTGCAGGCCTCCTCTGTGGGGTCAGCTCCACAGTCAGGACAGGAAATGCACGCAAAAAAAACAAAATAAAATTGTGTAACTTCCAGTGGAATTGATTTTGCCATTGATGTGGTTGATAAGGTGTACCAACTGTACCAAGGATACTACTTGTGACAATGGTAGGTGACTTTTTTGCATTATCCATACAGCGAAGAAAGTCTGAATGCATGGTTCTTGCATATGCTTAGCACAAAACAGCTACTGCTATTCATTTGTGTCATTAAAACAGCATGCAAAGACTTTGATGGTTTTTCTGTCTTTTATAGAGACCACAGAGGGAATGCAATATGTTATAATTTATGTGATCAGCAGTTACGACCAGCCCAGAGTTGTACCAGATCCGTACAGAGCGGGTTAGAGCAAACCAGCATAGAGACCAGAGAAAGGAACTGGCAGGGGCTGCACAGCTGTACAGAAAGCTGTGGGTTGAGGAAACCTTGAGGAGGCCTTGAAAAGGTTGCAGGAAGGTTTCGCTCTTGTATAAAATGATTGTAGATAAATAAGAAGGAACCCTGAAAAGCAACAAACTGACTTGATCTAGCCACTTATGTGAAAATCTCTGGAGACGATTGGAGGAGAGTTTGCCATGACGCACAACACCTGACTATCAACACTAGATTCAAGAATAAGAATTGCTGCATTTTTTTGTGTGTCGACCTTTATAAGTGTAATTGTTGTGCTTATCCTGAAAACCCTAATAATTATATATTTCTCAAAGAAGCCAGTGATTTACAACATTAAAGGCATGGACATTCTGTGAAGAAATATTACATAAATATCACAGCAGTTGAAAGACAGAGGAAGCACAGACATTTAGAACCAAATGGTTACGAATAAAAATAGAAAACAAAAATACACAAGGGAAGCTAAAATGAAGAGAAAAAACTGTTTCTTTTTACAATTGCTTCGCACCATTGTACAATGTAATTACATAGAATTCCTTTCCACTCGCAGCCCCAGCATGATTTTTATTTGTATTTTTTGTGTGCATTTCCTGTCCAGACAGCAGAGCCTGCAGGGAGATTACACTGATGATTGTGTGTGCTACCTTCAGAGTTTAGAATGTGAATGATGTTAACACTACTGTTTTTCAACAAACCTGGTGGTTGTATTTCAGCCAACCAGCAGATTCAGAAACTATTGGTTTAATTCTCCTCCTTTATTCCAACAGAAATATTCATCTCAACATGGATTTTACCTTTAACACAGTGTTTACTGTTACTTCTACTACAGAGGGGGTTTCGTGTAGAACAAGTCATAACTGTTCCTGATCATCACATTAGATCGTAGTAGTAATGTCTGAATCATCAGCAGAGAGCAATCGTTCGTGTTTCCGTCTTACAGGCGACACATGCTTTTGTGTTTATTTTTATTTTTCACCAACTGCGGCCAAAACATTGATGTATTTCTAACTGAAGGTCTGCGTCTGCTGTTAAAATACAGTTTTTTTCCGCTACGAGGCACGTCATTAAAGCCCTCAAGATACTAAATGCGTCATAACACCATGTCTTTGTTAGAAAAACAGGAGCATGAAACCACCTTACCGCTCGAACATCTGCTCAGGTTGAAGATGAGCACGAACAGCAGCGTTAGTCTGGTGCAGCCGGAGACTTGACGCGATGATGATCGCTCGTAAAAGTTGCTCCTAAGAGACACAAATACAGGGAGAGCCTCCATTCATCCATTCGTTTATTTTCCTCTCGAGTGGGCCACACTTCAGGGGGAGCTCGATTCTGTAAAAACAGCGTAATCATCAACTCCAGCACAATGTTGTCCGGACCCGATAATTTTGGTGCTCGGAGTGACACGCCATCTTTGCTGCTACTCCTTCCCTACCTCTCTACGTTATCACGGTACAGTGATCGTGGAGAGTGATGGAAAAGCCTCTGGGCGGCATTTTAAAGAGCTATTTTAATGCATTTATGCACAGTTGAATAAGTTTCGAAGGTTAAAACAACACGATTTATTATGAAGTGAGTGAATAATCTTATTATTAAATTATTTATTATTTAATCAATTATTTCCATATTTGTGAAACCTTTGACTGAACTAAAGTATTAAGGTTTTTAGGTGAGAAAAGGCAAAAGATTAATAGGTTTTAACATTATTCATAAACAGAAATGAGGTTTTTTGATTGATTAATTGTTTATTGGTTTTATAACAAAGAGAACACATTTTCACCATGAATTACCACTGTATAATAGAAATAACTGAGTATGTGTGATTACCTAAATATTCATCTGATAGTTAAAATTGAAATATTTCACATTATGAGTTACTTTAAACAAATAAAAGGTAAAAAGGCAACTTATATAATCAATGCAGTCAAACTAGTGTCACATAAAGGAGATTAATGCTCTGAAGGAGAGAGGTAGTCACACTGAAGTGTCATCATATATTATGCTGTCATAACCAATTTTAGGGTCTTCTTCTTTCACACACAGGCTCTAAGTGTAACACAGCAAAAACAAAGCTGTTTAAATACAAATGTAATTATTTTTATTATATTAACACAAACAAGTACACTGTGGCAACCTGCCTGACCAGAGTGACTGATGTTGTATTAAGAGTCTCTGTACATAGCCTGACCTCAGGTCCAGGCCTGTGCAAAGCTTTCTTACAAAGGGAGACTGTACTAGTACTGTAAAGCAATGGTGCAGCACTCCCTAACACAGTGCATCAAGTTTAGACCCATCTGAGAACAGCTCCTCATTGATAAGAAAAACTTTAGATTGTGTGAGGGGAAATCAAAGACAGCTGTGTTCTTGCAGGAAGGATAGTCTCAGATATAGTCTTTTTTCTTTTTTTTTTCTTTGTTGTATAAATATTTGCTATTAAATCAGCCATTGCACTTAGTTAGTCAATCCGCATGGTTAAACATTAAACATCATGTGATCCGGTTGGTGAAGCATTTCTCTGGGGACTTATTACCTCTGTATTTCTAAAATGTCATCAATTTTAACTACTTTACCTTTCACTTCTCAATTGCATCCTTTTAAATCAGTTTCTCTGATTTAAAAGGAAACTAGTAACAAAGGTAACTTTGTTACTAGTTTCTGTAATCTTGATTTTAACCACTGTAGAAATTTCCCATTTTTCTTCTGACCACTAACATACATGTAGTATGACAAATCATGAACAACATATCCATCTTTAACATGTAAAGTCTAAAAAAGGTCTCTCTTTGAAAACACACTCTCAACCAATTTAGATTTTAGTCATCATCCTTTAGTAACATTGTGGATTTTAATTCAACATTTATGACAGACTTTTGCTACCATCTGCTGGCTGTTTACATGTATTATATAATAGCACAAAAAGTTCAGCCAGTCAAGTTTAATTAACATGTGTCTTGGCTGAACATGACCATCAGAAACAAAAACATGGAGCTGACCTCTGGTGCCAGTGTCTGTTGAACAGGTTATGAAAATTTCACTAGAGTTTAACTATGTTGTAATGGCAGTGCTGTCTCATTTATTAAGCTCATAGATAATGTTCATGAGATGCAGAATGAAACTTAATGTTGGTGTCATTTGAGGTTGCCAGAGGACGAATTGTAATTACTTTTCGTCCAGGGAAACCAGTAGATCAAAGTTTAGTTAAGTGAAATGTCACCTCCACCACCAATTTCGGTGCAGACATTCCTGGTCCCTAGATGATGTATTCCAATTACTCTATACCAGCACCAGCACAAGTAGACATCAGTAGACTTAAGTATAGACCTATGACCAAGACAGAAGTTCCAAAATAAACTCTAGTAATAAATGTGCATTATAAATGCAAGGATATAAAGTGATATGTAGCACCTGGACTGTTGCATCTGATCACTAACTAGCTGTCAGGAATGACACATGTTAGTGGTGGAGCCTGTAAACATCCTGCAGTCCACTTGTTGATGACCTCAGGTTTCCCTGATTTGTAAAGGTACCATACAGCAGCAGCAGCAGCAACAATGGCAATCAGCAAAAGGCTAAATAAGGCCCAACAAGCACTGCAGGCTTCTGTAGGGAGACAGAACACAAGACAGAAGAGTACATGAAATACTGATATACACAAATAGTTTATCTAGCTAAATCTAATGCAGTTCACTGCAACAGCGTTGCAATGAATCCTACCTTAAAGCTAATCCTGTTCAGTTTTTGACCGAGTGAAGTCTCAGCCCTTTGTTTAACGGAGTTAGATCAGGTCAGACTAGGGTCACTGGTTTGAAAAAAGTGGAGGACACCTAGTTTATGTTACACCTGCTCCCTTTATTGTTTGTTTGTGTTTTTGGCTGATTTAATTAGCAAAGCAACAGTTTGTCAGGCTCTGTGATCAGTGATTTACTCATCAATGGTTTCACGCCAACTTGTGTAGAGTTTCAGTGTGCAACCTGGTGACTGCAGCCAATCAGACCTTCTAATGTAAGATTAAAGCAACTACAATCAATAATAATAACTAATGTGACGGTGGGAAAGAGAATTATCATCTGAATCAGCAGCTCCCTTCAGCTTTACAATGCTAAATATCAAACTTATTCGTTTAGTGGCACAGTGTGGAACTTTCCTGTTTTGGGTCACTCTCAGAAAAGCTCTAAAAATGTGCTGTACACTACCTGCTCAGTACCATGTGACAGACTACTGACGAGCTGGTGAATTCAGTTTTTGCCAAGTTGCCAGAAACATGGAATGATCATATGCTGAATGTGTGAATAAATGATTAATTGCTGCCCCCAAATGACCAAAAAATCTGTTACTGCCCATTTAAATTCACACATCACATTCACACCATTGGGCAATTTAGTGTCACCAATTAACCTGCATGTCTTTGGACTATGGGAAGAAGCCAGAGTACCAGGAGAGAACCCACACAGGCACAGGAAGAACATGCAAACTCCACACAGAAAAGTCCTGGACAGAACTTGCTGTGTCTTGCTGTGAGGTGACAGTGCTAACCACTGTACCACCTTGCCACCCTAATGCAGTTGTTTTGAAAGGTCCAATATTTTTTTTTAAATTAAGAGACATGCACAAAAAACAAAAAATAAAACAACAGCAACATTCATGCCAGACACAAAACACAGAATAGGAAAACAATAAATGCAAAACAACATCAACTCAACTTTTTGACAAAAACCCAAAACCAGATCAAACCTGACCTCACCTGAAGTCACATGTACATAGAGGTAACCACTGTCCTTTCCATACAGGTTAGATGCTTCACACTGGTAGAGGCCATTCAGGTCAGAGCTCATGCTTAGAAACTGTAGCGTTGCACCTTCTACTCTGACACCAGGCTGAGGAAACGAATGGCCAGGTCTGAAGCAGACAAGCAAGACTGAGCATGACATAAGCAGCCAATTAAAGACATGAAGCAACAGGAGAAAGAGGAACATTGTAAACTGTGAGAAACCCAGTGAATGTAAAAGATTAGTTCTTAGTTTGTGCTTTTAAAATTAGAATTTTGTGTTTTTCCGACTCATCAACTCGTTGCTTTCTTTGAAGGGAACAGTTTGTCTACCAGCACCTTTAAAACCCACCATTTATTTATGTATTTATGGTTTAGGCTAGCATCAGGGTGAAGAAAAAGCAGTCAGAATTGTGTAATTATAATTATAACTATAATAATAAAAATGTTGTTTCAGAATATACAATTGAAACTTATTTAAATTAATGTGGCTTTAAGGCGAATAACAAAATAATCTTGTTTGATAAAGAAGGTTCATTCTTACTACTATACCTTCTCCAGGTAACATTTGCACTTGGGGTAGCTTCAGTCACACACTGAAATGAGTCTCTGGCTCTTTCAACAATGTTCACTCCCATGGGCGAAACTGCAAGAAACAGACAGAAAGAATCTGCTGTGTTGATGCTGTAGACAAGAAAGTACCAATTATATCACAATAACAATAATAAACATGATTTTGGACAGGGTTATATAGCCTACTATGGGCCTCTCTGTGTGGAGTTTGCATGTTCTCCATGTGCCGACATGGGTTTTCTGCAGGTACTCTGGCTTCCTCCTGCAGCCCAAAGACATGCAGGTTAATTGGTGACTCTAAATTGCACGTAGGTTTTAATGTAAGTGTGAATGGTTGTTTCTATATATGTTAGCCCCCACGATCCTTAACGGATAAGTGGTATAGATAATGAATGAATGACGTATAATCACACTAATAACAATCTAACTTTGCACTAGGAAAAAACTTTGCACTAGTGTGTTACTTATGGCAACAAGTGTGTTACTGCCTTTCTCTAACCCTATTTTCAAATTTAAAGACAAATCTCTGAACTTGCTTTACATGGACTTTAAGGATAAACAGTATAGATAATGGATGGATGGAATTCTTCCATCCAAATAGGCCGTTTTACTTTTTGCTTTGACATCAAATCCTCTGCCACTGTCTTCTCAGTCAACTCTCCTCTCATCATGTGACAATGAGATATAAAAAAATGAAAAAAGTGTGTAGTCATGTTACCAGTGTGTGAACACCATGTGACACTGGTAACACCAACTACTGCAGCAACCCCACTGCACAATAACGAATTATTCAGCAAAACACTTTACACATAACATGAGCAAACAGGAGTAAAGCGACTCCCAATTCAAAGTCTTGTTATTCTATGCTTGTGCAGTCTGGCTTTTTAAAATAGACTCATGGAGTCCTGTGAAAATAGAGGGTTTGGTTAGGGATAGTGTTAATGTCATTAGAGCAACCCGCCAATACTCTCAGACTCCACTTTTCAATGTTGACTCCGCACTTTACATCCTATCATTTTGCACTAGACCACTGTATATACATTACCTCATTGTGTTGTGTTAATGTCTATTGTATTTTACTTTTATCTCAGCTCTATTTTTATATTCATTATTCTTATTTAATTTTTATTTGTTTTGACATTTTATATTTATCTGTGCTGTCATGAGAGTTGCTAAATGGTGTTTCAGTGTTTTAGAAAGTGACCATAAAGATCTATTCTATTCTATTAATAACTGATGTAGAAAAGTATTTGTGTACCCACAGTAGACCTGTATGGTGAAGGACATTGTTTCCTCTTTCGACAGGGCTGGATTGGTGACGACACACTGGACCACATGTTGGTTGATTTCTTTTGTAGGAACTCCAAACAGTGAGCTGACTGTGGTGGTTGTACCGTTGGAATGTTGGGTGGAGCTGTCCGTTGCTCTCACTTTTTCTGCCAGAGTACCAGTGAGCCACCTCACCTCTGCAGGAGGCCTGGAACCAGCAGCCGTGCAGGTAGCAAGGGAAACCTCTTCTCTCGCACACACACACTCAATCCAAATATATCATATATACTGTACCAAGCAGGTTTAAAGGTACCTTGGTTTCATGATTTCCACTGGGGAACAAAATGAAGATACACGTGTAGACACCCTCATCCAGTAATGTGACATTCGATAACTGGATAGATCCATTTTTATCACTAAAGTTTCCAATGAATTGAAATCGATCATCGCGTCCATTGACAAACGGTGGTCCATTTTGAACAAGATCATAACGAAACTGTCATTCTGGGTTTTTCCTCTGGGCCTCATCTGCCATGAAATCTGAGTAAGGGTTTCCGTGGTGTCAGTAAGTTTGCAGGGTAAGACAACAGTCCCTCCTTGCACCGCGGTGATGTTTCCTCCGATCACCCGGAGAGCTGTAAGATGCAGGAAATCTCATGAGGGTATAACAAAGCACAAACATAAGTAAGAACAGATACGGAAGAACTGACACCAGGTCTGAGCAGACAGAGTATCTGGTGCCACGCCATGAACTTTATATTTTTATACAGTCCATGGGAACGACTTGGTTTTCATTTCGGCGCCAATGTAAACGGATTAGAGCCTCGGCTGAGCGACCGGTCCAGCCTGGCTACAGTTCTGGGTCTCAAACCATTTTTCACTCGTAACGCGTGCGGTTCCCAGCAAAAATAGACCGGGAAAAGATATGTTGATAGTCATGTTGATATCACACCAGTAACGTCGCATAAAACTAACAGGTGTTCCACGTCCCTCCAACTTCCCTCAAGCCCATCCTCTCCACGATAGGGACAAAGTTGAAACCGAAAATCAGTGACATCGAAAAAATGCTGACACCGTAAAAATCGTAAATATACAATACAATACACAATTCAGTGCCAATACAACGTTTTCCAGTACAAATTCTTAATAAGGGTCTGTGGTTGCTGTTAAAATGAACCCACAGGACACTAAATGCGTCATAACACCATGTCTTTGTAAGAAAAACAGGAACATGAAACCACCTTACCGCTCGAACATCTGCTCAGGCTGAGGATGAGCACGAACAGCAGCGTTAGTCTGGTGCAGCCGGAGACTTGACGCGATGATGGTCGCTCGTAAAAGTTGCTCCTAAGAGACACAAATACAGGGAGAGCCTCCATTCATCCATTCGTTTATTTTCCTCTCGAGTGGGCCGCACTTCAGGGGGAGCTCGATGCTGTAAAAACAGCGTAATCATCAACTCCAGCACAATGTTGTCCGGACCCGATAATTTTGGTGCTCGGAGTGACACGCCATCTTTGCTGCTACTCCTTCCCTACCTCTCTACGTTTTCACGGTACAGTGATCGTGGAGAGTGATGAAATTTGGAGAGTGATGCATTTTAACGGTCTCATTGGAGAAATTAATAAGGTATTTTAATGCACTGTATGCACAGTTGGATAAGTTTGAAAGTGTAAAAACAACACGATCTATTATGAAGTGAGTGAATAATCTTATTATTCAATTATTTATTATTTAAGCAATTAGTTCCATATTTGTAATAAAAACCTTTGACTGAACTAAAGTATTAAGGTTTTTAGGTGAGAAAAAAGATTAATAGGTTTTAACATTATTCATAAACAGAATTTAGTTTTTTTCTCCCTGGTAAAATTTAATGGACTGACCAGAAGGAAAAAAGGGTTAATCATTTACCCTTTTTCCTGATGTCAAGATAATAAAGTACAGCACCAAACAAATGAAAAATATCTTCCATATGAAGGTCACAGAAGGAACAATAATGACCAAAAACAACAGCAATTATTGCTGCAGTGCTGTTACCAAAAGTTGTTTATTGTTGTCATATTTTTTACATTATTACAGATATGCTTCATCTAAAACAACATAAGTGATACAACAATCCATTAATATTAAAACCAGTAACTAGTTTACTATTGTGGCTGATAAGTGCATTTTATTACCAAATTTGAACACCGATGGTGATTGTTTGTTAATATTAGTTTACTGGTTTTATATCTAAACAAAGAGAACACAAAGGAAAACTGACTGACAATTCGGCCTCAGATATAGCCTTTTGTTGGTGAAGCATTTCTCAGGGAACTTTGACGACTTATCACCTCTGTATTTCTAAAACTTTGTCAGTTTCAATCACTTCTCAATGGAAAAAATGTTTGCATCCTTTTAAGTCAGTTTGTCTGAATTTTGTTACCAGTTTCTTTAATCTTGATTTTAACCATTGCAGTAATTTTCTCATTTTTATGACCACTAACACACTTGTAATATGACAAATCATACACAACATATTCACCTTTAAGATGTTAAGTCTAAAACAGGTCTCTCTTTGAAAACGAACTCTCAAGCAATTTAGATTTTACATCATCCTTTTGTGACATTATGGATTTTCCTTTCATAACAAAACTTTGCTACCATCTGCTGGCTACTTACATGTATTATATAAAAGCACACAACTGCCTTGGCTGAACATGACCATCAGAAACAAACACATGGAGCTGACCTCTGGTGCCAGTGTCTGTTGAACAGGTTATGAAAATTTCACTGCATGATGTAATGACAACAGTGCTGTCTCATTTATGAAGCTCATAGATAATGTTCATGAAATGCAGAATGAAGCTTAATGTTGGTGTCAGTGGCCTATTTGTAGAGAAAGCAGGATAAAAAGGAAATGATATTAGACTGGGTCTGTCTGTACAACATCACACTTAAGCCATGGTGTTTTTGAAATATCTCATGACTTATTGACACCTAACCCCCTGGCATTAGGGAGAAGAGATTAAGAGAACTAATGCAAGACAAACAAATCAACTGGAACAGCACAACTTTCAGCAACACTTTGGTCTCAGTTGATCCTCTGGTGTTTTTAAAAATCAAAGAAAAAGTTATAACCAAGTCCTTCATTAAAAAAAAAAATATTATTATTATTATTATTATTATTATTATTATTATTATTATTATTATTTTGCAGCTGGACAGAAATCGTCATGCACCAATCACAGACTGCTGATGTTTTAATGCTTTAATACGTCTGTCTTAAAACAGCATTAACTGACATTTAATCAGATTATTGCATTAAATATTTTTGCATTTTTCTAAAACACAACATAAGAAAACCAAAGAAGTAACCAAAAGAAACAACAACAAGACAACAGCCCTTAGGTTTTTAGAAACATTAAATGTATTTTACATGCATGTTGTGGTCACATACCCAACCACATACAGTAATCTGAAATGAAACATTGTCTTGTGTTAATTTCATTTAAAAAATCTTATTTCTAATCAACCATTTATCTCTACCATTCTCTGAACTGGACTAATTCACTTTTATACATCAAATGTTTCCCCTCTTTTGTAGTTTCTATACACATCATTCTTCTTGTTACATATTCATCTTTAATCTGAACTTCATGTTTTTCAGCTCAGTCGAGGCCGTACGTTGAACTGAGTCTCTAAAAATGCTGACGGCTTCTGACGTGTCTGTGTACTATACAACTTCTGGGTTCAGGAGGAATCACCTGTAGGGACTGAAAGTAAAAATAGACTTTCTATAACTGCCAGAAAGAAAAGAAAAACACAGAAACAGGAAAATAGTAGAGATCTCAGAGAAACGTTCAGTGAGACATGATAATGTGATAGTAGTTAGATAGAAGTTTTTCTGACCTCTCCTCCCAACTGAACATGAAACTGGGCAATACTCAGAGTGCTTCTGTCATATAGTTTCTCTCGTGGGCTCCTGCTCATGTGTTTTCTGCAGAGATAAAATTGTGACCAGTAATGACACCACACAGCATTTTCCAGTTGTTTCAGATATTATTAAGTTCAGATCAAGTTCATACTGTTCACTGAGAACCAGTGGTGCATCTTAACACAGTCGGCATGGGAGCAGTAGTTGAAGAAGTATTCAGATCCCTTACTTAACTAACAGCACAAATACCACAGTTAAAATACTCAATTACAAGTAAAAGTCCTGCATTTGAAGTCCCACTTAACTACATAAATGTTATCAACTAAATGAACTTAAAGTATCAAAAGTAAAAGCACTTCCTCAGCTGAAAAGTTGTGTGTGATATATTATTATATATGTGTTTTCATAAAAAGAAAAGTTTCTTGTCAAGTTTCAATGATGCAATGGAAAGAGGATTAATAGCATTTTACTGTGTTTTACAGAAATATGAAAATGTTTAACAATGCAATGAGCTCACACAGCGGTCACACTACCACGACGACTAATGAGGAAGGGTGGAGGAAGTCATCGTAGGCAAAGATTAAGACGAGACATACAAATTAGTTTGAACTATTTAACTAAAGCACGTGTAAAATGTAAGTTTTGTAAGGATTAAAATTTTCAGCCACATCACTGAATGAAAATTATTGCTCACCTGCAGAGGCAGACAGCTGAAGTGATGCCACATAGAAGAAATCCAATGACAGGTGTGAGTATGTAGAGAAAATTCTGTGATGAGATGATTTCTGTACAAAATCAGATGTGAATTAATTCAAGTAGCATGAAGTTTGAGCTCTGAAATTCACTGTGTCTTGGTGTAGAAGTGATTAGCCCTGCTTTGTGCTCTACCTACCTTCAGGTTTCTCAGACACAGTTAAATTCCACTGAATAGCGTTTGTGCCTTTTCTGTCAGTTACATTACATACGTACATTCCTGCGTCGTCATGCTGAACATTAGAAATACTCAGCTTTGAGTGAAAGTCAAGGTCTATTCTCACTCTGTGAGAGGTGAAGTTTGAAAAAGTCAGATTGTTTAGCAGTGCATGAGAAAAAAGGAATCTGTCTTTGATCCAGTTGATTTGTAATGTGTTGTTCATGGATATGTTGCAAGTGAAGGTGATGTAGTCTCCTCTGAACACCAGTATATTCCTCTGGTCAACTGAATGAGTCCCTGACATGGAAGGAAACAATCAATCAATATTTGATGAAATCTGTAATAACATCTACAGAAAAAAACACACATCAAAAACATAAATCTCCACTGTACCTGCAAAGACATGAGACACAACAAACAGCTGAACAGAGAGCAGAGCTGCTTGGATTAGATGAAACATGATGACCATCAGACAGACAGAGACAGACTGGAACATCACATTCAGCCTTTAAATGTATTTGTGGAGGAGGCACAGAGAAAAGGAAGTGGTTAGTTGCTGTTAATCTCACACCTTTCATGGAACAAAGCATTATGTTTGCATCATAAATACAATCATTTAATTCAAAATTGAATGATTCAAGCTCTGTCCTTCTTGAACATAAACATAAAATGAATTAAGTAATATTAATATAATAAACTGAAATATAAAATGCACATAACAGACAGCTCAACTGCAAGAAAACCACATCTGTGTGGTGCTGAAGACAGTTTACTCACATTGTGTGACCCTGTTGCTGAGCATGGTTTTGGGGCATGCTTTTTGATGCTTACATGCTTGTGGTGCTCAGTGAATTCTAAATGTGTTTGAGTCGACTGCTCCTACTTTGAAATAGTTCAATTTTGATCACAAGACATGTTGACACTTGCGCTATGAGGACATTCTAACCATCTCATTTTATACTGTTTAATGTGCCAACATAATTAGATGATAAATCTGTTGGAGAATAGTGGAAAAGTGAGAATAAAACTTTTCTTGAATTCAATATTTGACATTAATTATTTTTCATTGAAAAGATTGTAATTCCCTCACAGGACACTAGAGGGCACAGAGCTCCGGTTAAAGCCGGTTGAGTTGAATTGACTTTATTGTCATTACAGCAAACATTGTTAGGAACTAGCCTTGTTGAGCTCAGAGTGCAGAACAGACAGGACGACATTCAACACAACAAACTAATAATAAAACCATCATAAACATAAAACATATTAAAATACACAGAGCACGAATATGAAATATACAATAAAAACAATATTCCTTAAAGTGAAGGCACTGGTTTTGTTGTATTAATGTTGGATAAGCCAAAGGCGTCTGTTGGTCAGCTGTCCTCACTTCAAACCTGCTGGTTTGACATGGAAAAAAAATGTCTGTGTCTCTTGTTTAGGTTTCATTTGAATGTCCTGTGATGTCAGTAAAGACCATAGATTGAATTAGAGCCTCTCTGTGTACTGACTCCTCTTCTTGTTATTTGTCCTAGTGTGTGTGACAGCCTGTGGTTGAGAGAGGACTCCCTGTAGAGACAAAAAGTAAATGTAAATTTCAATGATTTCTCAGAGAGAGAAAAGAGAAGTACAGAAACATGACAGTGTGAAGATGCAAAGTTCCTCTGACCTCTCCTCTTGACTGAGGGTGAACCTGGTCCTGGACTGGGTCCTGATTTGATGTCCTGGTCCTGAGTTTTCTGCAGAGATCAAGACATGACTCATGATGACATCCATCTCAATCCAGGTGTTGCATGTATATTATCATATGAGAGTTCACACATGGGACAATGGAGAATAAACCCAGATAAACCAGTTAAATGTAAAGTACACTGAGGTCTTGTAATAACAATGAGCAGAGCTGAAATGAACAGCTGATTGGTCAAATAGATAACTAACAGGAAATTAACTGAAATCAACTGTTCTGATAATTGATACATCATTTAAAAAAAATCAAACAAAAAGACCAACATGTTTATAGAGCCAGTCCTCTAGTGTCATGATGACACAGAACATCTACTGAGTGGGTCTTCAGCTCCAGTTAAAACCATGGTGGTGAACCAGATATTATTATTGTTAGCAGTTTGGGTAAACTGACTCTTTATATTTGTGATTGAGCTGCATAGTCAAATCAGCCTTAGTTCCCAGCACTGACAACTGCTCTGCACCAGAACAGAAAATTAATTCACTCATAGTTTTAAAAAAAATGTGTTACTCACCTGCAGACGCAGACAGCTGAAGTGACGCCACATAGAAGAAATCCAGGTGTGAGTATGTAAAGAAAATACCATGATGACTTTCTTTCTGCACAAAATCAGATGTGAATTAATTCAAGTAGCACGAAGTTTGAGCTCTGAAATTCACTGTGCCTGGTGTAGAAGTGATTAGCCCTGCTTTGTGCTCTACCTACCTTCAGGTTTCTCAGACACAGTTAAATTCCACTGAATAGTCTTTGTACCATTTATGTTAGTTATATTACATCTATAGGGTCCTGCGTCGTCATGCTGAACATTAAAAATGTTCAGCTTTGAGTGAAAGTCAAGGTCTATTCTCACTCTGTGAGCGGTGAAGTTTGAAAAAGTCAGATTGTTTAACAGTGCATGAGAAAAAAGGAATCTGTCTTTGGTCCAGTTGATTTGTGTTGCATTTATTGTGGAAATGTTGCAAGTGAACATGACAGAGTCTCCTCTGGACACCCATATATTCCTCTGGTCAGCAAGACAAATCTCTGACATGGAAGGAAACAATCAGTCAATATTTGATGAAATCTGTAATAACATCTACAGAAAAAAAACACACATCAAAAACACAAATCTCCACTGTACCTGCAAAGACATGACACACAACTAACAGCTGAACAGAGAGCAGAGCTCCAGGATCTCGTCTGAACATGATGGCCATCAGAGAGAGAGACTCAAACTTTACAGTCAGCTCTTATGTGTATTTGTGGAGGAGGCACAGAGAAAAGGAAGTGGTTAGTTGTTGTTACTCTAGGCTTAAAACTATGTCTCCCACCTTTCATGGAATATAACATTTTGTTTACATTGTAAATACAGTTATTTAATTAGAATATTCAGTCAGTCCTTCTTAAACATAAACTCAAAATAATTTCATTAGTAATAATATAATACACTGAAACATAAAATGCACATAATAGACATGCTCATCTGCAGGAAAACCACATTTGTATGACACTGAAGACATTACCCATGCAGTGTGACCCTGTTGCTGAGCATGGTTTCAGAGCATGCTTTTTGATGCTTACATGCTTGTGGTGCTCAGTGAATTCTAAATGTGTTTGAGTCGACTGCTCCTACTTTGAAATAGTTCAATTTTGATCACAAGACATGTTGAGACTTGCACTATGAGGACATTCTAACCATCTCATTTTATACTGTTTAATGTGCCAACATGATTAGATTATAAATCTGTTGTGTCAATGGGGAATAATGGAAAAGTAAGAATAAAACTTCACTCAAATTCAATATTTGACACGTGAATTATTTTGATTGAAAAGACTCCATGTGATTCCCTCACGAGACACTAGAGGGCACAGAGCTCAAGTTAAAGCCTCTTCAGTTGAACTACCTTTATTGTCATTACAACAAACATTGTTAAGAACTGGTCTTGTTGAGCTCAGAGTGCAGAACAGACAGGACCATCAAACATATAAAAAACATTAAAATACACAGAATGCCATGAATATAAGATATACAATAAAAAACAACATTCCTCTGATTTAATGAGGAAAAAATGTCTTTTGTTTAGGTTTTATTTGAACGACATGTCAGTAAAGACCATAGATTGAATTAAGCCTCTCTGTGTACTGACTCCTCTTCTTGTTATTTGTCCTAGTGTGTGTGACAGCCTGTGGTTGAGAGAGGACTCTCTGTAGAGAGAAAAAGTAAATGTAAAGTTCAATGATTTCTCAGAGAGAGAAAAGAGAAGTACAGAAACATGACAGTGTGAAGATGCAAAGTTCCTCTGACCTCTCCTCTTGACTGAGGGTGAACCTGGTCCTGGACTGGGTCCTGATTTGATGTCCTGGTCCTGAGTTTTCTGCAGAGATCAAGACATGACCCGTAATGACATCCATCTCAATTCAGGTGTTGCATTAAATGAGAGTTCACACATGGGACAATGGAGAATAAACCCAGATAAACCAGTTAAATGTAAAGTACACTGAGGTCTTGTAATAACAATGAGCAGAGCTGAAATAAACAGCTGATTGATCAATTAGTTCATTAATATGCAACTGTTTTGATCATTGATTCATAATTTTAATCATTTTTCAAGCAAAAAGACCAAAATATTTCTAGTTCCAGTCTTCCAGTGTAATGATTTGCTGATTGTAAATTGAATATCATTTGGTGTTGGTTGGACAAAAAAAAATGTTAGAAGAGATGTTCATAGTCAGGGAAACTGTGATCGATAGTTTTGATTTGACTGATTATTTTCTGACATTTTATAAACTAAACAATAAATGGATCATTTTGAAAACTTAACCATAAGTTCAGTCAGTGATGAAAGTAATCATTATTTGCAGTCCTTTATTAAAAAAACAACTATTCCAGGTGATAGTGTTTTGCACAGCATACTTTTATTTCACACAGCTGCACACAAACTGGCAAATTATGCAAATGAAACAAAGAGAAGTTTGTGCCTCATCAAAATGAATTATCCTTTAACATTCTGGCCAGCTCTTTTTTAATTTTGTTTTTATTTTGTAACACAATGGTCCATGTAGTTCTGTACAATGTCTGTCTGTTTGTTTCTTACTTATGACAGTAATGCTGTTATTGGCAAAACTTAAAGTTAAGAAATAGCTTGTCTAAGCCCAATGCATCAACTGTCAAACAGTATATCTGTTTGCAAGACTCTACAGTTAGATCAAAGCACCGGTCCAGCTACAGTGTGTCTGTAGCTGCATAAAACAGAAGCTGATGCATGTAACCACAGTGTATCTATGTGTATTGGCTCTGCAGCAACCACAGGCCAGGTCGTATCCAGTCATGAATGGTGCATTTACCAAAGCTAATAAAAGCTCCAAAATGTTTTGGGCGTTAAAGAAGTCTGGTGGTGATACTGAACGCTTTGTCAGATTTTTTACTTTTGCTTTTCTGCTCTACCAATTTTGAATGATTAATTTCAGGGAACTTTAGATGTATTTTATTTGGGAAAAAAAAAAAAATTACACACAGTTACTGTGGCCCTGACCTCATTTCCCATGAGCAGCACTTTGTGTTTCACCCCAGTTTCGCGCTGAATGCCGTTCACAAAAACATTTCAACCACAGGACAAAGGACATTTCAAGGTCAGTAAATTACTTGTAGCTGCATATGTCAGTTTTTGATCTGTCATGAAAATAGAGATGTAAAGAGTTGATTCACCCAATACAGGAGAATGAAGCTTTGTGTATGATGATCACAGCATTGGAAAGAGATATAAAATAAAAACAGCATATAGTTTGTTTTTTTTTTTTTTGTTGTTTTTTTTCAAATTGATAGATCAATCTCACCACCAGGTCAATTCAGTAACGATTTTGTTTTGATGGGATGCTTTAGTGAGAATTGTAACTGTAGAAAGATAATAACAATAACAATAACACCTTTTTCTTCTTTGAAATGAAAAGTTAAATAAGATAAGGAAACAATTTTTTTATGTCAGATAATGTTCTTTAAGATACTGTATGTCTGGTTAGTTGACTTTCCTGTGTCAGCTCACTGACCTTCTGTTTTCCTTCGGCTACTGTTACACAAATATCTTGGCATTTAACATTGACTTGTAACTGTAACTGTAAAAAATAAATGCTGTGAATATCCCCAGGGCGGCATGGTGGGGTAGTGGTTAGCACTGTTCACTGTTCGAGCCCCTGTTTGCCCGGGACTTTTCTGTGTGGACTTTGCATATTCTCCCGGTGCCTGCGTGGGTTCTCTCTGAGTATTCCAGCTTCCTCCCACCATCTGTATTATGTTAGGTTAATGGATGACTTTAAATTATGTGTGATGTGAGTGTGAATGGTTGTTTGTCTATATATGTTGGCCCTGTGATGGACTGGCGATCCGTACAGGGTGTACCCTACCTCTCGCCCAATGTCAGCCATGACCCTTAACAGCTAAGTGGTATAGATAATGAATGATAATAATAATGAACTTGGCTTGGGACTATAAAACATCTACTGAGTGGGCCTTGTGGTGAGACTGTATAGTTAACTGTTTCCAAGGTCAAGAAGTTTCAGTTTTAACTAAGTCAACTCTATGAGTATAATAAAGAAATCTCCAAGCACCATTTTTAATTGGGTTGGAAGCAAAATTACAGATACTTATCAACTTGGATATAGAAACCTAAGATGGCAAGATATCCATCGGGGTAAGTAAGAATGATTTGTTTGCAGTTTTGGTAAGACGTGATTATCTATCATTATGATATTATTATCTGTGACTGAGCTTTAAAATCAAATCAGTCTTAGTTCTCAGCACTGACAGCTGCTCTGCACCAGAACAGAAAAGAGCAAAATTAATTTGCTTGTACTCACAAATCTGAAAATTAAAAATGATTACTCACCTGCAGAGGCAGACAGCTGAAGTGATGCCACATAGAAGAACTCCAATGACAGGTGTGAGTATGTAGAGAAAATACCATGATGAGTTTATTTCTGTACAAAATCAGATGTGAATTAATTCAAGTAGCATGAAGTTTGAGCTCTGAAATTCACTGTGTCTGGTGTAGAAGTGATTAGCCCTGCTTTGTGCCCTACCTACCTTCAGGTTTCTCAGACACAGTTAAATTCCACTGAATAGTGTTTGTGCCTTTTCTGTCAGTTACATTACATACGTACATTCCTGCGTCGTCATGCTGAACATTAGAAATACTCAGCTTTGAGTGAAAGTCAAGGTCTATTCTCACTCTGTGAGAGGTGAAGTTTGAAAAAGTCAGATTGTTTAGCAGTGCATGAGAAAAAAGGAATCTGTCTTTGGTCCAGTTGATTTGTAATGTGTTGTTCATGGATATGTTGCAAGTGAAGGTGATGTAGTCTCCTCTGAACACCCAGTATATTCCTCTGGTCAACTGAATGAGTCCCTGACATGGAAGGAAACAATCAGTCAATATTTGATTAAATCTGTAATAACATCTGCAGAAAAAAACACACATCAAAAACATAAATCTCCACTGTACCTGCAAAGACATGAGACACAACAAACAGCTGAACAGAGAGCAGAGCTGCTTGGATTAGATGAAACATGATGACCATCAGACAGACAGAGACAGACTGGAACATCACATTCAGCCTTTAAATGTATTTGTGGAGGAGGCACAGAGAAAAGGAAGTGGTTAGTTGCTGTTTAGCTAAGCTCAGAACTAAAATGTGTGTCACACCTTTCCTGAAACATAAAGTCATATGGGAATCATACCAACACACAATAATTTATGCTCTGTCTTTCTTGAAAATAAACTGGGAATACAATTATACCACAGATCATTATTCTGGTTCATTTCAGTCACATAATAAACTGCAATATAACATTCACATGTGAAATGAGTCGATGTTCAACTGAAGGAAAAAAAACACCTCTGCATGGTGTTCAATACATTTCACCCACAGTGTGAAGCTAGATTCACTCTGTTAACTGACACTTAACAGTTGCACAACATGTTGAGGGTTTGATTGGGCTCATATCAACAATAACTGTTCACACCTAATCGTTACACTGGTCCTGAATCATGTCCTGCCATTACAAAAGTCAGTGAAGTATAAAGTTATAAGTGCTACATATGCACAGACATGAACTCTCTTGGCTCTTTCTTCGAGGATATCAACACAACAAAATAATGAACAACTGTAATCTAATATAACCAGCCTTAAGGTCCTGTTTAAAATTTCACCATTAAAAGAATTTCAAACTGCCATATTGTGCACTCTGTAATTAACAGCATGTTTTCTGATTAACTCTACTTCACTGTGTTGATAACAAGACACTTAAGCACTATTTACAAGTATGAAATCTGTCATATTTCCAGAATAGCCTTGTGCTCTCTCTGCCAGCGGCCTTAGCTTTTAAAAAATATGGATCCCCAATTAGACATGGTGCAAATACTGCCAGCCTAATTCATTTTTTCATAAAATGTGCCATTTCCTTTCCAGTTGTAGATCTGGAGACTTAGTCCTGTTCACCTGGAAACACACCAGTGATCTAATAGTTTGTTTTGACTGAAACAAATAACGTACTCATGGGGGTGGCGGGTGGTGAGGGGGAGCACAGACGTCTAGCTGAAGCCTGTTAAAGACCATGCTTTAATGTATTAATGTCAGATTTGTTTCCTTGGTTCATTTGGTTTTAAATGTAAAGATTTCATGCACTGGCCGTAGCCCTACATCTTAAAACTGTTCTGTTGAACTCTAGTAGCTACATGTTTTAATGGAGCAGCTACAGAGGAAGAAGGATATCTATTCAAAAATGAAATGTATTTACTCACAGACTGTACAATAAAAATAGAAATGACACTATAGTAAAACAAAATTACATGTGATAAACAGTAGTGTATTCTCAAGCAAATATTTGTTCTTTTTCATAAACTATTAAAACTGGTTTATGTAGTACACACTCACAGAGCACTCTATTAGGAAAACCTGTGCACCTGCTCATTCATGCAATCAGCCAATCACATGGCAGCAGTGCAATGTAAAGGATGATGAAATCCTTGATAGCAATTATCATTTCAGAGGTATTTAAGGTGAGTGCCATAAAACTAAACATTAAATCAAGCTTCAAAGCAACTGCATATCATTAAAATACATTCACGTTTCAAAGGTAAGACAGTCTGATATTGAGATGCCAGTTAAAATATAAAACAGAGCATTTATTAAAAAGACATCCTCTTATTAAGGAACTGTGTTTAATGATGTGATGTACAAATCATTCTCATCTGGACTATGAGCAGGGACAAAGATCGATTTCGGTCATTGGCCAATGCACCAGGTGCTGGAGCTAGACAACCAAGTGGAAAGGTTAATGACCAGCATCACACCAGTATCATGCATTTTAGTCTTTGGTGTAGCCTTGATTGGAAAATGGCACCTGTACTCATCTACATCTCAACTTCAAAGTAATGAAGAGAAAGGTTGAATCAAAAGCTAGAGGGTTATGAGTTAAGCTGTAGTTTACAGCAAACAATACACACGTGAATATATATATTCACCACACAGGCTCCAAAGCAATACAAGATGAATGTCATTTCCTTTATTGCTGCCCACATACACACACATCGAGCTCACAGACCCAACTGTCAAAAAAGAACAGGAACAGGAAACTAACACTTTTTATAGGTGTCAGAGTCACAGACACATTATTGATAGTACATTTCAAATAGATACATGGGATTTGTGCAACCTCCAGACTGATCTTAAGCATGTAACATGCTCTCTGGCCTTTACCAGCATTGGCGTGTTATTCAGAGTCATAATCACAGTGTCAGTGTCATTGTGCTCATCCAGGATGTACTAAATATAGCATAATAAATGACAGGTTGTGCATTTTCTCAGCAAAGCAGGGTTGATTACATATGGGGAGAGGGAAGTGGTAGTGAGGTAGTGGAAAAACTGAGACGGCTTTAAAGCAGTGAGGAAGTGCTTTAATTGTATTGTTCACCAGCAGGGGCTGCTGTAATCAACTTTTTGCTACTTCTTACTTCTCTTGCAACAGCAATGCAAAAGGTCAGCATATGCAAAGAAAATGTATGTGTGTGTGAGAGAGAGAGAGAGGGAGGGAGAGAGAGAGAGATTGCATTTTGGCAGCTGGAGGCATAGTGGCATTAGCATTGCTAAAGAAGCACAGAAGTCTGTTAAGCAGACAACAAGGTCTGTTATTGAAGCTCTAGTCTTTGCTGTGGTTCCATAAAGGCTCATGCAGGTGCTGTGCTACCAACTGGTAAAAGCAGAGACACTTTATAATACATCCCCAGTATGCAGTTTGTTATAAGTCACAGTGTATTTATGTTTTTTTTTTTTTTTTTAGAATAGTCCTCTATAAAACAAATGGCAACCTAAAATATCATCATGAAGTTGAATGAATCACTCTCCAAAACTACTTCAGCAAAAACTAACATTATAATCTCTCTAATGGTATAATTTATGGCAGTGTTCTTGTATAAAACTACATTTGTTTTAGTTATGTTTATGTAATAAACTGTCAGTTGAGAGCAACTGACTTTCTCCTTTGTTACTCCCTTGTTCCTTTTCTCTGTACCTTCCTGTACATGGTTCTTTCAAGAAAATTACTCTGTTTACTCTGTAAATTGCAGACTGTATTATAATGTGTTACCATGCAAGCTTCTTTGCTGCGATCCCTGCCTTCCGCTCTCTCTCTCTCTCTCTCTCTCTCTCTCTCTCTCTCTCTCTCTCTCTCTCTCTCTCCTATTTAATGCAGGGCTGATGGAGCAGAATTTGATTACAGGCTGAAGATCTATTTAAAGGGTACAGGTTGACAAAAGGTCTGCAGAGGGAACTGGAACTGCCAGAAGAAAAAAAAAGCAAGCTTCTTCAATTTATTTGACAGAAGGGGCAAAGTTGTGAGTGTGTGTGTGTGAGAGAGAGTGTGTGAAGGGGCATCAGTGCTTTGTGATGTCTGATGTAATATACATACTTGCTTGCACACATATCCCTCCCACTCTGTATGCATTGTTGAGTGTGTTTCCTTCTTGTCACTGTTTGTGTTTGTGTGTGCAAGTGTGTGTGTGAGTGTGTGGTCGTGCATGCATGTGTGTGTGCAGTTCTGTGTTTTCCAAATGCCAGGTTAACAAATGAGGTCTTCGGTAATGGCGGTCAGCAGGTGCCCTGCCCTATTCACCAGAGACTGAGTGAGAAGAGGCTGGGCTAACAAGAGAAAAGAGAACACTGCTTTTCACCAACAAACATGTGAATTCTCTCAGCATCGTCTCATTTTCGCCCATTAAGGACAGAGAAACCTCTGTAAACCATTTGTCCTTCGCAATGATTAGCACTGATTAGCTGTTTTGGTTGCATTTCTCATCCCTCCTTCCCTCTCTTCAATATGCACAACTGGGAAATTATGAGGGCAGAGTGATACTGTGCATAACAGAGTGAAACAGGAGTCCAGACCGTATGATCAGACTTTGCAGGGTCCTCCCACACACAAATGGACCGACCACAGGAAGCCTCAACCCTCAACCCTCAATCTTCAACCACACACACTTTCACACACATATCTATGCTGTCTACATTGCCAATGCCATATGACACATATACATTTCTTATCAATTCACCACAAGCTCTTGAAGTGTCTACACACACACACACACCACACACACAAACACACACAATGCTTCTGAATCACACTTCAGCAAACCATGAAAGACATAATAGAAAATGTGTATGTGTATGTTTTTTTTGTGAGTGTGTGTGTGTGTTTGTGTGTGTGTGTGTTTTCCCTGCAAGTCTATCTGTGAGAGTGATTCTGTGTGACCGTGGCTAGTCTGACCCTTTCAGGCATTGATGGATGTTTGTGAATATTTGAGATGCCTCTTGGAAAGCTCCCGGCAGAACACAGAGAGACATCAGAGGAGCTAATACCTCTGTTCTCCATCTTGAATACTGCATGGTTCACTTGTATGTGCATGTGTGTGCACAGTGCATGGATTTAAATCGGTGGTAGCAGCTAACACAGATTTTACACTGATGGTTTGGAGAGGGAGTATGTATTGTTTGTTGGATGTTGCAGCAAGAAGCGAGATTAAACAGTTTGTCTGATTAAGTATTCATCTTCTCCCAGCTGATTGCAGAACATGGTGAAAGCAAACCTGCTCTGGATGTGTATCCTTTTCTGAGCCTGTGTTTAATATTTCACACACATTTCATGTGTGTGTGGTGTGTGTGTGTGTGTGTGTGGTGTGTGTGTGTGTGTGTGCAGGCAAAGACTAAAAAAAACCTTAACAGGTGGCAAAAACTGAGAAAGATGATGACAGGATGAACTGTCTATCAGCCTTTGTGTTACATATCAATCAAGCTGCTCTTCATTCATTTTCCATTTTTTAAAATAAATTTTTTAAAAATTTATTATTACTTCTTGTATAAGGGGGTGTGTCAGTGCGTTAGAAAGAAGGATGTTGATTTCAATTAATCCTTATGTGAAAAAAGCTGATGTTGATGCCGTTTTTGCATCTTTCAGAAATCAGAATAGAATAGCCATTAACCACGTGCTAAAAGCATCTGACCACAATCATAAATCCACCAATCATACTTCAACTGCTACAAGCGAATATTGTAAAACAAAAGTGGAGATTGGAGGGAAAATTAATAAAATACACTGTCAGTGAAGGCTTTGCAAATGAATTCTCCACTGATTTAACAATGCACTCCTTCCATATCTGGCTCAAAATGGACAGTTTTTGTTTTTTTATGATCAAAATTGAAGCTGCAGAACCATATATATATATATATATATAGCAAACCATGAAAGACATAATATATATATATATATATATATATATATATATATATATATATATATATATATACATATATATTCCACACAGTCTTTTTCTCTGTGAAACCTGATACATACGTTACCCACAATTTGACAGGTTCTGTGTAGCTTCTTCTGGCGCAACAAAAAGCTTTATACAAAATCTACATATGTGGTAGCACTCCCCAAAACCTGAAAATCGACATCAGTGATGTTATAACATTTTACCTGGAAGGTTAAGTAGCAACAGTTTAGCTCAGTCATTTCACCAACTTGCTAAATTAAGGTTGTCTCTGCCTGTCTTGCCTTGCTTCATAGTTGAAGATTTGTTTTGTAACTCCCAAAGGGAAGGACAAAAAGAAAGAAAGAAAAAAAAACACTTTTCCTCTCCCTTCACACAGCTTCCTGTATGCTGGCAAAATAGGGAGGCACACAAAGGTCAAGTGAGATAATATGGAGGACAAAATATCCACTAGCAAAGGAAGAACACTTAAGAACTTGAAACTAATCTTTCAATTCAAAAAATCTGCAATTTCTTTCATGTTTTTCCACTACTTGTTATTCAACATTAGTGCTGAATGAAAAACACCAGAACACACACACACAAATCCATGCTTGCATGCTATCAAATAGTACACACACTCAACAAAGAGCCCCGGGGTGTCGAATAATCACAGCATCTATTTAAACAGGTAGATTTCCTCAGAGGGGATGAAGTTATATATAATTGATGGCTTGCAGTGGGAAAAATTCATTCATCCTCTTCTTTCTATTCAAAATTCAAGTGTGCTGCGGTGTTCAGTGCCTCAGACTGTCCTTCTTAATCACTCTTTAATTACTCCTCGCCGGAGCATGCACACCAGCGGCGGTTTGTAATCCTGAAATACTGAAATCATAAGAACCTTTGAACATTAATCTTTCAGCACATGGGGAAAAAGGTCTCCATGCAGGGCTTCTCTGAATGTAGGTCTGATTCAAGGACGAGGCTAGAAAGGGACACCATATGATGTAGCTTGAATAACTGAAATAAGATATCATGTGGAAATAAAAGAAATAAAAGAAATGATGGGTATACAGCCAGAAACTTTCATACTTTTATTTGTGTCATTTACGTTCATTTAATAAATGGGTCCATCTAACTGTTTATTTTCAAGATCCAAAGTTCAAGGTTCTTTACTTGTCAAATGTGCAGAGATGCAGAGTAGAACATGCAGTGAAATGAAAGGGATTCTCAGTTACTATGAGAGAATATCAGAGGAATCAGATAAAATTGAATAAAAATTAAATATGATTTTAAAAAAAAAGAAGATAGTTTTAAGCTTCTAAAGTGTCACAGCAGGGATATTCTTTGATCACATACAGGCTATGATTTACTTGTACCGAGGAATTCACTGCAGTTATAGGTTCATTAACAATCAAAGGAAATGTGATAGTATGGTTAGGTTTCATCATCAAGTGCACAAAAGCTACATCAATGCTACAGCCTGCTTACATTTCTTGTTCTCTTAATGGTCCACATTATATTAATCCAGTTTCAGATGTTACACAATTTTATTTGGCTGAGTTAAATCACTATGTAAAAAACACATCATTCCTAATAATAGAGCCGATGAGTAGTCAAATAAACTGAATTTCTCAGCTGACAAAAGCTGTGGTACTGTAAACTGACACAATCTCCAAGTGTCTGCTTTTTTGTTTCCCCCCTGGCTGGGTAAATGGAAATCAAAAATACATGCACATGAACTTTTTTTTTTACCAGATTGGTTTACAGTTCTTCTGTCCCTTAGTAACCAAAAATCAATTAATACAGTTGATTAAACCAACCTGACCATTAGTGGTAATTAGCCTGCAGCTATATCATTTGGGTCCAGCAATAGAAAATGACTAAAGGCAGGCGAAATGATTTTATAAGGGTGGGTGATGATGTGATGGTCCAGGCAGCAATAACGTTTCTTGTAGAACGAAAAGAAAGTAATATATAAAGGTAATTATTAGGAATCTGGTTACACACACACACACACACACACACACACACACACACACACTTTCCCCGGCTCCTCCCCCCTCCTCTATTCCTCTGTAAACGTCCTCGGAGGACTCCAGACGTTTTCATTGGCCGCGGCGGTGAGAGAGGAGGAGGAGAGGCTGACGGACTGGCACGAATTCCTCAGCGCTCCTCAGATTTCTTGAAATCACGGACCTCCTGCCCGACTCCGTCCCCGACAAACATCCAGACCAGCTCCCACCCTCCGAGCATTTTTTCTGAGCGGAGCAGCTTTTATAAAAATGGTAACGTAGAACACTGAAAAGTAGGATTTTACACAAGTTTTCTCAACCTAACAAAGGAAGCAGCGTGGAGGAAGGGGGGGCAGATGTTCTTTCTTTCTTTACTTAACCTCACTTTCTCTTTTTGTTTTTTAATGTCCAGATGTTGCGAAGTGTCGCCGTGCTCCTTCTGCTGTCCGTAGCTCTGTGCAACGCTGAGGTAAGTTTGGCTTTATTTCTCTTAACTTCAAATCCTTCTCGTTGTAGGGTTAAAAATTGGCCCCAAATGTTACCTCACTTCTGTACTAAACGCTTCACTGTGCGTCCAGAGTAACATTAACACACAGCAGCTTTGTTCACAAAGCTAAACCAGCTAAGAACACATCTGGAATCCAGCACAGCTATTGTCCGACACAACACGGTGCTGTGGTGGAAACGAGCCATTTACAGCTGGGTTTCCAGGACTGCGCTGAGTCTATAGCTTGTTATGGTATTTATCTTCTTAAGGAGAAGCAATTATGCCATTATTGTTTTCACTTTGCCCAGTTATGAGCTTCATTATGGAGACAATCAACCTCACAGTTTAACTAAATTGCCAGTGGGAGAGTTTCTTTCAACAGGGACATCATTCTCATTCCCTAAAAATCATTGCACATACGAGGCTCTGGATAGGCCTGTGTATGTTTTTTGTGTGTGAATGGAAACAAACTAACATTGTGCATCCTGCTGGACCACACACACACAAATACTCCTCCTAGTCTTTTTTTTCTTTCTGTGTGTGGAGTTGTGAAGTTAACAGCACAGCAAAAGCTGCTATATGAGGACAAGAGTGGCACAGGAGTGACAGACAGCTGTGAAAAGAAAAGAAGGGAGGGAGAGAAGTCTTGTGTTTGTGTACATCTCACAAATCCTGCTTGCCCCCCAGGGGGGGTTGATGGCCCTCATCATCAATATTGTAGCATGACGCTCAGCCGACTGCCAGCTGCTCTAATGGCATACAAACACTGTGTTTGGGTGGTCGGTCACAGAGCATGTGTGTATTTGTCTGCGTACTCAGGGGTGGTGAGTAAAGCTCAAGGGTTGGGAGAATGCTCACCTTATAGGTTTCACACTGCAGTGCTAAGTAGTCCAACCTCTGAGTAAACACACAGAGATAATTAATGGTTTTAGGGCACATTGGGATGGCAGGTTCAAAAAACACAGAATAAATGAAGTTTCAGTGCAGGAATAGGCACAACATAGACATGTTGGGAAATGTGTTAGTGAGAGTTAGATGAAAGGGTTGGTACCACTCTCATGACCATACAGTAACTATAAGGCTGAAGCCAGCAGCCAGTTAGCTCAGCTTAATGTAGCGTGAAGACTGGAAACAGGGAGAAACTGCAGTTTTTGTAGTCTTGCAGACTTGAGAGTGATATCACTCTTCTCATCTAGCCCTGGGTTAGAAAGTGATTAAGTTCTCATTTCCCAAAATGTAGAAATAGAAATAGAAAGACACATAAACACAGCAGGTGGTGTTTGATGGTCTTAACCTCGCCTGGACACAGCTGTTGAACACCTGGTTTTGTGTTGACTCCTCTGTTGACCTGCACAACAGTTACAGGCTGAGGAAGTAAACAGGGGACTGACTTCCTTTCATTTTTTCCAGATTAGCTGTAGCGTAATTAGAGGATAGATTTTTCGAACACTTAACAGCCACGGCAGCCTGGTCTGTCTTTATAGCTTCACGCAGATGGCCATTAGCGTCTCATCTGCCACTGCATCACTCACAGCCTGTCATGCGGGCCCTCCCAGCTGACCTTCCTTTGCTGTCCCTACCTTTGCTGCCTGGAAAATGTGCTATTGTGTGCATCTTTATTAGATTCATGGTCGTAATCTGTGAGGTATGGCGTGGTGAGGACAGAGCACACAGAGGAGCCTGTTGAGTGTACCCATGAAGGTAATGGGGAGGTTTTAGAAAGGAATCTATTCTCCAGTGGTAATTATCCTGATAATATATGGCCTGTTGACTGGCCGTGGGAAGGGCCTGAACTGGCATACCAGTGTCCTGTCTAAAGGAGGTCAACAAGTTGGAGCAAAGCCCCTCCTGGAGTGGATGTAATGAAGCTACAGGGTGTGTATTTAGGTTATGTTTGGGTGTTGGTATGTGTGTTAAAATTACTGTATACACAATCGTAAAAGAGACATGAAAACAGGATTCTTTGTGTGTGAATTGATGTTCTTATTTTCTGGTATGAGGCTATTAAAATCTGGAAGCTAACTCCTGCATTTATTATGAAGGAGAATGCCTGTGTGCCTCCTGAGGTGAGAAATTGGCAGTGCTTGAAGATAAGCGGCTCAGAGATGTAGTGTGGCGGGGGGTTTGCCGGGGTCAAGACTCTGTGTGGAAAACTCTTGTGTTCGTGTGTGCAGGCTTGAAAACCAGATATGCATCTTGAGAACAAAATGTCAGTGTTTTACTCCAACACACCGGGAGCTTGATATGCAAAGGAGGTCGATATGCAGGCGCGGTGAAAGTTTGCAGCCTCGGGGGACATGTGCACACACACTCGCATATAAACAAAGAGAGAACAGTGTTTATTTCTGTTTCTGTGGCATGCAGTGTTTATTGTATCATCCTGCATCATTTGCAGCGACAGGGTGGAATGACACAGTGGTTAATTTAATTATCAGCACCGGCTCTGGATCTTGAAAAATACAGACATCAAGAGGAGTTCACCAAGAAAACCAGACAAGCTCTCCTCTCTGCTAACACAGTACAAGAGTTTAGAGGATAAAGGAGACAGGAGACAGGCTGAAAAGAGGAAGATGATGATGGTGATTATTCTCTAGTTGAGACACTGGATCTGTAGCAGGCTCTGATTGAGCCACAGCCACTCAGGCACCCCCACCACGTTGCCATGTTGATGCCTGTTCTCTCTCATTCAAGGTGGGCTAAAAATATCTGCCCAGGTGGAGGGAACATGAGCATGAGGGGGACGGTGTGTCCTCTGTCTGTATCAGCCTGCTCTAATTACTGTAGCTCAACATCCAGTCATGGATCCTGCGCACGGAGCATGGAGGGTGATGTAAAACAGAGAGGAGATGGAACCACAGCCATGCAATTATAGCAGGGGAGACTGGGGTTTAGGTAAGACTTGGCTGTGTAGTGAGGGGGTAGAGAGAAAGAGGGGGTACTGTGTCTCATGTTCCTGCAAGGTGTTTTTTTCACTCTTGGCTTGGCTTAAAAGGAGTCCTCATTTAGCTTACCAGCTGTACTGGTATCTTATCATTACCCGCACTCTGCACTTGAAGGCACCACACACACAATGACAAAGAGCAGTACTAAAGTCAACTCAAAGGGCTTCTGAGTAAGAAACAATGATATGTCACATACTAACATGCACATTTGAAGTTAGGGAGTTAAAAACACAGAAGTAGCCTTGTTTAGATGAATTCACTCAGGAAGCCTCAGAGGACTCAGAGCTGCCTACTGAATGCAGGTTATAAAGGGTTATAAATTTCCCATTGTTTTCCTTTTTTCCTCATAGTCCGAGGCAATAAATCAGCATCATTAGTGGGATGTGTTTAAAAATAGTTTGAATTCCGAGGATATGGCACTTTACCTAAGTAGTGAACAAACAAACACAGTTTTCTGGAAACTTTATGCCACTCATCTACTATACTTCCACCAGTGATCAGGTCCTGCATGTGAAATGTTGTTTGCTCTGCGTAAAAGAGGTCCTGTGTCATTATGAAATCCTCCTGTTGTTAAGCAGAATGCCTCATTTACACTGATGTAACACATTTTATTGTCTTGTGATGTGTGTGAGATAGGAGGAATAATATAGATGAGCTGCAAAAAGATCTGAGTATTTTCCCAAGCTTGTACCTTCTGTGTGTTGTATTATCCAACCAGGAACTTGTTGGACCTGGACCAGATTCTTTTTATGGGGACTATACACTCAGTGTGCACTTTATTAGGAACACCATACAAATATTGGGCAGTGTCTCCTTTTGCTCCCCAAACAGTCTCAGTTCTTCGTGGACTGAATTCCACAAGATGATGGGAAAATTCCTTTTGAGGATTTTGCTCCATGTTGATATGATTGTATCACATAATATCTACAGCTTTTTCAGCTGCACATTCATGCTGCCAATCTCTTGTTCTACCACATCCCAAAGGTGTTCTGTTGGATTCAGATCTGGTGAGTTTGAGACAACTTTTGTTGTGTGACATGGTGCATTATCATGCAGGAAGTAACCATCAGAAGGTGGTAAACTGTGGCCATAAATGGATGCCTGCTGTTCAGCAACAATACTCAGATAGGCTGAAGCATTCAAACCATGAGTAATTGGTATTAAGGGCCCAAAGTGTGCACCAACCTGGATCGTTCACACATGGCAGGTTGGGTCCATGGATTCATGCTGTTGACACCAAATTCTGAGACCGCCATCTGCATGCCTCAGCAGAAATCCAAGTTCATTAGACCAGTCTACATTTTTCTAGTTTTCAACAGCATCACAGGTGCACAGCACACCCATTTATGTGAGGCAGTGACCTATTTGTGTTTAATGCCTGTGTCTTGTGTTAATGACTTGACATGGGATAGTGCAGGTCTTCAGATTTTGTGTGAAAGAGTTCAACAGAGGTCAGCCTCACATTGGGAAAAACATGTTGAACTCAGGTCCTCAGGGGAACATAAATCTGTTTAATTTGATCAACGCACTGAGCTCTACAGCCACTCCCATTAAACTATTGCACTGTTTGAACAGATAGTTTCATCCCTGACATTCGGAAGCAATAACCAAATAATTTAAAGGCCTACTTACTAGCCTTTCTGATCTTCCAAGCTCTCATTAAGATCTTCAATTTAGGAAATAGTTGGCGCTTAATTTTCTGTGGATCAGCCCATTGATTAATCAACTAATCCCCTCAGCTCTAATTGAATCCCAACTTATTTCAAACAGTTTCTCTATGATGTGCAAGGAAGAATAAGACACTATTGTGGCTAGTCAGAGCTTATTAGACCTGGTCTGTGTGCCAGATAAAGGTATGTGAGTACAGTACCATATCTGAGACAACAAAGGTTGTGGAAACATGCATGTTTGCACTTCAACAGATTTTTAATGGCTGCACATCCTGTCTGTAAATGGGCCTTTCCTTTGTACAAACATGCTCCAGCCATTAGCCCCAATACTGGCCTCAAAGAGAGAGCATAGAAGAGGGCACGGAATCTACTCATTCCCCTGGCCTGGACCCTCCCTCTTTCCCTCTCAGTGGAAAAATGCCCAGAACAGAGCAGGGGTGGGAGTTAGAGGAGAGAAAAAAGACAGAGTGAGCAGAGAAAGAAAGTTAGGGGAGAGTTTGGGGGAAATGACAAGGTTATTGGGTCAAGGAGGAGAGAGAGAGAAATCTGCGTTGAACAAGGTGACAAAATCTGTACTTAATACAGGAAAGGATGACAAGAGAGAAATGTGGAACAGGGGAATGAATGGGTAGAGGCAGAGGACAGATCTTCCATGGGATTGACATGGGTCAGGTGGTGGGGACAGGGGACAGTTTTGTCTCAGCAGTGTGACAACAGGGTGAAGAGGAGGGGGGGGGGACTGTGGGTGGTGCTGTATTCATAGCATTTTATGCTCTCGGGTGACGTTTTAACTGCTAGCAGATGTGGCTCTGCTCAGACCATGACTTATTTCCTGCTTTTCTTTAGTCTCTTTCTCTTTCTTTCTCTCACTCCTACTTTCTCTGCGTTTTCCTGTTCCCTCTCCCTCTTCCTTCCGTCCTTTCTTTCTATCTTTTGCCCATCTCTCTCTATATGTCTTTCTTTGTTTTGTTTCTTTGTCTTGTCATTCCTTTTGGGGTGTAGTTGCTACACTTCAGCTCTTGAACAGCCAGGCTGGTGGGTGTAAAATAAGAGGCTGCAGACTGGGGTGACATCATCCCGTCCGTTGGTGCATTCCTTTCACACTGAATAAGAAACAGGGAGAAGAGGAACAGGCAGATCTGTGTAAACTGGTCGTTACCCAGGGTCCCTTTGTCTCTGCAGGTTTAATCTCAGACCCCCCCCCCCCCCGACAGCATTTGAGACCACCCGTAGACCTATTACAACACGCTCATAACTTCATAACACACTCAAATTACTCTTAGTTTGGCCTCATTATTCGAAGGACACGTCCTGTCAGTTCCACTATCAGCTCACTGTCATATAAATCCATGAAATACTAAACAGGCATTTCAGCTCGAAGGAAGTGTGTGTCATTTCAGGGTTTGAATGTGTGTTTCTCAGTGGAGCGCTTTACTGTATGTCTGATCTCAAGAGGCTGTCGAGTACAGAAGAAATGAGACTGAACTGGATTTGATATGTATGAGGATACAGTTGAATAGATTCAGAGGAAGAAAAAGGCTAGAGAGTTTGAGAATGGAGGGACTTGAATTATTGAGGGCAAACTCTACAGCTTTCTGTAATGACTCAACCAGAGCTGATGACGGTCTGTGATGTTTCTCCCCTGTGCGATGGATTTAGCCACAAGCTCACATTAATTCCTTAAAGGAGGAAACTGGATCATAGTTAACTTAAGTATAGCGTGTGGAGTAAGTGTGGTTCTCATTCTTCTTTGGCTGTGCTCCGCTTCTCTTCTGGTAAGGCCTGGTAGGAAGGAAAGAGGAGCAAGAGGGAGGTGAAGCTGAGATGAGCTGTTCAGTTTGCGCCCCCCTCCCCTGCCCTCTTTGCCCCTGGCATGAGCCCACATCTCATGATGCTGGAAGAGTGCTGGACAATCTAGAGCTGGAGAGACAACACAGGGAGAAGCGGGAAATGCTCGGAGAGGGGGAGAGCAGGGGCACCTCTCTGACCTAGATACTGAGGAGATTTTTGGCTCAAGACGAACTCTGTCGGACCCCAGCTGAGGCACAACACAGCTCAGGAATGTACCCCCTACCCCCACCCCACCCCCGTACCTTGTTACTCTCCTGATTCTGTCTCTTGTCTACGTCCCTCGCCTTAACATCTTGTTTCGCTTCCATTATTTCACCTCATTGTCATTGAAAACATGCTTGTGAAACACTGGGTTGCACCTTAAGGGTTGTGAGATTGAAGTTACCTTGCTGTGCTTGCATTTGTCTGTCCATCTGTCAGTCTGCGTGTCTCTGCTGTGCCAGTGGAAGTACATGATGCAGGAAATTGAGTCACTGTAGGTAAGAAACAAATCAGCATTGTTCTGCTTTTAGTAACATGATGTTTCACACAAAACATAACATGAATACCTTTCTCATGTCTGTAAAGTAGATCTGAAGCTGAAGCCAACAGCTTAGCATAGCAGAAAGACTGAAAACAAGGGGAAACAGTTAGTCCGGCTAGCTAGCAGTGTAGGGTAAGGGGGATAGGGTTACGCTGACTTCCTGGACCACTGCCCCATGTAAAGCTACAACTTGTAGTTACTTTTTTAGTAACAATCACATGCAATAACATGTTTAGTCTGTTTCAAACACAGAATCTATGTTCTGATTATAAATGCCAACAGCAAAATAGATTGATGCCTCCACAGCTGAGGGTTTTAATGCCTGCCTTGACTCGACTGCTTCATCTGTTCATATAAGCATCATTGTTATAACTCCCTAATGAGTCCTGGGATATAATTTCCTTAATGAATAACTCCAATCTGCCAATTTAAACAAAACTCTGAGCAGTTTCATTTCATGCTTTTTGTATTTCTCAATTCAGCAGTCATTATTTTACAGCATTTTTCCAGTCATGTAAAATGAAAATGCAATTAACTGCATTCATTCAGATTATTTATAGTCTTTTGCTGTGACAAATCTGAGAGAGAAGTAGCTTTGGCAGTAAAATTTTGAGCATTTTTTCCTGCATTGCATACAAACTGTAAATGCATACCAGTGTAGCAGCGACTAGAGTGAATTGAAACATCATCATTCGTCCATCTCCTTCCACCCTCCTTGGTTATATTATAGTATTGCAGGTTGTCAGATATCATGATATTTTGTTCATGGAAACACACACCACACTAACACTCAGTCATTGTTGAAACTGTGCCATGGAGATGTTGGTGCAGCTCAGGCTGAACCACCTTTCACCCTTTTTTGATGCAGCACAATTCAACAACACCGGAAAATACAGCCTCCACAATGAGCAGAGCGCTGAATCAACACCTCTCTAACACAGTCTAAAGAAAAGCTCAGTATGAAAAGGATTTGCTGCAGGGTTCTTGTATTGGATTGCATTAAATGAAGCTTGTTACTCCAAATAAACTCATCAAGCTGATTAAAGTGATCCTTATTTCAACAGAAATTCATACAGTTTTATGACTCACCAACAGAAAGGCTAAATTCAGTGTTTAATGAATTGCTCTTATTTTTTTCATCATCCTGCTTGTTATTGTGGGCATACCCATGGAAGGGTGTTGACCATCTGTAAATCAATGTTTTCTATGCTAATGATGGGCAGAGTGCATTATGGGAATGGCTCCACGGTGGCAATAAAGTGACACCCACAGCAGAGGAGCATTGATTGGTCTGCTGGATCAATGGAGCCTGTCCAAAGATGCACTCACACACACAAACATACATGCACAAACACAAAATATGCTCATAGAAGCTCCATAGGCTCCATTACTCTGGGTCCATGGTTCAAAACATTACTAATGTTTTATATGTATGTGTGTGTGTGTGTGGGTGGGTAAGGACACAGAGATGCAGTAAGACATTCAGATAGTTATGTGTTTTTTTAAATAACTTACAGTAGCATGTACGCTGTTAGACTGTGTCCTCAGTGGAAAATGGAAGAAGCCTATTTAGTTATTTTTTTACTAAAGCAAAAATAAATTTTACTCTGTCTTAGCATGGAGCCATTCAACATGTGGCAGGGTAGATATTGATTTCAGAGTATGCACAAACCCCCACCTCTCCTCTTCTTCCCATCTACCTGTTTCTCACTTAATAATCAGTCTTTCTTCAGGGCTTCTTCCTCTCATTCTTCCTCTCACTGCTCATCTTATTTTTTCCTCCTTCCACTTCCACCGACAGTAGCTCTGCAAGACTTGCCTCGGTTCACTGGCACATCTATTGCAGCCGTAAAAGGGCATGGCACTGGGAGTAAGATGACAAGACAGGAAGAATTACAGCATAGCAGAAATTAAAGTACACTAGACTTGGTTTGTGAGGCACCACGCGGAGATAGAGAGATGAAAATGATGCACTGAGGGGTTGTGAGAGAGATCACTTAAATCTTTTAATCTTCTTTAAACCTTTAAATAATTTCAACCTCCTGACAAAAAGATTGAAAGTGAAAAGAATTTTAAAAAGGGTAGGAATCGAGGAAAATGAGCTGTGAAATGCATGTATATGCAGCCAGCCGTAGGCTTGAGGCAGCTTTTTGTATGAAAGGCTCTGTTTAATCTGTTATGATTCACCAGTCACTTATCAGAACTCCAGCTTCTGTGATTGGTTTTAAATGAGAGAGAAGGCAAATAAGGCAGCGTTTGTTGGCTGCGATGAAAAATTGATGTCATTTAAGTAGGACACACACAGCAGGCATGTTTGCTTTTGTACATTTCTAATGTCTGCTCTGTCTGTGATTGGTTTAATGAGTGTTTACATGCACTGTACTATCTCAGTGGTTGGGTAATGGTTGGGTTTCTAGAGAATCACCGTAATGACTTTTGATGCTAACATTCAACAACATCTTGGTTTTTGAAACATGGATAAGATAAACATGTTAAGTCTTGAACTTCAAAGGTGCTGGTAGATGCTGTTTACCCAGTTTCTGGTTATGCAAAACTAAGCCAACAAGCTGCTGGCCTCAGCTTCCAATTTAGCGTACAGATCTGAGAACAGTATTGATTTTGTCAGCTAACTCTCACCAAGCAAAGATGTGTTCTCCCAAAATGTCAAACAAATAACATAAGCCCACAATTCAGTGCTTTTCACTCTCATTTTACACTGGTGAAAAGATGGAGAAGTCAAACCCAGCAAACCTGGATAATGTCACATTCATATACATGGGGGATGAATCACAAGGTTTCTCCTATATTGCATGTAGTCATGATTAAAACCATGTAAATGTTCTCAATGATGGTGCATGTAATGGTACGTGTCAGCCCACTCCCGTTCATGGTGACAATGAAAGCTCCAGGCTAAACACAGACATGATTTATGACATAAGGTAGATGGGCTACAGCTCCAATATTCAGCCTCTCTCCTCTTGCTTCTTGAGGGTTGGTTAAAGTCACATTCCTCATTGTGTCTACAGTCTTGTGTTGTATGACTGTGTCAATCATAAAATCTGACCAACACACTCTGCTGTGATCTCATTAAGGGACTTGGTTCCATTTGCCTCATTTGATTGACACTTCTGTGATCTTGCCTCAATGGGAGCCTGTACATGCTCTCACCATAGCAACAATCCACTTGAATTATGTGAAAATAAAGGCCACGTGCCTCTGTAGTCATTAGCTAAATGTCAGGGATCCTATGCTGGTTCCACTTAAAGAGAGATGGACAGAAGGAGCTCTTCGTTTACACCAGATTCATGTAAGGAGCCCATCCATTATTCATGTTCTCATTTGAGGTTTCTACAGGTTTCAACAGGACTCTAGCCCATCTGTGTGTAACAAACTGAATTGTCCAACATGCTCAAGGCCACAGGGATTACTTTGAAGATTTTCCATGACCTCAGCTTTGGAGTGCAAGTGTGCGTGTGTGTGTGTGTGTGTGTGTGTCTATAACTCATGCATAAACCTACAATCCTCTCACCAGTTTCGAGTCAAAGCTGCCATACCGTTACTCTTGCATGTGACTCCCCCCTCCTTCCCAGCATCCATCTTGTTACATCCTATCATTAGTGAGCTTATGAGAGTTCAGTCACAAGAATCCACCTTCATTTTAACCTACATACCAGACCCCTCGGCTCACAAACGCACACAGCGGCTTGGAAGCCAACTCACGTGCAGTCATACGCAGAGGGCCAACTCTCTGTCTCGCTCTTACAGGAAACAGCGACTTAGGGAGGAGGAGGGGGAGTCTGGAGAAACAGGGAGGAGAAAAGATTTCACAGCAGAGCATGGGAATGGGCCCAAAGGAAAACACAGCTCAGACTCCAGATGTGGAAACACCCTATACACACACGCAAACTCAAATACACACAAATAAACCCACACATATACAAAGACACACAGATAGGAAAAGGAGGAGGTAATGAGGGTCATAAAACAGCTCTCGGAGCTCCGCTTGGCGTCTTGCGATTGGTCAGTTTGTGGCTCCAGTGAACTCATTTTTTGGCCAGCTCTCTAGTGATCTTCCTCAACAAACAAATGAAAGATAAAGAAACACAGGCAAGAAATGAGACTGATTAGCTGCAAGAGAATGTTTAACTGAGACATTTTAATGAAAGTAAGGAGGATTTTTAAGATGATGGTTTGGTTGAAAGCCAGAAGCACTCACACACAGAAAGAGTATAGTTTTTATCATTTCAGTTTTTTAATCTGCTGCATGGCCTTGGTTAATCTCCACTGAAGACATCAGCTCCACTTTTCCAATTCTTTTCTAAGTGCAGTATGGTCAGCTGTCACTTACTGAACCCAGTTTGGCCTTCGTTGACATGGCAACTACTGGCAAACATAAATGGGTCTCCAGAGACCTCAATAAAAGTGCAGATACTAAAACTAGGTATTACAGAGCAGGGATATTGCTAGAACTAGGAAACATTTAGAGAGCACAGTCATTTAAATTGGTTACTTTAATTATAGAAATGTTTGTAAATTTTTGTAATCTGCCAAATACACATGGCGATAGACAATCCCACTGACAAAGAAATTGCAGTCATAATTTTTGGAGAGTACTTAAACTCTGCGTCCTGCATGTGTGAGTCAGAATCGTGACCACAAAATTATGGCCATTTAAATTTATCTCTTCAGGTGGCTGGTGTGGAAATTCATGGCATAGTCCCACCTAGAGGGGAAATAAGATTTTGAGAGATTGCTCAGAGGTGATTGGACCATGTGTCTTTACATTTGACCACAATTGCACAATAGGCAATAGGCAATTCAATAGGCAATTTAGGTCCAATATAGACTCACAGTTGGATTTTGGGTCATGCAAAAATAAATAAATAAATAAATGGCTACCAAAAACTAGCCTAACTTTCCATAAAAGTTCTCTGAAATCTGTCAGGTGGTTTTTGTGATATCTTGCAAACAAACATGCAAAAACATGCAGTTAACCTGCTAAGCTGAGTTTAGAAAAAAGAAACTGGAGTGTTAACTCAGTGACCTTTTATGTTGTGTGTCATCAGGATCTGTTTAGTCCATGCTGTGAAGAGGAAACTGTCTCTATGCCAGTGCCAGATGATCAAATTTGATCACACGTGGTTTAATGTGAAAGTAGAGAGTACCATGAGTACCATGTGCAAATTTGTGAATTGTTTGCATTATAAGATGTGGTCAGCACCATCACAGTGCTTTTGAATGGGCCTGTTATTTGTGCAACAGTGCCGCCCTGTGTGTGAAATCAGTAGAAACCGATGGTATTTTCAAAGCGTTGACAAAGTGTTTTCTTTTCTTTCAGGAGCTGCAAAGCAAGAGCAAAGTGTGTGCCAATGTGTTCTGTGGGGCCGGCAGGGAGTGTGCCGTCAATGAGAAGGGGGAGCCCAGCTGTCTGTGCATAGAGGTAAGTGTTAGGTGCATGTGTGTGTGTGTTCCTGTACTGGAATTTTATGTACCCCCAAGTTTGCTATATGGTAATTTAAACACAATTTCCTAATAGCACCATGTTAGTAAAGCATTGATAATCCCAAAACCCGATCTTATAATGGATACCCTTTGTTTGAACTGTGTCTGCTTAACCCAGTTGATAATCTTATCTTTTTTTAATTTGACGGTACGAGAGAGGGGGCCATTGGACATAGAGGAATGAAAGAAAATTAAAAAGACTTTGGGATTTAAATTTCCTCTACTATTCACCTCATTCTCCCCTATTTCTCTTCTTCTTGCTCTTTCCAGAGCTGTAAGCCCCACAAGAGGTCAGTGTGTGGCAGCAATGGTAAGACCTACAGGAACCACTGTGAGCTCCACAGAGATGCTTGCCTGACTGGCTTGAAGATCCAGGTTGCCCACGATGGACACTGCCAGGGTACTGGCATCAGCACACGGCAACACAACACAAGAATGAAACTGTTGACAAAATGTCCCACAACAGCGTCCTTTAGTATCGCAAAATCTTCCTCAGCAAATTAAGTTTGTGTAGTTGTCATGTCATTTTGAGCATTTAAAAGCTCAGTAATCTTGGTAATAAGCGTGGTTAAGACCATGACAATGTTATTATTAATAATTAAAAAGATGTTCTTATCAAGGGCAATAATGTGTTCTGATAGTCAGGGGTACTTTTATCAGCAGAGGTGACAAATCTGAACAGGGTGCAAGGCTAGATAAATATTCCTACAATTTTACATGGATATTTTAAACATGACTTGAGAGACTTTTCTGTTGTTACTGTGTCTGCTGTACACTGTTTTCTTATCCGCTTTTGGCGGGACAAGGCACCTCTTATATGCCCCTCTTTTATGTTTATGTCTTTTATGTTCTAATTCTGAGTCCTCACTGAGCTTATGTGATTCAATTTGACAGATATACAGACACAACTGACAACATTTTACTGGTTGGCTTATGTGGGTGTTTCTAGGTAGGGACACAGTGATCCAGGTTTTTCTCCTCTGAAGACGATTCCAAATCCTCAACTCAGGGTATCTGCTGATACTGAGCACTGATCAAATACCAGTGCTTTATTTTTCTAAATTTAAGATACTGGATAGAATTCAATGGAATCATGTATGGTAACATGAGACTAAAAAATTAGTTGTGGGCCTGCAATGACTGAATTTATGTTACTGGTAGTGGGAACAGTTGGTTTTTTTTAATGCTATTGACCAAGAAAGTGTATTCACGGTAGATTGGTCAGTATAATAAGGTCAGTATTGACACCAATACCAATCCAGCGTACCAGATCAGTGCATCCCTAACTGTTCTGCTGTGTTGTGTCAGGTGTCAAATGTAGGATGGAATCTCACACATTTTACTCTTTGCTATTCCATAGTTATTTCAGCATTGGCCCAATATAGACAGCATGCACGCAAGTTTATTATCCCAACATGACGTTCTACTGGCCCCGAGACATAACACAGCCATTATTCATCAGACCACACTCTGTTAAATATTACATTGAGAATCTGAAATTCACACCAAACTCTAGAATGTAGATGGTGTGAGACAGGGAGGCAAAAAGTCAGTTTGGCTCACCTGACAGATGGTGCAAGTGCTGATAATACTGTATACAGTTAATTGAACTGATCTCTGAACTAGCCCATATTCATGGAACTGATAATATGAGGTGACTGGGTTGATAGTCAACCATATAAGGCCACCCACATGCCGCCACACTGAACCGGTCTGCTGTTACGTTCACACTCTTGGCCTTGACTTATCTATCAATACATCTAATATTAGTGTCTTGGATGAACTTTCACTTCTTACACTTGGTGATGTCGCACTCTTTGTGTCCCTGCTGGTCTGAACATTGATCAGAAAAGGTAGTGAAGGGAAATAGTTATCTCACACTGTCATCTCTATAGACCTTTGGCCAAGTGCTCAGTCACAGCCAAGTTTAGCTCCATTAATCTTAATGAAGTCAACACTGTTCAATAGATTTGCTTCAAATGTTATATTCTTTCCCTCTTTTTAATCACCTTTAGAGAAGAAAACAGAGCAGGCAGCTGCCAGCCCAGGTGAGTTTTTGTGTGTGTGTGTGTGTGTGTGTGTGTGTGTACTTTTGCATGTATTGCATGTATATACTGAATTATTTTCTGATATTTAAAGTGTTTATAATTTCAGTGAGATAAGAGAAAACTTCAAATTGTTTTATCAGTATTCACTTTAACCTGGTGAATTCAGGGTTATTTTTAGATTGAGGTCATAGTTCATAGATGGGTTAAGGCCAGGCCTTGGGTATTAACATTTGACTGTTATATCCATGCAATAACTTTAGTTTATGGACGTGATAAACATGATCATACTGATGTATGTACAAAGGGACAGGGGTCAATGGTGAAATAGCTTGCAAGATAGATTTTATCCTTTGGATTATATATTAATGTCGTTGACCTATGGAGATGTTCCCACCCCTGCAGTGGTATGCTATGCCACTGATCGTAATGAGCTGAGGAGTCGTGTGATCCAGTGGCTGCAGACTGAGGTCGTCCCAGACGGTTGGTTTGTCAAAGGATCCAACTTCTCTGACATCCTGCTCAGATACTTCAAGGTGGGCTTCCATTCTCTGTTGGGGCACAGAAACACAAAATAGACCCCAGTCTCTATTAATGCACACCATTGCTCTTACATCATATCCTACCTAGGTGTATTTACCACTTAGGCCTCCACCAAACACTAATTATTCATACAATAGACATCTGCTGTGGATATAATTCAGTTTAACAAGGGCCTCTGCTACTCTGTGGGCTGACATGAATGACATAAAAGCAGAAGAGCAGACGGTTCTTGAACAGTTTGTTTAGACAGCAATATTTGTTTGTCTGGTCTTCCCCATCATCATCAATGTGCTGCATATTTTTAATGCTAACTTTATATAGCATCTCATGAATGTTTAGAGTTCATCCATCTTCCACAACACATCACGTGGTCATACAATGGGCTTTAATTATCTGAAAGTTCCACTACAATTACTGCCAAACTATTTCAAAAGCCTCTGTTACATGTCCCTACAGAGACACTATTACAGAGCCAGTGCAGTAGGTTAAAAAGCAACAAGCTGCTCTGATGTCAATTCAGTGTGACCAATGAATATGCATTGATGTAAAAATGTATGCCAAAGATGACTATATGAATTGAATTTTGGGGGGTTTGGGACTGGAGCCAATCCCAGCTGATGTTGGGTGAAAGACAGGGTACACCCTGGACAGATCACCAGTCTATGTTCCAGCCCCAATTCAATTTTAATTTTGGCTCATGCCAAATTGAAATCACTTAACATCAGAGTTAGGGGATTGTTGTCATGGCAACTGGCCTGCTCTTGGGTTTTTGTCGCTGTAACTGCAAATTTGTCGTCGGCCTGGACTGACCTGTCTATAAGGAACATTTCTCTCACAGTAATGTTTGCACACAACAAAAATTGATAAATGTAGACCTCAATCCTCTGATTATGTAATATTTGCATCACGCAGTCTCAAAGTTCATCATATTTTACCACAAATAAACTTAAACTGTGCCTCACTTTTGTCTGTCCATGTCTCTGCAGTCTTATGACAATGGTGACTCTCAGCTGGACTCCTCAGAGCTCCTCAAATTCATCCAGCACAATGAGTCAGTTGTGGAGATGCAGTCCTACGCAGACCAGGAGAGCAACAAGCTGCTCAGGTTGGTGTGTTTTGATTGCGGGTTTGTGTGTTGACATACATGTGTATGAGCACAAGGTGGAGAGAAAAAAAAGGCAGCTGTTTGCATTCTTTTTTGTTTCGTCAGTATTTCACTTCCCTTCACACTATATGAACATTTTCTTCTGTGGTAATGTTTGTACATACAGACTCCTATCTGTGTTCTGTGGTGCTATTTTAAGGTACACAGTGTAAGTCATTGAACCCTATCTGGGCCAGAGCAAACTTTACTGAAGGCCTCCTGTGAGAGCCTAAGCTGGCATAAACAACTGCACTCTGTGAAATAAAACACTCCATAAAATTTTTTACAGTATACTTTTTCTCTTCAGTATTTTGTTCTCACTGTATTGATCAGCTGATATTTATTCTGTCTCTGCATGTATGTGTGTGCTCCCCAGGAGCCTGTGTGTTGACGCCCTCATTGAGCTCTCTGATGAGAACGCTGACTGGAAGCTGAGTTTTGATGAATTCCTCAACTGTCTGAAACCTGGCTTCAACCCACCAGAGAAGAGTGAGCTTAAAGTGATAGCTTGCATATTTTGATGTAATGCAACATTAAGTTACACGCTGGTAACAGGCAGTCCTGACATCCACTGAACTGTGAAAATGAGCCTCAAATTGCTACTCTTGTCCGAATAGTTTGAGACACAGTCATAGTTCTGAGGTAGTCACTTCAGTCTGCTCAGTCATCTGATGCCAATATATCTGGGATAAAGGTCACAGGATGGTGAAGCATTGCTCTGTCACAGAGAAAACTAATATTCACCACAGAGCAGTGAACCCTGGAATTTCACTGGACTCAAGGACACAGACACACACACACACACACACACACACACACAGAGGCACACACACTCCTTCCTTGTACACTTATCTTTGTGAGGACCCCTTATTGTCATAATGCATTCCCTAGCCCCTTACCCTAAACTCAGCCATTACAACTAAATTCCTAACCCCAATCCTTGCCCTAACCCTAACCTGAACTTAACTCTAACCTGAATTCTAACACCAAATATTGACCCTCAAACAAACATTTAAATCCCAAAATGTCCTCACTCAGACTGGTCCTCACAAAGGTAGAAGTGCAAGTACAAACACACACACCACACACATTTGGCTAGCGTACAGGGGATTTTTTGAAACTCTGGCTTCAGTATGCCTACAGATTTCCTTACTTTGTTTCGCAGAAATCATCATTTTCAAGCCTGGAGATTTCAAGAGAATCACAGGCATATTAAATGTTTTGGAAAAGTCCTGATTCTTTCAAAATGGTTTCTCCAACACACATGCTTAACGTTAGTGTTGGCAGATTAGCTGACCTTTTATCTGTAAGCCAAAACTAGCCAGCAAACACATGACTTTAAAACTAAGCTACTGGATAAAGTGATGTGGCATTTTGAAATGCTGACAAGTCTGGGTCATGGAAATTGATATCAATAACACTGTCTCTGCTGTCATTCTCCTGTGGTCTATTATCTGTAATCTTGGCTGAATAGCTTGCCATGTGTCTTTCTGCAGAATGTGCCTTGGAGGACGAGACTTATGAGGATGGAGCAGAGACCCAGGTGGAGTGTAACCGCTGTGTCTGTGCATGTGGCAACTGGGTCTGTACTGCTATGACCTGCACTGGTAAGTTAAAACTGGAAGTGATGTTTATACAATTTATTTCTTTGATCATTTTAGTCAACTCACACATTAAGACAAATATGCCATGGCCATTTTTGATTGTTTTGTTATCTGTCCAGACAAAATGGCACCTGTGGATGATTCAGTAGATGCTGGGGCAGAGATGACCGAGGAAGAGTGGAACCTCCGTGTGGCTGAGCTCAACAAGCACCAGGTCTATCTTTGCAATCTGGAAATAATAATAATTATAATAAAACATGTCATCAATTATAGTAAAATACATCAGAATTGTATCTCAGAATTTCACTACAGAAAAGGACAAATGAACTGGTCGTAGTTACAAGCTCCATCACTGCCCGCTTCTCATAGGATTCCATGTGGTTATAAGGTCCATGAAGTATCACTGACATGACCGATGTGTCTGCTTTTAGATTCTGTCAGGATATAACCTTGATTACTTGCCATATGTCTCTGGACAAAGAACATTCGAATCAAACTGTTCAGCCAGCACAATACAGTTCACATAGAAATTGGATTGGTGTAAATTTTTATGTGTCTGTCTACCAACCTAACACAGCTCAGTGAGCAGCTTTACGACTCCTGGCACGAAGAGTGAAACAATAAATCAAAACTGGTGAAATAAAGAAATGTTTTTTAGATTAGATCAATAAAACTATGGAATGGCTGTGGATATGAAATAGAGGGTAGATGGCAGAAAACAGGGCCAAATGATCAACAACATTTTCCTATTTCCATTTTAGAAGAGTAGGGATGTCTTTGACTTAAGATTTTGTGTGGAAGATTCTGAATCATAGTTAGTTATACCTAAGAGTGAATGTCAAGTAACCTACTTTACATTTAAAGGGAAATCTACTAGTTTTACATATCAAAGTCTGTTTATCGGTTGTTGGGAGTACTACTGCATACATGAAAAAAGTTGCATGAAGTGATGTCCTTTGAGTCAGTGTCGGTTAATGCTGAAGACTATGAGTTGAAAATAATCTGGGGGTGTGTAGCTTACCAGACCTCTGTAGCTTCTTATCGTTGTATCTTAGTCTCCCAGACTAATGGAGTCTTGAATTGACAACAATACTGCAATCTCTGTTATCAGAAATGTTAAGTCTCCTCAGGCAAGCAATAGCAATTGTCTAACAGTTCAAATGGGATTACTGCAGCTTCCTCTGAAGTTCTAGAACCTCCCCAGACAAAGAATGTAGATGTGCAACCTCTCCAGATGTTCAGTATCATTCTATAGCCCCCGTAGACTGAGAATAGAATTCTAGAATGTCTTTAGCCTGAGAATTAAGTTTTTTGAAACAAGTCCTAAAATCTCTCTACAAAATCAACGCAGTTCTAGAATGACTACACTCAGAGTGTAAGAAGTGTGTGTGTGTGTGTGTATAAGAGCATGAGGCTCACAAGGTAGCACTCTGGCTTGAAGCCATGGCTGAGTCAGCAAGGTCACGTACTCTGTACTCCAGAAGGACAGCAGCTTAAGTTCAGCAGTTCAAGTTCAATGTGACCATTTTTTTTTAATGCAAAATTCTGTCATGAGAACCATGCTTCAAAATACAGTGTTGCTTTTAATGGATAAAACATTAAAATGATATGTAAAAAAGCTCATAGATGATTATACAAATATGTGCTCACATCATGATTTATTCAGAATGTAAAATGACCCACTGTATCTAATTTTTTCATTATTATTGTTATTATTATTATTATACAGGAAACAGTTGAGAAGATGAAAGCCAGCACAAAGGAGGCCTAAATAAGGATGGAGTGAAGGAGAGGATGGACGCCATCACCCTTCTTCGATACTTGATTTACCTTGTGGCCGTGTGTTGTTAAACTGACTTTTTCATGTTTCTCTGCTATGTTAATTATTATACCTTTTTTTTACATTGTTTAAGTGTTTGTGTTGATGTTTGTTAGATTCAGGGGCTATCAAAGAGTATTATAGGATTCCCTTGCGTTCAGTACTGTCATGTTTGATTGTATTACTGCAACCCTACACTAGTCCTGGGGCTATTTTTACTACAGTCCTTATATTTTTACAGTTATTCTTAAACAAACTGTCGCTGTTTTTGGAATGTGGAAGTCACCGTTTGAAAAGGTAGTGAGGTTTGGAACTTGAAGAATCCACCTGTTGGAATGAGGGAGCTGTTGGAGTACAGAGAAAGCTGACTACTTGACATCTGGTGCAGCATGTTTCTCAACACCTTCAAAGGTTTTATGGTCAGGAGGTTGGTTGAAGAAGCTGGGATAAGAGGGTAAAGCTACTAGTAATTTTGATTTTGTTGCCATTTAAAACTGCAACAGTCGGCCACCACTTGACCGATGCACTTCTTGGTCTTTTCCTCTAGCTTTCTTAGGCTTTAGTTTATCACAGGCCTATATTTTTTTATGTATCGTAGAGCTAAAGTAATCTTTTTTTCTGCAAAAACATTTGCTTTCATGTACAGTATGTTATTGGCTTGAGTTGGAACTCATCTTGTTCCCATGTTATGCTCAGGCAAGTCTCTCTGGTGCTTTTTGGTCAAACATTTTTTCTATCTGTGTCCTACATTTCTGAGACAAATATCATAGTGGTCCAGCTTTCAGGGTGAAGCAGCACAACTGCACCCAGGTGAGACCTGATCTGAATATAGCATGGTGAAAACTGAAACCAAAGTCTTGATGACGTGTTTGAATGATGTACAAAATTCTCCAGGTAAAATATTACTCTGGACCCAGCAACAACACTATACCTGTGCTTTCAGAATCACTCTAACAGCAGGACTAGCCTCACTGTCGACTAAAGTAGTTTAGACGCATCAATAACTGGGTGCATATAAAGCGCTTGTGTGTGTGTGTGTGTGTGTGTGTGTGTGTGTTGGTGGGTGATTGTGTGTGTGCTATTAAAGTGTGTGCTGAGAGTAGTTTGGTTTGTTAAATGTGTTTATTTGTTGGAATCCTGTGTCTAAATTGGATTTGACAATAAAAATCAGTGCCTTAGACCTGCAAACAGTATAGGGTCTCTACCTTTGCCTGCATGAAGGCTATCACGCCACGTGGCGTAGCAAGAATGAGTGTGCTTTGCTGAAGTTTAGCAGTAAACTAGTGCTTTGTGACTCTATCCCTGACAAATGGCTGTGTGAAAGTTGCATTACTAGGATCAAGCTAAACCTCTGTATTCCACTAAAAGTGCAGAGACTGTAAGGAATATGTATGTATGCCAATAAAGCCCATACACCACAAGAACACAGCTTTTTCACCTTGTGTGTGTTTGTGTTTTACATGCCAAATTTCACCTTCAAATACTGGGTAAAAGAAAGAACAATTTTCGTTTGGAGAACAAAAACTAATTGTCTGGCTCATAAAGTCTTAAATAAAAGTGAAAGCTGTTATTATTATTATTATAGGCTTAGGCAAACCCAGCACATTTCCTGTGTTGTTTTCTCTAAACTTTGGAGCAGTTTACCTCACACAATTAGACCACTGAATCAAATTGATATTTTTTAAAAGTTCATGAGGACTTAATAATATTCCTTCACCTTTTGCCAAATGTTTTACTCTTGGATGTGTTAACTCGGTTCTCGGTTTTTTAATTCTATTGTGTTGCCTTTGAATGCGTTACTATCTTTATTCTTTAACATTTTGCCCTAAATGCTATTTATTAAGAACAACTTATTGTGAAAAGATCTTTTTCAGAAAAGTGCCACATAAATAAACCTTTACATACTTATATTGAAATACTTCATAGAGGTAATTTAAGGGCCCGTGGTGTAATGCATTTCCAGATTTATCATGTAAGCATTATTTGTGCTTTAGCTGGTCCAAGTGGGACAAGTCTATTTTCATACACCGTTTTAGTTGTTTGAACAGTCTCAGTGCAAATAGGTACATGTCATGTTTTCATTCTAAAATCTTAATCTACACAGTAAGTAGTTTCTAAGAAACAGTTCTGCAAAACAGCACAGTACACATACTGAGGTTAGGTGAGGAAATCTCACCCACACCCCATTATGTAATTTGCCCTAATTCTCTTTAAGTAACATGAACAGAACAGAGCTGTCCAGTAGCTATGGATATGTCTGAATACAGTGGGAGTAACCCAGTACCTCTTTCCTGTGCTATGCACATCTAAAGTCAGCACAGCATTGCATAATGTAACAGAGGAAGGGGGTTGCATAATGGCATATGGAGCTGGACAGTTGGCATGACAGATCATCGGCCACCATTCTCCCGTTGTTGCAAGACTTAAAAACGTAATCACAGCAATTACATCTTACATAGTGGTAGCTTGCAGCCATAAAAATGTCAATAAACTTTGCAATAAACCTGTTACAAATCCCTTAATTAGAAGTGTTGCAATATGACAGATTGGGAAAGTACCCAATAAGCGATGCGTGGGCGGGATTTGTCACAAGAATTAGCCAATCTCTAAACGTAGAAGCAAATATTTCGCTAAAGAACGGCTACGTTAGGAGACAGTGGCACAGCATTTAGTGTAGTTGCATGTAGCTACATTAGCCCGTCCTCACAACTAAATTGGTGACCTAGATTTTCCCTAGAGATGCGGTTAAGTGTCACGGGCGGGTGCGAAGAGGTGTTTATGCTCTCCACGTTGAATGTAGACGAGAAGTGCTGGAGCTAACTTACAGTTTACGGTGGCGTCCAGCATACAGAAAAACTTCTACAAGTAGTTTGTTAAAAGTTTAAGTTCAGGCTAAAATCGCCATAATGGAGATCCACGAGGGAGCAGCGGCAGCAGGCGACAGCGTCCTCGATTTTTCACGTTTAAATTTGAACACTTTTAGCGCTGACAGCGTCAGCGACGAGAGGAAGAGAGACACCAAACAACTCTACCTTAACAACAACCGGCTAGCATCGCTCCCCTCGTCGGTCAGCGTATTCTGCAACCTCGAGTTTTTGGACATCAGCAATAACGGACTGACGGCCATCTGTGAGGACATTACGCGACTGACCAGGCTGAAAACACTGATAGCCAAGAACAACCGCCTGGACGAGTTTTCGCTGCCCAAGGAGTTCGGTTCTCTGCAACTAGAGGTGCTGAACTTTAGTGGGAACCGATTCGAGGAGATCCCACTAGAGTTTATGAAACTGCTGCGTCTGCAGTCGCTTTCACTCGGCGGAAACAGACTGAAAAGTATACCTGCAGAGATAGAAAATCTAACCAGGTGGGTAACACCATAACTTGTAATGTTTTGCTAACTTTGCAACATCATTAAAAGTCAGAATAGGCGGCCAGGTGTCCAACCAGGGGACGGTATCAGTTAACGTCACGTACACGTACTTAATTTCCCTGAGGCAGTCATCCCAAGGGATCAATAAAGTCTAGTCTAAGTCTCAGCTGACCTAGCTACACACTCTTTGTAGCTAGCTAGCTTGTCACAATCAACATGTTCCTCAACCGTGCCGATAAATCACATGAATGGATTGTGTGGAGACGAAGCCGATTTTCCCAGGGTCCATTATTCTTCCGTATCGTACCTCCACTATATTATTGAGTTTGTACTCATATCAGTTAATTGTAAAAGGTTATTGGTGTCGGATTAATCTATGATTCCTGTCAGTTAACTGGTGCACCCTGTGGAAGCCAAGTGTTGTTGCTATGGTTACCTGCTGTTTAGAACACATTTGGCACTGATTTACAACAGTGGTTAAACTGTTGACTGGAACTTTATACTGACAGCACCAGTCAAACATAAGTGAAACGATTAATCAACGGTTCATCGAGGTAGTAACCAGCAAAATAATAAATAATGACAATAATTGCAACAGCTAGTTGTTTATCACAACTTAATCAACAACTATTATGCTTGGTCATCTCTCAAATGCACTGCTTATTTCTATAATTTTGAGAACTTACAAAGCTATTTATTGAGAAAAATAATTGACAGATTGTTAGTTAGACTGTTGGCCAATCAAAACGAGCAATTTGAAGACAATCCCTGTGCTTCAAAAAATTGTGAAGTGCGTCTTACAATTGTCTTGCCTGCTGACCAAATGATTAATTGAGTAATTGAAAGCATAATCTGCAAAATGATAAGCTGTGGCAATAGTTTTTAGTTGTTGTGATATATCAGATACACTAACTGCAATGTATTTGGAGTCATGTGAAGTAAATGGCAAGATGCTTGACCTGAGCATGCATTAACTCAGTGTTATCTCCTCGCCCAAGTGGATGTGTAGCCAGACATCAACCGCAAAGTTCACATTTAAAATGTGAAGGTGCTGTCTTAGTTTGCATTTGGCAGAGTAAGCTTTTATCTGTTGTAGTTGTTCTCTGTATGCTGCATCTGCTTCGAGTCCCATTTTATCAGTTGTGTCAAATATTGTAAACCCACTTAGGTAACACTTAGACTGCTGTTTCACACAAGTTAGAGGAGCTTACCCACCTATGTAACCTGACAAGAATCGTTAATACATTTAATTGTTAGAGGCAACCTGTTGCATAGTTTGGTTGTTTTTGTTGTTGGTTGTTTGTTTTATTGGTATTTACGTCTCAGCTCTAAGTGTGTCTTGCTCATTTCCAGTCAGTTTGTCCTATAAACATTGTGATTCATAGGATAATTGTGTAAAGCTGTTCCAGCGAATATCCTCAGCTGTTTTTAGAGATACACAAACTCACAGTAGTTACTAATGGCAGGAATGTTGTGGTGTCATGGGATGCATTTGAAAGGATTCAAATAAATTCAAAATTGAACAAAACATTGCAGTAAATAAAGGCAGAGGTACCGCTGTAATTACATGTACCCACACAGGCGAGGAGAATAGTCTTACCCGACTAAACAGACTTGAGAACTGAGAACAAACAATAGCGTTTATCATAGCAGTAGCAGTGAGTTTAGAGCTTTCATATCAATGTCGCAGGAGCTTGACAGAAAAAGGAAGCCAGTTTTGAGACAATATCTATCTTATCATTACTCGAGTTTACCAGTAGAAAGTCACAGTGACCAATGCCAGGCCAAAGGTCAAACATCCAACCTGCTCCATTTGATCACACACAGAATGGATATTCATTTAAGCACCAATGTAAAACATTAACTAATTGATTTGCAGAAGTATTCGCTCACCCTCAAGTCATTATTTAGCATTGTTTAGGTACCTCCAGCAATATTTACAGCCTTGTATTTCCATGGATAGATCCATTCCCTCATTCTTCTTTGCAGAATTACTCAGGTCAAGTTCTGTAACAAATTCTCAAATAGATTGAGGTCTAACGTCCAACTTTGCCTTTGTTTATCAACCATACTAAGAATAACAGGCTTTATTGTGAAAAGCTTGGCTTGGTCAGCTGAAAAAACTCTTTAATAAAAATAAACTCAGTGCACCTGAGGTCTCCTGTTCCCTCAGTTTGTTGCAGTATTCTCCTTATAATTGCATCTTGGTTACAAGTCCATTAAGAGTATTGACATAACGTTAAACATCTTTTAAATAACAAATTATCAAAACATAATTTTCAATAGACGTATTTTTTGTCATATAATTTCTTTTGGATTTTATTAATGTGGCATTTCAAGTGAGACCAATTGGTGAAAATGTTTCATAATCTTTTCTTAGTAGGCTATAGTGATGAGTCAAATTGTTTATTAGCTATGCACATTGTAATTTGTAATGGTAATCTCTGAGCTCTGCATTTTATATAGACAGTAAGTGCAGCCTAATTGTGATAAATGTGACATGCAGTGTAGTTTGACTCTCACTTGTGTTGAGAATATGGCCATAATGAGGAACGACTGAAATTATTAATTATTAATTTCAGTCTCTCTGGTACAATGCTGTAACATATTTCAAGCAGGAAGTGAAACTTGCTTTATAAAAGGTAGTTTCCCTAAAACTTTCCCTAACATTAGATAACATGTAATGTTTTGTAGTGTGATATCTCAAGGACATTAAACTAGCTGTTTTTAAGCCTTAAGCTTATCTTAAGCTTTGTGTTTGGGGTAGTTATGCAGTTGCAGCAAAAGGACCGCCACAATTTCTCTGTATTTTTCTGCATTCGTCTGACCCTCTACCTTCACAAGCCTTGCACGACATGCTGATCACAGTGGGGGTGATTTGTTTCTAGTTATGTGGTATTTAGTATCATTGCATTTTGCTCATTTGTTAAGATTGTTAGATTTGTATCTTGTCCTTCATACATCCCATAAGCAACCATAATAATCTGTGGTGGCTGATTTGTGTCACTGTGGCGGTGGGGTGGTGAGCGGACCCTGAATGTCTCCTTTCCCATCACAGAGAGGTTTGCTCAATGCTCAGCCACGAAGGACAGCATAATGGCTTCCTGTCTCGCAGTCGCTGTGTCATCAGTTCCAGCAGGCAGATGGCCTGACAGCTTACTTTCGCTGACCAGCCATCCACTGCTCTCTCTCTGTCTCTCTCTGGTTGGCTCCCAATTACCCTCCTGAGTACTCCATACCTCCAATAACCTACCAGTGTCCTTTGTTGTCTTAATATAACAAACATGAACATATTGATTCTCCTGTCTAGTAAAATTTGATGCAGGTCATCACATAAATAATCTAGTTTATCTCAAAATTCATTTTATGTGTTGCCTTGTCACACTTTCCTGTGATGTGAGTGGTGCACAGATGCATGTATGATTCAAAAAAATGTCCAGATGATCTGAGACAATTTTAGACTTCTTGTAGCGTCTGCTCACCCCCGTATTTTGTCCTTTTGATGTTTTTTAAGTGGATACACTGAAACAAAAGCACACCCACATGAACTCTTAAGCCTGACACCATGCATCTGTAGCGCCCCCGTGTGGTAGGTATTAAGTTTTAACTCTGGCTCACACAGCTTTGTTGGCCAGAGCAAATTTCCCTTTATAGCATCTAAAGCCCCTGAAAAAGAAACATGTACCACAGAATTAACAGTGCTGCTAGTATAAATACAATCTGCAGATTTTGAAGCTTAACCTCTAGAAACCATCCATCAGTAAAGTATAACATCTCATCTGCTATTTTAGACCGTATAATGGTTTATACTGAACAGAACTGTTCTCTGTGTCTGGGCTCTGATTCTCTAATTTTTATAGGAGAATAAGAAAGAGTCATCAAGATGTCACTGCTAATACAAATTAAATGCTTAGCTGTCTTTTAGTATTTTGCCATTTGTTTATGCTTCTTTATAGCCAAAGCAGTAGTAGGTGAATTATAGTCAAAAGAAAAGTAAATAAATTATATGTATTCACACATTTGTTTTTAGGAGGAAAATAAATACATAAATAGGATTTTTTTTTAAATCACCGTGAGGCTAATTAATTAGAAACTACCTTTTATTTTGGGCTGAAAGCACAGGGCATGGCTCCCACCAGCCTAAGTCAGCTGTACCATAGAATACCATATTATCCATTTAAGTGTGTGAAAGCTTGTCAGCAAGCAGAAAAGCTGATATAGATAACTAAAAGTTATGAATCAATAGTTGCAATGTCCAGTATCTGCTGCTCCAACAGGAAGCGGTACATATTCAAAGTTGCCCAGCCCTTTGAAAGAAAGTAAAAAATAGAGCAAGCCCAAACTTCAACAATTCCAGCATCCAGTGTTGTGATTAAAATGCACACACATGAACATGAAGAGTGGTTACATTGATGGTATGTTGGACAATAAAGGGTTGGCAAGTGCTTATGGAATGTATTTAGAGCCTAAACAAAATAATAACTATTGTGTGAAAAGTAGCTAATAAATTTTACTTTGTGATATTAATAAGTTGTTTTTAAACACATTTTGTTGCTTTTCTCTGTCTCTTTCACCTGTCAGTCTGGAGCTGTTGTATTTGGGTGGAAACCTCATCTCAGCCATTCCTCCTGAAGTGGCTAACCTGCCCTACCTCAGCTACCTGGTCTTATGTGACAATCGCATCCAAAGTGTCCCCCCACAGCTTACCAGGTAATTTCAGGCCTTCACTGCTCTAACCTACAGTATATGATATCCTCAGAGATTATATAAAAGCTAGCATTGTGCACGCTGTTGCCCTTGCACATTCCTGTAGTCATATTTTGCAGATGGAAACAAATTGCCTCTGTCTCCCCCCAGGCTCCACTCGCTGCGGTCTTTAAGCCTTCACAACAACTTGCTCACTTACCTGCCGAGGGAGATCCTCAGCCTGGTACACCTGCAGGAGCTAAGCCTCCGAGGAAACCCGTTGGTGGTGCGCTTTGTTAAGGAGATGACCTACGACCCCCCCTCACTGCTAGAGTTGGCTGGACGTACAATTAAGAGCCGAAATATTCCCTACTCCCCCTGTGACCTGCCCTCAAATCTGCTGCGATACCTGGACCTGGCCAGCAAGTGCCCCAATCCCAAGTGTGCCGGTAAGACGATGTGTTTAATAAAAAAATGTTTTAATGCATTAAATATTAATAATATTGCATAATGGTTCTGTATACACATGTCATACAGAACAATACAAGTCCCTGGCCTGCCACTTGATTTTTCACTTTCGACTTTTCTCCAGGCGTCTACTTTGATTCATGTGTGCGCCACATCAAATTTGTGGACTTCTGCGGGAAGTACCGGCTGCCCCTCATGCACTACCTGTGCTCTCCAGAGTGCACGTCTCCCTGCAGCTCCAACCCCCAGAGCGACGCTGAGTCAGAAGACGAGAGCAGCGTGCCCGCTGACCGCCTGCAGAGGGTCCTTCTGGGATAGTACGACATGGTGGAACCTCTGACCCTCTGGCCCAGCCCAGCCTTGTCAGTCTGTCACTGAGTTCAGCATTTAGACTTGAACTTGGCTGTCGGACTTTTGCTATACATAAACGCACATACTCATATACAATTGTATACACACACACACACACACACACACACACACACACACACACACATAGTTTTACATAGCCTCTTAAACACAGAGAATGTGAGAGAGTGGTCTTTAATACTATGACCCTGAAAACATGTTAATTCTATTTTCTCTATTTTCTCACCACATGTTATTCCACATAACATAAGTACATGTAGCCATGAAAATCCGGTCTCACTCATGACTCCATCAGAGTGCTAGTCTCATGTTGGAGCATGGGAGGGCAGTAAAACTCTTATTTGGACTGTGAACATTAAAGGGGTGGCAGGATTCTTTTCCTTTGCAGGGAAACATGGTGCTTTTTTCTAACTACAGCACATTATTCTGTGTTTGTTTGTTTGTTTTTTTTTTTTTTTGAAAGTTTGCATATGGACAAGAGTGGTTTTTGTCCATCAACTGGAAATAGCAAGCTTTCATTTATAGCTCTTAGACCAAGTGAGCATCAAAGCAGCTATGCTAATTAAGATTTTTCAAGTATGTTAAGAGAAACAATAACACTAGTTCTATACTATACACCAAGTTAATTAGTACAATATGTGAGATGATCTTATTCATACTGTGTGGAGCAGTTAGACTGTCCCACATAGTACTAAAAGATCAGTTTTTGTCAGCAATGTGGACACCAGCTTTGAAAAATTTTGCCGTGATGGCATAGTTGTTATAAATTAACCTAGAATAAGGGTTATGTGCGTATGAAGAGTGCTTGTCCAGGCTTACTCACAGGAAGTGGATGTGGGGTGGACCGGGGAAAAGCACAGAAACAATAGCTATTCAGCAAAACACAGTGGCAGACTTTGTGTTTATGTTCTGGGCCGTCAGGTTTTCTTTGAGCATAAACATATATGTGTGATGTGAGTGAATGGAGCCGTAGTAGTCAGCAGTAGTTATTTCTGAGGCAGAAACTCGTCTTCATTTCTAAACAGGGAGATGACTGTGTTTCTGTTCCTGGTTACATCACCGCTTTGTCTTTTAGCTTGTGTGGAAGGCTGGGAGGTTTTACAGCCTCCCAGACAGTTTGTGTCCATTAGTGAGGAGGGAAAAACTCCATATTAGACCTTTTAGTGTTTAGAAAACCGAAGAAAACTTCTATGTTACAGTAGCATCTATATATGAGCATTTAAGTGCCTTACTAATGGGGACTTCTAACGCAATGTAATATATGTACCCTGAAATGTGACAAGATTAGCATTCTGGCTTATATAAAGTCCTTCATGAGTGATTTTATACTCATCAGCTTAACCATAATGACAAGAAAAAGTAACCTTTTATAACAAAATGAACTGCTTTTATACAAATCCCTTTTCAAATGTTAAACACTTACATTTAAATGAGCTGCAGAGTAGACAGTACTTAAAAAGTAAATATATTGATATATAATAATTGTATGTACTTTTACCCCATTAAGATAATGTATGTAGACTGTACAGTATAAATAACATTAATAAACACTGATTGTTATATCTTTTAAAATATGCAGTGTGAGTGTTGATGTGCAGAAGAACAACTTGGACTGTTGTACCATTTTATTAACAGTTTTTAATGCCAGTTGCTAAAAGGCAAGATATTTATAGATATGATGCAACTGTTTTTTCATGCATAGAAACATACACAACTCGACAATTATCAGGAGAGTTTGTGTGTTTTTGTGTGTGTGAGTTTACATGAACCAGTCCAACCATTTTGTAGCTTGAATGTGTCCAGGTTTCATTTGCATATGAAGGTGAGTTCATTCTGGAGGCTGAATGCCGAGAGACCTTTTCTTTAACCCCAGAATCAAGAGATGCCAGGGCGAGTGCATTCTGCCTCGCACAATCTGCTAATCCTTTAACGTCACCTGCCAAGAGCCACCAACTACTTTGTTTCTTTTCTCTCGTCTCCTTTCACGTTTTCTGTTCCTATCTCGGGGCCTCATTCAGTTTCCTTTCACCTCAGTGTTTCTTTCAGCCTGGCTTGGCAAGAATGATGCTTTGAGTTTCACATATTTTGTTTGTTTTGAATGGTCTTTGACCGAGTCACAGCTGGGTCCCTGTGTTTTTTGCAGTATGTCTTTTCTCCCTCATTTTCGCTCTCTTTCAAACACTTGTACACTGGACCCTTCTAGCAACAGCAGGCACCTAGGAAACACTCCAGCACATTGTGTGGATATGTAGATTATGTTACACCATGTGTGTGTGCATGCACATGAGCATGCACGCGCACATGACATGATTTCTGGGAGAGGATGCTGTCACAAATGCAACCTGAGATGAACAGCTCTGATGCAACCATGATGAACTAGAAGAAATTAGTTGTGACTGGCAGATGTGGAGAGTAGCTGTCACCAACACTAAGGAGTCAAGTCGGCTTCAGTTGAAGTTCTTCTGAGCCACAGAAAATAAAATAAGTCTCGTAATTGGGTCATAAAGACCACGATTTGAAAATGGATTGATCCCCTCAAAGGGAGACACTGTCAATATTTTAGTTGGCTGCAACTCTGAAAGGTAAATGCATCTCTGTGTGTTTATGTTGCTCACGTGTAGTTGTCACCTTTGTCATATCTTCATTTTAAATCTATGTAAACTGCACTTTGGTTGGGCACCATTCTCTTTACCTTCATAGTAAATGTTTACAATACATACAGTATTCTATGTGATCAGTCAATCAAAGAGCAAAGTGCTTTGACGTAAGGTTTTTTTTTAATACACTAAGCCTCTTATCACCCTCAGTCAGAGACATACCAGCCCAAATCAGCTCACAGTATAGCCAGTGTGCATCAACATGCATGCCAGACCTCACACATGAGAAGTTTCAAATTTTACACCGAGCAGAGCCTTTGCACACGACAGCCACACACTGCAAACACCCTCACAACAATCAAAACCTTGTCTGTACACTGCTAATCCTACAAGGAGAAAGTCTGGTTGGAGCACACAGCAGGGGAGGTGGTGGAGATGGAGGTGAGCTGGTTAGAGGGGGAAAGGAAAGAGGTGGTGGGCGAATAATCATCAAATGCAGTGTAACCATGTTTGATTGCCATGGTGATTAACTTACACACCCTCTCCATTCCTTTTCCTCTGTCATTTATATTATGTCGCAGTCAATTTTAACCCCAAATTATTCATCATTCATCAGTCTCCTCACACTCTTGTCTGTGTGACACTGTAATAGAAAATTTTAAGAAAATGTTCTCCCAGTTAAAAGAAACTGTAATGCTATGGTATAATAGCATCAAATTATGAAATTAACCTGTGATTTTGGATTCATGAAGGGTGTAACATTTTTAAACAAAAAATTTGGGACATTTTTAGCTTTGGTAAAAGATGGTAAGTGAACCTTAAGTTACATTTTTTCAAACTACTGTTGAAAATCTCACAACTGATTGAAGATTTTTTTTTTTCTCTCAAACTGCTTTTTCAGCTTTAGAAAAATGCAAATAGGTAGACTTTTTTGTTGTCAAACTAGTGCTGAAAGCTCTGTAAAAAGATAGCAAGTGGGTCTTGAGTTACAATGTTTTTCTTTTTTTTTTTTGGTCAAACTACCAATGAAAGCTCTGGAAAGCACTAGAAATATGACTTTAGGGTAAATGTTTTTATAAAACTATAGAAAACCTTTGACAGTTTGAAGTATCCAAATGCTTACTGTCACAATATTAAAACTAAAACTCGTTCATGGGGTCACCTATCACATTATCAGGCAGTTATTGCATCATCAGTTGCTGTGCTGCTTTTCACCACATAAACTGGAAGATCATTTTTGAAAATAGAATGAGGAGGCTGATGCTTCGCCCCTACATAGAAACACCATGACTGGAGTCTGCTGGGGAGCTTTGATCCAGCGCCGTTAATCCAGGTCCATGGCAACACTGCAGGAGGAGCTGCAGCGTTCCAGAGAGGGATTTGTCTCTGGGTATGTTAGTGGGCAAACCTGGGCATGTCAAAGGGGAGCGTCCAGGCTCTGGCAAGGACTGTGTTGGGCTGGAAGAGGTTGGAGATGCTTTGGAACAATACATTTCCACCCACATAGTCTCGAGCCCTGCAGAATGGCGGGACTCTCTGGCACTGTGGTCAGAAGTTGAATCACAGCTGCAGGTGCCTCCATGTCAGGAAACAGCGGTGCTGCCTGTCAGGAATGGTTCAACAGGAAGTGGTGTGTCATCGGCTTCAAAACTTTGCTTGTTTTTTATTTTGTTTGGTTGACTTCCAGCTGATACATGTGCGCAATATGCTAGTCCCAGAAAACAATGGAGACCATTAGTTACACCTGCATTTGGTAATAACATCTTAATGTTAGAATTGATCCCAGGTAACCTCAGTAGAGTGGCACGTGTCCTGTTTCATCCAGTTCGCCCTCGTAGCCAGCTTCTCCTCTTTGACTCCTGCTTTTTGAACAACAGCTCTGTGTACCCAGATGAAATATTCAAGCCTCCAGTAACCTGAGCATCAGTGCAGTCCACCTGCTCCTGGTGCAGTCTATCTTGAACCTGATCTTGAAAGAAACCGGAGAGTGATTGCCACGCTTTGGGTGTAACAGAGCTGGCAACAGTGAATCAGTCCTGCAGTGGGGTGCTAACATGGTGTCATTTGGTCTGAACACATAAGTGAACATTGAGAGTTTACAGAATATTGTCCCACTATTTCTGTGCCTCTGAGTTTTTCATCTTTGATATATTGACAAATGATTCGCTCAGTATGCACTGGCAAAAGATCCTATCAGTTAAAAGAGAGGGTTGGCATTCGGAAGCCCAGTATTGTGCAAAATTAAGTCAATCCATCCTGATAGATAGCATTACTGCTGGTTTCACCTGGTTCCCCCTTTTCCCCTCAGGGGACAACAAAGTTTAGCTTAAGTTGAAATTGCAACTTTTGGAGACGACTGTAACTGTGAGCTTTCCTGAATTTTGGAAATGTGGTTTGTCATAGTGTTTCAGCTGCCCACATAATGTTGGGTTTAAGCCCGGGGGGAATTGCAGCATTGCAGAGTTTTTCACAACTGAGACAAGAATGTGCTACAGAAAATTCTTGTTAATGATGGGAACAGACATTTCAGTGTGGTTGAAGCTATACCACATCCAGGAGAAAGAAAAGTGTCTGTGTGAGTGTGTATGTACGTGTGTGACTGAATAAGGGTTTGATGAGTGCATGAATGAATATCCGCATATTCTCCTCCTCTTTAATAATCACTCTGTGTGTGTTTCTCTTTCACCACATACAGTTGTCAGTAGTGGTGACACTCCCTCATCAGGAATGGCTCTGTGTGTAGGCTCACACTGTAAATCTCTGTGACGTCTTAATAACACCTTTATGCTTCTTATGGCTGGCGGAACAAATGCAGAAATATCTCTGCTGGCGCTATTGCACTCAGAAACCTTTTGTCCTCTCATGTGATTTAACAGCCCGCAGATCTATTTTACCAGTCTCTCACTCTCTCTGTGCCGTCCCTATAGGGTAGGTCTGCCTTTGAAATACAAAATAGAGATGATGTGTGTTTCTCTTTCCATTAAAGCAAGAGCTGTTATTCAGTGTTATTTGTTTGCACTGCTGGACACAGTGTGTGCCGCCCTGTCCCATATGCCACCCAGTCCCTGGGGGCCCCCTGCAACACACTGTCACAACCCTCCCGCAGTATACATGGGTCACATCACACTCTGAAACCCATTTGTGGAGCAGTTGGAGTTGGAAAGCTTACATGGCAGAGAAAGAAGAGAGAGAGAGAGAGAGAGCGCTCTCTCTCTCACACGCACACACACACCTCCCCTCTCTGAAACACACACGCCTCCCTCTCCCTCTATGCCCAGATGAAAACTCTGGCAGTCTGGTGAACTTTTCTCTGAGTGACAGAACCTTTTCGGGCTGTGGACGGTGACAGTTTGATGGACAGATCAGTGTGAGGGGTTCATTCCAAGTGCGCAGCTATGCGACCTCTGCAGCTATGTTAGATAACGAATTATCCAATCGTTTGATCTCTATTTATATCAAAACGAGTCTTGCGCGATGGAGTCTGGAGCGGGACGAGGCGACGGGATCCAGCGTGGACTTTGGAGAACGAGGTTTGCTCTTTTAAAACTTTTCTTTCACAGGCTCTTTCCATTTGTTCCTTGATTGTTCACGTCTTCATTCCTTCTCGAATTGTCGTGTTTGTTACCTTGATATTTCACCGTGCACTGATTGCAATTACATGGGTGCAGCTGTGAGTGAGCACATGTTTTTACGCATCCCTTTCTCCAAATACCATCTCTTAAATGAACTGTTGGTAAGCATGTTTCCGCTGGAGATGAAACAGGAAATCAAACAATTTATTTTGATGTTCCATTGCATTAAGTAGTGGAAAATAAAATATTGTGATCCTGTTTTTCCAATGCTTTCTAGAATGTCCTCTTATATTAGTGAACTAATAATAATTCTATTTTCTAAGACATGTTTTTATGTTCAGTATTCAGTGTTCTGTTGTTTGGCTTGAATTGAACGTGTGGATCCATACACCGCTGCAGGCTCCTCGCCTGAGATCAAATATATCTTTTCATTAAATTTTGATTCCTATTACTGAGATGACCAATTTATAGAACCAGGCTGTAAAATGGACACGCGCAGGGCCTTAGACGGGATTTCAATGTCAGTAAATTGCATTCTAACTCAGCTTAAAGAATAAACTTATAAACGGATTACTGACTGAGGAGGAATGTTTCAATATTGCCCCATGAACCGGGCTTTACATCAGGCAGCAAATCTAATCTTGAAAGTGAAACAGAGTGATTGACAGGACAATAAATGGGTTTAACTCAATTTTTTTGTTAAAGCTCCATGGTATAGACTATATAAAACTCAGTTCTGTCTGGCCAAGCTCAGAGGCCTGTAAGAAAAAGTTGCAATATTCTTAGTTAGATAGTTCAATAAATTGAGGAAAAAATGGGATACAAAGGAAGCCCCCAAGGGTCCAAGGCCCCTTTTCAAGCGAAAGCTAAACTCCACACAGGTTAGGCCCGCCCTACATTTAAGTAAGACATTCAAGGCCACAGGTAGCTCAGGTATTACTTGCGGTTTAGCCTTCAGGACTTCAAAAGACACTCCTCATGACTATTCTGAACTGTCAAAACATGTCCATAAAACCTAACTCAGCCTGGGGACGGGCCCTGTGCTTGTCGCTAACACAGTGACCCCCCCCCCCCCCTTTGCTAGATGCTGGTCGACCTTTGTTGACCTCTGCAGGGTGGCGGGTTTTCTCCCGAGCTGAAATCTATGGAGGCAGGATTTTGAAAAACTGGCGGAAATGCCTCTCTCTGCCGGCTTTTCCTGCGGGAAGCAGCAGAACTGTGATCTAAACTTGGAAAGTGACGAAAGGACATGAACAGGAACTCCAGACATTTCCCAGATACGCTGCCCTTAGGGCTTCATTGTTCTGTTAACACCATTAATTTTTGGAAATAGGTCACATTGGACTTTTAATAACTTATTTCAAATAGAATATCTTCATGTCACATTAGGTGGTTTAGTGTATTGTATGTTTCTTTCTTATCTCCCAATCAAGTTTAGTTTTTGATTACAGATTTCCCACAATAACTGTAACAGAACAGAGCCCCTCAGGTGATCTTAGTCATTCTACAGACGATGACGAAAAACTCACCTGTCTGCCGATTTGCATCAATACAAGTGGTCTTACATCGCCTCAACATCATGCAGCTGAGTCACTGCAGCGTTACACTGATCAGACTCTGTCTGTAGATGTTACAGCTCAGAGTATCAGGTGATACCATGCCGCATAATTAGATCTGCAACATGTCAGTGCAGCACAGGTAGCCTCATAAAAATGCCTGTGGCAAGAGTGACAAACAGTTGTTTGGTGATACTTTCCAAAGTTTATGTCTTCAGTCTCAGATGCCTTAAACAACCGGGCTGATTGCAGATTATGCAGCCCTCAGTGAAATTGTGAATGATAGCTCTGGTATATTTCAGATGTAGTTGCTCCTAGTCTTGCTCTGTCTTGTGCACAGATGTGTGTCACAGCAGAGTGTGATCCTGTGTTGGCTGATTCACCTCCGTGATGACGTAGTGCTTGTGGAAACTGAGGATAAGCAGAAACACACAAGTTTCCTGTCACACAGGCCAAGTCCTGGTTTTGCAATTTGTTTTGTGGTGGCAAATAATTTATACTTTATTCATGAATGTTCATTTAGACCTTAACTTAATTATAATCTTAGTACCTATTGGGTTTATTTGTGCCCTGGTCTTTTTCCTTGTTGGGCTAATATTGGTGCAGTCTAAAATGACATCCGTGCTCCCACTGTGTCTCCTCTTGGAGGTCTCTGTGAGAGCACCACACTGTGGTGACTGCAAGTCTTACAACAGCTAAGTGAATTTGAGACCTGGAAATAGAAGCAGGACTTCACATAAAAGTGTTTCCCTGCCTTGTGTGTAATTTTCAAATGCCATCACACTCATCATAGCATCTTTTTGCTTCCCAGGATGTGTTTGTAGAAGTGAACCAGTCGGGGCCAATCATGGAGCCTGAGCTGAACTGCAGCTCCCACTGTGATTCCCCACTTTGCCTTCATCCACTCAGGAATCAACAGGCAGGAGGGTCTCCATCTTCTGCAGAGACTATGCAGTCTCAGTACGGTAATCCCCCTCTGTCTCTCATGCACACACGACCTCACTTGCACATAAAGACACTTTCTCATGGTGCTGATTCATGCAAATGCCATGAACATACCGACATGCACATTTGTCTGTATGTGTGATTTTATATATAGTGTTTGTGAGTGTATGCATGTGTGTATAGTGTATATATAAATGCATACACACACAAATGGCAGCTCCACACAGTGCTATGTCCGGGCTCATATACGTACACATGTTGGCAGGCATGGTTTAATAAAATCCAGCGTTGCTGAGCAACAGAATATTTCTGCCCCCCCCCCAAAAGGGTAAAAAGCCTAAATTGTTTCAGTTGGGTATGTACTGTAATTTAATATTTTGACTCTGCTTGTAACAAATTCAGACTTAAACCATTAAATTTGACATTTTAAAACTACTGAAATTGGTTTTGATTTTGGTGAGTTTTGGGAATTTCTGTCTGATATCATATGAAATGAAAACATACCACAAGTGTGGTGGTAATCCACTTGAGAGGTCAGTTCAGTGGTAGAGATCCAGAAAGGTAATGGGGAAGGACTAGTGAAGCTATGTTTAGTATCGTCTCAGTCACTGGTGCCTTTAAGAGAGGAGTGTGTGGAGATCAACAACATAAGGCGTGCACCAGAGAGTGTAATGTGACTTTCCAAACAGAAACTAAAGTAGCAGAGACACGGTGTCAGGGAACACAAACGCTCCTCTCTGTGCCACACCACTTAGAAATGCGGTGAGTTATCTCCTCCTCTCTCATTCTGTTTTCTCTCACACTCTATGATGTTAATCTATGCATGCATCAGTCCCAATGTGTAGATATTATCTTCACCCAAGGGGAAGCAAACAGAGAGCTGCACTGTGTTTGCTTGCTAAGATAATGGATTATGTGACAAAGTAACATTTTAATATACTGTTTTATTCTATTTTGATGTCCAAACAACCTCTCTTTATCATTGTCTGTTTAACTCAGCTCACATGAAAACTGTCAGCTAAAATGAAACGTCCTTTGATGAAATGTAACACCATACATTTGTTACTATTTGTGGACACAGACAGCTCACCAGGCACAACTGTTTCTAGCCCTAATAGCGTGGTGGAAAGAAAAAAAAATACAAGGAGCAGAGCCAACTTATTCCCTAAAATCCCACCTGCTTTTCTCTCTGGATGTGTTCCCAGATATGGCTACTGCTGGCAGCGTGCTGTCTAAGGAGCAGCTTCTTTGCCCCATCTGTCTGGATTTGTTCAACCAGCCAGTCTCTACTCCCTGTGGGCACAACTTCTGCAGGGACTGCATACAAGGATACTGGCAGAGTGCTGATCTGTCGCAGTGCCCCATGTGCAAGCAGAAGTTCTACAGGAGGCCTGAGCTCAAAGTCAACACATTCATTTCAGAGGTGGCCTCTCAGTTCAAGAAGTCATTGGAAAAAGATGACAACAACGAAGCCGGTGCTGTGGACCAATATTCGGGCCACAAGGGAGAAGTTTCATGTGATGTTTGCGTCGGGAAAAGAGTCAAGGCTCTTAAATCCTGCCTGGACTGTTTGGCCTCCCTCTGTGAGACTCACCTGGAGCCCCATCATGTTCTAGGCACCTTCAAAAAACACCACCTTATTGATCCTATGATGAACATGCAAGACAGATTATGTAAGAAGCATGAGAAACTCCTGGACCTGTTTTGTAACACTGATCAGACATACGTGTGCCAGATCTGCATCAACGAAGACCACAGGGCTCATCACACTGTTCCTATAACGGATGAGAGCAAAGACAGGAGAGCTCAAATTGAAAGAATAAATGAAGAGGTGGAAAAAATGATCCACAGTCGACTAAAGAAGATCAGCGAGATCAACCAAACAGTTAAGCTCAGCAGAGAAAACACAGAAAGAGAGACCGAGGAGAGTTTGCAAGTCTTCACCAAACTGCTCCACTTTATCCAAAGAGGCCAGGCTGAGGTAGTGGAGGTGATTGGTGCAAAGCAGGAGCAGGTTGAAAGCAGGGGCGGAGGACTCATCTTGGATCTGGAGCAGGAGATCGGTGAGCTGAGGCAAAGACGTGCAGAGCTGGAGCAGCTCTCGTGCACTGAAGATGACCTTTACCTCCTCCAGAGTTTTCCAGTGTTCTCCACACTGCCAGCAATCAAAGACTGGTCTGACACCTACGTAGAGAGTGCTGTATACGTGGGCACGGTGAGGCGAGCGGTCAGGAGAGTGGTGTGTCAGCTAGAGGAGACTGTAAAGGCTGAGATGAGGAGGCTGTGTGAGATCGAAATTCAGAGGGCTCAGCAGTGCGCTGTGGATGTGACTCTGGACCCCAATACAGCCCATCCCAAACTGGTGCTGTCTGAAAACAAGAAACAGGTCTACCACGGTGATGTGGCACTGAGCCTCCCCGATGACCCAGAGAGATTTTACCCTGGTGTTAGCATTTTGGGAAAGGAGGGTTTCTCCTCTGGCAGGTTCTACTATGAGGTCCAGGTGAAAGGGAAGACAGAGTGGGATATTGGAGTTGTTCTTGAATCTGTAAACAGAAAAGGAGGGTGTACACTAAATCCTGAAAGTGGCTACTGGACCCTGGGGATGAGACAGGACAGGAGCTACTGGGCGCTCAGCAGCACTCCCATCTGCGTACCGCTGGTGGAGAAGCCCCAGAGAGTCGGGGTGTATGTGGATCTGGAGTGGGGGCAGGTTTCTTTTTACAACGTGGACTCTGCCTCTCACATTTACTCATTCACAGGATACTCATTCAATGAAAGACTCTTCCCCTACTTTAACCCCCGGCGTAATCATGGTGGCATCAACTCTGCACCTCTGATCATCTCATATGTCAATGTCTAAAATCTCTTTTTTTAAAATCATTTTCAGATCAGTTGGCAAGGCATGATGTTTGTTGCTATGTTTCCCTTAATAAAGTTATGTTTACTCACATGGTCCCTGTGTATGTTTTCTGTTGCTTTTACACCAGAGTGAAAGAATAGAATACAAATACACAATTGTGAATTGTGAATTTCCTGTGCGGATTAATAAAGTATCTATCTAATCATTTAATCAATCATTGAACAGTGTAGATGTATAAAAGCTAGATCTGCAATATTAGAGGTGATATTAAGGGGTTTGTGTGTATGTGCAGATGGTGGTGGAGCGCCCGAGGCGGTCCCTCTCCCCAGTGCTAAGTGCTGTGGTGTGGACGCTGCTCTCCTGTGGCATCCTGCTGGCATTCTGCTTCCTTCTCTTCACCCTGCGCTTCAAAAACAACAGGTACTATGCAAAGTGAAACATACACAGTACATAAACCCAAAGAGACATTTACTGAAATTAATTGTTGTATTTTTATCTTCAGGATAGTGAAGATGTCCAGTCCAAATCTGAACATCCTGACTCTCTTTGGAAGTCTCCTCACTTATAGCAGTGGCTTCCTGTTTGCTGTCGATGAACGAACACACTCACAGGGTGGACCGTCTGCAGCTGTGCTACAAGTAAGCGCCCACATCACTCTCAGTGCTCCATTATATTGTCGGGTAAATCACTGTTAGATAATTACGAAGTGCTTTCTCTCCTACAGGCTCGAATGTGGACTCTTTGTGTCGGCAGTACCCTGGTGTTTGGACCAATTTTGGGGAAGACGTGGAGACTGTACAGAGTGTTCACCCAGCGAGTGCCTGACAAGAGAGTGGTAGGTGTGGTCTTCAGGCCTTGTGCCTTCATTATATTATGAATTATTATTCTTATCAGGTTTTCAGAGCTTATTCTAACCTTTTTAGAAGTTATTTTAATGTGTTTGGTGAATAGTTTTAAATCAGAATTCTGAATTGTGAAGAAGCAATGCAGACACAGGTTGAGAGGGCAAAAGGAAGCATTGGTTAAAAAAAATTAATAAAGACAGCAAATAAAGATGCTTGACAGACATTTTCAGGGCAAGGGGTATGCTGATAGAGTCTGTTTCTTATTCCTAACTTTCATAGACTCCTTAGTCTACATATATTATGTAATGCTCATGTCATATTTTTGGTCTCACTTGTGTTTGTGCCTCTGTTTCTTCAATAGTTAGCAAGATGTCTCAAAATAATGTGAAGAAATTTCAGTAGAAGTTAAGGCCATGGCTCATGGGGCAAAGTGAAAAGTTGTTGGTGTGAATTCAAAAGGTTTTCGAAGAATTTCTTGCCACTACTTTCCAAGATTTTTGAACATTCTATCACATGTATTCTTGCACTTTGTCTTCTTGAACAGATTTAGTACTATGTGCTTTTTCTAACATCTTCCACTATACTGAAGCTTGAGTGTTGCCCCGCACTTGTAAGTTGCTTTGGGTAAAAGGAAATGAATAAATGTAAATGTAATGACTGAGTACTTTGATGCAAAGCTGGATCCACTTTTTGAATTTTCATTGAATTTCAAAGAGAGACTTATGGTATTCCTTAGGTGCCGTCTGACTAGGGTAACACAAAGACATCTCTCAGAGAGTGAATGCATATGGATAGAGATGCTGTACAGATACAGTTAGCTTGTTTTTGATGTGATCTGTGACTCTGCTCTCTGTCTCAGATCATCCGAGACATCCAGCTGATGGGCATGGTGGCTTTGCTGATCCTGGTGGACACGCTGGTTCTCACCACCTGGAACCTCACAGACCCCATCAGGTGTTCACGATCTGTTACAGCTGTTGTCAAGGTACAAATTAATGGTGATTCAGCAAGTTGTAAAACAAGCTATGATTTTGTTTAGTTTGTGATTTTGTGGGAACTATAACACATACTACTTAATTGCTGGCCATTATTTTTCATGGACTGCTTATTGACATAAATTATGATTATTTGATTTGTATGAAATTGCAGGAAAATTTGATCATGTCACTACAAAATCACAAACTCCCTCATCCTCCTACTTTAATGTAATTAATTATAGATTTGTTGGTGACATTGCCAAATATAATGGGGTTTAAACTCACTAAGTGTGTATTGTTTTCTCTGATGTAGGTGGTGGAAAGAGACATTTCCTACTCTTTGTCTCAGTTGGACTCATGTTCCTCTACATACTCAGATCTATGGGCTATCATCATTGCTGTTCAGAAGGTAAGTCCTCTCCATTCAATTCAAATGCAATGATAAAATGATTACTTTGGGCAATGATAACAAGATGCTAAATTACTTCTTTAAACTTTTTAAACTATTAGTCTCAGGTAAAAGAGAGGAATCTTCACATTACCTATGTATTTATATATACTAAAGGGACTTCAGATGATCGAGTTCATCTGTGTGACATAAACAAGATCAAAAAACGATATGTAGACTTAAATCTCTGGCATTAAATGACTCTAGCCCCTGAAATGAAAATAGATGAAGTATACATTTTTGAACGAGTATAATTGTTTGAGGTCCTTCAACCAAAAGACTTTTATTTTGTAAGGACTTAACAAATGTTTTTACCTTGTCTCTGCATCTCTCTGTAGGGTTGTCTTCTCCTCTATGGCACTTACCTGGCTGGGCTGACCAGTAACGTCAGCCACCCTCCAGTCAACCAGTCTCCCACCATCATAACTGCCGTCACTTTGGTCACCCTCTCCTCTGCCGTGGTCGTCCCTGTGTCCGTCTTCTTGCAGGCCTGGCCCAACCTGGTGTACAGCACTGTAGCTGGAGCCATCTTCATCTGCACATTGGCTACTAACTGTATGCTGTTTGTGCCTCAGGTTAGAGGAAAAAAACATGCAGATATACTTAGAAGATGCATGAAATCTCCAAGGAACATGTGTCTCAGAAAAAATCTATTTATTGTAGTTTATCATTAGCCTCTGACATTTTCTTGTTTCTGGGAGAGGAATTTTATATTTTAGGCAGAACTGTCAGGCAGTCGTAGGATACTCTGTCCGGAAAGCAGCAGCAAATACAGACATATGACAAACAGACAGACAAATGACAGATATGTGTATGACTTTCTCTTTAAATTTTGTCAAAGCCAGTAAATAAATATGAGTAATTTTGGTGTCCACACCTCCCTTTTCCATATGCGTGTCAGTTTTCATGTCTATCAGTCTAGTGTGACTCACACAAAAGGTGTTTATGAGTCAAAACTACGTAGGCAGTTGCAAACAGGTTTATGACTCCTTGAGTGTCTGGCAGTGGGTTTATGTTATGATAAAGGAATGCATCTGCAGTGGAGAGGAAGGAAATGTCTGAACAATGAGTAATACACTAAAACACACCTGGTCAAAAGGTCCCATGTCAAATGGTCCCACACCTACTAGTGTGTGTATTTCTATAGCTGAGAGCTGGTGTAATAATCTGTACATGCCTTAACTCAAAATATCATTCTCACCACTATACAGCTAACCCAGTGGCGTCAATTCGAAGAGGATCAGAACAACCCAGGTCAGATGGCCAAGTATTTCAGCAGCCCCAGTAAGAGCCAGCCATCTGTGTACAGCCAGGATGAGATCTACTACCTAATGGGGGAGAACAGCTCCATGAAGAAACTCCTTAATGAGGTACTGCATCAATATTTCACAGAACTACCTGACATTTAATAAGATGGTCTTGTGGGATATTAAATACTAATATTAATTTGTGTGAACACGTGTTATAAACCAAGGTATTGGATTATCCCATAATGCAGTAATGACAGATTTTTGAATTAGTTGTCACTGATCTAGATAACACTTCTCTTTAACGTTATTTCTGGTGGTATCTGCACAAAAGCATAGCTTGTTTTAGCCTATACTACCGCTGTGGCTAATGTTGATCTGTTCACCACTTTGGCCCAGACTAAAATATCTCAGCAACTATTAGACAAATTGTCATGATTTTTTCTCATGGTCCCGAGAGGATGAATACCAATGACTCTGATGAGCCCCTGACTTTTCTTGTAGCGCCACCAGCAAGTCAAAACTTGAATTTGTACAGTGCTTTGGTTTGTAGCAGAAAACCTGCAAAAGTAGTTTTATTCCATCAGCTGTTATTTTGTTTTTCCCAATTTTAGCATGCTAACATGCTAAGTCAAGATGCTAAATATGATAAGCATTATACCTGCTTCACATCTGCATGTTAGCATTGTCATTATTATGCTGATGTCATCATTTAGCTCAAAGCACTGCTAAGCTAAGTACTCTTAGTGTTGCTCTACTTACAGTTGTCTGCTGACACTGATTTTCATACTTATTCTTTAAGCATAAAATTGCTATTCTTGTTAATTCTCTATTCTTCTTTTTCGTAATTCATTTCATGAAGAGATTTCAAAAGAGACAAACAGAAGGAAATGGTGGTGTCTGGAAATAATCCCATTTAAAAACATATTGCCTGACACATTTTATCCTCACTTTTACAATGTTTTTCTTTAAGGGTGTCTCTGTTAGCTAAAACTTGCACTTTGCCATCAAAATGTTATAGCAAGCACTGCAAATTGGCTGGGATTTTTTTTTTTTAATTCACTGGTGTCAAAAATAAATCTAAATGACACCGGCTGTTGTTGACTGTTTTCTCCCAGAGCTTGTCTGTGCAGTTTGTCTCACTTCAAACCATCCACCTCCAGGAAACTGTGCAAATTTTGTTTAGAGGGAGATTTCTCTACCAGTGTTTTTTTTTCTTTCCATCTCAAAATATTCATTCTTGTGTTTGTCACTACAATTTCCAGAAAAATGCTGTGATTGACAGTCTGCAGGAGCAGGTGAACAATGCCAAGGACAAACTCCTGCGGCTCATGTCGGCCAGCCAGCCCTGCGAGGACATGGACTCCTCCGCCACCAACCTCAACTCCTCCTCGACTCAGACCACAGAGCTTCAGTCTGACGGCCCCTCTTCTTCTTCTCTACCTCATAGAGAAACTAAATCTCAACTCTCATCTCCTCGCCTCACTCCTGCTGCTGTTTCAGCACCGTCCTCTGAGCATCACACAACTCCAAACTCCTCAAACCCCATTACTGCTTCCTCCCCTCTCCCTAATGATCTGTATGTGGGTGAAAATCAAAAGAGTGCCTCTATCCGTGGCCATACAGACAATGACACAGAGTCCAGAACAGGGGAGGATCTCGAACAGCCCGTGTCCCTACCATCTTCTGGATTACTCAGGACGGCAGAGGAGACCGTTAACTTTGTCACTTCATTACAATGCCGTAGAGGATTAAACCCATTTCAGGTTGAAACTTTCGGCAATCGCAGTGGCTCAACATCTCAGCTGGGACCAAATGTCAGACCAACTGGTTTTGTTAGCAGCGAACAGTTGCAGGAGATCCTCCAGGAGCTAAGCTTGGATGCAGTCGTTGAAAGTGCGCTGCGATCTCCAGGTCAAACAACCAGAACGCCCTCTCAGCTAAGATTTACAGAAGCCTCCATGCTGTCACCTCTCTCCCTGCGGACACCATGCTCCCCTCATCCGCCTGTTCTCTTCCGCTACCCCAGCATCTCACCCTACGTGATGAGGAAACGGCGGCCGCCCTTCAACTCATCTAGAAGAGGTTTGACCCCTCCTTGCTTCTACACAGGTTGTGGGAAGACAAGGCAAAACTGTGAAAGCCAGAACCCTGGCAAGCGCCATGATGGGGTGACTGTGGATGGTACCCTTCTCCAGGTTCGCAACAGTGACCTTGAGCGAGAAGAGGAGGAGGAGGAGGAAGAGGAGGCACCAGAAAGGCACAGAGTGATAAGAAAATGTCGGAGGTGTGTTTCTAGGTCTCACAGTTGTTCAGCATTGTGTTGTACAGAACACGATCACACACCTCGACCTGATGCAGAAGCGGCTGGTGATAACGAGCAGCACCACAGACACATTAGAAACTCCTGTGGGTACTGGGACTCAGACTCCAGCAGCTCAACAGACTACTGTTACTACCACCGCCCGTACTGTGAGTCTTGCCTGCAGCGGGGCTCGCTCCTGTCCTCTGACAGCTCCTCAGACTCCTCCGACAGCGAGTACGAAGGCTACACCGGCCTCTACCGCTCCCCACACCCAGTGGTATTCAAAGAGGACCTCAAACCCACCTTTGTGTGAACACAGGTTTACTGCACTTTACAGGTTCATCCATTTCCACCACTTGAATTCATGGCCTAAAAATATTGATATCAGCTTTGAGGATAGACAAAGTTGAATTTGCACAAAACTACTGTGCATCTATAATGGGAGATAATTTGACTGTAGCTTTCAATAGGAATGTGTTTTGCATTCTGAATGAAGAGTCGCATTGTGGGACAGAGACTATTAGATTAGATTTGTGAAATATTTTGTAACTCAAAAGCACATAATGCTGTTTACTTTTTAATATTCCTTATGGTCTTATTTGTATATTTCTGCTGTCAGATGAAAACTCTTACATTACAAAAACTACTAAGTCTGACATTTAGAGAACAAATAAAAAAGCCAGAAAGTAAAATTAAAGGTTTCACAGAGCAGTTGAAATGTGCACTATATTAGCTATTATGCAGATTCTATATTTATTTTAATATTTATTAGTAGATGGTTTGGTGTACAGACGTTTCTTTCTGTCTCCTTTTTTTTTAATAGTTTTACATTGTCATCAACATTACTTAAAATGTTGCTATGCCATTTTATTGCATTTTGTTGTTTTGAGTTTGGCTTTAATTTTCAACGCCCTGCATTGTCTATACAGTGCTCTACATTTGTTGTCACATGCTGAGCAATAGGTGAAAACAGGTCATTGATATCACTTATATACATGCAATTTTTTTCTCAGTGTTATTGTCCATATTCATTCAGAGCATGTAATGTGCAACGATCACACTTATCTGTAGTGTATGTCTCATGTCTGTGAGTGAGTGACTGTGTATGAGATAGAGAGAGTGCCCTGCTGCCCTTTGGTCTTCAAGTCATCCACAAGACTTCATGTTCATTCTGCATCTTCTCCTGTTTTATACTATATTTACGTAAGGGTCACCACAGCATGAACAGCCAAACAGAAAGTGTATAAAACACTGGCTTGATGCAGGCCTAGATCAGCCTGCAAGGGGGTAATGGGGGCAAAAAGGAGCCCTTACCAAGCCCTTTCTCACAGTCCCCCAACATTAATCAACACTTAATGACAGATTGGGGAGTTTTCATGATATCTCTGCAACACAGACAAAAACAGAACAGTATACCCTCTCCCCCTCTTGTTTTAAATTTCTCTTTCCTGACTTGCCCTTTTCTCCCTCACTCCCTCCCACTATCTCCTCTCTGTATTTTTTGCTCTTCCTCTAATGGGAAAATCTGTGTTTGCCGGGGGAGGTGTTGCTATGAAGGGAAAACAGCGTCTTCCATTACTTCTGCTCAGCTGCCTGTTTTTGAGACGCTGCTGCTCTCTATTCTGCATATGAACCATTGAAGGGCAGCCTGGGAGAAATTCCCTTTCATATAAAGCATAACGGAGTATAAATAAACCGCACAAAAGACTGACTACCAGCATCATTCTGCATCAGAGGGAAAGACTTCCCTGCAAAGCCTAGATAAGTGACCTGCATTCTGTTTCAGATGAGGAAAACAGGCATATTGAAGAACTGTGGAATAAAAATAGTTGTCATTCAGTCACACACACATTTCTTTCCCCAGATAACACTATAGTCCATGGCTATCTACTATATCATTCAACATTTATTACAAAATGAGAAATAGATGAGGATTAGTTCTCACAGATGTAACCTCAAATCGTTTGTGGTAATCAGAGAAGCATAAAATACATCTAATGAGTTGCCCGTTACAGTGGGTTAAGTTGTAACTAATGGTTTTATTAATGCTTTAGCTAATGCTAATGTTTTGTTGTTCAGTGAAAAGCCATTAATAAGAACATTTTTTGTGGATTGCCAGATTGTGAAAATTCTCTGTGGCTGATTTGACTATTTTGCAATAAAGAGCTGTAGAGGGCTGGGACCAAAGTCCATATTAACAACTTCTGAAGCATTTATTAATGGCAAAATAACAACATTAATAACAGAATTATCACCAAACAGAAATGAAAAACAAAAGCCAAAGCAACTTGGCAACACAAAAGTTTCTCTTGCTGACTGATATTAAACTGATCTATGAATTGAGTAAAGGTTCAAAGGTCTAACTTTACTGCCTTTATGCAATACAAGAATCCACAGTGAAATGCAGTTGTAGGCTCTTCAGTGCAACAAACACAAAATGTACAGATATTAAATTGGAATAGAATCTACACAATATATATATAATATATGAAATGAATAGATAGATAGATATAGGTCATCATACAACTGAGGTAGTAGTGTAACTGACGGTTGTGCAAAGGGAGAAATAATATGGTGATATGCAAAAGAACTGAAAGACATCAAAAATAAAAATAAGGATTAAAAAAAACATTAGTAGAGAGTCGTGGCTACCGAAAACAAACGAAAAATGGTGAAAATAATGATATTAAGTTAAAATGTTAAGGACTGAATTGATATGGTATGTTACCTGGATAAATAGTTATAATGTCAGGACAGCCGTGTACTACATGTTCGCACCTACATTATTATGAATTTAAAAGTGTCGAGGAGATGGGTGGGCTTTTGTAACTAACATAGCAACAGTGCTGCATGACCACCGGTGCACTGTGACAGCTGGGTCCATTTGAACTGACAGTCCGGTTTCCGAGCTCCATTGGCCAACAGAGTCATCAATCCTGGGAGCGGATCCGCCCATTGTCCCTGTTGCGGCGTGGAGAAAAGCCTTTGAAGTCATGAGGGCGGTGCCACGCAAATTATGCCATGTGGTTCTCAAGAACTGCGTTTCTATTGGACCAGGGGAACACTGTTAACGCCCATTTCTGAAGGATACCCTCTCTGATTGGCTAAATCGTCCACCCCAGATTCACCGTTTGCGCGTTCACAGTTTTTCTATTCTCCGTCGCGGGTTACGTCAGAAGCGTGAACCTCCTCACCACGAGAGCGGAGCAATCCCTGTAACCCTTTACGTAAATGGCGTAGCTAAGGTGCGCAGCGACAAAGACAGCGAGCCCGAAACCTATGGGGAAGGAATAAAAAAAGAATTTCAGTACCGTCGCACTCTGTACCTAAAGACCATCATTTTCTGAAGAGCTCGCTGCCCCTGGGGCCTCGGTAGACACACCGAAATTTGACGGCGGCGAGGGCGGATTTTGAGCTAGCGTACAGCCGTTGAAGTCGTAGAAGAAGACTGAGACAACTGGCAGATTTTCCGTTGGACGGTCTGTAGGCTAGGGTATAGCGAGGGAGCCGCCATGGCAGTCGGATCATTGAGCCTCCACATCGGGATATGAAGAGGAACTGCATGTGTCCCGAATCGTCAAGAAAACGCCGCATTTTCCCGTGATCCGCACCGGATCAGCACTCTTTAACATCTGAACTCGCCCTTCTTCATCTTTGCGAAACTGATTCCGCTTCTCCAGAAAGAAATCGCAGTTGGTTTTAATCGGGGGGCCACAGGGAGAGGCCAGATTCATGACTATTTTAGTCCGAGACGTGTCTTCAAAGGCCCGCTGAAAGAAAACCTGGAGCTCTAAGGAAGAAAATGATGCTCTGATTGACCGCTGGGGAAAAGAAAGGGTAGTTTAATAGGTGATACGAACTAGTGTGAAGGATCGTGGGATAAAGGGGATCTCTTTTCTGCCTACCCTCCCTCTGTGTGAATTACAGTGATATTCATTTACTGGCACCCTCTTTGGATGAGAAGGGTCAGAGAATCGATCAGCCCTGCCGTTTAAGCAAGTCACCGTCTCCCGAGTCGAGAGAATCAAAGGGATTGGATCATGTCGGGTCGGCCCAGGACCACATCCTTCGCGGAGAGCTGCAAACCAGTGCCGCAGCCCTCTGCTTTCGGCAGCATGAAAGTCAGCAGTAAGTACACCACTGTAATTCTAGAGTAGCCTACCTTTCCCTGCATGCACAAGGCCCAGTATGGGCTGCATACCCCCTGCTAAATGTCTCCTCACTAACCAGGCTGAAAATGTGTCAAGCGAGTATGATGTTAGCTTCGGATAGCTTAGCCCTGTCATATATCTGTGTCACTGGCTGAGATTGGCCGGTGTTGAGTGGCACGCACACACAAGCACGCACACACCGCTCTGCCTCGGTGTGAGAGCACACCGCTGCGCCGTGATGCGCCGCCCTGGGGCCGGTCAGCCTGGCCGTGGGGTTTTAGCAGGCCGCGCCGGGCAGTGCCGGGCCAGAGGAAGGTAGTGTTGGCACGGGCCCAGGTCATAAACCAAGCCCTCTCCCTTTACTGCAGATCCGGTTTGATTGTCGTGCATTTCAATGTAGATCAGATCTCATAGCGGCATTACTGAACAGCACCAGCCATATGCGTAATAGGGTTAAAGCGATAGGGCCGGCCTATTACGCAACTGTCAAAGCGGAAGGTGCGCCCATAGTTGACTCGGGCGAAACTGACGTGATCCTGGAGAGGGCTGGTTTCACGGATCCTATGCTCTGTGGGCCGTGTCGAAATCAGACGTCGCGACGGCTGGAGGGAGTGTGACACACGGTGTATCCTGTTCATGAGGTGGCACCGTGGCGGAGGCTGGTTATAGACTGGCTGCAGAGATGTAGCCATGCGACTGCCCAGGCCCTACCTGATGAGGTGGGGAGGCTGGCAGTGCTGGTCCACTGAGAAATCGTTTAATTTCTGTTTTATGTGATCTCTGCTAGGCAGATTGCACTCATTTCTTCTGGCATCTTACTGTATTTTATCCCAGTGTAGTAGTAGAGCTCCATCTTTATTTATATGAGACTATACATCATTTGGGAATTTAACTTAAAATGACACATCTTAATGCTTTCCCTGTCTACAAGTTTGCATTACAGTTGCATGACACAAAAATTACTTTATTAGACTGTTCTAGCTTAGTGAAATGAATTTTTAATCATAATATTCACATTATTAATGACTGATGACTGTCCTGGCTGGAAACATCTACCTACCTAGCTACACCCTTTTCTAATCTTGCATGTAGACATACATTGGGCGTGTGTGTGTGTGTGTGTGTGTGTGTGTGTGTGTGTGTGTGTGTGTGAGGAAAAAGTGAGGCTGTTAAGGAATGTCGGTGGTGCTCTGGGGATGAGATGTGATCACGATGTGTGTTAGTGGGGTGAGGCCTGAGGCTGAGGCTCTCCTCTGGGCCTTGGCACTGGAAACCACTTAGTGGACTAGGGCACACACACACACACCCACACAAGCAAAAAGAAGCACTCCCAACCCCAACCTAATACACCTCTTGCCCCAGATATGGGTGTTGAAGCTTTGGTGTATTCCTGTCAGTGTGGATCATTCATGGTTATGTTGCTGTTCAAAGGAAAACGCTAACCACCATAAGAAATATTGTGCTGGTCAGTGTGTTGGCTAAAATGTAAGAACTCTAGGACTGAGAGTCTTTGGCCTAATTGTTGTGCTGAATGAGCAGAAAATGTGAGGCTGACCTTGTCGTCTTAAAATTGCATGAGTTGTACTCCGTATTTTGCTGTGGTTTCGCAACCTGAAAATACTTTTCTCCAAGAGACTCATCTGGTAAGTCAGTACATCGTTATCAGTCATTAAAAGGCTGAAGATGGAATTGCCCAATTACCTGGGTGTTAAATGATCTAATTTCAAGAAGCAGGTGGTGTCCAGCCCCTTAGAGAAAAGTAGAGTATTTGATTGCTCAGTTGTCCCCTGTGGTTAAAATTTTACTACATGAAATGTTTTACATAGTGATCTCTTCAGCCATTTTTTACATAAGAAGCATAGGGAGATTCTGACAGCAGGCAAGAAGGTTGGTTTAATTCAAGAAAATGTGAGTGTTTGAAGGAAAAGTCTGCTCGTTTTCACTTACGGCTTTGTTTGTCTACTTTCTGCCGTTATGAAGATCGATTGTGTTCAAAAAGTTGATAGTTTCGGGTACTGATGCCGGTGGGTTCCCATACTTCTTAACAGTTTTAGACATTAGGTCCAATAAAAATTTAACTGAACTATTTTTTGTGCCATTCACGTCTGTGGAGCTGCCAAGAAATCAACTGGTTCAGCCAGAGGAGGAGTCTAATTGGATAATTTATGGGCCAAAATACAAGGAAACCAGAACAACTTTGCCTGCTGAGCAACTTTCGTTGGTTTGAATGATGTGGCACAGTCAAATCACTCAGTTCACTTAATACATACAGAGTTATGTGGCTGTGTAACATATTTTAACACAATCCACTGTAATCATGGTAAGGACTGGGACAAAAAGACACTTGTTGTACTAATCAGACCTCTCCTGCTGTAATGGCTGGCACAGACCCTCTACGTTTGTAGATAGACAGATGTACATAATAGAAGCAGTTTCACTTGCTGGCTGAAATAAAACCTTATCACTAAGTACAAATTTAAAATTGTTGTGAGACTGCTGATTATTTTCGTTGATTGATTGAATAGTGAAAATGCCCATTTTGAACTCAGAGATGGAGGTGATGTCCTCCATTGGCTTGTTTTGACTGATCAACAGTCACACACCCAAAGTTATGAGGAAAACAACACATTTTCACATTTGAGGAGCTGGAACCAGCAAAGTTTTTAAACCATTAATTGATCATCAAAATAAATTTTCTGTTGAATTGAATGATGCACTAATTGTTTTATCTCTACTCACTTCCAGATTACTTACTTACTTTTGCTGAAAATAATGGTTTCCCAGTCAACAAGTGCCAACAGAAACTTATTTCAAGTAATAAGACATACTCATGAAAAATGGCTGCTGATTGTGCTTTGGACTGAATTTATATAACAACACGTTAGTTTCTACTTGCACTTGTTTTTTTTCTTTCTCCTCCATGTCACCGTGTGTGTGAGTGACTTGACTGATGATCTCAAGCAGCTGAAGCCAGCCTCCTTCACAGGCGACAGAAACATACATATACATATACATATACATACATACATTCACACCCTCATGAGCACTGAGGTTTTGTTTTTTAGGATGAGGCAGCTGGCCAAAAACAATAAGTGACTTGTTTAGCATTTCAAAGCCACAGCTCTCTCTCCGTCATTCCCTCTCTTCTCCCCTTTCATTTCTGCCCCTTTCTCACATTTAGCAAATGATGATGGGAACAAAATGAACTAATTACATCCTTTGATTCCAAATGAAACAGCAGGACTTGCAGACAAGAAAAAATCTGAATCACTCAGGATTTAACAGTGAGCTGAATATTGAGGGGAACATACACGAGATGATGATCAATCTCTGCTTGGTCCACTGGGTGTTGTCGATGTGGTGGCAGCAGGACTGGGCAGCCACAGTTCTGCAGGCTGCGCACACGACGCTGATATCTAAAAAATCTATGCACCCACATTGCGTCTTGTTAAAAAACACACCGATACCTTGATGTCTCGATGTGAGTGCTGCTTAGCCAAGTTCGCTCTGTGTCAGCAGCGACATTCCTGTGACAGTATGTTCCAGCAATGTAGTGAATTATCTCATCAGCCTTGCAGCAGTGGTGGAACACTTTGCGCGAGTGTGTGTGTGTGTACCTGGACACATTAACACAATGCATGCATGTTTTTGCTGGTGGTACAGTCTGTTTTGTTGTGGAGGAATTTAACAAGTCTCTTCATAAATTCCTCCCAAATGTCACTCTGACCAGCAGTCCACAGCCACCGTGTACCAAAAGCCGTTAACATTCGGCACATTTTATATTTTGAGACCCATTATTACGTCCAGCATAGTAACACTGTCATAACCTAAGTAAGAAAGTTTGAAGTGATTAAAGGGTTTGTAGCTTCATACTAATTAGCCTCAGTGTTTGCATCCACAGTGTATGTGATATTAAAATTTAACTGCACCTGCCACAAAGTCAGTAAATTCAGTATATGCCTGTAAGATGCATGTGATTGTGTGCATTTGTCTGCCAAATTTCAGGGAGGAATGAACATATGGACAGTTTGGCATGTGCACATTCTGTGATATTTGCGCGTACTAATACAACATGAATGGTGTGAAAAATATCCCTCATCTTGCAGTATATACATGAATAATGTTACCACAACCTGGTAGTGTCTCATATGTTAACACTGCAAATATTTACCCCGACGTGGCTCATCATGTTAGGGAATTCACGTTTAAAATCACTTGACTTAAGCAAAGCATTTTCTTTGTTTATGTCAGACAAATACATATACATACAATTCCAGAGGGGGAAAATGTACCCAGAGGATTTATCTTCATCTTGGTACAAATGAAATGAAGTGGTATGTTGTTTCACAGTTTTCTAACTTTAGGGTGACAAATGGCAGACTATTTGACTGTTTTTGTCAAGTAAGATAGTTTATCCTGTTTGCTATCTGCTACAAGGCATTACTGTATGTTAACATCCGTTTTTGGGACACCCAGTCAAACTTAGAGACACTGTTGTATTATTTGGGTGAACGTTTTGAACACTGGGTATATGCACGTCGGGAGTGTTCTTTTTAGTCTAATGCTCAGTTTGTGAGTGAGTAATAAAAGATTTACAGGCTCAAATAAGGGTTAGTAAGATTTTGAGCTTGTGAAATGATGTTCAGAAATAGTCTGAAAGCCTGTGATTGTATGTGACCCTTTGTAAACCTGCGAAAGAACTGCTGCATATAACTTTTAAGTTTGTGAATGTGCCGAGAAGAGTTGCAGATGTAGGATAAAAAAATAATTAATGTCTGAAGAAAAATTTCCCTGCATTCCAGACACAAAGAGAAAAAGAAATGGTTTTGTGAACATCTGAGTGCAGATATTCAAAGCAGAAAACCGTTCCCACGCTGTGTACTACACTGAAGTTATGCACATTTCTGAAAAGGGACAGGGTCAGAATGAGAATTTCATAATGGTATTCAAAAAGCTCAACATTTCATCTACCCTCATATGAGCTCATAATAACATTAAGAAAAGCTCAGCACTATATCTTTTATTTGTGGTGTGTGTCTGTGACGTCGTCCTGATTAACATGGCACCATTACTAGTTTATTTTGGTTAGCGTCATAAATTTAACTCAGGAAGATGCACTCACTTCTGAGAACTAACAGAATTGTGTCCACATGTTGGCAGCAAATGCTTGGTCTTGTTTAGGGCTTCAATTGATGATTATTTTCATTACTGATTTTCTCGATTAATTGTTTGGTCCATTAAAATGTCAGAAAACGCTTATCACATCATCCCAGATTCCTATTTGACATCATCAAATGTCCAAACAACAGTCTAAAGCCCAAAGATATTCATTTAGAAATGATATAAAATGGAGAAAACTAGAAAATCCACTTAAATTAATCCAATCAAAAGCCAATTATTATTTTTTTGATTGACTAATCAATGAATTGACTGTTTGCATGATTTTTGTTTATTCATACTTGGATCATGATGCTTGATATATCCATTTTGCCCATCTTGTTGTGTAATAGGATTTGTAGAAAAACATTTGGTATCAAAGACAAAACTGGTAACTTCAAAGTATACCCAGCCCTGCACGTGTCCTGTAACCGCTCAACAGTAGTGTTGTTTTGGCCTCATTGTGTGTTGTCCTGAACTAGCCTGGTGACCTGAATTAACTATCGATGCCTGCTGGCTAAAAGTTCCAGTTCCTGTCTCTACTGTCACACTTTGTTTTTGAGTAATACTGCATATGTATGCAAAATCATGATTTGTCATTCTTGTTATATTGTAGTGGCAGGCTGATTGACGAAGTAACCATGGTAACACACTGCAAGCATGGATTTCTGATTGGTTCACTTTGGGGTTCATTCATTTCAATGGAAGTTCAATTTAAATATTAAGTGAACATAATCATTCACTAGTCATTAGTTGTTATTTTATGAGCAACTGGACCTGGTTATGGACCCACAACCAAGTCCAGTTACCATCAAGTCAACTTTCTCGGATTGACAAATTATGAAAATGATTTTTCGGCTTTACCAGATTAGTGTGTGAAAGGTCATGCTTCACACAAACTTCGAGTCAGTCATTTACGGTGCAAGAAAATGCCTTTTCTGATTGCTTGGTCATTCCCTACGCACCATTGTGAGATCTCACTGTGAGCTTTGTGTGTGAGTGCACGCAGACTTTTCTCACGGTTTGAGGAAGTGTGGAGGCGTCATAGAAAAGGCCCTGCTGGAATATGTAGGCAGAGCCATATTCCTCTCTCTCTCTCACACAAACACACACACACACACACACTCTCTCTCTCTCTCTCTCTCCTCTCTCTCTCTCTCTTAGAAAGTCTATTTCTGTCGTTACAGAAGCCGTCCTCAGTTTCTCTTTCTAGACTTGGTCCTGGAGAGTGAAGTTCTGTTGGTCTCCCCAACCCCTCACTTTTTTTCTCCCTCCCTTTCCTCATTCTTTGATCGTAATCACATTTTCAGTAATTGGACCACTCACTGGTTATACAGAACACAAATGAGCAGGAACACACACTGTGCGCATCAACACAGGCACAATTTGCATCAAAATCAATAACACTGCTTGAAAATAAGCACAGCCAGCCAGTATGAAAATGGACCAGAGCAGTAAACCTCAGGGTTACTGTCTCAGACAAAACATTGACTTTCAAGTGTTGAAATAACTCAAGCCATGCAGGGTTAATTTACCTAACCAGTTTGTTGATTTAAAGCTCACTGGAAGTCTAGTCACAGGCTGATAGTTTGTCAGAGGTCAGTACAAGATGGTCACTTCCATGCCTTATGGAAAGGCCAATGTCCTATACGTGGAGGTGGTCTTGTACCACAGCATGCTTCATAACGTTTCTATTAAATAACGCCATGACACGGGTATTAAGCGGCACTAATCCACTCATTAGTATGATTCTGTTCCCACTGTGAGCTGCGAGCACAAATGTGTTTGCGTCTGTCTCAGCAGCTCACCTAAAATTAGACAAATTTAACAAAGATGTTTTGATTATTTTATGAGCTTGGTCTTTTGGCTCGTGTACAGCCTCTTCTGCTGCAGTTTGTGTGAAAGAGACCTACGTTAATATGACATGAGCCTCCTATTGATTCAGACGGGATGAAGGTGTTGCGTGTGAGGATTAGTTGCATAGTTTGTGTGGAAGTTTGGGGATTTAGTTCAGAGTCTAGAGGCAGCGTGTGATGTAGTTATATGATGCACAGTCTTGCCTGGTTGTCTTTTAACTGCCAGCTGATGTGAACTTTAGCCTTTGACACCACTAAGGAGGAGGGAGGGGGGTGGAGGGGGCAGAGCACTGTGAGGCAGAGGGAGAGAACCCACTTAACCAGGAAAAAGCCTCCACGTCGTGATCTCAAGGGAGCAGAGCCAGCTCCTGACTGAGTGGACAGGAAGGTATTAAGAGGAGAAGGGGTGTTGGGGGGTGGGGCATGTGAAAACAGATTCCTATCTATAGTGCATTAGCATCCCAAACATACAGAGTCTTATTAGCTTATGATGACTTTTTACTGATAATAATTCTGCGTATTGCATTGGTCAGTCTATACATTATGCTTGGTGAGTTTATCCAGTGGGGATAGACCAAGACTGCTGGACCTCCTGAATGCTATTCCCTATTGATTTGTATGTTTCCTGATATAAAAAATGATGATCTATAATGTCAAACAGGCAATGTAATGAGTTCAAGTCTTTGTGAAAATTAAAGTTGCATAAGTTTCATGGTCTACAAACATATTTCATTGTGGTTTTTAAACATTTAGGGACATTTTTTTGCTCCTGTTTCAGCTCAGCCATGATACCCATTCAGAGTAGATCAGTACAGTCACAATTGTTCATCCTAAGGAAGTATTGCAGGAACCAATGGGGGCTAAACTGGCTGTAGCTAAGGAAGGAGGCCATATTGTTCTGACATTCAAACCTGAAATCTGTCTAACACAAATTGACTTCTCTAATGAGGAGATTATTCCTTCACATGCTCCAGTTTGACTCTGTGAGATAGTGACTAGTGAGACCAATGTTGTAAATGTGCTAAATAGCTACTTTGCTAAGAGCATTTTTCTGTCTCTCCATCTTTAGGGGATAAGGATGGCAGCAAGGTAACAACAGTTGTGGCCACCGCTGGCCAAGGCCCCGACCGGCCACAGGAGGTGAGCTACACGGACACTAAGGTTATCGGCAACGGCTCGTTCGGCGTTGTCTACCAGGCTAAACTCTGTGACTCCGGAGAGCTGGTGGCCATCAAGAAGGTCCTGCAAGACAAGAGGTTTAAGGTAAAACATGCACACAAACAAAGTACAGTATATTTAAGCTTACTCAACCTTCTCACTCGTCAATAACAGAAAAGAAACAAAAAGGGCAGAGAGCAGCAGCTCTGTGCGCACACGATGACGACGCACACAAACATGCACTCATAGTTATCGTTCAGTTTTCTTAAAAACAATATAACCAAAATAGGGATTTGTTGAATTAATGAATGTGACTGAGTAACTGTGAAAGAACATGAATGGAGTGATTTTTCACAAGAACAGTAAGATCAGACAAGCTGCAAAACAAGAAAAACCAAAAGAAAAACTTCTTAACCTCTCCCTGCGTGCATGTGCGTGTTTTCTTGCAGGAAGTGTGTATCTGTGTGTGTGGTAGTGGTGGTAGTGGTGGTGGTGCTGGTGGGGGTCTTTTCTGCCACAAACAAACTTGAACCTGTAAACTCTGTCATCTGTCAGGTTTAGTTCAGCTACCACAGAGGAAATGTCATATTTCCTTCCAAGCAAAGCTCTGCTGGAATCCAGTTCCTGTGCTTTGAATAGATTTGACTGATGGCTTGTTGTTTCTCGGCTGCTGCGGCATTGTCTCTCTGCTCCTGCAGTCGAGGGGGCCCTCAGTGTCCCCGCTGCTTGTTCACAGCTCACAGATAAAAGAGCTGAGACTGCCAAGCCTGCAGGACAGCTGTTTAGATTCTCATTAAGTTTTATAGGCCTAGGAGTTAGGGGGCAGCACCGACATGATCAGGCCTCAGTGAAACTAGAAACATGTTTAATATCTTATTGAATCATGATCACTGTCAAAATTATACCTGTTATTTTTGACAGGTTATATTAAGCAGAGTGGCCTTATATAAATAAGGAGGACAAATTATTAGTAATACCTCTCAGTATAATACAATATAATTCAGCTGATCCACAAACATCTTGTTGAATTAACACCTCTCTTAAATAGCTAGGCTTTATTGCAAGGTTGTTGTATTATACTGCATTAGTTTTAAATGCATGCACCTAATACACTAATAACAGTGATAACAAGGATTTTTGTGAATGTTATGCCCAGGATTACACTGATCTCTCGTATACACTCTACACATTAGTTCTCAATTAATATCACATGTGTCCTGGCTTTTACAGTACCAGGCACACACAAGTGCACAGTTAGGCTGATGCAATACAATGTGTATTCCATATGTGCAGTGCAAAACACACACAACCTGCATGATTCTGATCCACACAGGATTTCAGCTTATTTAAACTTCTCGCAATTATAAAAATACAGTGAACGGAAATTGGTAAGTGGGCCCTTAAAGCAAAAGTTTGACGGTTTGTGAAGTAGGCTTTATGCTGAATATGAAGCTACAACCAGCAGCTGGTTAGCTTAGCTTAGCACAAAGAGTGCAAACATTGGAAAACAGCTAGCCTGGCTCTGTCCAAACATAACAAAGTCCACCTAGCAGGACCACTGGCCCATGTTATGTCACTTGTCCCTTTGAAAATACCCAGTAAATAAATAAAGAAAGTAATTCAGGTATATGGTGTGTCTGTGTCTAATAATGGCTTAGCTTTATTCCCTCCGCTACGAGGGAGTCTTGTCTCTTGCTCATTATTTTACGGCTTCTCAGGAGAGTCAGGGTGTGTTAGCAAGAGATGATGAGAAGAGTGATGGCGGAACAAGCTTCACCTCCTGTGAGAATCACTGAATTTTAGTCACACGTGTTTGCTTGAGTTGTTTTTTTTCTTCTCGTCTTGGGACTGCTGTGCTGAGCCGACCGGTTCTGCTAAATACTTGAGCAGCCCACTGCCCTGGGCTTAACCTTTAGGAGGTTTAACACGTTTTTTTAGCAGGTGCTATTCATTGCTACCAAAAGTCAGAGAAGATAAATGATGTCACTTCAACATTGTGTGTGTGTGTGTGTGTGTGTGTCTGTGTCTGTGTCTGTGTCTGTGTCTGTGTGTGTGTGTGTGTGTGTGTGTGTGTCTATGTGTGTTCGTGTGTTCGTGTGTTGAGGGGCGGGGAGTTGACCATCTGTCACAAAATACACAATGACTCTTAGAGACAGAATCACACACACTCTTGTGACTGCTGGCCTTGGGTAAGTCATATCCTTCTCTTCCTGTTAGCCCTCGGTTAGCCTGTGGTTACCACATACTAGCAAGTTGCATTTTTAAACAGCTCAGTGGTCACCCGAAGATCATATGCTGCTTTCTTCTTTAGGTGCTCACTTTGTTCTTCAAAACAGACCCTCTCTACTTTAGCAGTCTTTGTCTCTGTGTGTCTCCTTTTTCTGTTTCACCGCTCCTACATGCTCAGCCTGTCCTTCCTCTTGAACAGCTTGTTACAAAAAATTAGGCAAACGAGAGCTAAGACTCCTCACATGACTGCCAAGCACGCGCCATCAAGTGTGTGTACCCCGTTATACACAAACGCATAACCAAACACCTGCGTTCTACTTTCTTCTCATTCCTCCTTCAAAAGCCTTTTCTCCACACTCCCACTGCTCGTCTGTATCTGAGCCTGTATGAGCAGAACCATGGTCATCCAACATCATGTGTGAATGCTTTATTTTCTCTTACCAACACACACACACACACACACACAGTTACAGGTTAAACATGGTAATCATGTGAATAAGCTCTGTATTAGAGCAGAGCTGACGAATGTGTGAGACAATCTTGGTGGGCCTATAGATTCCTCCTGGTGCATTATGGGATCGGTCCTTCCCCTCTCCCATCTGGGGGATCACATATCAGCCTATTGGAAAATGGATGCTCGCATTACTCACACACACAAACACACACGCACACTGTGAGAGCATGTCTGGTGGTAGTTGCTCTTATGCAACAATTTCTTTATTTTTCTTATTGTCAATATATCTCATGAGAGGAACAAAACCACCAATTAACTTATCTAACAGGTATTGTCTGTGTGGTTAAAGCCTCACACAGCTTAATTCCTGTGTTAAAGACCTCCATTGTTGTCCAGAGACTATTAAAAACACATCAATGAGCACACTGTTGCACTGGGTGACATGTTTATTCATGACAATGGATAGATGGACACTGTAGTTTATTTTGCTGTTAACACTCACTGGAGATGCAAATGTGTGGTAGTGCGTAGCTGAAAATAGTTCACAATGAATCCAGTATTCCCGCTGTTTTAAGAAAACACTTAATCCACATATTTGTGCCCTGTTTTTAACAATTTACATCTTCATTTGGAACAGACGGGCTTGAGACCGACCACAGTGAAGGTAGGGAAGGCAAAGCACTAAAAGACAGACTGAAGTAAATCTGCAAGAATCTTAATTTGTTGAGTTAAACCTTGGTGAATTTGATGCATGAATTTGTAAATGACCATTAGTAAACGGCAGTGCCTAGACTGATTTATGAGCTAGCTTATATCATCACCATTAGTTTTATTTAACCATCTCTGTTGTTGGAGCATTAACTGCTCAATTGAAAAGAGACATGGTTTACAGACGGGAGTGGATGGTACACATCCATCTATCGAATAACGTGTCTGAACTCATTGTCCTGTTAGCAACTAAGCTAACAAACATGCTAATTAACAGTTTTAAAGCTGGAAATCTCTGAGTGCCCTCTCCCCCAGTAACTCTTAATTGAATTAAATGATGTGGAAGATCAAAATTTCAAAGGCGTGTGCGACCCATTCAGAGAAAATAGACAGACACTTAGAGAGTCTTTCTAATTGACTACTGCCAGCTAGGCTAGTGTGTTAGCCATTAGCCATTCGCCAACTATGGCTTACGCATTGTTTGTCTTGTGTTTTTGTGGGATTCATTGACAATATGAAAAGTATAATAACTACAGTCTTATCCTTTTAGTTTGATCCACTACCTACATTTAATATCATCTATAAGCTGTTATCGAAGTAGAACAGTAAAACATTTTGTTGTGTGTGTGTGTGGGTGGAGTGCGATTGCTCTGTGCTGTTAAATGTTTTGGGAAACTGGATGTGGGTTTGTCTGGCAGTGTACATCAGCAGAATGAAGTGCTCAGGTGTAGCACTTCCAGCAGTCTACAACTGAGGCATTCTGTCTCTCTTTCTCTTTTTCTCTCCATCTGTCTCTTTCCGTCTCTCTCTCTCTCTCTGTCTCTGCTGGCTTGTCTGCTGACACACTGGAGGATGATGACAGGTCAGCAGGAATGACTGCAGTATAACTGGAGCTGGGCAGGGCTTTACTGAACAGCCTGTCTGCTCCTCCTCCATATGGTACCACCTTGTTCACACAGACGTACACATGCACACACACACACACACACACACACACACACACACAGCAAAACATAACTTCAGACACTCCCACTAAGCTACTGCAAGAAGGCGAGGGCGTTGCCTGCAGTGCATAGTGGTTCGATGGCTGATCTGTGACCCACGTGCTATGATGTCACTTTATGATGTAGGGGGTTGTGTGTGTGTGTGTGTGTGTGAGTGAGATGTGTATAGTGTGAAACAGCAGCGTGGGGCGGCTGTGGAAACCCTATGTGTTTGCCTGTAAGTGAATTAGCCTGCAGGGGTGGGTGGCGAGGTTGTTCATAGCAGGCTATTGACCGACAAGATGATGAGGTCTTTCTTTAGTGGACAGACAGCTCGCTCTGCCCTGTTAAAAAATGAATGAGAAGGGATTAAATCCTCATAAAGTGGCAGAAAAGTGTGGAAGGACAGCAGCATATCTCCCTGCGCCAGCCAACATGGTTCTGACCCATATAACGGGGACATCTCATTAGTCACCGAATCAGTCAGTCAGCTGGCATCACAGACAGTTTCTCACTATTTTGTTAACCACATTCAGTCAGGTGGTTGGCTCGTCAGTCAGTCACATAGCTACTGTATACAATCTGAAAATTGACAACACTGGCTTTGCAAATGCAAATATTTGCTGTCTTCTTAGTCTTTCATGATAGTAAACTGACCAGCAGTCCAAAACCTAAAGATGTATAGTTCTCTGTCACATAAGATCAAGAGCAGTATCCACAATTTTTAGGCTAAAACGAATATTTGGCATGTTTTCTTGAAAAAGTACTTTAATACTGAATCAGTTCATTAAAATTGTTTACAATTAATTTCTAGTACGTCATTAACAAATCTTTTCAGATGTAAATTAATTAATCTGTTAGATGATGATCATATAATCGACAATAAAAATAATTATTAGTTGGAGCCCCACATAATAGATCATGATTGATTCTTAAACCATTTTCCTCTGACCCCAAAACATAAAAACTGTGTTCCAGATGAACATTCAGCATCAAATTATAATTCATATTTTTCACTTTCAGGTCCCTCAGAGTTAATTTTTTTCACCTTCCACAAATTATCATCTAAACTTTATGGTCAGTGGGTTAGTTGGTCATCCAGCCGGCTTCTCATTTGCTTGTCATTCAGTCATGTGCTCTCAGTCAGTTAAGGCTCATGAACTAGTCTCCTTTTACATCAAGGTATCTGTGAACACAGTTAAAGTGGTACAGGGCTGACCTGTGTGCTATTCTTTTACACCAAAAGAGTAGCCTTTGTTTACATGCAGGTCAAATGGTGCAACAGGTCATTGCATACTCTGTGGTCAGCAAGTTATTTACACTTCCTACAAGGGTCTCACCAACCTTTGCTTGTTTGCCAGTTAACTCCAGTATTCAGCCTGCCAACCATGGCATTAGTCGGTGAGCTAGTGTACTTTGTCAGTTGAAATATACACCTGAATTTTCTCAGTATGAGTTGGCTATAAGCTGATTAGGTATATTCCTTATTTAATTCTGCATAAAAGAATCAAGTTCCCCTGACACCATTCTTTTTACAGAAACCACTGAGCACATATACTACAGACAAAAATGTTAGCTTTCATATTATGCTGATACTTATTTCCATTTATTATTATTATTATTTAATTTTAGAGAAAAACAAGCAGCTATTTTATGTAAAGCTCACATCCCGCCTAATAACTGAGTAGCTGTAATAAATCTCATATTCAGAATATTAATATGCATGTCACTGCACTCAGTATGGATGCCCTATGCTGTTATTGTGACCATGCCAAGTACAAGGCCCTTATTCTACCATTCATATTGCACAATAGCAAAAGTCAAATTGTGATGTAATAACTGCACTACTCTGCCACCAACTGATTTTTACTTTTTGTCTTTGTATTTTGCTTCCTTTCCTGTTTTCTGGATTCTGACCATCCCCCATTCAATCTCTACACTGGGGTCCACACTCTACCAAATGTTACACAAGCAGTTAAGATCAAGTCAACACAAAGCTCTATGATAAAGAGGAGGAGGGAGAGAGGGGGAGAAAATGTGAACTATAATGGAGCTGTTAAAGCTTTATCTAATGCTTGAATTCCTGCCCACCCTTGAGAATGTCCATATGCACAACCATTTTCTGCATGGACACGCTGTATATGAATATAGATGGAGTGCTCTATCAGGGTTCAGTGCTTACATTTTGTTTTAGTGGCCCTGTGAAGGCCTGTGGCTCATCAGACTACAGGACCAAGACACTTTTTTCACTTAAACTCTTTTTGGTTCCAAAGTTATCGTTGCCTTTGATGGGAAAAGGCAACATGCCACACAGCACAGAATTGTGTCGTCATGTTTAATCCTGTGGGATCCAGGCCTCCATGAAGGAATGAGTGTCCATTTTTCTATTTATCAGCATTCTTTTGCTGCTACCACATCCAATTTTCTCAAGTACTGATTCCTGACAAACTGACACATTGAGCTTGTGACAGTGACATGGCTGACAACAAGTAGATTGTTTGGCAAGATTATTAGTAGCATGTGTGTTTTCTGTCATAAGACACAGCGAAAATAACGTTTTTTAAAGCATTGTTTGATACGGCCATGTTGCAACCATTACTGCTGAATCCAGCTATACTGATGTGTAACACCTCTAGTTTCCTGTCAGGTAGATAACCCTGAAACTAAAGCGTCCTTTATTATGCTCTGTGTCCACTGGAAAGCTTTCAAGGTCCCCTAAATGTCCACAGACTCACTCTAAAAACGAGCATGACAAATGTCTGAAGCGTAAATGTAACGTGTCCTTCATGTTTTTGTTTTGTTTAGAACCGTGAGCTGCAGATCATGAGGAAGTTGGACCACTGCAACATAGTCCGCCTGCGCTACTTCTTCTACTCCAGTGGAGATAAGGTAAGTTGGGTTAAGTGTTCTTCATTTTGTGTATAACCTCATCTCCTTTAAGCATGGAACAACTTGTGAGTATATCACAAATCAAAAAATAAAACATTTTGCAACTAATTTGTTTAGCCTCAGTGCTTGATACAGATACATACCACACACCCCTTGTTGACGTTAGGATTAGTTTTTGAAGTAACTGACTGAATTTTATATGCTTTGCATTTTTAGAGCCACAGAGACTGCACTTTGCTTATAAAGTGAGTCTGTGCTAAAAACAGTGTTACATGTTGCAATCAAAATCTATTTTTAAATCACAAATTCGTCTGACATTTGAAATCCACCATATTATATGTTATTTTATACCAAAAAGGTGGAATGAATCATACTGTGGTAGTTGCAGTGAATACTTCACAGTCTGAAATGGTGTGGAGATCATTGTCCATTTCTCTATATGTGTTTTACCTTTGCTGCTGCTTAAATAGCTAAAAACTCTTGAGGGAGAAAAGCTACATTACCCTCTCTCCTTCTTCTGCCTGAGAGTGCTTGAAGAACATTTCTTTTTAGTTCTAGCCTTTCATTTTCAAGAGCACATTAAGGTTCCCAGGGTTTAGTTTGTCTTTAAATATTTGAGTGCTTGGCTTCAGTAAGAGGAGTAAAATGATTCAGCTTTCTCTCATGGTTATTACACTATCTAACAAACTAACAGATGTTAGCATTTTTGCCATTACTGTTCAGCCACAGTCTGTCTTTTGTTTTCCTGGGAATTTTCAGCCTATTTTTGTTTTATATGTTTCCTGTGTTGCTTTCTGAACTGTCTGTGCCTGTCAGCTGCACCATCTCCCCATTATACAGTATGTCTGCCTCCTGACCCATTTGGCCTCAATAAATACATTAGTACATGCAGTACACTGTGACAGGGAAGTCCCTCTCTCTGCCTTTCTGTCTGACTATCGGACGTCCCCTGGAGACTACAAGGCTGGACTATGTCATTCAGCTGACTGACGGGCAGGGGTCCATGTGTCAAATATAGATACACATGGACCTGGCACACATGCTGTCGGGACTATACCCATGACACTGCAGTTAGGAATGTTTCCCTGTAGCACACAGCAAGGAAAGCAGTTGCGAATTATAGGGGAGAGGTGATGGTGAGGGGATGGTCAGAGATGGGTAGGGGGGCATTTATTTGCTAGACTACAGGGTATCAGTTAATTATAGACTCACTTGAGCCCTCCCATCTGTGCTGTTAGCTCCACCCTGTTCCCCACCGCTCACTTTATGCCACGAGCCCACTTACCTCTGGGAATCTCAGCTCATTCTTGGTATCCTGACACACTGACAGCAGTGACTTGTCACATGAATACACCTTCCCAATTTGACTTTTGCAATCAAGGGATCTTGTTGCTTTGATAATGCTCAACTTGTGTTTGTATCTCTGATTACTTTCTCTTTTACACCCTTTAAATCCCCTTTCCATGTCCCATTTCACATATCCATTTCTCCCCCCTCCTCTCCCCCCCCACTGTATGACTCCAGGCTAATTATGGAGACTGGCACCGTGTTGTTGGTATGGGGATTTACCACCCATAGAGTCCAAAGTTAGACAAGGGAAGGGAGGCAGCGGATGGGGAGGGAGGTCTAGTTAAGAAGGCACAGGGTAATGTCGCCTGAAAGGGAGGTTAGTGGATGGATGGATAGTTGTAGAAACGTTGATGGATAGATGACAGTTGTGGAAAAAAAGGAAGAGAGTGACAAAGAGATAAGATGAGGTCAGGTCAAGTGTGTGTTGGTGTTGCTCATGTCCTGATGTGAGGGTTCATGCTGGGTGCAGTTGTGAGACAAGTCAGGACTAATGCAACTGTAGCTGTCAGCATGTGCACAGGTAGTCTTACATAACTGCTGGCATGTGGTGTGCTTGACACACACGGTGTGCTTTTGCTTTTACCCTTTAACCACTTGTATAATATTGTTCAAACAGAAGGCCACTGGTCCAAACAGCGTGGGCAGGTCAGCAAATAACGGGTTGACTATTACTTCTTCAAAATGTGCAGTCGCAGTGAGAGTGCATGTAAGATATTCAGCTGACACAGAGTTGCCCTGCGCTGTTGATGCTTCTTAAAATCACATCTCTGTATATATGAACTACTTTCTACTGATGCTCTGATGCACAAATATACATTATGTAATGAAACATTTTTGAGGCTGGTTGAATTCAAAAGCTTTGTTTTCAGTTGTAACAGCATAAAAAAAATTAAAAAAAATTAATGAACATTAATTATAAATCACAAAGCAGTGGATGCATGAAAGGATAAACCTATTAGGGGACTGTGCAGCTAAAAAATGTTGTTGGGCTTAGTTATCTTTTCGGAAACACTGGTCTTCCTATGGAGTAACACTATCTGAGTGTCACCGATTGTGTGGTGTTTTGATTAATCACAGGTTTTATTTAAGAATATGCAGCATGAAAGCACAATACAAAAATAGTAAAATAATAAATAAGACAAGCTTTTTACCAGCTTTCTAAACACTGAGACACAACATAAAGTAAAACTGCCTCTCCAACTTTGGTTAAATAATAACATTTCCAATTAATCAGAATACAGCTTTTGGGGTCCCTGGAGGTCAGATGTTCGCTTTGCCCGTTTGCTAAATGTGTTTACGACTCTTCAGTGACTGTTTTCTTTAATTATTGCTCTTCTGTCTTGTCTTAAGTTTTTAATTATTTACAATTGTGCCTGCTGGTTGGTTTCTGGAGCTCAAGACAAAATATACTGATGCTGGCATGAATATTCTGCTTTTTGCACTTTTGACAGACACATGACTGGGTGTGTTCTCAATACACAGAGAATAGGAGGAAAAGGGGCCCACAGCTTAATCTGACCCTGATTATTCCAATGGACTTTCTTGTGTGAAGGACCTTTATTGTTGAACCCTACATAAAACAGGAAACATATTCCAGAATATATACTTCACAGATGTTAATTGACAGGGTGCGGTTGAACAGTGTTGCTTCTGGGTAATAAGCAATGTCTGGCGAGTAGTCATTAGAGCTGCTACTGGATTTGCCAAGAAACAGTGACAGACAAGTGAGAGTGTATGTCAGTGCCTGACACCTATCTAGGTTTGGCCCCTGAACATATTTATAGACTTATTCTTAGATGTGTAGTGTGATGTTACAACTGTCTTCATTAGTGTGTGTCAAATGAGGATAATTCTGTTGCTGTGTGTTGCTCTGCCTCTTACTTTGCATATGTCATCTTTCTTGATTTCACAGATTCGTTAACTGTGTAACTTTCTCAAATTATATGTGTATTATATATTATATATACATGTGTATTATGTCAGGGGCTGACTTATGTAATGTGTATGATTGCCATACTCAACAGGGACACATGATATGAGCTACACTTGTGGAAACTGACATGCATGCTGTATATCACACACTGCACAGATTCCATTGGTCCCTGTCTTTTACAGTGTGCCGTGGTGATTGTTGTTGATAGATAGCCAGTTGTTCAGGTGCAAGCGATCTTCTCAGCAAATTAGAGGCTGAATTATTTAGGCGGGAGTGAGCAAGGAGCCAATCAGATCCCCGCCTGGCTAACCATCTGGGAACAAGCCAAGGAAGTGGCTTTGCAGTGAGGCAGGAAGTGAGTCATCGCTGTTGCTAGGCTAAATATAGCTTTGGTGGTGCTAGCAGGAGGCGGAGCGGGCTCTGTATCCGTCACAAATGTTATCAATGGAAGTTTTTGCTGGTGAGGGAGGAATGGGTGCACACACGTTGCTAGAGGAGAGAAACAGAAGGAGTGTTGGGATGTGAGGGTGATGCCAGTGACAGATTAGTGTGTGAACGGCTTGAAAGCTTTTTAGAAAATGCTGCTCTTCGTCACCAGTATCTGCAACCTTATGTGTATGCGACTGCCTCCCAGCTCTCCCAGTCTCTTTTTTTCATATGTGCCTAATTGTCTGTCTGTGAGTGGGGAGAGAGCAGTCACTACAAAGCAGGGCATTGAGCTGACAGAAGTGTACCACACAGTCTGTCTAGGAGCTCTTCTTGGGCCCAGCTCAGTCGTTGTGCTTTGCAGACCTGCAGGGAGCCTGCTCTGTTCACCGCCTAAACTGCATGTTGGGCAGACTGTTAACACTGCTAACAGATGGAGGAGAGAAGGCAAAGGATACGGACAGTGATTCCCTTACAAAGTAGGAGGGGGGCAAAGAGAGAGAAACAACAGAGAATTAGATAATTAATTTAATTTGGAAGCTGGTTTTAATATCCTGCAGCAGTATGTCTCATAGGTTTGCGTTTGTCGGCTCGACACCGTTCAACAGCACTGGTCACTCTTACAATTACATGCAGCACTAGGTGTTCACTTCCCCCTGGTGCAATCCAGTTGTTTGTTGTTAGCATCTCAAAGATAATAGAGCCCATTAAACACATAATGTTCCAGAATGTGTATAAACTAACAGTGCGGCAAAACAATAAGTCTGGGTGATGGGGCCAATTTCTCTCATGAGCCAGTTCGTACCCATGTGATGTTTCCTGCCACGGTAAAATGCTTGCAGGTGAGCTGTTTTACATTGCATTGGACAATTATGTAGACAATAAGTACAGGAAGTCCCATCTTGTCAGTTCTGTTATAACTATTGAATGCACACAAATTGTGCTTTTAATGGCTAACTATGTGAGGAACAGTTAAAACCTCGAAGAACAAAGCTGGTGATATTCCAGATTTTTCTTAGTGTCAGTAAACCCCATGCAAAGTACAAAACATCAGTGAATTTGATTTAACCTCCTTCCTCTGTGCCTTTGAGCCCCATTGTTTTTGAAAACACATAAATGAGCCACACCATTACACTGACATATTCCTTTCAATATGATATAGGTTTGTCAATCTCTCATACACCATCCAGCTGCCGTAAAAACTGACTAGAGGACTCAATGTGTATCAGTCCCCTGCTGAAAATAGTCCCCAATAAACCCACTGTTTACTCTTGCCCACATTGTTGTTTTTGTTTTTTTTGGTGAATTTTATAGAACATAATAAAACATATAGATGCATATTCTGGTGATTTAAATCAGCCAAAAACACTCCATTGATCATAGATTCAGCCTGTTGCTGATGCTGGTGTATTTTTCTCATCATTCAACCACAAGTGGGCTAAATGTGTCATCTGAAGGCTCTGCTTTTGTGATTATGTGAGCAATTTTATTTGTCAATCTATAAATTGCATTGTATCTGAAAATATTTTCAGACAGTTGCATTTCAGTACAAGCAATGTGTGTGTGACTTGCAGTCGTGACTAGTAGGTCTCGAACAATAGTTTCACAAGAAAGACCCGATGACTCAGTGCTGACTAACTCTGGTCAGAATGGAAAGGAAAAAGGAAGTCCTAGAATAATTGGGTGGAGAAGCCTCAGCTACAGCATCCTTTCAGGGTCAGTGTGCTGCAGAGTTGAGTGTGCAGACCCCGCCCTTCAACTCAGGCCACATCCGACCAGGAAATGAGGAAATGATATCATTGTCTGCGGCCACCGTTGGAGTACCAGCGGTTATGACGCATGTTTCTGTGTTTCCTTCCCTTGGGGGAGAGCCCCACACAATGGACTCCCAGTTAGACAGTAGAAAGAATACGTGGGGTGGCGAATCCCATAGTGAGACATGGGAATGAGTGCTATGAAAAGAACATCAGTTACATGAGCTTGAAAACATTCTTCTTTCATCAGGCAAAAATAATTGATGGCTCAGAAGAAAAACTACAGATCGAGAGTGGGAAGGGATGGGAGAAAAATATTCTGCAAACCAATAAATTGACAGTGTGCAGCTGACATGTGCAGGGATGTGTGCATATGTAGGTCATGAATGCAGTTTTTATTTTATTACTTTTATTGTTGGGAATTGCAGAGATTTTCTAGTCTTACTCAGTGTAACTGTTTTGCTTGACTTGACTTTGCTTGAATTATAATTTTTTTTTTTAGTCTTCTGATTTATGTTTGTGCATGTGTAACCTCTGTTTTCTTGTTTGTGCTTCTCTACAACAGAAAGATGAAGTGTACCTGAATTTGGTCTTGGACTATGTTCCTGAGACTGTCTACAGAGTGGCCAGACACTATAGCCGAGCCAAACAGACCCTGCCAATGGTTTATGTCAAGGTATATAAGTGTTTGTGTGTGTGTGTGTCTGTGTCTGTAACCATCATGGCAAGAATAGTGCATTTCGCTTTGTTTACAAGAGCAGAGGGAGGTAATATTAACCAAACTCCTACACAGTTTTCATTCTGTATGTTATTATTAGCACCGTTGCTGTCTTAGCAGAATACCGTGAAGATGTCTGGGCAACTTTTTATTTCACGTTTTTAGTTAGTGAATCTATGTGTGTCATTTGGGCTTCATTTTGTTGGTTAAAAATATGTAATAATAATAAAATGTCTTTCAATATTGTAGTAATTCAGCGTTTTAGCCATCTAATAGCAGATCTCTCCAGCGTCTCAGTGAATTTGAAGATGTTGAAACATGAAGTTCACTTGTGGATGGCTGTGATGGTTCTGGGTCTTCAAATTATAGACACAAAATTAACCAAACCAGACACCTGTATATGTCCTCTGTATTTTTGGGTAAAGTACTCTGAGTATAATCATTTACGTTTTCAGACCTGGAGCTTAAAATATTTATAAATAACCACACAGTCCACTTAATATTTCTGTATTCAAACCCATACTATATGCTAAAATCCAGAGTTTCCACTGAGATCCAGTGGTAGATCTTTGTGGTTTCGTTTACTAAAAAGATCAAATGTACTATTCTGAGTGTTAATCTCAGTTCAAAACTTGTAACTACCTAATTAGTGACTTAGTGAGTAAGCAGTTTAAGATAAACATTTTGCATTAGAAGTCTCTTTATTTGAACCAGGCTAATCCACTCAGTGTCAACACTACTTCTGGTTACATAAGGTTGTATTGGCTTCTGCTGACACTGGCTTTCAGTGTAATTAACTTTGTAAAAAATAAACAGACTTTTCTTACTTTAAAATATAGAAATATCAGCAATAATTTGTAAAGCATATGCAAAAAGCAAAGGGTAGCCCACCTCTAATAGGAGTTTTGTGTTCCACACTGTGTAAAACTGTGTCTTCACTTTTCAAGTATTTCTCTGGCTGTGACAGATATGTGAAGCAAATGTGGGAATAATTTGCAAAGGAAAAACAAGTCATTACACACTCACATACACAGTGTCAATGATTTTTCTGTCTCAGTGAAATAATTAAAAAAGAAACACCTACAGTTCATCAGTCCCACGCAGCAAAGGAAGCACTCACAGTTACCTTTTTAACCACACACACTGATGTATTCATTAGCACAGGAAATGTGGGTTGAGAACACCTCGCACATATTGGCTCATCATATTAACACAAAGAAGCAATTTTGTCATCTCACAATAATATAATGACCTTAATTGAGATGCCAAATTTGAAAGAATAAATTCATCACTCTTAATTTCTGCATAGTTTAAATAATGTATATGAAAGGCAAACATGCATTACATAAAGAACATGAGGATCACTTTTTGTATGCATACTGTGTATCCCCATGCACTATCCACCAAAATCACCAGTTTCTGATTGAATCTGTGGGGAGAAACAGGCCATGCTGTTGCAGAAACGTTTCATCTACAGGGCCTGGCTAACAAGATTCAGGAGTTTGAAGAGGCAGCGTGTGACTCTGTTGTCTAAACATTTGCTGATAAAACATTACGTACTTGACAGAGTTGAAATCAGTTCTTGAGTGGTTGTTACCAGACTTAAACCCTGCAATGAAAACTGAGCTCGCTGTTTGTGTTGTCGTAACCTGTATGTTTGTGTGTGTTTCTTTGTGTAGTTGTACATGTACCAGCTGTTCAGGAGCCTGGCCTACATCCATTCGTTTGGGATCTGCCATCGGGACATCAAACCCCAGAATCTTCTGCTGGATCCAGAGACCGCTGTGCTCAAGCTCTGTGACTTTGGCAGGTGAGATGCAGTATGCACATTTTCTCAAGTTTAGTTAACAATGGCCTGGTTTTTCCTGGCATTTAAAGGAACTGTGTGACATTTTGGAAAATACACGCTTATTCACTTTCTTGCCAAGTGTTACGTAAGATCAGTACCACTCACTAAATATGAAGTGAAGTTCCCCACCAAGAAATAATCTGACATAAGTTGCCTCGTTTCATTTTTACACTTTTAATTAGTGAACTGTGGAGGTGCTGACGGGCAGATTTTCTTACCTTTTGACAGAGCCAAGTCGTTTGTTTCCAGCCTTTATGCTAAGCTAAGCGGCTGCTACCAGACACCAGAATGGTGTCGATTGAAAGTGTATTTCCCAGTTTTCTTTAAGGATTGGTTTAAGGATGGTCCTTAAGCTGAAACATATGGAAGTTTGTAAAGTGTTAATATCGTTGTTGACCTATGAGTAATGATGCATGCAACAACTGATAAAATATACAAAGGTTAAACTGGTTTTTAGTGTGTGTTCCTGACTGATAACTGACTTGTTGATACTGATACTGTTCAACCTGTGTAATTAGGATTTTAGCAAGTGGGCAATATTTTAATCACAAGGCTTTTCTTGATGTTCATATTTCCTTTCTTGTGGCCAAAATGCAGCAGAGTATAGTGATGATTTTGATGATGACTGTGTTCTTTGATTTTGTGTGCAGTGCTAAACAGCTGGTCCGTGGAGAGCCAAATGTGTCCTACATCTGCTCTCGCTACTATCGAGCTCCTGAGCTCATCTTTGGTGCCACTGACTACACCTCCAGCATAGGTAGGCTGACTGCACCTGTCACAGTCAACGTATAAGCCTCATTATAACCTCAGCACAGAAATGATTTTATTGCATATTACTCATGATCATGATTTGGTTATGGAAGATAAACGCATTGACAGAGAGAACAGAGTATTATCTGCTGCTCATCTATACTGTGCATCAGTAACATTAGACCTGTGGATTAAGGTCATGTCTGCCCCTCTTTTGCATGTATCTTCTCCTTTTCCTTTTGATGACCTGCCTTTTCCTTTAGATGTGTGGTCAGCCGGCTGTGTACTGGCAGAGCTGTTGCTAGGGCAACCAATCTTCCCTGGTGACAGCGGAGTGGATCAGTTGGTTGAAATTATCAAGGTAATGACTGGGGTGACCCACAGGGTGCAGAAACCTGTAGGGTCTGGTTCTTTTTCACAAGTGAAGAGCAAATTCAGGTTAAAGACATAATGCTGCAACCTGTCTGTTGTGTTCTGTCCAGGTTCTCGGCACCCCGACCCGAGAGCAGATCCGTGAAATGAACCCCAACTACACTGAGTTCAAATTCCCCCAGATTAAGGCACATCCTTGGACTAAGGTGAGTCAACAGGTACAGGAGCCTTTTTCCTTCTCTAAGATCCACTGCTGCAACATCTTTTCATGCTTGTTAAGCTGACGCCTGCTTACTGCTCTACAGCCATCCAACCTCATCACCTCCACCCAACAGAGCTGCATTTGGACTTAATAGTCCTACACTTGCCCTGAGTTTTTTTAGATCCTAATATAAAGAAGGGATATGTAGTTTCCAGAATAAAGAGTCTACAGAGTTGTCATAAACTCTTTGCTCTTTGTATTTTATTTTTTTCTATTGCCTGTGAAGGACTCTAAACTTTGTACCAGGTTATCTGAGGAGTGCTTAGCCATGCAATGTGGCTGCTTTATATTCTTGTCAAGTGGTTTCTTGCTCCTTTTTTAATGCAAAGGAAGCACCTGTCCCATGTATATTTACACTGTGGCTGTTGAATGAAAAAAGACAGAAAAAGACAGTAAAAATTAACTTCGTTAAAGTTTCGGTCTTTTTTGTTCCCTTTTTACGTGAAAAAAAATCCACAGTCCTCTATCCAAAAAAAGAAGGAAAAAAAAGAAGATAAAGCCACAATATTTTAAAAACTTTTTCAAGTCCTACTGGTTAAATTGAAAATGCTCATCCATCAAGCTGAAACTGTGTTTCACCTGTGTTTTCACCCATGAAAGTTTTTGACATTTCTGAGTGAGGTCCCAAGCAGGTTTGGGTACACATGGGAGCACTTTAACAAGGCTGTTCGACATGTTTCAGGGTGGGTTGCTGGTGTTGAACTTGTCATCTCAGTCTGAACCACAAGGGATGAACCGAACAGAAAGTTAACCAAAAATGCTCTCATCACTGTGCATGTTTTAAGTTCATATGCAGTGCGTATGCGTCTGGTAGATGTTTAAGGGGCATTCTCGATTCCCGACTCCTCAGCAGTCACACCCCCAGCTCTTCCATTGGGTAACAGAGTCATCCAATCAGCAGGCAGCTGCAGGCCCTCCTGTTGTTTTCTCAGGCAACCTGCTGTGGTTGCTCTCTGCACAGGTGTTCGGTTTACTACTGTTCACTGCTGCAACAATCAAATACATTCATTGATTCATTCATACCCCTTCATAAAGTCTGCCTCATTTGACTACAAGCTTCATAAAATCCACTGAAGATTCAGTTCTTCATCTTCTAACCTTTTGGAGGAAACGTTCATTTTGTGTGTGTCAGCAACACTGAAATATCTTTGCAACACTGTGAAATAAGCTTCTTACGATCTCTGTTGACATCTGTGTGTTACTGATGCTCAGGTGTTCCGGCCACGCACGCCTCCGGAGGCCATTGCCCTGTGCTCTCGCCTGCTTGAGTACACGCCCACGGCCCGCCTCACCCCTCTAGAGGCATGCGCACACTCCTTCTTTGACGAGCTGCGCGACCCCAATGTCAAACTGCCCAATGGGAGAGAGAAGCCCTCCCTCTTCAACTTCACCACCCAGGGTATGAAACAGGAGTGTCACTCAAAACAGATCTATTAGCATGTACTCAGAAGAAGAAAACCAGTTTGTGCACATCCTTGTCATGAGAAGTGAACACTAATGACAGGTTCGCCGAAGCTTTCTCCTGTGAATCTTGTGTTGTCATGTTGTTTAAAGCCCTTTGATTTATGTTTCCATTGTTGAGGTGTGTGTCTGTTATCCAGGAATCACAGGTAGCTTTGTAAAAACATAACACAGCAACATATCTCGTTCTTTCTCTTTCAGAGTTATCCAGTAATCCCTCTTTGGCCTCCATACTCATCCCTGCCCACGCCCGCAGCCAGGCCACCGCCTCTACCCCAACTAACGCCTCTGCCACCACAGGTTAAGGCAACGCTTCCTCCACCAGGCACTTGTTTTTTTTGGCTAGCAGCTGTTTATTTTAGTTTAAAGTTGCTATATGCCATTGCTACATAGTTAACATTAGCATTAACAGCTGTTTACTTACCAAGAGGTTTGGCCATCATTACATTTTCAAAACAAAAGGTGGTGTTAGGAGATGGGACAGGCTGGGGCTAACTGGTTAACATGCTAATTTCAGTAGAGGAAAAGTGATAGAAATAGAAGCAAAACAAGAGTTAACATTGGCTTTGCTTTGTTGAGACAACTCTTGGTGTGTAAAGAAATTAAGTTGATGCACAGTTTCACATATTTATACCAGGGAGCAGCCCAGTAAACCCTGTAACTGAACTCACAGCAGTGGTTGAAGGAGGAGGTATTACTCATTCACTTTGAGAGTGCTGTAGAGGTTGTTCACTAATGAACACAGCCTTCTACTTTATGCTCTCACTGTGTCTCTGTCACTCTTTTTTTTTTTTTTTAACCTATCTCCTAACAAAGAGATCACCCCCTCTTCCTGTCCATAGATGGTAGCAGCACAGAGCGAGGTCCCAGCACCACCACCGCCTCTGCCTCGGCCTCCAACTCCACCTCCTGAGCCCACAGACCATCCCGCCCCACCCCGGTCTCAGCCCCAGCCCACGGCCTCTCCATTGCCCCGGCCAGGGGGTGAGCTCTGCTCAGCTCTGCTCTGCCCTGCTCTCCTCCCTGACGGCAGCGGAGCGATGCTGACGCAGTCCGGGTTCAACAGCTAGACAACAGCCCTATGTGACCACAACCACAAACCAAGAATCCCCTAATCTGCCCCTTTTATCCCCAACTGGCCCCTCATCCAGCTGTTTGAACTCTACTCCATCCTCCATCAAAGACGTCTCTCCGTGCTCTTTCAACCGGGAAGCAATGCACAGGGCCAGAGGTGTTGTCGACTGTACTATTGATAAAAGTACACTGTACATGTATACACAATGCTAGCCTGCTAATGTTTGTAAGAGGACAATCTGTAGAAAAAGTCCTAAGCTGTTCCCCTTGGCCCAAAATCCTTTTGTCTTTCCTCCACATTGTTCCATTTTTCTGCATCCTCATCATATGACCTCTGACCCCTGTGTCCCCTGGTTCAACTCCTCTCCCCCACGCCTCCCCATTGGTTCCTCCTGTAGTGCATGGCCTGAGTATGGTTAGGATCAACCTGGGGGTCACCACACCCTCTCACTTCTCACCTCCACTTCCGCAGACAAGGCATGAGGCTCACGCACGCGTATACACACATACACACCCATAAACATACACGCTCACATCCTCACACACATGGATGCATGACGATACTGATGTATGTGGAAAGATGCAGTCCACTTGTGGGGGTAATGTTTGGACAGGTTGTTTTTTTTTTGTTTGTTTGTTTGTTTTTAAATGGTTAGCAAGCTGTTTTATGCGACCTTGTTTTTAATTTTTGTTTTGTACTCCTGGGCAGATGTTTTTGGATTGCCATGTGCGATGGATGTGACATGTATCTGGTCCTGTGTGCTTGTATAATATATACATACAATACAAAACAAACATGCATACATACACAGTTTATATATTACTTTTCCTTATGTATAAAAAGTATATATAGATATATGTATATTAACTACAATGGTTCAGAAATCATTTATGGTGAGCTCATATCTGGCAGAGCAGTGGCAATATTTGCTACTGCCTAAAGACAATAGATTTAGATATGGTGGTGTTTTTTTGTTTGTTTGTTTGTTTGTTTTTTTGTTGCTGGAGTGTGGTTAGATTCCAGCAGTCACTTCCCTGTTCTCCTGTGTTGTCTGTATTAAGGCTGTAGATCGGTTTAGGGCATTGCTCTATTCCCTGTCTTTGTACTGACTCTGTCTGTAACATTGTTTCTGTGACAGTGCAGCATCTAGACAAACATCTTCCCCTGTCCAGATCTCTCTCTCTCTCTCTCTCTCTCTCTCTCTCTCTCTCTCTCTCTCTCTCTCTCTCTCTCTCTCTCTCTCTCTCTCTCCTCTCTCTCTCTGTGAAGAATCCAAGATGTTTCTCTTTTCTTTCCTCGACTCTTTGAGAAGTCTCAGCGGTGGTCCACGGCTCACCACTGACTTCCTCATGTGTTGTGACCACTGACTGAAGTGTTAGCCTAGCTTTCTTTCTCCCCTCCACCTGCCGCACATAGAGCCACTCGGTACAGTCTGTCGAAGCGTCTTATTTACAGAGAATACTCACTACATTTTAAAAAAAGAAAAAGAAAAGAAAAAAGCTGAATTTGTATATACAGTATAAATGCTCCTCACCAAAATTCTGACTCGTATGACTTGTATGTTGTTTTTTATGTTATGTTGATTATTTTTTCCATGTTGTGTTCAAGGTATGTATATATGCAGACCCATGTACTGTTTATGAGCAAAAACAAAGATGACAAAGGGTAGGGAAAGAATAAAAAAAAAAAAAAAAAAAGCTAAAAAAAAAAAACAGAATCAGGGCAAAACTGATGTTGTTAATGGATATTCTAGATGATGATAATGATCAGCTTTATCCAGCCATATGTTCAATCTTACCTGTACAGTACAGTAGATGACAGCTGTATTATTGTAACAAGAACTAGTCATGTATAGTGTAACTATAGTTTGGAGTGCCTTTGCTTTCATACACCTTCGCCTTGTTTCCCCCCTCCCTCACCCAGCCTATGCCATCATCCCCCACCCCTCACCCCCACCGCCCGCATTGCCCCACTCCTAAACCTCTCACATATTTTGACTCTCCCTTTGGTGCTGTTGAATGTCCTGCTATCCTGCAACACACTCACACACACACACACAACACACACACACCACACACCACACACACACACATATGCTCACACCCTTGCACTTGATTTCCAGTCCCCCTCCATCTGCACCTCTTGCCCTTTTTCATTGCACATTTAATGTAATATACAGACATTGTTAATTGTAAGGATATTTTCCTTAACTGAAGATAAAGTAGACAAGTGTTTATTTTAATAGATGTTTTATCTTGGACACACATGCACGCACAAACATGTATACCACAGTCCTGGCTCTGGGCATGAAATGGGTGGGTCGGTGTGGGAGGTTTGTGGATGGCAGCAGGGGTTAAAAAAAAAGGCCTCATATACTGTATATAAACAATACAGTACAGTTTCTGTATTACTCACAGTGTTGGTTCTGTTACCAAAGCCAAACTATGATGTAGTTGTGATGAGCCATCCTCAGAGGCAATAATGTATTCTGACTCTCTTCTCTCTCTGGATATTTTGTTGTTTCTCTGTCCTCTTGCTTGTTTCTCCTCCCTGTCTGCATATTCTGGGGGGGAATTCAGTAGCACCTAAATGGGTCGAGTCATGTAGCCTTTCTCCCCGGTCTCCTGCTTGCTGTAATTTTGCATTCATGAACGTGTTGCTACCCTCCACCGGAAAGTCTGACCACTTCACCCTACCCCTGACTCCAGTTCAATGAAAACACCACAAAAGTTACCAAAAAAGAAGACAAGAAAGTATATATGCTAGTATATTATTATACTAGCATGTTTACTAGTTTAATATGCTAACTGGGGTTAAAGAAAAGAAAAATCATAGAAAATACTACAAAAACATCCTGTATAACAGTACTACTACTTGAATGCCTCTGTTTGTGACTGAAATTTTTATTTCATTTGTTTTTTGTTTTTTCTTTTGTTCTGTGAAGGTATGCTAAATGTGCGCCTCTGTAAATATTCCCTCTGCGTGCTCTGAGGAATAGTTCCCTGGTACTGTAATTTGCATTAAATAAAGAGTAGGATAGCCTGGAAATGATAAAACACTTTGTCTGTTACATCTTATTTTGGCAAGTGTGCTTTTGTCTCTATATTGAGCCAATTAAATTATCTTTGTAAAGCAAAATTGAAGCCAGTAGTTTCGAGTCTAGTTTCAGTTGCATCAAATTTTAAGAATGATGATGTGTTCATATTTGTTGACAAGCTAGCATGACGAGCATCCCTGGAAAACAGCTAATGCTACGAACTCTGTACTGTGGTGGCCCTGGAGGTCAAAACGTGACAATTCACAAAACACAAAACATTTCAGATTACGGTAAGGCTCGGACAGCACTTCTTGTTTGTGATTGGATGGAGTCAATAGTTTGTTTAAATGTCAGCGAAATGCAGCTGGAGGGCAGGCTGGGAGGAGTGGAGCTGGATATTCCCTGATCCTGATTCTGTGTGCAGTGACCACCCTGTCAAAGGTAAAGTAGCTTATGTGGCTGTATTTATATAGCTATAGTTTCTTTGGACTACTTTGTAACGTTAAAGTTACTGTTTTTTCTTTGCAGTGTTAAGAGTTTGGATCCCTGTGACTGACCTACAATATGTAAGTAACATGTTTTGCAGGGTGCAACTGTGTCCACTCACTATGTTTTCTGTTTAATAGTTGTTTGGTTTATATTGCTTGTGTTAATTGCAGTTTGTTGTTCTCTATTGTGTCTCTATCAGAGATGTGAGCCCATGTTGGAAGTGCAGTCTATGACAGAAGATGAGGTCCAGAGATGATAAACAGAGATACACAGGTGGCGCAGAGGCCTCGCTGGATCTCCATGAGTCAGCCGAGAATCCAGAGCCAGTGGGCATTACTGAGATGTTCAACAAGGTAGATAAGTTGTGTAGCCATGTAGCCAAGCTTTAAACAACTCTAACACATCTGAAGTGTGACATCAACTACAGACTGCTTTTTGTAAAAAAACGTCAGAGGCCAAAAAGGTTGAAAACCACTGGTTTCATCTTTAACAATGTGTTGTATTTAAAAGCTTGTTATATTACCCTTTGTTAAAAAGAAGAAAACAAAAAAACTACCACCCAAATACAGCAGACCTCTTCTCACGTCTAAGCTGTAGAGAAGGAACAGACCATGTGCATCTAGGATTGGTATCAACAGCATGTTGTCATGATTGCTGAAGCTTCACTGACGCACATGATGGTAGTACATTTTATTCAAGAAGTCTCTTCAAGTTGATGTCATTTATTTGATTCTCTCTGCAGTCATGTTTTACATATGGCACCATATGGCACACTGTTTCATTTCCAGATGGAAGCTGTATTTTTACAGTTTGGTTCAGGAGCTTGTTATTGTAATAGAATCAATCCTCCTTTAATGCTCCATATATTTTTCTTTTTGCCCTCAACGCAAAATGGTGGCCCTTATTTTTTATTCTCAAGTCTATGACAAGACAGTTTGGCATATTCAGGGGAGCACTCACATTTTTTTGTACAAACACAGAACAGCTGTACAGATTTTTCCACAATATATTTAATGAACAACTGGTAAAAAGTGCCATTTTTGCAGTGGCACCAACGGATCAGTCCTTTATTTAAAGTGTTATCCTTCGTGTAAGCACTGCCACATGGGGGCACTGTTTGTCTTGCTGCTGACGACCGCAGAAGTGGAGCACTTTTAGTCAGTTTTGTGTAGAATATACACAATCAATACACAAAGCTAAACACAACCTGAGGTAACAAATATGAAAGGTACAGCTTGTCTTTGCAACTGCAGCTCTTTCCACTCTCTCTTCACAGACTTCATGGATTCTGTGTGCAAAAACACAGAAAACACTCCCAACCTTAAGCCAACATTAATTCATGGACACACAATATGTATTCACTGTAAACAAAACACATAACACAGAAATGACAAATTCACTATATTCCAACAGTACTGCAAACAGTTAACAAAACAGACATTATAACTTAATGTGGCCTTACTCATGGTTTCTTGTAGTGTGCAGAAGACAGATAAGCAGGACTTGACTCAGTCAAGACTTTAATGTCCACAAGCATCTCCATTTGTTCAGGACTTTGTGCATTCTATGCTTAAGACTGTTACATGACAGAACCTGATTTTCTGTTTGGGGTTTCCATTATTAAATAGCAGAGGAGGACCCAGAGTGCCTGAGCTGCCCATGTACAGTAGGTGTCATTAGAGGTCAGTACATGGGTTTTTACTGACCATCTCCATAATGAGAGGAGAGATATCGCCAGGCTGGATGTCCTGGATCTGTAGAACCTGTTTGGTGTACTCCTCAGTCATTGTTCTCATCTCCATGAGACAGGCAATCACTTTGGGATACAGCAAACTAAAGTCACAGAGGAAACAAAGGCAGATCAGTGTGTTCAAATTTTCAGGCTGAAATGATCGAGGAACACATTAGGTGTTTCACTCACTTTTTTCCTTGGCCTGTCCTCTTGCAGTCAATCCAGGTTTTTAGTGTCAGCGCCAAGTTTTCATGAAGCTCATCAATCACACTGTGCTGCTGCACACCTGGACGATCTGACAGATCACACATAATCTGTTTTTAAAGACAAATATCTAATAATCCAAAGAAACTTGAATCTGAAGATGTCTGAAAATATTTTTATGCTTGCCTGGATACAAATGCAAACTGATTCTGGAGTTTAAATATTTACAGGCTTCATAAATGATTGATTAGAAAGGACTGGGATGAACTGATGAAGACCTGCTGCTACCTGGGGAAAACAGGGACATGGCTTGCATGAGAACATACTCTTCCTCCTGCAGGCCCAGTTTGCGCAGTGTGTGGTGAAATTTCAACAGCGGCTCCAGTAGGAGTGGCTGGAAACCAGCTGCAAAACACAGGAGAGCAATGACAGGACAGCAAAACTTTTATTTTGAAATGTCTCATTTGAATTAATAAGGAGTAAGAGCAGCATTTCTGGCATGACTGTTGTCATACTGAACAAAATAATACAGAGGAAATGTACACTGTATTAAATTACCATTGCACCCAATATGGGTCATTTTTCTTTCCTTTTTTCCAGCCCTCTTTGGGATCACCCTGTATATCTATGTAGACCATACACACATAGCACATTACATATATTTAAATATGACGTTAACAATACAGACAGAATTGTTTCCTGTATATCAGTATTTGTAAAAGTGTCAAAAAATCGCTTGCCAAAAAGTTAAATTACTGCATTAAATAACTAAATGTTATGTAAGGTTGAATTACTACGCTACTACTACTAATAACAAATTTTTTTATCCCTAAATTGTTTTTAGAAACGTCATGCTGTGATGTGCTTAAACTACAATATCTCAATGATGTCACAATAAGATAAGAGAGAGAAGAAATGGTAAGAGGAATGTAAGCTGTACTGCACAAGATGTTCTGATGTCCTGATATTGCGTAATACTGTTTCCTCTGCCAAACTGGTATGTTTTCTGTAGCTGGACACTTCAGAGTTTATTCCTACACCACAAATAATTACCAAAAGAAAAATGAGAGGCCATATTCACATCACCATCCTTCCCTGGGGTTGACTGTAGTCAGTAAACCATGGTTCGGTTACTTTGACCAGTGACTACACTGGTAATGTAGTAAAAGCATGAAAATAAGCATTGTTACTATGGTTATGTGGCATTTAATATACCTTACACACTGACCTAGAACAGAGGCAATATTGTTGATCAGAACTATGTTTAAAATGATCTGAATTATTCCCTGTAATGTAATCCTAAATATTCCATTAACCTGGCAGCCAAAGGCAGAGCATACACAGCTGGAAGACAATGAATGAATGGCACCTGCATTTTGTTTCATCTTAAAAGGAGCAGCAGCACCAGTTTGACAACATTCTGGTGAGTGTTCCTCCAGGAGTCACATTACATGCGAGAACATGCAATAAGAGGTGTGAGAGAGGTACATGTGTCATTACATGTCTGACTGCTCACAAATGAAAACTGCAATGATTACTTTCACACACTGTCAACCAGATTATACATCTACCTTTGTGCTGCTGCTTCTTTCAGATAATATTTGTGCCTTAAAACAGTCAACTACAGTGCATTCAGAAAGTATTCAGACCCAGTAGGCGTTCTGAGGGCAATCAATGTCCATTACTGAAGGTACTTTGTATTAATTAAGCAGACTTGATTATAATTACTGTTTTTATCGCTTCAAAAATCAACCAAATATGTAAACACTGACAAATCCAGTGGCACCTCAGCCTCCATGTGATTTCACCTCTTTCCTTAAACAATGGATCATATCACTAATTCCTGACCCAAGCTTGTTTGCAGCAGCACATGGCTGTTAGCTTTCATAAACCCACTGTGCACTACCTGCCTGGCACCAAATGACAGATGGACATAAGCCAGAAATTTTCCACAGAAGAAGGAAAGCAAAGATGTGCTAGATGTGACAACAGACAACTTTGTTTGTTTGTTAACATGTATCAACTTTATATGGTAATAAAATAAAAAGCACTATTGTTGTTGTTGTGTTCATGTAAGCACTCTCACCTCGTACAGCGTCATCTATGCAGTATGTAATGTGGCCACATTCCCAGATGCTTGTTTTTATGTTGAACACCATGTTGAAGCGGATCTGCATAATTTCAAATGTGGCCCCCTTCAAAAGAGCAATTTGGTCCTCCATGCTTAGAGACCTGTGAGAGACCATTGTGACATGACACACACACATTAGTCATAAAAAACAGACCCACTGAGACATATCTGAATGTGAACTGAGGCACACATTTACCGGAAGTCCTGTAGACTTTTGGAGAAACTAATGATGTCCTGGATCATGTAAGTGGTGAGGTCAGTTATGTGTGGAAGAGCAGTAAAAACACTGCCTTTTCTAACCTCCTCTCCCTTTTGGTTCTCTTGTTTTTCAGAGGAACCACAGAGACTGGAGGAGGAGGACGACAACGAGGAGGAAGAGGAGAAGCAGAAGAAGTTGGCATATGAGGATGTTTGGGGGGCTGTGGCAGATTTACTAGTGTCAGTGCAAGAGTTTGTAGGACAGTCCATCTGTGGGTCAAAGTGCTCACTTGCTTGCTGGTTGCACTTGCTCTCAGGAAGGACGCTTCTATCAATGGGCTGAAAAAAAGAAAAAGTCGTTCAGACAAGTTAATACAGTGAGGATGATGAACACTTCAAATATGCTTGCAGTCATTCACACACCCTAAAGCCACTGAAACTGGAAAATGCTGAGTCAAATGTGCTGCGGTGGCCACAGAGAAGCTCCTCAATGGTTTCTTTCTGCTGGGATGAAAGCTGTATTGAAGCATCGAGCATCTTTTTCTTCTTGATTCGAATCCTCCTCTCCAATACCTCCTCCTCAGACATGACCACTACAGAGGCACAAAAATACCTGCATGTACTGTATGTCACAGATACAAATATAAATCTGTTTTGATAATTACATTTTGGATTATGCTGACACATTATAGCAAACAACATGAGATAATTAAGTTCCTTTCTTAAGGATACAGCAAAGACACATGCTCAATTTTATTTTGGATGTTACTTACTTTCTTTGCGCATGCCGATGGCCTGGCATTTACGGAAGCGACAGGCTTGACATGACCGGCGGTTGTTTTTGGTTATTATGCATTTATTCAGGAATGGACAGCGGAGCGGTGTTGACCTCTTTATGGCACGTCTGAATTTTAAAAAATCCACTTAGTGTCAGTTTACAAACATCAATCTGAAGTTAGAAAACACATAGATATTATTTAAGGTGTTACTTTGGGCCATTCATGCAACAGCCAGCAAATAATCCATGAGAAATTGAGAATAATGAATGGAAAACAAAAAGCATGTTCACCCAGACCAGATGATAACATCACTCTGCTTGTCTACACACATGCTACATGTTTCACAGTTCCAGTAATCTGGTATTGTCGTAACACCAATACCATATTGAAAACATGTAGCAGTTTCTCCTCTGCTGTCAGCAGATGTACTTCTGCCAACAAAGACTCAGTAACAAGTACTCTAGTAACAATTTCTGGGTCTTTTTTGTATTATGATTTTTTACTATCTAGCAAAAATTATAATGAAATCACTGTTGCCAAAACATTCCACAAAAACACATGTAATGTGATGCATCAGGTTGGTCAGCTGAAGCAGAGAAAGCACAAAATGCTACAAGAAATGTAGGGACATGTACTTTATCAGGTTTATTTTCTAGAATACAGTACTCACCATTTCTCGAGTGAAGGACAGAGGAGATCATTTTTTTGTGTAGCTGTAGAAAATGTACTCACTCACATCCAAGTCACACTCACTGATGTCAGGAGTTGACATCTGATGACCGCAGAAATGTTAGGCTAAATCTATGTCCAGAGGTAAATGGCAGCAACATGTGAACTACACAAGTCTAAAATATTTTGTCATTTTCTGTGTTGTTTACCACCATTAAATGACTGCAGGAACATTTGATTTGATGTGCTCTGTCAGAAAAAGGTTGTTTTCCTTTTATATTTTCAGACACAATTATGTGATTTAGTTGACTGTATGAAAAGCTTTGAGAACACAGCACCATTTGAGCATGTATTTGCTGTTTGTCTTTGTTTTTACCATACTTTCAAAATTGGGCCTTTTGTCTCTGACAAACAATGCATCTGAACAACTGAGTAAAATTTACACAAGCTGCTTCTCAAACATATTTACTTTGTGGAGTTTTGTGCTCCTGAACATGGAACAGACAGACATCAGAGGACAACGGCCTGCTCATGGAGGGTAGATGTTTATGTGTGGTAAGAGGAAGAGGTGGTCACAGAGGAAGAGACATGGAGAGGAAAGCTGCATTATGGCGAAAGATTGTGTTTGAAGAAAATATCAGATGTTAGGTACATTTAGATGTATAGAAAATTTCATATTATGCAGAGAACTTAATGGAAAGGTGTACACAGAGAAATCTGTGATGACATGAGGTCTGACGGATATAAGATATATGCTATTAGGTTACCATACTATAACTGTGCAACTGCAGTGCTGCATTCATTAATAAATGACTGTTGAAAATGAAAACTCTTACAAATACTTGGGTGCAGTGTATCACATTCAGGTAGAAAGGGGACATAACACAGAGATGAATGAGACTGTGTGGCCAGTGAATAGTGCCAACTCTCCAAAAAGAAAATTCCCCTTCAGCCAGTTCAGTTGTTCTTAATAATTTTTCGTGAAAGAAACATCCTGAATGGTTTTTAACATCTGTTCAAAGATTATTTGACCCTAAATGAGCTCTTATCAAGTGAGTTATCATCTCTGCTGACAGGACATGACTATGCTTTACTCTAAATGTTTTATTTCCTCTGCTGTCCATCTTCTTAATTCTTCATAGGTGTTTATGCTTTCCTACAGCTATATTACTTTATGCTTTTTTTTTTTTTAGATAATTTTTTATTAATGTATCTACAACTCCACATATGTTGACCTGCACAATATGAATTTATAATTAATGTAATGATTTCACTTCTCTGTCTCTCTCTCTTTTTTACAGTGTTTCATTAAATGTGCGTAAGCAACTGAGAGAACTCTAAAGCTATAGCCACAGTTGATATACATAGCTATATTTAAGACATGTGAGAAGCATGTGTCAACCTTTGCCCTGTATCACAGATGTTGACTGTTAGAATTAATGCCATAACCACAGAGCAGAAACAGAAGAAAGCACAGCGACTGGGATGACGGGAAAGCTGCAGCATGTGAGTGAGAGATGAAGAGAGTGAGGGAGGCTGAGTGAAACGACCTGACCTGAAGAAGCCCTTGCAGCCTTCGCACGTCAAGGCATTGAAGTGGTAACCTTTGGCCAGGTCTCCACACACACCGCAGGCTCTGGACTCCTCATTTTCCGACACCTCCTCATCCTCTTCATTTTGCCCCGTGAGCTCTTCACAGATGTCCTGCGCTCTGGCTGCCTTCTGGTTCATTCTCACCTAAAGGGATCATTAGATCATTTTTAGCATCGCTAACTTCATACAGATGAATTTCGAGTGCAAAATTGTTTTTGTACCAACTAACTGGATTTGTGGGAAGTGAGGTTTTAGTGTTGACAACCACGAGCACAAATAACACTGTGAGACCGAGCTTACCAGTTCCTGCAGAAAGAAGAAAAAACACCTCACACACACACACACACACACACACACACACACAAACAAAAACAGTTTCAGTCTCTTTTTTTTTTTTTTATCACATCACAATTAATTTACAGAAGACAACATACCATAGGGAGCACGGAGCTGTGATACTCTAGCCTTCAAATATAGGGATAAGCCAACAATATCGTGGCTGGATCACTTTCTCTTACTATATGAGCAGGGCTATGCATGAATAAAGGCTCAGTGAGGTCATTTAAGTCTTTTAAAAGACCTGTTCTTTTCCAACCCTTGAGGCTAAATGGTCACAGTGGGGGAACCATTTCAAACTCAATTAAAACTTACTTCACAGCACGAAAAGTTCTGAAACGTCAGGAAACGGCAGCTGTGCAGGGGAATGAATAGGTCAGTTTTCTATAGGACTCAGCACTGTTTCAAATCTTTGAAATCGCTTGGTGTTATATATGGTATTTTCAGTGTGTGAACAAATCAAATAAGTCAATATAAAACTGACATTAATGTGACAACACATCGATAATGTATGCATCCACTGTGAGGTGTCTTTGAACTGTGCACAAGCACCATGACTGCTCTCACCTACACGGCAGTGACAGTGATTTGTTTTGTTTTGGCAGGTAGCGAAAAGTCTGACAACTGGCAAACTGACATTTGTAGTAACTTAAAAATAAAACTGTAAGGCGTGCTCTTTCTCTCTACTTTTAAATTTACACCCGTCTTTCCTAGCCCTGATTCACCTGGTTAAAGGTCGAGTTTTAATCAAACAGTGATCGAGATCATTCAACTCACTGATTCGGTGATTCCAGGAGACCTATCGGCTGTATGCGGTTCCACAGGGTTTTCGCCACGCAGATGTCGATCCCGGAGGATTTGTGAATTTACAGAACACTCAACAGGTGACACCGAGTATGTCGTATTTCCTGCTGGAAGTGTTTGATACTGCCTGGCTGCTGCGCGCATTTCTTCCTTCAGCCAGCGGGAAGGCGGGGTTAGACATCCAACGCCCACGTCTAGTCTCTCCCGCTTTGGCACCACCTGTGTGAACCACAGACTGTACACAGGTGAGACCCTGTGCTGTGACCTCGGTACCCCCAGCGTTGTCGTAGGCCGTGCTGCCGATGAGGCCATACCGGCTAAGCCGTGACGTGCCGTGACACGTCGTGCTGACATAGACACATTTTGGAGAATTTGAAAATCCAGACCTGTCTCTGTCCCATGCTACATTTCTGGGAGCAAAGCTGTTCTCAGCAGTCATTACACAGTTTATGAGAGAGTTTGATGGGACTTTGTATCATTGCATTTGGCTGTTTGGATTGGAGTCTTTCAGGCTCTTAGTGGTCAAAACTTTATTTTTTCAATGAGGGCAGTTCAAATAACAGAAAAATGTCCGTATAGTGCAATACAGTTAAACAGCACCACAAACTGCATCTTCTAAAATGACCATGCAGTTGCACCAACACCTTTCTAAAAACATTTTAATCAAATATGTAAGTAGTACTAATCATATATATGTATATCTATAATTTACTCAAAAACCCACAATGATGATGCAACTTATGCTTTAATAATATGAGAGAACAACACATTTAGACATACTGCACCTCAGTATACTTTTTATATTTTTATCCCTCTCTTTACTCAGTTTGATTGTGGGGCTGCTCTGCTTCCTTCCTCTACCCCTGCTCCTCTTGGCTGATCATCTCCTCGAGGACTCGGTTTGAGGCTCTTTCAGAAGGACACATCAACTGTGAGGCCTCCAGAGAACTAGGGAGGATCCCAGAATGCTCTGCAGTCCCATGAATGATACTCCGAGCTGCCTGTAAGTGTCTGTGCTGCCTCAGGTGCACTGAGAGAGAGAGATTGTTAGGTTAGACTGTCTGCCCTTTCATTTATTGTCAACTGTTGCTGCAAGTATTTCAGCAATTTTTTAGCACATTATTTTAACTTCTAAAACATTTGTCACTGTGGTGCAGTTGAATTCTCTGCATGGAAAAAGAAAAATCTCCCAAACCTCTTTGCCTGACACTGATCTTCTCAACCTCTGGGATAAGGAAACTGTACACCAACTCTGACACAATCTCCTCCGACTGAAGATTGTTCCGGCTACTCACACACACACACAAATTTTTATTTATTAACACTGGGTTTGAATTTCTGCATACAAAGTATCAGCAGGTATGCAGGGTAATGATGTGTCTATTACCTTTCCTCCATAGGTGTAAGCGATGTCATTGACCTCCTTTGCCCTCCTGCGGATCTCCTCTCTGGCCTGCTGGTCAGCAGTCTGCTCCAAGGTCCCCAAGATGATGTCCTCTAAATACAAATCCACAGTTTCCTGGTGTACCTGCACCACCTGTAACACAGTGGTAAGTGCTAAGCATTAAAATATGTACACCACCTGCACACACACGTATTAGAACAACTTCCTTTGCACACTCATAGCAGAACACGTGTTCGCACCTGTCTGAAGATCTCATCTTCTTCTCTGCGTCTGCGCTCCTCCACCTGCCTCCTTCCACTCTCCTCAGCCTCTCGAAGGCGACGATCTCTCTCAGCCAGGATTGTAAATGCATGGATCCTGCGCTCCTCCTGGAGACGAATCAGCTCCTTGGACAAGGTGTCAAACAGGTGTTCAAGCTCTGCACCTACCACTCTGGCCTGAGACACCTCCTCTTGAGAGGTCTGGGAGGTAAGAGAAACGGCATAATGATGAGATTGTAAAATGCGTTGTGTGTAAAGTGATCTGTGAGTCTGTGTGTTTCACCTTGTGTCTTTGTTTGTCTCTCTGTTTTTTTAGGGTGATCACAAGCTCTTTGTCAGCTTTCTGCAGCTCCTGCTCCTCCCTCTGCAGGGCGTGGACAGTCCTCAGCTCTTGGATAAGCTCCAGATGGTTCTCCTTGCCCTTAAACATCTGTACAACAACACAGACAGAACAGAGATGTCCTTACAACTTAAAACACATACAAACATTCCTGTAGGCATTTACAGTCATTTAGGTAAACATACTCAGACCTCATACTGGATACTTCTTCCTCTCAGTAGTTTCTGCAAGTGGATGACCGCAAGCTCTATCTCCTCATCCCCCTAATGAGGGACATATAAATTAATTAACAAAATACCATCTCTGAGACAGGTACGATGAACAAGGTCAGTGTTAAATAGACTCAGAGACATCAGCTGACCTCTGGTGGCTCCTCCACTCTGGGAGTGACAGGACGAGGAACAGGCTTATCTTTCTTGGTAAGAAAACGTAAGGACCTCGCCGCTTGCTCGTTCTCCTCCCTCAGTGCCTGTGAAGCCACAGTTGATAGTCTGTGTGTATCTAGAACTTAAATGATATGCTTAATGAACATATTTCCTCCTGCTTTACCTTGTATTTCTTCATAATTTCTACTGCTCTGCTCACAGGGGGCTGGATCCTATCCTTGACTTTTGGTTTGGGTCTTTTCACCAGTGGCTTGAGGACTGAGGCAGAGAGTCCTGCCTCTAACTCTTGTAAGCCTATGATTGACAGAAGGTTCAATGTTATCTTAACAATAAATGGATACTGTTGTCTCTAAGGGGCCATTATGAAAATTACATGTTCAATTCTTATTGCTGAAAGCCTCTAGATTCAGACCTTCATATGTGTCTAAGTAGTGGTTTTTTAATTCATTGTTGCGGGCACTCCTGGTGAATGTGTCCCTGCGGGTGTGAGGGGAATACGTCTGAGAACCTCGGGCAATGCCAAACTGCTCAAGCTTCCCCTCCACATTTCTCCTCTTAGCTTCCACTTTTCTCAGTGCTACACACAAAACAGTGATGAAAAAAGAGATAAATGATAGGGAGTGAAATAAAGCCTTGAATAATATAATTATAATTATTTTATTTAATATTACGTAAGAGCATGTGCAGTGGTTGTCTTACACCTGATGTAGTCATTGTGAAGCTTGTTTAGCTTTGTCTCCTTGTCTTTTTGATGCTTGGAATATATTTGGTTCAGTCTGTCATTTGTGACTTCTTTCTGGGCCTCATCTCTTTTCCTCAGCAGGTCCTTCAGCACAGCAAGACGAGTTTCCTGCAATCTGGCGACCACACACAGAAACAAAGCACTGCAGGAGATGCAGGAGGGAAGGTGTTTCATGGCAGAGACAGTGTTCACCAAGACTGCTTAATAAGCCAAAAACTGTATATGTCCCACATATCCTTCTTGGCTATATTTAGTTCAAACCTCGCTCAAATCCCATGTGTCAGCATGATTTCACTTTGCTTAAGCCTCCAACATATAATTTCTTCACCACTTGGGGGCAGCAGAAACAAGCTATGTACACACGACTGACCCCTCAGTGTACAGTAAAGGATAAGAGCAGAGAGTGAACCAGAACAGCAAAGTAGCAGCTGGAAAACCAAAACAATGATCTTAAAGATGCTAAAAGACTCCATGGAGTTTAGGATAACTGCAATGTCTGGTGATAATTTTCTTTCATTATGAGTGGCCCCCTTTGCATTTACATATCTATTGTAAATATAAAAATACTGATGATAGCTGCTTTAAAGCCAGTATGTGCAAACTTTAAACATTTTAAACAGGTGCCCCCAGTAGTAATATCAAAAAAGGCAGCTGCTACACAAGTTTGGGGACTTCATAGTTTGCTGTGCACCTGTGATGGCTCAAGATATTATACTACTTCCCCAAAGGATTACAGCAAACACGAAGCTGAAATGTGGACTAAACACTGCACCAACAACATTTTAGGTGAGTAGTGGTTTACTTTACTATTTATGTCTTCTGATTAGGGATTCAAAAAAAAGTGGTTGAGGTACATTACCACTCACTTCTGGATTTCTCCCTCTCTGAAAGCCCACTCTTTGGCCTCCATTTCCTCCATCATACGCCTCCTTTTGTCGAGCTGACTCAAGTCATCCAGCGGAGGAAGGCTGGCCTCCCAAGCTCGTTTGGCACTCGCTCGCTCTATCATTTCCACTTCTGCCAGGCCTGCAGGCAGACCATGACCTGAGGGGAATTGTCATCAGAGGTACAGATAGACTATTCATCTGAGAACAGAGAGTAGAAGGCTGGACATTCATGGTTTTAAGAAGATAATTATATAGTATCGTCTGTAACTGGTGAAGGTCTGAACAGTTGATTTTGTACCCCAAGTCAAAGCTGCCAGTTGCAGGAGTTCTGAGGGTGTTGTCCCCGGCTGTATCACATACTCAGGGCTGTATGGGTCTGTCTGTGTTTCACTTTCCCTGTAGTCTGTCTGGACCCCCACAGTGAAGTGGGTGGGCTGTTGTTCAGCATTTTTTCCAGTAGCAGTTACAAGGTCTTCTCTGAGGTGACAAAAAGATGGGATATACCCTATACTAGTTAAAAAGACACAGCAGAAATGACTGGAAAATAAATTAGAAATTAAACTCTTGTTGAACTTACTTTGGCAAAGCAAGAATCACATCTGGGGGAATGTGCTGTGTGAAGGGAATTAGAGGGCTAGAGGAAATCAGAAAGTCAGTATTTATAGTCAAATTGTGGGCAGCATAGCAGTTATCTTTTGTAAACTACCACAGTATCAGGCAGAAAAAAATGCACACCCACAATTAAATTATTATGACTGTATTCCACCATATTTACAGCTTCAGATTGTAGGCTGGCTATGCAAACCGTTTAAAGTATTTCCAGCGATCAGCTCCAGTCACATGGCCCTCCTCCCTTTTCAACCAAGAGTGAGGGTTTGGAATAACGCTGTCAAGGAGATAATCAAGAATCACAGCCACAAATTGATAAAAATGCCAAAGGACACCATTTTTATTTGTAATGAGTGTCTGTTTGTGTTACCCAGCCAGCTGCTGCAGTGCCTCCTTGCGCTGCTCTGTGTGGCCTCGCCAGCGTCGATCAATAGATGCTGGTACTGGGTCTACAGGGTCTAGCTTAACAGTATACCGTGGGTGGTGGGACAGGTTACTGAACATAGACCCAAACTCAGCCACCTTCAGCTATGTAAGAGAAAGAGAAATATTGTCAGTGAGTGTATTTCACTGTCAGACCATTTCTTTGTTCTGCTGTGTAAACATGTTGGCTATAGGCCATAGTTTGGCCATAGTACAGGGAACAACTTGTGTCTAGTGGAGGAGAGGTAAAAACAGAAAGTGGGCAAATTATGACTTAATGAAGTTCAGTGTTCATAGTGTGAAAAAAAAATTAAATTAACAGTATACAACACAATATTCCCTACTGTGTGCTGTTATTTAATAAAGGGATCTGTCATCTTAAAAACAGGTCAGCACTATTCTGTGATGAAATGGTAGGTGGGTTTCAAGATGGACTTACTTTGTATTTCATCACCTTGTCATTTTTAACAAGTCCTAGCGCTGCGAGCTACAAAACCTCAAAAAAAATCTATAGTACTAATAATACATTTCAACCCATTACACTTTTGTATTAGTGAGTCAAAATGAGTCTGGCTTAGTACTTGTAATTTTACCATAACCTAGTAGTAGTAGGTTATGGTAAAATTACTCTCTAGGTGACTTTATCTGATGGCACATCTTTAACATTAGAAGCTTTAAAACACCCGTTAACGCAACTTACGACCCGGTCTTTGGTCGCATAGGCCTTGAGGCTGGACCTAGCATGATCCACTTCCGATGACACTGTGTAAACTGGATCTGCAGCGACAGATTAAGAGTTCAGCTCATGTCAATGAAGTAAGCTACAGTTTTATATGTTAGCTGGCGTTTAGTTGAGTTTACTCACCATACAAAAAGTCATAAGCCCGTTGCCGCCTAACAACTTTATCAGAACTGTTCTTCTTAGGAACTGTGCGAGTGATGGATACGCTCATCTTCGTATTTCAATTAAAATCTGTGTTTTCTTGACAATTTTCTGTCGCTGAGACCTCTGCGATATTTAGCAAAGTAACCATGGATACGGTAAACTGACCGTTTGGAAGTGGGAGGGGTTATTTCCACGGGGGACTGGCAGTTGGGACGTCTAAGGCCTGACTGGATTTTAAATCCAACAAATGTTGGGCAACTACGTTAGAAAATATATGGGTCTTTGAGAGAAAGTCAAAGGTACAAGCCTATATACCGGAAAACGCCGGGAGCCCCCGAGAGAGGGCAACTACAACTCCCAAGGAGCATTTCGGTAAGAACCATCCAATCATCGAGCTTAGAATTCAAGCAAGTGCGCCGCTAACGGCAAGCAGAGGCCAATATCGTGCCTCATTAAAACTTGACAACAAATCCAGCTGTTTTAGTCAAATCACTTTCGGCTTTTAGGTCAGTGTCAGATGAAATGTATCGACTATAGCGTGATGTTTTGTGCTCAAATGCAACAACGAATCGTTCCGAATAAAGCTGTGTGCCTCTAGCCGTCTGCCTCGCCACAGCAACGGCGGCAGAGGCTCATGGGTATCGTAGTATTTGAAGCCATTCTTCGCACTGAACTCAGGTTTAAAACATTATTTCTTAAAAACATAAATACGTTTCATAAAACTAAAGGCCATACATAAATATATAATAGCTTTGTATTATCTACAATACTTTTTTGTTTTAATGTTAAGGACAAGAAGCATTTCAAATGAGAATTCCTGGTGGCGATTGTGTCATTAAAGCGTAGGCTGTGCAAAAAAAAAAAAAAAAAAAAAAAAAATGTCACGATATATTTGTACGTCTATTAACATCTATTACGATTTGCTGAGAGTCCCAGAATCTTAGTAGTCTATAGTAGCCTACCTGTAAATTCAGCAACTACAAATTCTGAAATGTGTAGGCTGAAATGATTTTGCACTTAGACCAGGGGCCATAATATATTTTTTTTTAACAAATAACATACTTTTGTAGAAGAACTAAGTGATCAAGTCAGATTTTGATGGTAAAATAACATCTATTTTACTTATTTTCACAAATTCTTGATCACCTCTCTTCCTAGGAAGGCTTAAAATCAATGCTTCGCCAGGTACAAACATGTAATGTAAATACAGTTATAAAGAGTATGGTCTAGGTCAAGACCTACTATATGTGGAGAGTGCCCTGAGATAACATCTGTTGCTGTTGAATTGACTTGAGTGTATAATGAATTATTATTATTATTATTATTATTTTATTATTATTATTATATTTTTCCCTATTAGTGCCCATAATTTTTGGAAAACCCATTTATTGCTTCATACATCTAATTTTTTGCTTTACCCTTCAGCACATATTTTTTGGTAACCAAAAGGTTGATTTTGACATCAACAGGAAGTCTGTGTTATCAAGGGGAAACAGTGCACACACACACACAAACGCATGTATTTCTGTCTTTGTGAGGACATTCGTCAACATAATGCATTAACCCCTACCATAATCTTAACCATCACATGTAAATGCCTGTCCTCCAACCTTTACCCTAACCCTAACCTGAAATTAATTCTCAGCTGAACCTAAAAACTAAGTCATAATTGTGAAACAGCCCTTTTAGGAGTGTTGTAAAGTGAAGACCAGCCAAAATGTCCCCACTGCTGACTTGTAAAACTAAACTTACAAAAATAGTCATACAAGTACACACACACAGAAACACAAAGCACAGACAGTAGTTTTTTCTTCCTTAAAAGTCCTTAGGCTATGGACCCTTCCCATATTTGAGGAACACAGCTGACCACAGCTGGAAGATTTTGCAATTCTTTGGAAAAACTAGTTCCTTTGTGCCAAGTGTGCCAGCCAGCTCACAGTCAGCTGAACTTCTGTTGTCTATATGTTAAACAAACTGTCTAATATTAGATCTCATAAAAAGGAGAACAGTCTTCAGCCTGGTTAAAGCTTAGACTACTGCAGATGTTACTTCCTCACATTAGTGTCCATATTGTGTTTGAAATCCTCAAACCATGAGCTGCGAAGATTTAATGAGGAGGTGCGAATAAATCAAGTAGATTTCACAAGTTCTTTATCTGCATTAAGAGTTCATACTCATTGTTATTCTGTGGTATACATGGACCAAGATAAAGAGAACATTTTTTGCTCGTTCATCCGCCTTTTGTGGTCTCCTGTGGGACAGTTTTATCTAGATGTTGCATTGCATGATGTACTCCTGAACCACAGAGTCCTCATAGACCTTGCAGACAGATCATAACCACATACATGCACGATAATTACCAAATGTGATACTGTCAGTTAATCTGTGATCTGCAAACTGAGGATGGAGTTGGTAATAACGCCTGCACCCACATTAACACTTCATAAACAGCTCATGTAAGCAACTCTGCTTTGTGTAACCCTTAAACAGCTGCATGCTGTTACACCAGCCCACAGCCAACAGCTTGCATCAAATTAAGCTTATTCAGATTTTTTTTTTTTTTAAATCTTGAAAAATCTAGTGTTAGGTTTATTAGCTGAAACTATAGCAATCTAATAAATAAATGGAGGCTGTGTATAGTTTGTGATGCTGTTATATTTCATTATGTCATACCGATATTTTGTCCACTCCATTTAAATCAGTATCATGCGATACAGTGCAACAGCACCACAAACTATGGCCTTCAAAATGTCCATAAAGACTCAACATCTTTGTCTGAGTTTCAGCAAAAACTGAACATTGTAACCCTCAAGAAGGCAGGATTTGTTGCCGGACTGTTGTTTTCACTGCTTTAGTTTTAGTCATGTGAACCCTAGGTGCCAAGGCATTCCTATAGGGTGGACTACTCAACAGACTTTATGAATATTAGCCTAAACTCCAGAGGTGTTCCTAACACGAGAATGGAGCATATAGTGTTGGTAACAGCATAATAGCACATGTTTTTTGTGGCCATAGTTTCTAGCTGCTTTATAAAACGTTGCCCAGCCTGGATCACTCATAAATTTGACTTTCAAAGAGCGTGATCATGTGACTGTAAAGAGAGGAAACTGGCGTCTTCACTGTCAGATGACATCCTGTGTGGGGGAAAAAGGCAGATGTTTGTGTGGAAAGTGGTTTGGAGCAGGGGACAAAAAAGGAGGGAGGGTTTTGTTAGTCACATGTCTTTTACATTTCTTTATCATTGGCATGTGTCAGAGTTTTTCAGTCAGTCTGTCTGGATGGAGTGGAGAACCTGCTTCACTCAAACCCGAGCTTATTGGCCCTAAAGAGAGAAAGTGAAATTGCGCTGAGAAGAGAAATGACTTGATATAACAGAAAAAACCATGCAGCTCAGTGTAATGTTACTGAAGACAGAGGTCAGGACTTAAAGACTAGAACTGATGCTTCTCTTACTGTTGTGAGAAACACTGCTGTGGCAACTTGACAGAGGAACCTGAAGATAACTTACGATGAGGGACATGATGTGGATTTACGTTGTGATTATCTTCTTTGTGTCTGAAGCATGGAGCATGGAACCAGGTTTGAACATTAACACATTTTACTTGCATATGGTTGTAATACTTGATTTTTTTTAGGCCTTGATAAGATACAGCTTTTAGATGTACATACCCTCCACAATGATGACCGTGTAAGTAGCTGTCTTCACCTCTTGATAAAAGCACTACCCAACGACATTTTACATGTTACTACACCATTTTTACACTGTACAAAAGTGTTGTTTGTGGTACTTTACACTGTAAATAAGTTGTGTGAGCTTATTGCAGTTACCTGTAATGTAACTCTTAATGTCATGCTGTCATAGTAATTCAATTCATCACATACATATTTGAATGTAATATTTGAATAATTACAGTATACTGTAAAGATAGGCGAGTAACCACTCTTGTTAAATTGTGGTGGTATGAGTCACATTGTAGTCAGTGGAAAGAAAACGCATGGAGGTAGGGTAATACAGAAGCTGACAACAGAGGAAAATGTTGATATGTGAAAAGATAGGCCCATATTCTCTGAATGAACAAGCAGCACAGTGCTACTTGTCTCTGCAGTGGAAATAATGATGTAAGACTGGGGGCAACATGATGCAGCTTTTCTCCACTACAGGGTCTCTGACAGCTCAAAGAGAGACCTCTGTTTGAGATCTGTGGTTTCTAGCATACCACCAGGCACACTGTTTTGTTTACTCCTGTCAGAAGTAAACAAGTCTCAGTCCCCCCATTACAACCTGTAGTCAGTGAACCTTCTACTTTCAGTTCATGTCTGTGAAATAACGGTAATAATGATAATGGTAATGATAATGAGCTTGTTCTGCTCTGCAGGCAAGTAAATGGGGGAGATTATGAAAGTAACATTTGCCTGTTTCATAAGTTAAGTTAAAGAGATTCCACTACTCCTGTCAAGGTTTTTTGTTTTACAAAAGCTTAAGAAACCTCACAATTTTCCTACAAATGCTTTCATACCTGTTCCTCATTTAGTCCATGCTGCACATTAGTTGTGTCAGGCTGTTTTTAATCACACTGCTTCACACTAACTAACTAACTAACTAACTATCTAAATGACAAATATCAGATAAACCACCATGATTGTTGCTCTGCTGACTGAGCACTTCGGAGTGAATCACTAGCTGCTGCTTTCTGACTGAAAAAACCCACACATGCTATTTTACTAACTTTTTCACTATAATCTTTTTCAGGAACTAATCAGAGCACATCTATGAACTCCAGCACTTGTTCTCTTCCTTTAACACTTACGGGTAAATTAATTTTCTTATTTTTCTCTCCAGCTACCTTGCAATATAAAAAAGATATTAAATGGGGCAATTCATATCGAGTAAGATGAGTGACAGCACTGGAAGCTTAACATGACAGTATACATTTGAACCCCGCCTTACCTCATTAATCCTTTTTTCAAACATTAAGCGTTTGGTTTTTTATTTTGCAATGGATTGAAAGAATGAATGCTTTGAACCAAGTTACTTTTTAAGTAGAAATGTTCAGTCTTTATTTTTAGTTCATTTTAGAATGTTATAATATTCTGGAAAATCTTGTCATTCACTTGCTCTTGAAATACACATTTGTATTTTCTTAGACTTGAATCTTCATTCTCAGTTTTGAAAGATCACATTTTCTAGGTTTCAGTTTAGTTGACATGAAATTTAGTTGTTGTCATTTTAGACTCCTGGTTATCAAGTGTTTAATCCAAAATAATTGCTATGAAGGTTTTCTTGTTTTATGACAGAATAATCTCTAACCATTCAGCACAATCACTGTACCACCACCACCACGTGTAAAAATAATCCAACGGTTTCCTTTTTTTTCAGGAGAAAATCAAAAAACTTTCTGCCTGGGGTGTGATGCTAACCTGACATGCAGTAATAAGACATGGAATGAGACAATATTTGTTATCTGGAAAATAAATATGACCAAGCAAAACAAATGTTGCACGATAGGCTTCAATTCTGGTATTGGAGGTGATGACTCCTGCAAAGATGGCAAGTCTCTCCGAAACACATCTAGATCTCAGTCATACCTGCATATCGCAAACTTCTCAACCAACGACGTGGGGGTCTACTACTGTGAATTGGCTTTCAAGGGAGGAGTAGAAAACTACTTGATCAATGTGGATATCACAGGTAAGACTTATTCCCCTCAAAGGGAAAGAACCATATAATCAATAAGGGTAAACTCTTAACAGGATCAGTTTACTGGAATCACACAAAAAAAATGAGGAAAACAACATTTTCTGGTTGCCTCCAGTTACAAATATTTTTCTACTGACCTCCACATAACTGGGGACAATGATCTGTTGCTAAGAAAGTTCTTGAGTGTTAATTTGAAATACCTAATAGTAGAATGCTTTTCTTTTTCCTGTTATGGACAGTTTTCATTGGGAACTATTTTATATACAGTGTCAAAGATACTGAAAGTGTAGAAAAGTAAAACCTGAGCAAGCAAATTACAACCACTTGTAATGCCAGGTGAAATACTATTGGGTGTATAAGTGCAAATACATTTTTTTTAATGATTTGGATGAACTTTTAATACAGCAAGCTGAACTATTTAGCAAATCTTATTCCTCCTATTTCATTATCCCTGGCTCAGTTCCTCCCAGGACATCAGCCTGGTTAGAGGATAGGGACAAAGTGGCTGTGTGCAAAGCTGAAGAAGGAAAACCTGCTGCCAACATCAGCTGGAGTTATGGAAGCAACTTATCGTCTGTGTTGACAAGGCCTGGCCCAGACGGATCTTTTACAGTAGAGAGTCGTCTGGAGCTTACAGAGGGCATGGATCCAAAGCACTTGACTTGTATCATCAGGCATCTGTTCTGGAAAGAAAAAGACGTTGTTCTGGGGATAAAACGCAAAAAAGGTCAGACCTCTGCAAACAAAACAGCAAAAGAGAAAAATTACAGAAGCAACAAATTTAAGTTTTTAAGTTAATGTATTTTTTGGGTGAACATTGTCTAAGTGTTTTATATTGTAGTGTTATCTATTCTTTGTAAATATAAGTTATGTTGATGTCCATTAGATTATAAATTAACCTTTAATCTTCTCTCTCTCACAGTTGCAGGTTATTTTCCTTGGGTGGCCATCCTTGTTGTTTTGGTAGTCTTTGTACTTTTGATGGGATTCTTATATTTTGCACAAAAGAAACTAATGTTGAGGTAAGAAGTTTCATTTGGTTGAAAATGTATTACAGTGACAGTAAGCTTTTTTGTCATGCCACTGAGCTGGTTTGTGTATCCACCCTTTGCTAGGCGATGCCAACAGTCTGACACCTCACCATCCAAATCTCCACCGGTGGGTATTTCTTCCATAATTTTATTTTAAAATTCTGTGTGTTTTATTGCACATTGTGAAGTTTTCTTCATGACACCTCTTTGTGTGTGTGTGTGGTGTGTGTGTGTTTTTTCTCTCTCTCTTTCAGACAGAGGATGTGGAGGAAGTGGAGCCCTATGCCAGCTATGTTCAACGTGTGAACTCTATCTATAACTGAGCTGCAAATTTCTTCACATAAAAATCCTGCACATGCATCACACACACACACACACACACACACACACACACACACACACACACACACACTCTTAAATGCACATGGTTCTTTGTGAGAACCTGAAGGCTGTGAAACTGAGAAGTGGTGAAATAGTAAAGAGAGAGGAGGGAGTGAGATGAAAGACTTCCGATAAGAGAGGGAAGCCTCTCAATTCTGTCCTAACAAACTCTCAACTGATGGAACAGGGGATGTACCCGGTGTCGCGCGCTGGCTCCCTTGCACAATACATGCAGCCCACTTCTCTGTGTGTGGGTTTCATGGAGAACATTATTTATGACTACAAATGCAACTGCAGAATCGGAAAGAATACTGTCTTCAGCCAGATGCAGTATACCTAAAATACAGTACCACAGACTTTTGACGTTGCTGATGAAATACATGGGCTTTTTGCATATTTATAGTTTGACTGCAAAGAGATGATGAAATAGATACTTGCTGCAGTCAGTCCAGTAAACATGCCAACCCATGAGTAATATGGTGACACAATTGCTTCAAGATAATGTGGACAATTTATGTAAAGTATTCATATTATGTGTTAATGTATCATTATGTAATTACATTTATTAAAAATTAATCTATCAACATTTTGATCTCATACAGAATTAATAAGAATACTAAATGAACAAGTACATGGTGTACTTGTTGATTAGACTGAATTTGGATTTCCAATGGTATGTCGGAAGTTACAGTAGGGTGATAGAAAGCATGAATAGCAGTCTGTTGTTTCTGAGATAGTTTTTGACTGTGGTTAATAATCAAAATGATTAAATGTCAAGATAACCTTTACATTCTTTGTAGACATGCAGCAAAAACGCAACTAATACTTCAACTTGTGCCACACAATTGATGATATCAGCATTGAACCATCCAAGGGGGGGCTGTTGACACTTAAATAAAGGACTGTTCTGCCATCTACTGGTAGAGATCATCCTATGTTGAAGATATCTGAAAAAAAAAAAAAAAAAAAAAACTAATAACACACACATACATTTAGGACTGCTTAAAGGTTAGGTCTACTACTACTACTACTACTGACAATAGTCAGGTGTCAGTATGTTCAATGAGACTGTTTTTGCTCATTCCTCCTGTTCATACTGGCTATTAAGAGATCACCTCCTAATGGGCCGGAACACTAGAAGTGACTCACATGAGTTGTCAAGCTCAGACTGCTGAAGCCTCGCATTAGCTTTGGAAAATATATTTGTCCCTGTTAGTTGGGATTGATTGGGGTCAGTTGGGTGACTGTGCCTCAGGTTGTAGAGTGGGTTGTCCACTGATCACAGAATTGGTGGTTTGATCCCTGGCTCCTCTTATCCACCTGCTGAAGTGTTCTTGGGAAGATACTGAACCACAAGTTGCCTAGGAAGGGATGTCTTGATGGCCAGTTTGAACAGGAGGAATGATCGAATGTTCATATAGATACACTGGTGTTGACTTGAGAAATTGTAACCCTATCCTTTAAGGCCTCTAGTATTTACTGGTGTTGTATTATATTTGGTGGCACTAGTTAATATGTTTGACATATGAGCCTATTGCATAGTCAGGGTCTAGCTTTCTCTTTGAATGTGTCTTACCCACATGCTGATTAATACTGTTGTGCAGCCAAGAGGTAGCTGTCAATCTGTCAAACACACTGATATAAATTCCTCTCTCTGAAATGTAGCAAAGAATCTTATTTAAGATTTGACGTAAAATCTAAGAGATTACTGCTGTGACTTCTTTCAAATACTTTCAGAGACACAGTTGATCAATGCAACAGAATAATGAACAAAAGTGATACTTGGTAAGCATTTAATCAATAAAAAAGATCAATAAAACCACAATGAAACAGAGAATTTACAGTAAATTACTGTACACAACTCTACCATTTCATATGCATCCAGTCAAACATATAAATAATTCTACTGTAAGATACAGGCTTAGACAATAATGTATTCCCTGCATACACATACAAAACATAAAACATATAAATTCTCAATCCTTAAATATGTATTTGTAGTATATTTAGGTGGTGTGCAGTAGTTCTCAGGCACAAATTGCGCACACAATTTTACTATTTTACTATTTTACTGTGCAAACAGTTGAGCTACATTTTAAGCCTTGGCATTAGTAAAGCCTGGCTGATGCAGCTTAATGTGACATGGGCTTAACTGAAACTTTGGTTAAGGTGGAGCAAAGCTCTGGCTCTGTTTCAATACAAACAGCCTGTAGATAAAGATCAAACTTTCATCTGCAGTAGAAAATCATAAAGTGACAGCAGATGTACTCGCATTAGCTAGTGTGACTAAAGTCACTGGGCTTCTGTGTTTACAGGGTTACAGAGCTGTTGTTCGTTTCCTTTCATGGTAGAAAAAAACAACAGCTCTACTTTTGTAGCACATACACCCACTGAATTCCTAAACCTTAAATATCTTTTCGTAGTATATCTTGGTGGTATGCAGAATTACTAGCACACACACACACATACATTCTCTACATCAATTTTGTTGGCTAATTTCTCTAAAAACATAAAGTTATGAATCAAGAATCATCTTCAAGTCGTCTTCATCCTTCAAGTCTTCAAGCTCAAACGCTGAGCTCAGTTTCCCTTGACTTACTGCTTCCATGTATTTAGTTAATGTTTTAGGAATTCAGGCACATCAGATGAAAAGGCTTCACATTTTCCTGAGGTTGAGTTATCTTTTCTGTAAAGAGGTCAAATACGATGCAGGTTTCTGTTCCTGAGAAAGGAAGACCACAGTTGTGTGCAGACTTAAGGTTCCCTCAGAAGAGAAGGGAAACATTTTGGGGCTTGATATTTTCACAACCCGCTGCTGTTGGCTGTGAACATTTTTGTTTTTTTGTCACAGTTTTTTTTCATTAGAGATCAAGATCTGAGCAGGCCAACTGGAAGATCGACAGTTGAAATGGAAACAAGATGAACGGCATTACAGAATTTTAGACACTTTCTCCTGTTTATATTATCTACAAGTCCTGCATCTTGCAATAGCCCAATTGAACTTTTCCTCTTGTTTACCCCATGAGTACATAATCATCTGCACATTCATCTTTAGATGAGCACTCAGAGTCAGGTTCGGGTTGAAGTGCTGCTGGGACATTAACTGTGGCATAGTCACAGTCATCGTCAGTTTGAGCTCTGGCCATTCGTGATCCTTTGGCAGTGCTGTGGTCAATAGAGGCATACGTTACATCCTCAGCAGGCTGTCATTAGATAAAAAACACAGAGTGAGAGGGTAATTCTGCTGTTCTGAACGTATGCCACAAATAATTTATTCTATTTTTGCACAGTGCTACTGCAACCAGTACATTTTCTGATGTGGTTAGTGGTTATAACTTCCTGTGGATTAAAGAAACAGCCTCACAATTTCTTTTACAACAGAGGCCTCACTCTAATGTTCACCCAGTATGCAAATCTAAAGAGGTAGCACCTCTGACTGGGCTATCATAAAAGCAGAGAAACATACCCACATCCTATGAAAAGCTGCAACTGATAACTATGAAGATTTATGCTCAACAAAAATAGACTCAGTATGGGTGTGTGCCGCTCTACCTTGGTATCTGTGCTTCTATCATCTGTTGCAGAGTCCCCTGAAACAGGAAATGTTGATTTATAAATGCAACAAATATATATACATATATATTTATACTAAATAATACTATAAATGTTGTTATAAATGTAGTTTTACCTTTCCTTTTCTTCTTTGTTCTGGCAATGAAGCAAATTGAAATGATGAGACCGCAGTAAGGACACAACCATCCAGATCAGAATAGGATTAGACACAGAACAATAAAAATCTGTTAGTGTGGGATACATTTATTTAAAACATGTTAATGTTGATTTAACTTCCACTTAACTGGTAATTAAAACTTTCACATCATTAAAAAACATATGAAATAACATCTGCAACCACTTCTCAGATGTATAGCTTTTACCCCACAGCAGTGTTTCCTTGACAGCTCAACAGATGACAGTGTGTTGATGGAACAGGAAGCACTTTGCATATGTCTACAGCCCACGTCTGTCTATGACCAACTGTCTTTTTCAGTAACTAACAGCACAGGAGATGGAACTTAACATGCCTTTGGGTCTAAGATGATGCTAAAACAAAGACACAGCAAAGGTGTTACTTCTTTACATGTGATTCGTTAATGACCAAGAGACTGGCTGAAACTATTCTCGCCCAGTAACCACTATTTCCTTGCTGAAGCAAATGCAGAAGCTGCTTGCCACAGGGCCAAAATGTGTTTCAATTACACAAATGCTCCTAGCCTTCTTATGTTGTTTCTTTCTAAATGGTGTTGCCCATGTTTTCATTTCATCTAATCTTTCTCATTCTGCAGCCCTTCCTGTGAAACTGCAGAGTGTAATTATCATATGCTGAAATATTTGTAGTATGTGAGAGTGACCTGTACTATGTGTGTCTAAGGATGATGATTACTTACCCCGAGGCGCAGTTTCCCATGATGAGCCCACAGAATCTGAATGTTCTCACTGTGTTTGTCAGCAGGTGGCAGGTACCAGTGCCTGGTGGCTTTAGAGAAGCTGTCAGCCCGACACAGTAGTAGTCACTGATATCACTGATCTCTCTACTGCTGTAACTGAGTGCATGCAGGCCACAGTGGAGAGTGAGGGACAGAGAGAGAGAGAGAGAGAGAGAGAGAGAGAGAGAGAGAGAGAGAGAGAAGAGAGAGAGAGAGAGAGAGAGAGAGAGAGAGAGAGAACAAGAGAGAGAAGAAAGACTGTGCTATTTTGATTTCCTGTGTGTGATGGTTTCTAATGCAACACATGCACACACACAAAAACAAACAAATGCATGTACTCATGCAAACCTCAAATACATCACAAAGACACAACAAACAGAACACTGACTATTTTAAAAATAATAATGTAAACAATAGTGAAGGTAAAAGTTGTAGGTGAGCGACGACTGTGGATAAGCTCTGCCACGACTTTGCTTCTCTGAAGTATCAGCAGGCAGATATCTCAAAACATCTGCATTGCCAGATACTGCAGGGGGTAAGAAGATGAAGGGGAGGAGAGCTAAGCCGTCACTATAATGTTTGCTCTACTTGCTGTATTGTCTCATTTGCATGATTGTGCAAATTTTCTTGATGAGCAATATGAGGAAGTCACTGACCTTTTTTTCACTTTCAGTGGAAAGTCCAGGTTACTTTACAAACCATGTCTTTGTTAAGATAAACAAACAGACCTCTATGGGCGTACAAGTCATAATGATTATGCAGGGATATTTTTTTTGTTGTTGTCATATGCAGAGTGCAGGAAAATCAGTCTGGGAAGGTCTCCAAAAAGTGACTCACTGTGAGGATGATCTACTGAACTGCAGGTGTTCATGTCGGCTGTCAAATATCAGATGTTTGAGATTGCATAGATTTTACACCTTAACTTGTATTCAACAATTCTCTATACAACCATGCATTCATGTGCAGCTGAGGGCTCCTTGTCATACACTAGAGGGTGCTGCTGGCAAAGTTTAGGTGTGATTCACATACCACAAGGACATTCCGTCAGTCCCCAATAGAAAAATAACAACTGACAACTGATGGTGTCAACTTACACCATCTGGTGGTTGTATTGAGGGCAATAAAAAGCAAAAAACAAACAAACAAACAAACAAACAACAACAAAAAAAAATCAATCATGCTTGGTATGTGCAGTGTTTCTTCTCCTGTGAGAATAAACCAAATGATGTCATGGAAGTAAATCTACTCTGAGGAAAACAAGTAATTGACACATATATTTAGTTTTTTAGATATAGGCCTTTGTTGAATTTTGTTTATCCGAGCCACAGTAGCTGCTTCATAGCTGGCAAACTTTTTGCTGTTTCTTCATCTGAGGGAGCTACAGATGTTTGCACAGATTGGATAAGGGAAGCAAGCAAGCGTCTTATTATTTTATAAAGATGATGAGAACATTCAGGCAGCCTCCAGTGCACACAGCTGACAGATATAAGCTGTTTACAAGACAGCATGTAGCCTCTATATGGTGGAAATACTTAAGTACAATTTGGGTAGAATGAATTTGACATCCTTTTCATCACTCATGGGAATAACATTCATCTAAAGACACAGTCTGGCTTTGAAGTCAGGATGTCATGACTTCCTGCTGGGCTCTGTGGCCTTGTGAGCTACTTAAGGACAGCGTGGTAGTGTTGTTTGTTGAGATGGTGAATCTGCTCACATTACAAAGGTGATCCTAGGTCTCCCCGACGTTAGAGACAGGCCTGCTTTATGTGTTTCAGTTTTTGATGTTAGGATGCATAAATCTGTCTAAGTGATCATTACAGAATTGCAAAGATAATATACATACACACAATTTTCACAGGTGTACATCGGAAACAGCATTACTTCATGACATACTGATTACTCACACACAGGATGGTCTTACAATGTATGTGGGAGGTCAGGAAGTGGTGAGCTCGATACAAGAGAAGTGAGCCCATGTGGTAGGTACAGCTTAAGGTTATCTGTGTTTCAGATTGTGAACATGATGAGCCTAATGGTTAGACAGCCATACTCTTATCTGATGGTATTTTACTTATTTGTTCCCATCTGTGGAAGAGGTCAAGGTAAGCCTGAACACACTTTTACCTGGTGATATGACTTCTTAGACAGCTGGAGAGAACATTATGAACAAACTAGAGTTATTAAGTGTAATTATTGAATATATGAGGTAGAAATAATATACATAAGTACATGGGAAGAAGAGAAAAGCTATGGAATCAAGGAGTAACAACAAAATCACAGAGTATGTTAATGTTATTACAGAAAAAAAATGTGAAAAATGAGTAACAGTTAACAGTTATTAATGTTACAATTAAAAAAGCTATATAATTGTTGGATCCAGTGTTGGTGCCATCCGATGATCAAAACTGATATCGGTGAAGAACAAAGTGGCCTTTTATGTCCTGTCACATTATCAGACTATATAAAAATTAAGCCAATTACCTAAACTTCCAAAAACAAACTTAACTGAGATTTATTGGACAACATGGAGTATAAAGAATAGTGAGGTTAGCTACACGTATCAGCAAGTAGCATGTCGGTTTCCTGTGTTTTTTAGTCATCTTCTTATTTCTTCTTCTAAAAGGCATGTATCAAGAATTACAGTCAAGATAATGGGTTTTACTTTCTGGGGACAATACGCTGCGATGGGGCAAAGCATTGACTGTAAGTTCATTTTCAGTATATATAGACAAAGCCTGTTGGTGCCCCATCTGTAACTTATAATTATTTGATTTCTGCTGGACACTGACACAGGTAAATTTAGTTCCAGGTTCCCCTAAATTCCCATTTGTTTCTTATTCCCTGTGCTTCTTTCCTTAGTGAGTATTGGTACTGTATCAGTATTTACACTGTAACTTATGGACTGTTCAGTAAGAAACAAAAGGTACAATAATAATATGAATGTGTATTATTGGGTTGTACTACAAACCACAAAAGTTCACATGTATACTCCAAGTTAGACCAATTAGGTACTACATTTCCCACATTAAAGAGGTCTTTGATCTAAAGAGAATGATACAAGACAACATTTTGGATTTGGGGGTTTTAGTGAAATTGTCTTTTGTTTCAGACTCGTTTCCTTCCTGTGAGGTTGGGCTGGCAGTCCGACGAGGAACGACATGGAAATGTGCCCCACAGCAATCTCTGACAGTCAACTGTCCTGTTACACACTGTGGAAAACCACTAAGCATCACCTGGTGTAAATTAATCAATGTAAACAGCTGCGAACGGATCAATAAAACAGAGAATATAGAGATAAGACAGCACAACAACTCATCTGAGGATAAACTGATTTCAGATTTAACTTTCAAATTGATTTCTGTTCATGATGATGGCCTGTACAGATGTGTTTTAAATGGGTACAAATACGAAATCGGTCATATCATCAACATCTCAGTTTCAGGTAGGTAGCTGTTTTTCTCCCTCAGTACCAAAATATACATGTAACATCAAATTTCATGTGTTAATTCTATCTCCTATCTATCATTCCCTGAAGACACACACGAGGGGGTTGAAATAACGTACAATACGGACAACACTGCAGGTAAGAACCTTCATTTGTCAGATAATATAAATACATTTTAACTGATATAAACCTGTTGATTTGGTTCTTCTTTTGTAGTTGCATCACTGAGTGCTACTGCTGCTGCTTCTGCTGGTGATGCTGCTTCCAGTGAAGCCACGTCCTGGCTGCCCTACTTCTATATCTGTATTACCATAGTTCTTCTGGTTTTCACATTAACAGTGCTTATACTCCTGCATTTTTATGGCTGCGAATGTAAGAATGTTAACATGTATTCACATTTTGGGTAACTGTAACAAAATGTGTAGATTTTACCACCTAAATAATGAAGCATTTGTTATTTGTCTTGTTCACAGATATACTGACCTTCAAGCCAACCATGGGACAGGTAAAGTGCAATGTTGCTAACTTAAAGGACAACTTAAATTTTTGGGCAAATAAACATATTTGTTCTTGTTTCTTCTCATCTAAGCCTTGGCAGGAAAATGTTTAAAAGGAGGAGCATTTCATTGGCTAATTTAATCTTGTTGTGGTGTTTTGGTGCCGTAGGAAATCTCCACTCACATAATACCCGACCTCCCCAGGAGGAGTGCTCCCACCACTCCTGTCCTACAAGCCCACTTCGTTCTGAATGATATCTACTCCACAGGGACACCACTATCACCGGCCGCAGTGATTACCAGTGGGGATCAGCCTTTGGCAAACACAGCTGATGAAAGTCAAGGGTCTGACAGTGCAGGGTATTCTGTCATCAACCATAAACAGTCTGGGAATCCTGCCAGAAATCAACATGCTGTGACCAAACAAGATAAAAACCCAGAATATGCCTCTATCAGTGTTTCCTGAACATTTTGATTTATCATAGACACATGGATGGAAAAATGTTCACAAGCACACAGTGGTGTACGAGTGGTGTCATGGAACAAGCGAAGAGGTTACACCATCAGCCACACTGTGGAACATGTGTATGGGGGAGGCTTGTGGTCATGCAGCATGCCATCTTAAATTGACCTGGCTACAGCAGAGCAGAAGGAGCTGTCTCTCAGCCTCACATTTGCTCTAGCTGAGGCCGTTTTTTTTATTATTCATCTCTTGTTATTTTTCTTTTGTGATTTTTCTCACCCTAGTCAATCCATTTACGTGACTTGGAAAACTTTTTTGACTTCTGTCAAAAACACTGTTGGACACAGCTTTGGCAGTTTGCATATACAAAAAACTACTCAGTGATCACTTAGTGTGCATTTTTCTGTCTGATTTGGAAGTATAAAGTTTGGGAGGAGTCTGTATCTCATGACAAAAAGGTCAGCATTTCAATATAATCCTTGGCTGATCTATGACTATGTAAGCATTTTGTTCTTTGTAAGGTGGCGAATGTGGTGTCTTCAAGATTTATTTTTGCATTCCTTTCAGTCGAATATTTATACATATATATTTAATAAAGTTCAATGTAACCTGAGAGACTGAGAGATGAGATAATAAGCAAACACATTTTGGGAGTCCAGTATTTTCTAGTATCATGCGCAGGCCTCTGTGTTTTTCACTGCTGCCAGCGGAAATAAAGTAGGCCTACCTGACCTGTTAATCTCATCAGTGTGGTTTAGCTTAAATGTGCAGGAAGTTAAAGAGCAGATCAAAGGATTTCTCACATTACAATATCTGGTCACAGATGACACGTCTCTGCTCAAGCACATATAGTTAACACACAGAGACGTAGTAGTTAAGTAGTTATGTAGTTAAATGAAAGTCAAATGAGAGTATTTAAAGTCACCAGATGTCAACTATCAGAGACAAGGAATCTGCCAGAACCAGTTCAAGATTCTATATAAGACAATATGTCACAACACATCGAGGGTCCAGAACCCTATGTTGGGAACCACAACCACAGATAAGATAGCAAACTCTCTACTCATTGCTGTTAAAGAGCTTATACTCAGTGAAACCATCAGCAAATTCACAATTCAATAATAAGAATGCATATATTTAGTTTATTTTGCTTCTGATGTCTTTACTACTAATATGAAGCACGAATAAAGCCTGAATGAATTTTGCTGATATGTGTGGGGGTTAAAAACAAACCCATACATTTCATCATCAGTTTTGTGTAACTGATAAGTTCAGTTAAATTACTTTTGCCAGTCTGGTGACTTTAAAGGGTTCTTCTTCTGTTTAGTTTTGAAGCTCAGCTGTGACTTTATTGCTAACAAATACATTCTGTAAATCCTAATGTGGTTCACAGATGGACTTCCTGGAATCTTTTTTTGAACGTGTTTAATGTGTAAAAATATCCATTTGATACGTGATGCATCGAGACCACAATCACCACACAGTGTCATATTGAAACATGCTGATTATTCAAAAAATAAATAAATAAATAAAAAAAATAATGTGCAGTGGAACAAAGTGATTCCTGAGCACTTTAATCAATTTACAGATGCTCACAGAGAGTCTTTTGACCAAAATTTTTCACATGGAAGATGTCAGGAAATGCTGAATAATGTGACCTGGCTTTTATATTTCTTACAGTACACACACTGGAATGCATGCTCAGGAGAGGAAAGGTTGAAGAGTTGAAATCTACATGCTGTTTCTGAGTCCCTGAACATTATGTGAGATGAATGTGTGAACTTCTTTTGTGTCTCTGAGTGGAAATTCTTCTTTTCCGCAGCAGTGTCTGTTAGTCACAGCCCACACACAAGTTCTGCATTTAGACTCCCTCTCTCTCTCTTTCACACACACTCACACACACATCAGTAGTTGTGTTTTTTCTCTAGTGGACAAAGCTCTGGTTCAGACCGCAGAGAGATGGAGAGTGCAGAGGCCTGTGCGAAGGCAGAGTTTGAGATGGGCCTGATTAGATCAAGCCTGACGTTACCACTTGACAAGGTGTGCAAAAGTGCTGAATGCTTGTTGTCATGTTCTAAAATCTATTCTAAAAATATAGAGAATTATTGGACATATTTGTCAGTTGGGATTTATGTTTGAGATAGCTGTGACATTTCAATCTAAGGTTTCATTTCAGTCTTTTAATGCATATTGTGTGGGAAGTGAAGTGAAATGTCATTTAGCCTTTACATTGTATTTTATGAATGCAGGCACCACTTAGATCCAGAGTGACAGAGAAGTGAACAAGCAGGGTTTTGTGGGCAGGCTCATCATCTGTTTTCCCACTTCAGAACAAAAATCCATTGGCCTTTGTGTACAAGGACGCTCCACCATGAGCCAATTTCTTTCCTCAGGTAGGAAAGGGAGGTAGCTCAGGGAAACTGGTTTCCTTTATAGCCTCCATGGGTGGAGCTGCAGGCAGCAGCACCAATGCCTTACCATCAATGAACGTTTGTTACCAATAATTGTGATTGATGGAACTAAACCATATATTTTTTCTATTAATGCAAAAGAATGAAATAAAAAAGTGCAACAATTACAAAGCAAATAAAAATCTAAATGTGTTTAAGTTGTGCTGGTCATTTATTCATCTACTATACTTGTCTCCATACTGTATGTTTATTAAGGCCATTTATCTTTTGACATTATTCCTTACAATTTTCAGCAAGTGACTAAATCTAAATGTAAAATTCTTGTAAAATTTAATCTTTCAAAACCTTTCAAATCTTTCAAAGTTTGACGAGGCACCCAACATTTCTATTGGGGAAAGTTTTGGTTTTTACAACGCTCCGTGATTCTTTAACGCATCGCTGTATGCGCATGCGCCCCGACTATAAAAATGACGTCAGACGCCGACATTGGCACACCATGGCCGCTCAGCTCGGTGTCAGAGGCGTCATGGCGGGGTCGAAATTTTAAATCCCGGGGGCTTGACAGCGAAACTGCCCTTGTCTGCAAAAGTTTCTGAGAGTTAAGAGACACCGGGACGATCGCGTCTAACAACAGGAGGAGCTCGGAAACTTATTCAGAAAGGTAAGCGATACCTCTAATTTAGCCGCGAGTCAGCGGGGCATTAATGTCATTGCCGGCAGGTGTGTCGGCGTCGGAAAGTTTATAACTTATTGTGTTTGTTTAGAGTAAGATATCTAATTTTATTGCGATGTGGGAATGCAGGCTTTTGCGGTATGTTATGTCCTGTTTTTTAATTAAGCGCCCATATTTAAATACAAATTCACAGATTTTAAGGATTAAAAAGTCGGAGTGGTGTGTGGTCCCTAAGAGGGACACGGGATTAACCCGCAGTGCTGTAAACCTTTAGTTATGAGCCGATTAAATTCGGAGAAAGAAAATGCGTTTGGATAAACATTGTGGGCCAATTTCCACTGCTCAAGCCAATGCGACAGGCCTCGCGGCCTTAAGCGCGCGCACCGTAGTAGATGCATAAAGGCTAACAGAAGGTGAACATAAACTGCTTTATTTGTTTAGGCTATTTATTTATTTATTATAGGTGAATATAAACTGAAAGGGTTTGTTGGTTAATATACTTAATCATATTATTAATCTCACTACTCTGTAACAGCTGAGGCAATCAAACAAATGTAAAGAGGCCTACACAGGTGGGCCCGAGCCCTTCGCTGCACCTGCCACCAAACAGCTGCTGCATTGTAATCCACCTGAGCATTTGTGCATCAAAGTATGTCTACTAAAGTGCTTTGTACAATATTATGCATGGGATTCCTACAGTGCAGCTTTAAAAAAATATATATTAAAGAGTAAAATCCTTTTTAACCAGAAACTTCATTATAGATCACTACCAGACTTCACTAACAAACATCAGTTTTTCCAAGCATAATGCAGAGTTGGTTGATAACCACTGCCTCAATCTCTTTTGTTTGTGTTATCATGTGATTTAAATAAAAGTAGGCCTACCACAGTAACACAAACTAACTGATCAGACAGTGGTATTTTAGCAACTTTGTGTTCTGTGAGGTAAAACCTGTTTTTGTCAGAGTTTATTTACAGAGTAAGCATATAAGTGGCATGAGATTGACATTGCACTGCAAATGGTGGTTGAAATGGTTTTAAGATGTCTTTTCTCTTTGTATAAACTCAGCTGAGTCATTTGAATGATATTCCCACCTGTTTGTGCCTCTTTTCCCACCTCTCCAAAATACCACACAGACACCACAGTGAAATTAAAGGTTGGAAACGACACGTTTTTTTTTTTAACAGGACAATGCCCTCCTGTAAGGTGTGGGGAAAAAGATGCCAGGAGAATCTCATCCTTTAAAAGTCACCCAGAAAGGTAAGAAATGCCCATAATGTGGCATTGTGACAGTGTCATTGCTGTCAGGTGTGTTGGTTCCAGTTAGGCTCATTCATTTTAATGTTTAGAATAACATGTTGAACAGACCTTTGCAGCATATATTGTCCTGTTTTTGTTTTTCTTTGTCCTCTTTCCATAAACTCTATATACCTTTTATATCACAGAGTTACTAAAGTGAATTTCAAGGCTAGGTAATTGTCTGCAGTTGAAGACTACTTATTCTAACTGGATTTTCTTTCTTCTTTCCACAGGTAGATCTACGAACCAGTAAGACAAATTTTTCTTTTTATTCTTTGTGATTTTGGTTGGCCGCTGCGCTGCTTTCTCACAAACACGCACACATGCACGCACACTGACTTTTACATTCTCCCTTCTCTCTCTCTGCTGTGGATTGTCATGGCCGCCGTGTCGTGACTGTTTCTGTCTGCGACTGAAATGTTTTTTCTCTTTTTTTGTGCATTTGCTTGGCTGCCATGCCATGACTGTGCTTTGTGCTATGCTACTTTCAATTTTTATTTTGACAATATGACCGTCCGTCTAGCCAACATAGTCCTCGCATCCAATTTGAACATGGCCACCCAATTATTCACCGGTTCGTCCAAAATGGCCACCCTATTTGTCTCTCTTTGTCTATTTTCCTGTCTTTTTTTTCCTCTCTCCATTGAGCAGCCGACCTTTTTAATTGTGTTGGGAGGGATGGCCTCCCAATACAATTAGAGCAGTTAGCAGTCTTTTGATGTTTGGATAATGAGGTTATTTAGAAGATTGCAGAATGGTTGGAAGCTGTAGGAGAGAAATTCTGTTCCCTTGTTTATTTTTGGGGGGTTAAATAGGTAGTGGGAAAAGACTGGTTCAGAATTTTTGTTTGGAACTGCTAAGCTAGTGATGGTGTGACCAAGAATAGTGACATGTTTGGTCAGGGCTGGACTTATAAGGTGCAAAACCTGAGGTGACTCTGGCAGGGCTCCATGGAGGATCAGACAGATTTTATGTTCACTCAGAGCAGATGGTTCACTGGTCCTTGAATTTTTCTATTGGCTATGTGTGAGACAGGGAGGTTTTTGTGCACAATGATTTGGTGGAGCTGTAGTAAATGATAGGAATGGAAAGGTTTTGTAATGTTGTATTACAAGTCAGAAGTCTCTAATTTGACCCATTGGCTGTGTAATGAAGGTGCTTTGTCTTGGCTGTCATGACTATATATTTAAGTTTGATCAATATTTGTGCACTAACATTTTCTTTGTAGGTAAATCTACGATCGGTGAGTACCCTATTTATTTTTTTTAATATATAGATTCTTAGGTGGTGGCTGTCATGCCTACGTATCTATCTCTCTATAGTAGGGCTGAACAATTTGTTGTTCTAATCACGTTTTATAATATTAAGCTGCAATTTTTTGCATATTGTTCAGTCTTACTCTAGATTTGTTATATTTTGACTGTTTTAGACTAATAAAATCCATTAGGCCTGTGTGTGTCATTGAATTGGGTTTTCTTGCCAAATGCATCACCACACAAACACATTTACATTGTCAAAGCTTATCATTAACAGTATTTATTTAAAAAAGTAGATTCTACAAACCGATGAACTTAACAACTCTGGTCATTAGGCCATGCGTTTGTCTGTCCAACTTAGCTGCATTTCAGGCCATGCGTTTGTCTGTCCAACTTAGCTGCATTTCAGGCCGCGTGTTTGTCCAACTTAGCTGCATTTCAGGCCGCGCATTTGTCCAACTTAGCTGCATTTCAGGTCGCGCGTTCGTCCAACTTAGCTGCATTTCAGGTCGCGCGTTCGTCCAACTTAGCTGCATTTCAGGCCGCGCGTTCGTCCAACTTAGCTGCATTTCAGGCCGCGCGTTCGTCCAACTTAGCTGCATTTCAGGCCGTGCGTTCGTCCAACTTAGCTGCATTTCAGGCCGCGCGTTCGTCCAACTTAGCGGCATTTCAGGCCGTATGTTCGTCCAACTTAGCTGCATTTCAGGCAGCGCGTTCATCCAACTTAGTTGCATTTTAGGCTGTGCATTTGTTGATCATTGTGTCCATTGTTACTTTTTTCCTGGAGGATTTCCAAGAAGAAGCTCCTGGTGAATCAAAGTCTACAATAGTAAGTGTTGTTGTTTTTTCCTTATGTGCTGGGTTTTGCTTGGCCGCCGTGCCAAAAATAACTAACCAACCAAATTCCATTTCAGCCTTCATCTATACTTCATACACAAGTGTTTTTTTTTTGTTTTTTTTTTTTGGCTGCCATGCCATAACTAACTACTTTGCCTTTCAGCCTCCATACTACTAAAGAGGATTGCGTCTTTGTTTGTTGTTTTTTTTTTTTTTTTTTTTTTTGAGCCGCCGTGTCACTGGTTTGTCTTGGTTGCCCATCTACCGATCTATTTTTATCCGTTATGAATGCTGGTCAGTCTACGTAAAGTGCAGTTTGCGTCTTTGTTTGTTATTTTAGCCGCCGTGCCATCTCTTCTCTATCCCTCACTGGTTTATCTTGGCCGCCGTGCCCATCTACCGATCTATCCCTTTCTCGTTCATCCGTGCGACATCGCGGTCGGTCCATTCGAATTTTGCCCCCGTTCGTCCGGCCTTCTAATCATCTAAACATTAAATAGGTAATTATGATTAGACTGATCATCTGAACGTTATAACTATTTAGATGATCAATCTAATCCTCTAAAAATCTCAATCTCTAAAATTATGATTAGATTCATCATTTGAACATTATAGCTATTTAAATGATCAATCTAATCCTCTAAAAAATCTAACCTTAACTTTTTTTTCCCCTCTCCTTTGTAACTGCTGAGCTAGTGATGTTAGGTCAGAGCTGGACTGTAATGTGGTGTAAATTATGGTTAAGTCAGATCTCTCTTATGAGCCTGTTCTCAGTTGTGTATTGGTGGTGCTTTGTCTCGGCTGCTGTACCTTTAACCCTAAACTCATCTTTTTTTTTTTTTTTCCAACTTTTGGATGGCTGCCATGTCATCACTTGCAGCAGCATCTGTCTGCTTCTGTTTGTCTTTGTGTGCGTTCGTCGAGCCATAACTACTTTCAGCCTTTATCCTACAAAAAGAGGATTGCGTCTTTGTTTGTTTTTTTTATTTATTATTTTTTGGGCCGCTGTGCCATCTCTTCTCTATCCCTCACTGGTTGTCTTGGCCGCCGTGCCCATCTACCGATCTGTCCCTTTCTCGTTTATCCATCCAACATGGCTGTGCAACTAAGAGGACATCCATCAAGATTTATGATTATCCGTTCGTTTACCCGTTAGTATAATCGGTTTCGTTTTTTTTCTGGTGAATCTACAAACAAGTAAGTCCCATGTTTGCTTAATTATGGCCGCTGCGCCACCCCTTTCTTTCCTCTGTCTCTCACATGAACACGCACACATGCACACACACTGATACTTACACACATTCTATCCACTGTTTTTCCAATTATCCTGTTGTGTAATGGTGGCCGCCGCGCCTGACATGAACACGCACACATGCACGCACACTGATACTTACACTCTGTCTGTCTTGTGTATTGGTCTGTCTCTTTATGTCTGACATTCAGATTAGCTTTAGTGGACTGTGTCTGTCTTGTGTGTTGGTCTGTCTGTCTCTTTATGTCTGACATTCAGATTAGCTTTAGTGGACTGTGTCTGTCTTGTGTGTTAGTCTTTGTTTGTCTCTTTGTCTGACTGACATTCAATTTAGCTTTATTTGACTGGCCAACTCACTGTCAGATTAGCTTTATTAGAAAACTGACATTCAAATTGGCTTTATTGGACTCACTGACCGACGGTCAAATTAGCTTTGTTGGACGGACTGACTGTGATTAACTGACTAATTAGAAGTTTATATTCAAATACCAAAATTATATCTCATCAAAATTAACATTGACAGATAATTGGCAATAAAGACAAAATATGTAAGTATCAACAATACTACCAATATAAAAATTTTGAATAACCATTATCTTCAGTTGAACTCATGCCCATGGAGGATAGAAATGTCCAAACGTATGAAAGAAATTAGTCTTAGACCAACATGGCTTGTGCCATGACAATCTATTCTGTCTAATTGGCTTGGATGGGCTTTGTTGCAACAACTTTTTTTTTTTTTCTCCGGGTATTTCTACAAAAGTAAGTATCTTTTCAAGTGTTATATAAAGGCAACTGGACTTGCTTGAGGTTCTTGAAGACCTTTTACTTGAAAGGCTTCTTTAGCTCTATCTATGCCTTTATATATCGCTTAGAAATACCATGGCCTGGATGGCTGACAATCTTTAAGTAAGTATCACTTTCTTCTAGTCTTATTGTGTTTTAGCAATTTTATCATGTTTGTGCTATCTTGGCCACCCCAGTCTTTTTGTTGGGTTTGTCTATTTTTGCCAGGCTGTCCCTTTTCTGACTTTGTCTTTGATGTTGTTTGTCTGCTTGTCTCTGTATGTCTCACTTTTTCTGTCTTTGTTTCTCTGTCCTGATTAAGCATTAGCATTATGTGCCTAAACTTCAGGGTCACACACAGCCAATAAGAGTACAAAGTCAGGAATTTTGATAGTCGGGGTGTCTTTGATTGCTGGGGGAGATTCTCTTGGTCCCAGATTGGTTGAAGACTGCTTATTTTTCTCTGCTTATGTGTACTCTGAAAGTTAGGTGATTGTCAGCTCAGATCTCTTATCATTCATAGTTGGTAAATGTTTTTAGTTTGTTGTTGATACTTATTGTCATTGCTCATGGTTACTATGATTTGCACAGTGTAGTAGCTGTTGCTGTTAATATTAAGCAAATCATTGCCAGTTCCATAAGTGGGGTTGTTTTACCTGGTTCATCTTTGGATAGTGCAGGTACACAGTGTAGGTTGATGCAGATTAATTGGAGATCCTAAGTGAGAGAATTTCATATACAATATTTTGTAACTGTCTTTTCAACATTCACTGCCATGTCTTGTCATGTCTGCAAAGGGGTGGTTTCCAATTTGGCATTGTTTTTACATATTTGGTAGGATATAGCAGTAGACCATTGACAAAGCAGCCAACTTGAGGCGCTTGACTCTGATTTGTCCAAGTGGTTCAACAGACTCCTCTTCACACTGACCTTAAGTCACTGTCTATAAATTTGATTTCTAACATGGTTGGACAACATGTCTTCAGAACTAGTTCTCAGAGACTACCTGGTTCATCTTTGGATAGTGCAGGTACACAGTGTAGGTTGATGCAGATTAATTGGAGATCGTAAGTGAGAGAATTTCATATACAATATATCAGTGTAGTTGTGTTGCTGTCAATCATCACCACCAGAAGTTTGATACCAAATTTATAGTTATTGTACTATACACACAAATGGATTTTGAAGTTAAAGGTTGTCTTGTTTTCCTCTGCCAAGTTTAATTCCAACTGGAGACCCAAGTAGAACCTTTTTAATTTGAAATAGGTCTGGTGTCGTTAAGTTTTGTATCCGTATTTATATCCGCGACATTGGGAGGCCTCCCAGCAGGGGAATTTTATCCCACCCCTGCAAAGCGTTATGCCACTAGGGTATAGTCACATCAGTCGCTGATGAGATGCATTGCAACTGAGACAGGATAAATTGTGGCAATTTCATATGTACATGGGATTGTCCTTTTTATTGCTTGGTGGATGGTTTACGGACAGTAGAGCGTTTGGGCTCTCTGGGAGGGAGTAAACTTGGCAGAGAGAGACAACTCTGATACCTCTGATAGGAATCTGAAGAAGCTTCTGCACACCTGATTTAGGTATATTTCCTTAATTTTCAATCTACTGGCGATGACTTTCGACAGCAATAATGGCTATGAAAACCAAACTGACGTGTCAAGTGTACCAACTTGTCGTCATATTTTACGATTTGCTCCTACTCAGTTACCTGGTATTGACATGCTTGAATTAGAAACATAATACTGTGGGCTGAATTTCAGAGAAGGTATTGGTGTTGTTTTGAGGAGAACGCATAAGATAGAATTAGAACTCTAAGACTTTGTAATTAGTCAGATACTGCAGGGAGAGTACTGATGGTAGATGAAGTATCGCCATTGTTAATGTTGAAGGAGATATTTACAGGAGACTGTTGTAGTGTTAAATGAGTAAGCTTGTATGAAGTGAGATTTCCATTGTGGAAGATCTACTTCTATGATTTCTTTTGTCCCTTTTAAAATAACTTTGTCACTTGGATGGTGAAAACCTTGTACTCAATTATATAGTGATCGATTATCTTGTCTCTTTATTTGACCAATTTACCAACCATCGTCTTTCTGCAGGTCCAAGACACATTGCTGGTAACCTGCTAAGATGACTAAGTGGGATTTGATACATCTGACCTACATGTTGGATAGTTGGATGACATTTGAAACTCTCTCCCCCCTTACCTTTCCAACATCAGTTAACAGGTATCTGTGTTACCCATTGTCTGTAACCTTCCAGAATTGACGATCTGGTGGACATACTTCATGCCACGATTGGCCAGCTTAGAGAGTCTTTCAGGATAAGGCTTAGTCCAGTGTCTTGGTTTGTTGCACAGGACGCAGCTATCACCTGGTTGTCTAGACAACATTCCTCCCCACTCCTGATTATGTATCTACCCTAAAGTCTCTCTGTCTGGATTAATTCTTGTTTGGCTGCACATAAACAATCTCACTTCATTGTACTCGGGTCTTCTTTTCTCTTCATCTGTCTTTTCAACATTCACTGCCATGTCTTGTCATGTCTGCAAAGGGGGTGGTTTCCAAATTTGGCATTATTGTTTTTACATATTTGGTAGGATATAGCAGTAGACCATTGACAAAGCAGCCAACTTGAGGCGCTTGACTCTGATTTGTCCAAGTGGTTCAACAGACTCCTCTTCACACTGACCTTAAGTCACTGTCTATAAATTTGATTTCTAACATGGTTGGACAACATGTCTTCAGAACTAGTTCTCAGAGACTACCCTGGCAATGCCAGAGTGAAATCTTAAGTTCTGTCCTGACAGAATCATCAACATTTGGAACAAACATTTACACATTTTCTCCAAATTTGGCAATCACAACCAGAAATGAGCCAGGACGTCTTAACACTACAGAGAACAAGGTAAACAGAGTCGACTCATATCACATAAGAAGGCAAGGCTTTTCTCCTTCCCCTTCTTCTCTGTGTGTGAGGAGGTCTGTGCTATAAGGAATATTATTGTAAACTTAGACCTTGTTGCTGATTCTGTCCTAAAGCTGTACTTGTAATGGATAAGCAACTTGGAGGTATTTTAGAAATTGGGGGGAAATAAAACCAAAAAAAAAAAAAAACCCTAGACCTATGAGTGAGCATATAGACTGCAGACCCTTACTGGGTTGTGTGCTGTGGTTGTGCAGTTTCCAAAACCAGACAAGGATCCCTCTGGTTTTTTGAATCAGCTGACCATGGTATGCTATTATGAGCTTACTCCAAGACACATTCTACAATTGGACATACTTTTAGCAAGAAAGACAGTATGTTTAGCATTACTATTTGTGGATGATGTGAGTCTGAAGAATTTGGGTGTATCAGGGTTTGGCATTTGAAATTGTCTGCTTTGTCAGTGGTCTACAGCCACATCTTACCGAACACGTGAAAACAGTGCCAAGTTAGGAAACCACTCCCTTTGCAGATGTGACAACAGCAGCAGTTGAATGTTGGAAAGCTGCATGATGAGAAAAGTAGACCTGGGGAAAATGCAGTAGGATTATTTGATGTGCAGCCAAATGAGAGTTGATGTAGACAGAGGAACTTTGGGGAGGATACAGAATTGGGAGCTGAGGGGGAACTTTGTCTAGACAGCCAGGTGATAGCTGTTTTCTGTGTAGCAAATCAGGACACTGGATTAAGCTTTGTCCTGAATGACTCTCCAAGCTGGCAAGTCATGATGTGACGCATGTCAGTCAAACTGTTGATTCTGAATAGCTACAGACGATGGGCAACACAGGCACCTGTTAGCTGATGTTGGAAAGGTGTGGGCAGGAGGGAGTTTCAGATGCTATCTAGCCATCCAGCATGTAGTTCAGATGTGTCAAATCCTGCTTGGTCATCTTAGCAGGTTGCCAGCTCTGTGTTTTGGACCTATAGACAGACATGTTGAATTGCAAATTAAATAGTAAAACAAAAGGTGAAATCAAAGGATTAAATACAATTTTTTTTGACATCCAAGTGACAAATCTAGATGTACAGGGCATCTAGTATTTGGCCCAGCATGACCCAGGGAGACATCAGGGAGTTTTCTACAGTATTATCATGGAATTCCAGACACCAAAATCCCTTATGTAGCAAAAGGGTCAGCTGTGTCACTCGCACCCTTATTCAGTATTGACAGTTCAGCTCTCTGTCTCAAGAGTCCTGTCAATTTATATCGGACACCAATTGGCACCAATCTTTTAAGTAAGCTTCCCTAATGCAAGATTTAATATTTGTGCTGAGAAGGCAGACTTTACTCTGGCATTATTACATAAATTACAGGAACAAGAATACTTCCCGTTGGATGAATAGTTAGAGGATGCCCAGGCCCCATTTGGTGATGGAGATTGCAGTCGGTTCAGCAGTTTCCTGCGACCCCGGGAAAATCAGTGAGGCCATGACCAGAGAAGTTGTCCTGGACTGGAAGAAGAGGAAGACCACCAAACCGTCCTTGATGATGATGATGATGTGTCCATGCCATGTGATTGATGTCTTCAGGTGTGTTTTCTCAGATATTATACATTTTTTTGTAGTGTTTGGTTGCTTTGTGCTAATTATTATTATTATTATTATTTTGTCAGATATCCAATCTTCAGGAAGCTTTGATTGTTGTGGCCTCACCTAAGCGCACCAAGCCCAGCACGCTGACTTGACCTCCTGACCTCCAGCCCCCACAAGTCAAGCAAGCCTCTGCAAAGTGGCATACCAACATTGCACAACTCAGCTGACTAAACAGAAACTATGGCCATTAATTAACAATGTAAACTTGACAAGATGCATCTTTTTGAAACCAATTCCTGCAAACGTTGGCACAAACCATGTACCACCTAACCAGCAACCAGCAACAGACTCATCCACCCACGTCCTGCTTAGGAGGCTCTTTCTTGCCATCAGACTCAACACAACACAAATTGGACACCCATCTGGGAGAAATGCAACCACAACATAACTAGGAGAAGGACATTTTGTAACTGTCTTTTCAACATTCACTGCCATGTCTTGTCATGTCTGCAAAGGGGGTGGTTTCCAAATTTGGCATTATTGTTTTTACATATTTGGTAGGATATAGCAGTAGACCATTGACAAAGCAGCCAACTTGAGGCGCTTGACTCTGATTTGTCCAAGTGGTTCAACAGACTCCTCTTCACACTGACCTTAAGTCACTGTCTATAAATTTGATTTCTAACATGGTTGGACAACATGTCTTCAGAACTAGTTCTCAGAGACTACCCTGGTTCATCTTTGGATAGTCCAGGTACACAGTGTAGGTTGATGCAGATTAATTGGAGATCGTAAGTGAGAGAATTTCATATACAATATATCAGTGTAGTTGTGTTGCTGTCAATCATCACCACCAGAAGTTTGATACCAAATTTATAGTTATTGTACTATACACACAAATGGATTTTGAAGTTAAAGGTTGTCTTGTTTTCCTCTGCCAAGTTTAATTCCAACTGGAGACCCAAGTAGAACCTTTTTAATTTGAAATAGGTCTGGTGTCGTTAAGTTTTGTATCCGTATTTATATCCGCGACATTGGGAGGCCTCCCAGCAGGGGAATTTTATCCCACCCCTGCAAAGCGTTATGCCACTAGGGTATAGTCACATCAGTCGCTGATGAGATGCATTGCAACTGAGACAGGATAAATTGTGCAATTTCATATGTACATGGGATTGTCCTTTTTATTGCTTGGTGGATGGTTTACGGACAGTAGAGCGTTTGGGCTCTCTGGGAGGGAGTAAACTTGGCAGAGAGAGACAACTCTGATACCTCTGATAGGAATCTGAAGAAGCTTCTGCACACCTGATTTAGGTATATTTCCTTAATTTTCAATCTACTGGCGATGACTTCGACAGCAATAATGGCTATGAAAACCAAACTGACGTGTCAAGTGTACCAACTTGTCGTCATATTTTACGATTTGCTCCTACTCAGTTACCTGGTATTGACATGCTTGAATTAGAAACATAATACTGTGGGCTGAATTTCAGAGAAGGTATTGGTGTTGTTTTGAGGAGAACGCATAAGATAGAATTAGAACTCTAAGACTTTGTAATTAGTCAGATACTGCAGGGAGAGTACTGATGGTAGATGAAGTATCGCCATTGTTAATGTTGAAGGAGATATTTACAGGAGACTGTTGTAGTGTTAAATGAGTAAGCTTGTATGAAGTGAGATTTCCATTGTGGAAGATCTACTTCTATGATTTCTTTTGTCCCTTTTAAAATAACTTTGTCACTTGGATGGTGAAAACCTTGTACTCAATTATATAGTGATCGATTATCTTGTCTCTTTATTTGACCAATTTACCAACCATCGTCTTTCTGCAGGTCCAAGACACATTGCTGGTAACCTGCTAAGATGACTAAGTGGGATTTGATACATCTGACCTACATGTTGGATAGTTGGATGACATTTGAAACTCTCTCCCCCCTTACCTTTCCAACATCAGTTAACAGGTATCTGTGTTACCCATTGTCTGTAACCTTCCAGAATTGACGATCTGGTGGACATACTTCATGCCACGATTGGCCAGCTTAGAGAGTCTTTCAGGATAAGGCTTAGTCCAGTGTCTTGGTTTGTTGCACAGGACGCAGCTATCACCTGGTTGTCTAGACAACATTCCTCCCCACTCCTGATTATGTATCTACCCTAAAGTCTCTCTGTCTGGATTAATTCTTGTTTGGCTGCACATAAACAATCTCACTTCATTGTACTCGGGTCTTCTTTTCTCTTCATCTGTCTTTTCAACATTCACTGCCATGTCTTGTCATGTCTGCAAAGGGGGTGGTTTCCAAATTTGGCATTATTGTTTTTACATATTTGGTAGGATATAGCAGTAGACCATTGACAAAGCAGCCAACTTGAGGCGCTTGACTCTGATTTGTCCAAGTGGTTCAACAGACTCCTCTTCACACTGACCTTAAGTCACTGTCTATAAATTTGATTTCTAACATGGTTGGACAACATGTCTTCAGAACTAGTTCTCAGAGACTACCCTGGCAATGCCAGAGTGAAATCTTAAGTTCTGTCCTGACAGAATCATCAACATTTGGAACAAACATTTACACATTTTCTCCAAATTTGGCAATCACAACCAGAAATGAGCCAGGACGTCTTAACACTACAGAGAACAAGGTAAACAGAGTCGACTCATATCACATAAGAAGGCAAGGCTTTTCTCCTTCCCCTTCTTCTCTGTGTGTGAGGAGGTCTGTGCTATAAGGAATATTATTGTAAACTTAGACCTTGTTGCTGATTCTGTCCTAAAGCTGTACTTGTAATGGATAAGCAACTTGGAGGTATTTTAGAAATTGGGGGGAAATAAAACCAAAAAAAAAAAAAAAACCCTAGACCTATGAGTGAGCATATAGACTGCAGACCCTTACTGGGTTGTGTGCTGTGGTTGTGCAGTTTCCAAAACCAGACAAGGATCCCTCTGGTTTTTTGAATCAGCTGACCATGGTATGCTATTATGAGCTTACTCCAAGACACATTCTACAATTGGACATACTTTTAGCAAGAAAGACAGTATGTTTAGCATTACTATTTGTGGATGATGTGAGTCTGAAGAATTTGGGTGTATCAGGGTTTGGCATTTGAAATTGTCTGCTTTGTCAGTGGTCTACAGCCACATCTTACCGAACACGTGAAAACAGTGCCAAGTTAGGAAACCACTCCCTTTGCAGATGTGACAACAGCAGCAGTTGAATGTTGGAAAGCTGCATGATGAGAAAAGTAGACCTGGGGAAAATGCAGTAGGATTATTTGATGTGCAGCCAAATGAGAGTTGATGTAGACAGAGGAACTTTGGGGAGGATACAGAATTGGGAGCTGAGGGGGAACTTTGTCTAGACAGCCAGGTGATAGCTGTTTTCTGTGTAGCAAATCAGGACACTGGATTAAGCTTTGTCCTGAATGACTCTCCAAGCTGGCAAGTCATGATGTGACGCATGTCAGTCAAACTGTTGATTCTGAATAGCTACAGACGATGGGCAACACAGGCACCTGTTAGCTGATGTTGGAAAGGTGTGGGCAGGAGGGAGTTTCAGATGCTATCTAGCCATCCAGCATGTAGTTCAGATGTGTCAAATCCTGCTTGGTCATCTTAGCAGGTTGCCAGCTCTGTGTTTTGGACCTATAGACAGACATGTTGAATTGCAAATTAAATAGTAAAACAAAAGGTGAAATCAAAGGATTAAATACAATTTTTTTTGACATCCAAGTGACAAATCTAGATGTACAGGGCATCTAGTATTTGGCCCAGCATGACCCAGGGAGACATCAGGGAGTTTTCTACAGTATTATCATGGAATTCCAGACACCAAAATCCCTTATGTAGCAAAAGGGTCAGCTGTGTCACTCGCACCCTTATTCAGTATTGACAGTTCAGCTCTCTGTCTCAAGAGTCCTGTCAATTTATATCGGACACCAATTGGCACCAATCTTTTAAGTAAGCTTCCCTAATGCAAGATTTAATATTTGTGCTGAGAAGGCAGACTTTACTCTGGCATTATTACATAAATTACAGGAACAAGAATACTTCCCGTTGGATGAATAGTTAGAGGATGCCCAGGCCCCATTTGGTGATGGAGATTGCAGTCGGTTCAGCAGTTTCCTGCGACCCCGGGAAAATCAGTGAGGCCATGACCAGAGAAGTTGTCCTGGACTGGAAGAAGAGGAAGACCACCAAACCGTCCTTGATGATGATGATGTGTCCATGCCATGTGATTGATGTCTTCAGGTGTGTTTTCTCAGATATTATACATTTTTTTGTAGTGTTTGGTTGCTTTGTGCTAATTATTATTATTATTATTATTTTGTCAGATATCCAATCTTCAGGAAGCTTTGATTGTTGTGGCCTCACCTAAGCGCACCAAGCCCAGCACGCTGACTTGACCTCCTGACCTCCAGCCCCCACAAGTCAAGCAAGCCTCTGCAAAGTGGCATACCAACATTGCACAACTCAGCTGACTAAACAGAAACTATGGCCATTAATTAACAATGTAAACTTGACAAGATGCATCTTTTTGAAACCAATTCCTGCAAACGTTGGCACAAACCATGTACCACCTAACCAGCAACCAGCAACAGACTCATCCACCCACGTCCTGCTTAGGAGGCTCTTTCTTGCCATCAGACTCAACACAACACAAATTGGACACCCATCTGGGAGAAATGCAACCACAACATAACTAGGAGAAGGACATTTTGTAACTGTCTTTTCAACATTCACTGCCATGTCTTGTCATGTCTGCAAAGGGGGTGGTTTCCAAATTTGGCATTATTGTTTTTACATATTTGGTAGGATATAGCAGTAGACCATTGACAAAGCAGCCAACTTGAGGCGCTTGACTCTGATTTGTCCAAGTGGTTCAACAGACTCCTCTTCACACTGACCTTAAGTCACTGTCTATAAATTTGATTTCTAACATGGTTGGACAACATGTCTTCAGAACTAGTTCTCAGAGACTACCCTGGTTCATCTTTGGATAGTCCAGGTACACAGTGTAGGTTGATGCAGATTAATTGGAGATCGTAAGTGAGAGAATTTCATATACAATATATCAGTGTAGTTGTGTTGCTGTCAATCATCACCACCAGAAGTTTGATACCAAATTTATAGTTATTGTACTATACACACAAATGGATTTTGAAGTTAAAGGTTGTCTTGTTTTCCTCTGCCAAGTTTAATTCCAACTGGAGACCCAAGTAGAACCTTTTTAATTTGAAATAGGTCTGGTGTCGTTAAGTTTTGTATCCGTATTTATATCCGCGACATTGGGAGGCCTCCCAGCAGGGGAATTTTATCCCACCCCTGCAAAGCGTTATGCCACTAGGGTATAGTCACATCAGTCGCTGATGAGATGCATTGCAACTGAGACAGGATAAATTGTGCAATTTCATATGTACATGGGATTGTCCTTTTTATTGCTTGGTGGATGGTTTACGGACAGTAGAGCGTTTGGGCTCTCTGGGAGGGAGTAAACTTGGCAGAGAGAGACAACTCTGATACCTCTGATAGGAATCTGAAGAAGCTTCTGCACACCTGATTTAGGTATATTTCCTTAATTTTCAATCTACTGGCGATGACTTCGACAGCAATAATGGCTATGAAAACCAAACTGACGTGTCAAGTGTACCAACTTGTCGTCATATTTTACGATTTGCTCCTACTCAGTTACCTGGTATTGACATGCTTGAATTAGAAACATAATACTGTGGGCTGAATTTCAGAGAAGGTATTGGTGTTGTTTTGAGGAGAACGCATAAGATAGAATTAGAACTCTAAGACTTTGTAATTAGTCAGATACTGCAGGGAGAGTACTGATGGTAGATGAAGTATCGCCATTGTTAATGTTGAAGGAGATATTTACAGGAGACTGTTGTAGTGTTAAATGAGTAAGCTTGTATGAAGTGAGATTTCCATTGTGGAAGATCTACTTCTATGATTTCTTTTGTCCCTTTTAAAATAACTTTGTCACTTGGATGGTGAAAACCTTGTACTCAATTATATAGTGATCGATTATCTTGTCTCTTTATTTGACCAATTTACCAACCATCGTCTTTCTGCAGGTCCAAGACACATTGCTGGTAACCTGCTAAGATGACTAAGTGGGATTTGATACATCTGACCTACATGTTGGATAGTTGGATGACATTTGAAACTCTCTCCCCCCTTACCTTTCCAACATCAGTTAACAGGTATCTGTGTTACCCATTGTCTGTAACCTTCCAGAATTGACGATCTGGTGGACATACTTCATGCCACGATTGGCCAGCTTAGAGAGTCTTTCAGGATAAGGCTTAGTCCAGTGTCTTGGTTTGTTGCACAGGACGCAGCTATCACCTGGTTGTCTAGACAACATTCCTCCCCACTCCTGATTATGTATCTACCCTAAAGTCTCTCTGTCTGGATTAATTCTTGTTTGGCTGCACATAAACAATCTCACTTCATTGTACTCGGGTCTTCTTTTCTCTTCATCTGTCTTTTCAACATTCACTGCCATGTCTTGTCATGTCTGCAAAGGGGGTGGTTTCCAAATTTGGCATTATTGTTTTTACATATTTGGTAGGATATAGCAGTAGACCATTGACAAAGCAGCCAACTTGAGGCGCTTGACTCTGATTTGTCCAAGTGGTTCAACAGACTCCTCTTCACACTGACCTTAAGTCACTGTCTATAAATTTGATTTCTAACATGGTTGGACAACATGTCTTCAGAACTAGTTCTCAGAGACTACCCTGGCAATGCCAGAGTGAAATCTTAAGTTCTGTCCTGACAGAATCATCAACATTTGGAACAAACATTTACACATTTTCTCCAAATTTGGCAATCACAACCAGAAATGAGCCAGGACGTCTTAACACTACAGAGAACAAGGTAAACAGAGTCGACTCATATCACATAAGAAGGCAAGGCTTTTCTCCTTCCCCTTCTTCTCTGTGTGTGAGGAGGTCTGTGCTATAAGGAATATTATTGTAAACTTAGACCTTGTTGCTGATTCTGTCCTAAAGCTGTACTTGTAATGGATAAGCAACTTGGAGGTATTTTAGAAATTGGGGGGAAATAAAACCAAAAAAAAAAAAAAAACCCTAGACCTATGAGTGAGCATATAGACTGCAGACCCTTACTGGGTTGTGTGCTGTGGTTGTGCAGTTTCCAAAACCAGACAAGGATCCCTCTGGTTTTTTGAATCAGCTGACCATGGTATGCTATTATGAGCTTACTCCAAGACACATTCTACAATTGGACATACTTTTAGCAAGAAAGACAGTATGTTTAGCATTACTATTTGTGGATGATGTGAGTCTGAAGAATTTGGGTGTATCAGGGTTTGGCATTTGAAATTGTCTGCTTTGTCAGTGGTCTACAGCCACATCTTACCGAACACGTGAAAACAGTGCCAAGTTAGGAAACCACTCCCTTTGCAGATGTGACAACAGCAGCAGTTGAATGTTGGAAAGCTGCATGATGAGAAAAGTAGACCTGGGGAAAATGCAGTAGGATTATTTGATGTGCAGCCAAATGAGAGTTGATGTAGACAGAGGAACTTTGGGGAGGATACAGAATTGGGAGCTGAGGGGGAACTTTGTCTAGACAGCCAGGTGATAGCTGTTTTCTGTGTAGCAAATCAGGACACTGGATTAAGCTTTGTCCTGAATGACTCTCCAAGCTGGCAAGTCATGATGTGACGCATGTCAGTCAAACTGTTGATTCTGAATAGCTACAGACGATGGGCAACACAGGCACCTGTTAGCTGATGTTGGAAAGGTGTGGGCAGGAGGGAGTTTCAGATGCTATCTAGCCATCCAGCATGTAGTTCAGATGTGTCAAATCCTGCTTGGTCATCTTAGCAGGTTGCCAGCTCTGTGTTTTGGACCTATAGACAGACATGTTGAATTGCAAATTAAATAGTAAAACAAAAGGTGAAATCAAAGGATTAAATACAATTTTTTTTTGACATCCAAGTGACAAATCTAGATGTACAGGGCATCTAGTATTTGGCCCAGCATGACCCAGGGAGACATCAGGGAGTTTTCTACAGTATTATCATGGAATTCCAGACACCAAAATCCCTTATGTAGCAAAAGGGTCAGCTGTGTCACTCGCACCCTTATTCAGTATTGACAGTTCAGCTCTCTGTCTCAAGAGTCCTGTCAATTTATATCGGACACCAATTGGCACCAATCTTTTAAGTAAGCTTCCCTAATGCAAGATTTAATATTTGTGCTGAGAAGGCAGACTTTACTCTGGCATTATTACATAAATTACAGGAACAAGAATACTTCCCGTTGGATGAATAGTTAGAGGATGCCCAGGCCCCATTTGGTGATGGAGATTGCAGTCGGTTCAGCAGTTTCCTGCGACCCCGGGAAAATCAGTGAGGCCATGACCAGAGAAGTTGTCCTGGACTGGAAGAAGAGGAAGACCACCAAACCGTCCTTGATGATGATGATGATGTGTCCATGCCATGTGATTGATGTCTTCAGGTGTGTTTTCTCAGATATTATACATTTTTTTGTAGTGTTTGGTTGCTTTGTGCTAATTATTATTATTATTATTATTTTGTCAGATATCCAATCTTCAGGAAGCTTTGATTGTTGTGGCCTCACCTAAGCGCACCAAGCCCAGCACGCTGACTTGACCTCCTGACCTCCAGCCCCCACAAGTCAAGCAAGCCTCTCTGCAAAGTGGCATACCAACATTGCACAACTCAGCTGACTAAACAGAAACTATGGCCATTAATTAACAATGTAAACTTGACAAGATGCATCTTTTTGAAACCAATTCCTGCAAACGTTGGCACAAACCATGTACCACCTAACCAGCAACCAGCAACAGACTCATCCACCCACGTCCTGCTTAGGCCTTGCCATCAGACTCAACACAACACAAACTGGACACCCATCTGGGAGAAATGCAACCACAACATAACTAGGAGAAGGACATTCTGTAACTGTATTTGTGAAGATGATTCTCTGAAGTGGGTATTCAGCCCATAGATTATGTACTATGACTCCATTTAAAGTCTGTATTGGTATCTGAAGTACATGTATGCTCCTGTGTTGGATATCAAGTAAAACTGTTGCCAATTTCCTAATTTGTTTGGTTTGCCTGGGTTTTTTTTAGTTATCATGCTAACAGCAGCAAAACACAATACTTGTTTGCTCAGACATAGCCTTTGTGAAATGCACAGTAGTTGTATAGTAGTTAAACAAACATGGACAAGTTGCTGAGTTTCCTGTCTTCATGAGGGAATGACATGTAGGTGATTAACTGTGTCTTTAATGAGGCCAATTAATCTATTAAATATTTTTCTCTGCAGTTCTTTAGTCCTGTATGCTGGTGGAAGCTGAACAGCTCAAATGACAGGATTGAATTAATGGAAAGAGTGCACAAAGTAATTGCATTTCACCACAACATACTCAGATTTTGTGCAATTTAGGTATTTTGACTCCGTTTATTCAGCATTGTCCTTACTTATCCTGTAGAACAGATTAAAGTGTGTACTGTGAAAAGTTTACATACAGTAGCAGTTTTAAATGCTGATGAAATCCAGTGATTGAACTTGTTAAGATACCTTGCCCTAGTCACTGATAAAATGTCTAAAAGAACCTGTGGTTATGGTCCCCAGTGACCCCAAGTGCAAAATGCCCAAATAAAGGTTTACTTATGGCCTTAGTCTGGTCTAGTTTGTTTGCTAAAACTGCCTCATCTGTCCTATTGGTTCTAACTGATGCTGAAGATATATCTAGATATTTTCTAACTGTCCTTCGATTTTAATTTCAGCATTTTCACAAGGTCCAAAGATAACAAGGCAGAGTTATGGATCATCACCAGATCTGTTTCCTCCATCTGTGACATTTTTTCCTTATAAATACCTTACTTTGATAAGTAGGGATAAGAGAGAAAGGAGGGCCCTGTCTCTAAAATCAAAGGACTGACTAGGTAGGCTTGTCTGACTTCTAACTGGAGGCATAATTATCACTACTCTAATTGCTGGAAATTTTAATTTCAAAAAGTAATGGGTGGCTTCCTTCTTTCATAACCAGACTCCGTTTCCTCATCTGTCATAGTGAGTATTGACTGAGTCCACAGTAGAGTGGTTTTACAGTGAGTCTTAAGGCTGGTTTCTAGAGCCTGAGATGTTGTGGCTGCACGGTGAGGGAAACCTCCTCACCTGGACAGACAAAGGTCCTAATAACCTCTATACTGTCAGCAGCAGTGACTGTGGAGAGGAGACACAGCAACAGCTTCACCTGTAGAGTCCAACGGAGGATCATCAACCAGACCAGAGAGACACAGATCAGTATTACAGGTATACAGGGATTATAAGTTTCTGGATCAGCATTATGTCCCTGTAATGAGATATGTTCATTGATATTTACAGTGGAACCTAGAGACTCAACAGCACAAACCAGCCATAATTATGCTATTATAATATAGTATTATTGTGTAAATATATTATTGTATAAAACACATTTTTCTTATGTTTATGCACTCTTGGGACATTTTTAAGACATAGCTAAGACTAGCTTTATTCACCTTAGCTGGGCAGCACATAAAATGACTGTGCTAGCCTATGGGGATCCTGTGCTATTGTTCATTAGGTGACTTCCGGGACAAAATAAAAATAATTTAACGCACAATGTCCCAAAACGAAAATCGGAAAATGGCTCTTTTTTGTTTTCCGTTCTCCTACTCCAAAATGAGAAATAGGAAAAAGCTTGTCATCTGTTCTGTTTTCCTACTTCAGAACGAAAATCGGTTGGCTGTTGTCGTGTTGTACACAGACAGGCATGAGCCAACTGTGTGAGTGTGTGGCCTCAGTCTACAGCTCTGCAGCTTGAAAGCCTTCTGACTGGCTAAACAGATGCCTGCACGATTATTAGACAGGAGTATGGGTCAGTAAGAATTTTACATTTTGTAATGAATAAAAGTATAATAGTTTACATATTTATTTTTAATAACCAATAAAATGAAATGATATCTCAGCTTGATTGAGTTTTAATGCCTGGATATTGTTGGTCATGTTCTATTCTAGCTGTAATCTGATATTTATTTATGCTATATATTTACACAAGCGCTGAGTTACAAATACAAACATATGTCTAACAGAGCTAATAAATACTGTATGTTATCCCAGAGCTTATGAATACATCAGAACTGAATGGACAAGCTTTTTGTGTGCACAGCATGTGTGTGTGTGTTTTTTTTTTTCTTTTGCTCTGCAGGGTCCACCATAACCCTGCTTGGCTTAGGATGAAAAAGGCCTTGAAAAATGAGCATCTGGCCGGCAGGTCTGGTACACCAGAGAGGAATGTTTTTATGAATCCAGTGTACAAGGCTAAGCTGAAAAAGCTGAAAGGGTGGAAAGATTTTAAATTTATAAAGTTACAGAAACTTATGTTTTATGTTTTTATTGTTCTGTTTGTTGCTTTTATTATATTCAAGTTTACATAGTTGGACATAATGTATTGTTTAATCTTTTCTTTTTTTCATGGCTACAGCTGTTCCATACAGGACTGGATGCAGTGACACATTTCCAATTATTATCTGAAACTACATTTCAGACTTATACTGATATAAGCTCTGAGTTCATAGTCAGTATTGTATGTATATATAGAAACTGCCAGACAGAAGTGCGCTGCTGAAAATCATGACTAAAGAGGAATGCAATTAAATTACTGAGCTTGAAGTCTGATAACCTTCATGTCATATAGTCAATATAAAGATTCAAAACATATGCTTTGATATGCGAGACTATTTCAGCATGAAGCTTATATTTTTAAATGCATCTACACATACAAACATAATATATCCAAGAAGCATCATTACATTATATTTTAGGCATGTGGGTGCCACAGTGATCCAGAGCAACATAAACGTGAGCTGGCATTTTAGGTTTTTGTTCAAGCATATTTAGAGGAGCAAAATGACTCTCTGGGGTGTTGTACCTGCAGCCTTCGTGTAATTTCTAAATCCACTCAGCAACCCAAACTCAACACCCCACCACAGCCCAACCTGAGTTCACTCACAGGAACTCATCCGATTCTGTGATGCAGACAGGCAACAAGACACACATTCCTTTCAGAGGCACCAAAAAGGTTTCAGTGCTGCCTCCTCAGGGAATTGATTCAAGCTATCTGTCCATGAAATTTAACCTCTACACACACACACACACACACACACACACACACACGATAACACACTCTCTCTCTCTCTCTCTCTCTCACAACACACATGAGCAGACTTTGAAACGTGTTGGAAAATTTGCAATATATATTAAACAAACAGCCTTTTTAGTTTATCTTGAGAAGACTGCCCATGACCCCACCCAGCTTTCACAAATCACAGAGGTGATGGAGGCCATCGACTGAGGTACAAGAAGAAAAACCTTAAAGGGAAGCTCATACTGCCGATTAGCTGTGTTATTTTAAGGATAAGGCAATATTGTATATTTTTCCTAATGTAAAAAAATTCCATGAATATGGCAAAAATGTTAAAGCATTAGTCCATCTCTACAGTACTGGTTGGGCTTGGGAACTAGCCTAGACTAAGACATGAATCTTTCAAAATAAGATATGAATGTATGGTTTCAAGATTTAAAAAAGCCAAGTAATCTCCTAATACAGCCGTGCAGTGTAGTTTATAGCAAATGTTACTCAAACAGTAGTAAATAGTGCATTTGTTGACAACTATTTTTAGCCACAGATTAATACACCTTTGGTGTACTAGTGGAGGCAGAGTTGTGTCGATAGGATCAATTTAAAATAACTACAGTGCCCACGTTCATGTCACTGGTGCATCATTTGGCTCATTGATGTGTTTTTTTGTCATTTCATGGGATTTGTTAAATAAGAAAAATATAAAATATCACCAGACTTAAAGGCAGAGACAAACAAAGGACATAAAATACATTGTAACAGCAAAATCACTGTACTGTTTGCCATATAGTGACACTGCTGACTCTACTGACTTGGCTGTTTGCTGTGGAATGTGTAGCTATCGAGTTGATCGCTTACAGAGCCAGAGGAGAAATAAAAAGACATCCTGACAGATTATATATTTAGATTATATAAGAGTCAGATGAAGAGACGGAAGAGCAGAGGTGAATGTCCTATGGTTGGTGCTCATAAATAGGATTGTATTCTACACCCCCGTAGAGGTGCGTCAGATCATCTTCAATTTGTACCAAGATGATGATGATGATGCAAGGAATCAGTTCTGCAAGGTTGGCTCTGAGAAGCACTGCCTCTTCCATTCAGGCTCTGGTCTGTTGTGAAAATTAATCCACTGAAAAGAAACACACAAAGTCCGTAGAAGAGTTGTTAAATTCTGAAGCATAAGTTCATTTTCCTGTTTCATTAAAGGAAAATGTAATTTCAAATCTGACTTGGTGCAGCTGTGAGAACATGACAGAGCTGGTAATGAGGATCACCAAAGCATTCCAGTGAACATCCCTCTTCATACCTGGAAATGTTCAATGTTGGAAAACTACTGCTTGTAAAGGAACACATAGAGAGACATCACAGCTGCATATTCAGTAGCTAGAGTCATACAGATACTTTAGCTGCCTGAGCTTGTGCAGCACGTGATCTGGAGTGATGAGGCCTGGACACACAGTTATATACTTTTTAAGTAAAAGCAAGTAGCATTTCAGCCTACAGCATGTCTTGATCAGATCCAAAAGAGGCAGTGGCAATGGTAAATGGGTCCAACTGCAGACCTTATGTCTGAGTACCCCATGTCTGTGAGCCAATGGAAGAGAGTAGAGTCTCTGGCATGAAGTGTGTCACCAACATCTGCCACTTAAGTATAAAAGCAAATATGTGCACCAGACCTCATCACTCCAGATTGTGTCTCACTTCTCCTCTTTGCTGAGGCACCATTTTTCACTCTGCTTTTACTCGATTATACTCGATTTACTTACATGCACAGACCAAAAGCAGTGATTGTGAGTTGAGAGTAAAGTGCAGATAGACGGAGTGCAGGTGGAAAAAACATGATTTTGACATCACTGTCATGTTCTAAATGAGACTAAAAGGCTCTGTTGTCAGCTCAAAATCTTTTTCAAAATTCTTTTTTTGTTAATATAAAAACATAATTATTGGAACTTCAATCTTAGCTTTTGCTAGTACTAATACCAAATCAGCAGATTTGAATATTATGTCTAGCCTGTAATAATTTAACAAGATCTCAGAGCATAACTGGAACAGCAAAACTAGTCAATGTTTCTGCAAATCCCAACTGTTCCTTTTTATCGTTTATGTTGTACCTGGGCAGTTTGCCAAAACCCACAAGAGGGAGGGGACCCTAAAAATGAAATTTTATTAACCTTCAAATGATTTGTGTACATTAGAATGACAGTGACATGGATGTAAATCTGCAGAAACTCTCCCAAGGAGAACAATGTCAGTTTCAAGAAAAGTATTGTCTCCATGTGCTTAGAGACAATGCAAAAGAATTTGTTTTCCCCAAATTCTTGATATAAACCTTGCCACTGACAACTTACAAAACATTCAACGGGAATCAGACACTCACCTTCTTTGCGCAAAAAACACTTCCAAAGGCAGAAGCAGAGGGACATGACCAATAGAGCTGCTACTGTGGTGACTGAGATCAGGATGGTGAGAGCCGTCCCAACTGGAAGGGAGGAAGGCAGAGAACTGATTTGCAGTTTTAGCAGTCGTGTTCTTTTTTCAAAAAGAACAGTATGTAAATCATATCATATCAAATTCCTTGTAGAGGCCAGATTAAGGGTATAAGAAGCTAAATGTATGTGTTGTTATTTATGTCTGTGTACTGTAAAGACTAGGTTGGTCTGAATACTGATTCCCTTTTATGTACCATCATTGATTAAATTACATTAAAAGATTAAATTACTTCTGTTTGATTTCTCTGTTTGATTTTCTAATATATGCACTCGACCCACAAAGTAAAGTAAAGATTATCAGTAAATTAAAGTCATGACAGTCACACATTTCACATTACCTCCTGTCCATTCATCAGCTGCATTAAAACTAATGGGGATTGGAGATTTATTTTAGTTAAAGGCATAGTATCTGGTTAGCTTAACTTAGCAACAGCTAGCCTAGCTCTACCACAATCCACCGACCAGCACCTCAGAAAAAGAAATAATGGATCAGATCTTGGGACAGAGCCAGGCTAGCTGTTTCTCCTCATCTCCAGTCTTTGTGCTAAGCTATGCTAACCAGCTACTGGCTGTAGCTTCATTTGGACAGACAGAGATGATAGTGATATAATTTCCCAGAAAGTAAAAAAGCATGTTTCCCAAAATGTCAAACTATGTCTTAGAGACAAAAACAATATCTGCCTTTTTTAATATTCTTGGTTATAATGGTCAGGCTTGCTGATAGGCTTCTTGTAAAGTAGGCAGGTAATGATGATATGTAAAAGGCTTGGTGTAGGCCTGGACAAAAGAGGGCACAATGCTATTAAAATTTTGAAATGGAGATCCACATGGAAGCGACGGTTCACTGACACCAACTCACTTTTAGTGTTCATGGATACAGCAATTGGTGACTCAAGCCCTTTGTGGTGCACCAAACATTTGACAGACACATCTTTCAGCAGCCCTGACTGGACGGTCAGCGTACTGATGACCAGAGTGGTCCCATCACCCTGTGGGAGCTGTGTGGTCACAGGTGGGCCCATGGTGCGGTTATCTCTCTCCACGTTCCACACAATCTCTGCTGGGGGACGCGACACAGAGGTGCAGTTGGCCTCGATCACACCTGAAGAGGTGGTCTTGTAGCTCACCTGGGGTTTGGGCAGCACTGAGGCAAACAGAGAGAGAGAGCTAGAACTACCATCACTACACACTGGTGCACATTTACACACATGCTGCACATAGGACAGGTTCACTGAAATGAACAATATATTTTTCCTTCATCTTTTGTTCCCTTATTCTGAGTGTGAAATGCAGACGCCTGAAAACTCTGGAAAAGTTATCGCATAGTGATAAAACACAGTGAATTAAGTAAAGTATGCTGTCAGTGGCAGACATATGAAACACATTATTTTAATCTACAAATTGAACTAAACTCAAATGTTAGTAAGGTTTGTCTTTTTACATCTTTGCTACCTGGGAAAAACCTTGAAGCCTTTGGATCAGTAATGGTATGTGAATTCCTGCACACTTAATATCCATAAGTAAATCTGTGGCTGTTTTCAATTCTCTGTTCTCTGGGCTGAGCGAGGAATGTGATACACTGGAACGGAGAGCATTTTTGTTGGCAAGAACGCGTTTAGCCACAGATATTTGGCCCTGACAGTTTCATCGTCTTCTCAGAGTTTTAGTTGATGAACTTCACCCACCGTCGGTCTGGATAGGATCAGAACCACAAAAGGAAAAAAATGTTGATAACAATCCAAACCATAATGCCCTACGAATGAGCACGAAGCTGGTGTGAAATCTGAAAGAATTATGGCTCTCGCTTAAAATTAAATTCCACAGTTTTTCCATGTAGTAGCTTTTCTGTATCGTAACACTGGATTTATAATACTCTGTGCTGCTTATATTAAAGGCTGCATTTACAAATGGTAGGAAGGTATCAAATTCAATTAATTTTTACTTTCACATACAACATAAAGAATTAATTTCCACTGAATGTTACGCTTTAAGTACACAGACGAAGGAATTAACCAAATATGTAAATTAAACAATTCCTTCCAAAAGAATTCATTTGTGCTGCATACAGCAATTAAGTACATTCAATTAAAGTGTTAGTACAATTTTGAATATGTTCATGTTATGTTATTCCATACATCTACTTCACTAGAATTAATAGGAACATACTGTACTTTACTATAATTACAAATTATTTTGTGAATAATATTGTGTTATGCTCATAAACTATACTATTATTATATACTGTATAATAACACTCATGTGGGACTTATAATACACTTAGGTATATTTCTACAAGGGATATTTTGAATTCAGGACTTTTAGTTGTCCTTGAGTATTTTTACACTGCTTTACTGTTTCTTTAAAGGATCTGAATACATCTTTGACCACTGACATTTAGTATGACATAACAGTGCCTGAAACTGTACAGTTATGTCTGAATTGGTCCCTTCATTTCATGTTGAATTGAGCTCACTGACTAATTAAATTTCTGCATAATGACTTCCGCAGAGCAATTGCATTACAGCACAATTTTCAGGTTACCATCACGTTTTCATAAATCAAATATCATTTTTATGACCTTTCCAAATGCTTAATAATGTTTTCTTAGACATTTCCAGGCTTAGAAAACAAATTTTCAGATCGCACAAATTCTCATAGACTTAAGACACACACAGTCTGGGGTCACATAGTCACCTGTCTTAGCCTATCTTAGTAAAAACAAGAATAATATGTTTGAGTACTACTGGCGATCACACAGTAGGGGGGGCATTGCATCATCATCAAGAATGGGATGAGGGTGAAAGACTACTGGCAGCAATGAGCAGCAAGAAAAAAAATATACATTAATGCTAATTGAGCCCCACTATTAGAAACACCTACTGTACTGTACAGTTCAATTTCAAACAAAAGCACATCTGTTTGTTGAGATAACTGTGAGAGAAAGGGAGCGGGAGAAAAGTGGGAACGCAAATGAGCAAAGGGAGAGAGAGACAAAGCACAGAGGGAATCACTGTCTGCTGCAAACACTGACACAGTCATGCATCAGGACCTCACTCCCTGCCTCCATCATTCTTTCGAATGGCCCATTCTTCACATGGACACACTGCTCTGTGTTTGTGTGTTGACAAATCATCCAACAGCTTAGCTTTGCTGCTGTATCATGAAAACATTCAGTGGCTACAATCAGGAAGAAAAGATCAACATTCCTGTCTAAATCCCAGGGGTGCCTGTCTTTCCTACACACACAAACACCAAGGTTAAGTTTCACTGCCTCTGTTATTTCTCCCACAAGAGCCACTCTTCCCAGCTCCTATCTACTGTGAGACATCATCACTCACATCTAGCCTGCAAGAATATGCATCTGAAAATCTCTCAATAAAACAACTTATTATTCATAAAAAACAAAAAGAAAATTCTCTCACTGAGATTAACACAAATACATTTATCTGCCTGAATATCAGATTTTTATCCATTTTTGCAGCAAGCTCTAGAGCTGAAGATCTTTTAGTCTGTTGGCCTAAAGTAAACTTTGTCAATTTGCTGAACTGCTTGAATTTGCTTGAATTTGTTTTCATGTTTCCAAACAAAGGCTGGTTTATGATCTCTCAGAACTAGTTCATAAGATGAGGTGAGGGAGCCATGTTGGAAATCACTAGTATCTATAGCTGATCCAGACAGAGTGAAAAGATGGCCATCATCCGAAGTGGGTGATGTGATTTTTCTTCTTTAAAAAAGGGGGGTAATGACACATTTTCAAATTCATACTGGGACAGTCTCTCCTGGAAGTCACTCACAGTGACGTACATGTGAAAAGTGCCACAAATAGTTGTGTGACATATAAAAAAAGAGAGAACTACAGAGATGAGTACAATGTTTGGCCCCTCTCTCACCTCTGCACAGCTCACCCATCATGGTGTGACATGCATATGATGAGCAGGAGGACTGATAAGAGCAACCACTTGCAATTTCAATGTACATATAAGCACGTGAATCCTGTATTAAGACAGCATTGAAAAAGTCTGAACATATCCTCTAACCCATCTTTATGGCCAGTATATTGTACGTAAACTGGGCCTTTTATAAATATTGTATGTAATGTAATTTAATCATTGTTGGAGCTGGTTGGGAAAAAAGATGTTTACCGTATGTGGAGAGGCAGACCGTGGAACTCTTTGGCCCGTCAGGATGTGTGTTGTACAGGCAGGTGTAGCAGCCTTCGTCCTGGATAGCGACGGGCTGGATGGTGAGCTTGCTATCAGACAGGGAGGCACTGAGCCAGACCCTTCCCTGGTATGATGGCTCAATCATGGGGTCACTCCGCTTTGCAAAGGAAGCCACCTCTGTGGACTCTCCTTGTGCAGGGGTGTATCTCCATATGATCTCCTGCACCTTTTCGGGCAAACCGTAGGAGCAGGAGAGGGCCACCTTCTTGCCGCTCACTGCGGTCTTGTTGCTGTCAATGGTCACTTGAGCTGGGGTTAAAGAAGACCACCATCCAGTACAAGAATGATGGATGGGGGAGTAGAAAGATAAAGAACAAAACGGGGGAGACAGAGGGTGAAAAACAGGACAATGTTAATATTCAGAAATATGAGGCACCCAAACAAAAACCAGTCACTGGAATCTGCACCAGCTGTTTCTGGTTAGTAGAATGAGCTCTCCTTCTCCCTCTGCTCCACAGCTCTTTATTAACATGACTGGCTGGGCCTCAACAGTCTCATCAACTTGTGTTCAGAGGTTAGGGGTGGTTAGGGACATCTGTATTCACATATTTTCTCAGTAAATCCCCACAGAAGATTGAGATCCAGGTTGTAGGGAGGAGTAACTATCCCTGGAGTCTACTGGAGAATTGGCTTTGTTTAATTTTAATGGCGGGTGCAAGGGGCAGGCATCCAAGATCAGTTAAGCCAAACACCAACAGGGGCAGAAACAATGGTAACTGAATTCAGACAACTGTCATTTTATGATTCCCAAGTAAAAACATCTGTCAGGCCATGTAATTCCTCACTTAAACTGGTAGCTTTCTTTAACAAATCTTTCAAATTCAAACACAAAAACAGCTGCGAATGATACTGAATCTGTATCAAACAGAGGACAGGGCATCTCATCTGATTCAAGCATCTGACTCTGGTTATTTGAACTCACCAGGTCATCTGTTTCTGTGAGATCTGTCTCCTTTAAGTTTGTCACCGCGATCATTACTCAACCTGTCTGCAACTGCACTGTCATTTCCTGTCTTGCATCATAGGCTGAAAACTCTACTTTCATTAAACATTCAAGTATGTGTCATACTGCTACTTTCATATCATACTGTTAGCACCTGGTGTATTTTTAAAAAGGACTGCACCTTTACCTTTTGAAACTTTTCTGCAATAAAAAACAGTACCAATAACCTCATATGGTAAAAGGGCTTAAGGGCTTTACTCACAGGTAACAGTGAGGCAGGTCTGTCCCATCTTTGAACCAGATGGATGCATGTCAAAGATGCAGGTGTAGCAGCCCTCATCACGGAAGCCCACCCTGCGGATGGTGATGGCTGAGGTGTCCTTTGGGGAGGTGGCAAGCTCCACGTGCTGCTGTCCACTCACGCTGTCTCTGTTGCCCGGTTGGTAGCTCAACAGGGTCTGGTTCTGGACATCCAGCCAACGCACCTGTCTCAGGGATTCACTTCGTTCCCTCGAAACACTGCAGGTCAGAGTGAAGGGCTTCTCTACTGGAGCTTCCTGGCGCTCTGGTGCTGTTACCCTGCCTGATACATCCATCCTAATGTCAGTAACATACTGTACATAGAAAATACTCTAATTTAGTGTATTATGAGGTCTCAATTTGTCTTTGTCCATATCTTCTTGGCTTAGCATACTCACCCTGTAGTCTTTCCACTAGCAGCAGGAGTAAACACACCTGCAGACCTTTCCTACGGGAATCATCAATCATCATCTTCTTCATTGCTCATTTAACAGGGAGATGGATGAGCGGTACTGTGGTATGGAGAAACATTAATTATCATTAGTAAGCGAAACATGAACTCAAACTGTCCCAGCTGCTGATCCAGCAGTGATACAGAAAGAATGTGGATGAGCTGAGCTAACCTCATTTCTCTTACTCCCAGAGCCAGTTCAGCTCCTGTGGTCACTAGATGCTATTCAACATGTGTAATTGCATTACAGTCTCAGGAAAACTGTTCAGTGAGATGCAGTGCAAACATATTTTCTTTAAGTGCCACAACATCCCATCTGTACAAAGATTTTCAGATTAGACATAAATCAGTAGTTGTTCTCAAAGTTATAAGAGCCCTTTAGACATGTGAAAGATTTTTTTCTGCTACTTCACTGACCAAATTAACTCTAGGCTGAATTAAAGTCTCATGCAATGACTTTCAATGAACTAAACAATTAAATACTAAGCTATTACAGTCCATTACTCACAAAAGATAAACAGAAATTATATATAAACTCCACAGTTTTAATTGATTAAATTGGATCAGCTGTTGTTAATAAAGAGAACTGAATTAAGTGTCATATAATGTCTATTACAATACACCCATGAGACGAGACACTCACCTCTAGTTGTGTCCCAACGCAAAAGTTAAAAGCCAGCAGTTGGAGATGTTCTACCTCTGTAACATGTTGCCCATCCTTACGATCCAGCGGTTTTCTGAAACATCACTCCAGCACGGGCGAGAGCTATTTTTACTCATTCGAGTGTTTTCTGTTCTGCGCACCACCAGCACAATGAACACCAGCCGGTGGTTGCTCCAAACTTTTCTTTACTGGATAATAGCGGATTTCTGGATCCAGGCAAAGCCGCAGATCGTGACTTGGGCTCAAGGCGCCCTCTAGTGTCACTCAGCACGCATCGTTTTGTGTGGCAGGTGAAGTTAGCAGAGAATGTGTTTGATTGGGACTGAGTGGGTGTAGTTTTTTCTTCTTGTTTTATCGGCTTCATCAGGTGCACAGAAAAAAAGGTTTCATTGCCTTTTTTCACAGTGACCGTGAAAGTGGCCTTTATAGATAAAGACAAACATTTTAGCGTGATATTTTATCAAATAATGTACAAATTAACTGAGCCATCGGTGTATTAAATATTTATTTTACATTATATTGTCACAGTAGCTGCAGTGATCTCGTACTGAGATGGTTTTGTGGAAGATGTTGGAAAAGTTGACACCTGACGAAACACGGAGCAATTGTTTTGGTCTTGCATCCACCCTGAGAAATCCTGCTATTCTGTTTTTCAGTTCTAACTATACACTGTATATAAAAACTTGCAGCAGCAGCAGATGAAGAAACAGGTGCAGCAGTTCATTGTATTGACGCCCTCTGCAGGTATACATGATAATTACAACGAACCCACAAACATCCTGACACCATCAAATAAAAAAACCTAATTCATGATTTATTGTGAATTAGAAATATATTAAGTTAATTTTTAAAATTCTTATCAATGTCATTGTATTTACTCTCTTCAATTTTTTAATGAGACGTCACAGTTTTGCGACGGAAGTGTGTTTGTCGGACTCATCTTGGTGACGCACCTTCATGAGCTGCTGTTGGAACTTGACAGCTGAACAACAAATGTTCCTAAAATGAGCTCTTTAACAACAAAACAAGTGTTTATAAACTTTTCAAACCTGATTGTATTTTTATATCAGCATGAAGTGAAACTGTCCTCGACCCTGTTTCACATGTGGAGCGAGTTTTCGACGGAATAAAGGCTGTTTTTTTTCTTACCGAGATCATTATGTCGTTCCTGGTGGATTCAGTTATCATGTTCACCTCACAGGTAATGTTGTGTTCGTAAATTTACAAAAACATGTGACCTAAATTTCAACAACAAGAACATCCAGAGCATGTCGTGAGCAAACATTTTATTTAATGTTATCTAGCTAGCTGCGGACCGTACACAGTTATCCGTTTTGCAGAAGGTTGTTAATTTGTTTGGTCATTTCTCATTAACGACTCGCCATTTTAAAACTATTTAACCAATAAGCACAGCAACAATCTGTGTGGAGTAAGCTGTATGCAACTTTTCATTGCTTTGCTATAAAATGCATTCAGTTCACAATTCACGAATTGTGGCTAAATGTGGACGACAAGCTTGACCAGTACTGTGCAAAAGTTTCAGGTACTAAAAGTACAGTGAAGATACTGTCTGTAATAATGTAATAGTTTGCTGTCATTTAACTTCGTACAGAGTGCAAAATAATAATAATAATACAACTCAGTCAAATTGGTATTTGGTGTCACCACCCTTTGTCTGTAAACCCGCACCAGTTCAGACAGTTTTTGGCCAGTAGACTGACTCTAAGCTGTTGCTGAAGATAGTTCTTTATGACTCTGGCTGTATGTCGTGCTGCAGAGTTGAATATTGGACCAGTGAGATTTCTCTGTGATGATATAAAAATGATGGTTAAGAATTTAAACATCTGAAATGGTTCAATTTTGGCACACTACTGTACCCTTGGGAGCATGGTGGAAAAACAGAGAGGAAAATTTTATTTTTTGTAACAGGCATTGCTTAATTGAAAAACATGACACTTGAATATTCTCCTCTTCTTCTTCCATATATTTCCCATTTTATCCATGGCAGGTGCTGTTCTTTGGATTTGGTTGGTTATTCTTTATGCGGCAGCTTTTCAAAGACTATGAGGTAATGTGTAATTCCAAGCCATTTATTTCCACATGAGGATAAATGTGTAGACCACTGGCCCAGGCACGCTGTAATAATTATTTCGATAAATACACACTAGTGCACATAAGTTAAGCTGGAAGCTTGCATTAGCCCGATGCTCAATGTTCTGTTAATGTATTTGTTGACAGGTGCGACAGTACGTCGTCCAGGTGGTTTTCTCTGTCACCTTTGCTTTTTCATGTACCATGTTTGAGCTCATCATCTTTGAGATTCTGGGTGCCTTAAGTAGCAGGTAAGAAAACTCTCTATTAGATACAAATGTGTTTTATTGCTCCTTATGTCTGATGAAGAATTTTACTCCTCATGTTTTTGCCACAGTTCCCGGTATTTCCACTGGAAACTAAATCTCTACGTGATACTGCTGGTCCTAATCTTTGTGGTGCCTTTCTACATTGGTTACTTTGTTGTCAGCAACATACGCCTGCGTGAGTACAGCCAGTTAAATAGCCATAAAAAACAGCCATAAAATATTTTAACAAAAAATATCTTATTCTGTTGGAAAGATATCATTTCACGCATACACATGCTTAATGTGTTTCTGTGTAGTGCAGAGACAGAGGCTTCTTTTTGCCTGTATGGTGTGGTTTACCTTCATGTATTTCTTCTGGAAGTTGGGAGATCCATTTCCCATCCTCAGTCCAAAACATGGTAAATATGCATCCTTCTCCTGTCTGTCATTCACTGTATATTTGAAACATTGTGCATGTGATAATTTAGAGATGTCTTAGTTCTCATAATGTGACAGTCCTTTATCTGCAAAGAGTGTTGAAAGTGAAACACTGATGCTGCTGTTTTCAGTCTGTTGTTGTCTTTTGTTTAGGCATTCTGTCTATTGAGCAGCTCATCAGTCGTGTTGGTGTGATTGGAGTCACTCTCATGGCTCTGCTGTCTGGGTTTGGTGCTGTCAACTGTCCCTACACGTACATGTCCTATTTCCTCAGGTAAGCTCTGCTGTGTATTTTCTCACTACACCCAGCACACTATCTCTATCACACAGACTGTTAATCTGAACCTGCCTACACATCATGGCCGTTCTTAAACACAAGCTCCTGTTGCTTTTGTGTCCCTTGCTTCTGTTATGCTCACAGAAATGTAACAGACAGTGACATCCTTGCTCTGGAGAGACGGCTGCTCCAAACTATGGACATGATTGTCAGCAAGAAGAAACGGTGAGCACAGAAAAAAAATATTAAAGGGAATGACTGAAACAAATCATTGTCCCGCCACAGTGTGCAGAGTGTTTGTCCTATGTGTGTGTGTGTGTGTGTGTAGAATTGCCATGACACGGAGGCAAATGTACCAGCGTGGGGAAGACCAGAACAAACAGACGGGATTTTGGGGCATGATCAAGAGCGTTACCTCTACCCAAACAGGCAGTGAAAGTATCCTTTAAATTAAAATCAGTATGATGGCAGAAGGTCTGTAATTGATTTTTGATACTAGATAACTGTGTTCTACTAGTCTGTAGTATGTGTAGTAGATGTCAGCCTTGACTGCCTTGTCCTCCAGACCTCTCTCTGATCCAGCAGGAAGTCGATGCTCTGGAGGAGCTGAGTCGACAACTCTTTCTGGAGACTGTGGACCTACAAGCCACCAAGGTAATGTATTGTGCTGTCACATACCTACACATACAGAAGCACACTCCGTTCATGCTCTGAACATCCCCATTCAGTTGTTGTGAACATCTGTTTGTGTTTGTAGTTTGTCCCTCCCCCACCCCCTCAGTTGATTAGTTACAGTGCTGCTGAGAGAGGCCTAACCCAGTCAAAGATAAGCTGAGCTGGATAAAAGCACGTGTCACAGGAGAGAAAGTGAAGGGAACATAACTGACATATGTACACTTCACTCTGGTTTGGTCACCTAATCACAGCTTCTTTTCTGAAAATGGCTTTCTATAGGGGTTAATTAGAGTGACTTAGACCCTATAAAACCAAAACAGTGAGTTAAAAAAGTTCCACTGAGCTGCAAAGTCAATTCTCTATTGTTCTGATACTTTGATTGAGTTTCTGCCTGCCTATGCATGTGCCTAAGCTACAACATCTGTAATACATATCAATTTCTGTTTAAAATGCTCAAGATTTTCCCTGTTGTAATTTGAACCACATTTGTTACCGCCCTACACTGTATTGTCACATGAAATCTTACATCACAGGACCTGATAAAGGATAATAAAAGAAGATGTTCATAAAATTTTTGATAGGATGCTGTCAGGTCTGTTCTTGGCAAATCACATGGTTCATACAAACCATGTTACAAGGTCTTTTAAGTATATCATTTATATTTCACCCAAATTATTCAGATTACATAGTTTAAACTTCAGCCAGGACTAAGAACCATTAGCCTACCACTGCCATTACAGACACATTTATCTTTACATACATTGCCCATTTTAATTACCCCACTTCAGTAGATAAGATAAATGATTTGCTAATGCCTTACCACCACCTTTTCTTATCTTTAGGAGCGAATTGAATACTCAAAGACATTCCAGGGGAAATACTTCAACTTCCTTGGCTACTTCTTTTCCATCTATTGTGTTTGGAAAATCTTCATGGTGAGAACATTCACACTTGTTTTCTAGCAATGTGTCCTTCTCTCACACTCATATATAAATACTGTTAGTGGTTTGGTTCTTACCAAAGATACATAATCACTTTTTGATGTGTTGGATTTATTTTGAAAATCCCTACCTTGTCTATCATAGGCGACTATAAACATTGTGTTTGACCGAGTTGGGAAGACGGATCCAGTGACGAGGGGTATTGAAATTACAGTGAACTACCTGGGTATCCAGTTTGATGTAAGATATACACATACACACACGCACCTGCAGAAGCTGAGTCACGTGTCTTAGAGCATGACATCCTGATAATTGTCAGCCCATTATTATCTTTCTTCCTGCTTTCTCTGCAGTGAATTTGGTCATGATCGCTTTTAATCTTTTCCCACATAGAAAAATGATTTGATTGAAATCTCACCACTAACACAGGCAGAGCGTGGCATTACATTTAAATGAATGAATAAACGATGAATGCAAAATCAAAGCTGCCATCCTACTCTAATTTCTTTCTCCATTGCTTCGCTTTTTGAATGCTTTTGTTCTCTTTCTTCCTGTCACAGGTAAAGTTTTGGTCTCAACACATCTCTTTCATCTTGGTGGGAATAATAATTGTTACTTCCATACGTGGCTTACTCATCACCCTCACCAAGGTAAAATTGTCACATAATACATGTTGAAATGAGTACAGATCTCGAGGATGATAAATCTGTGAGATTCTTTTAAAAAACATTTAATCTTTTAATCATTTTTAGTTTTTCTGTGCAATATCGAGCAGCAAGTCTTCCAATGTCATCGTGCTCGTCCTCGCTCAGATCATGGTGAGTGTGTTTGCTTTGTAGTTGTCTCATAACAGAACACAGCCTACAAACAACAGATAAATCAGAAGCTTCTCTGTTTGTTTTACTCTTATAGGGGATGTATTTTGTATCATCTGTACTGCTTATGCGCATGAGTATGCCACTGGAGTATCGCTCCATTGTGACCGAGGTTCTGGGAGAGCTACAGTTCAACTTCTACCACCGCTGGTTCGACGTCATCTTCCTGGTCAGCGCCCTGTCCAGCATCCTCTTTCTTTATCTCGCCCACAAGCAGGCACCAGAGAAACACATGGCCCTCTGATCCCCTGCAGAATATCTCCTTTTTCTTTAATGTGACTCCTGAGGGTGCAGGGTGACTTTTAATCTGGAATTTAGGGATATCCAGAAATCTTTTTTTTTTTTTTACATGGTGGACATAATTATCTGGGCTGCCTGTTCCTGAATCAGGAATGGACGATTGTTTGTTGCAAGTGATGGGGAACTAATGGAGCACATCAAGGAACAGCTTTGAAAGTGTGCTCTCTTTGAATTAAAAAGTATTTTTAAGAGCAACAACTCTATTAAGAATTTAATTTTGCAAATGCAAATGTAAACACTTTGTTCTCTGTGCTCTTAAAGTTTCATTCTATTGGCCAAAATGTTCTTTTTCATTTAGTCTGTCTTAAGACACTGGAGCTGTTCTCTTCACAGCACATCACTGCTTCACTCACTGAGGTGTAAATGGATTATATGAAAAAAATATCACAATGTCACTTATGATTTCCACCCTGAAGCAGCTGTTATTTCATTGGGAACAAAAACAGATACACATAAAATAAGCTTAATTCAGATGGTATGTGTTCATTTATTTGCATTTGTGGAAACTGTCACAGATTTACTTTCATCTCAGAACATTAAATAAAGGCAGCAGCTTTTTCATAGAGAAAATATATATATATGAAAGGCCACACTGTTTACTGGCAGCATTGATAGTGTTAGTTTAAAGGCTCTATGCTTTAGTTTTTAATCTTCACTTTGGTAACATTGGTAATCTCAGACATAGGAAGGCATTCCTCTGATAGTTTCACAGACTCATCAACAAGTAGATCTACTGTTTTCAGGAGCATGTTTGTGTTCTCAGCCCCTTCAGACAGCTGGTGCAGCTATTCTCACATGATTCAAAGTTACAGTAAAAATATGACAGCAAATTTTGAGTTTTATCTGTCCTTGTTCTGTTTTTTTCTCTTCGTCTCTTCTGTGATCTAAATTGGAAGAAGTGAAGTCCACAGAGCTGAATTAAGAACAAAAAACAAAACACTGGATCAACATTAAATTGACAAAGGCCAAATCTGGAAACATGTCCTTAAGGTGGCTTCTCAGAGTCTCTCATCCATACTCTCTTGAGATGAAGATGATGACACAGATGAGGTCTAAAAGAGAGAGACAATAAAATCACAATTATTTAAACCTTTACACATTTTTCTAGATCAGCTTTTAGTTGAAAAGGTACTGATGTGATCGTGTTCAAGCCCTTAGTAAAGAGTCTCCAATGCTAGTGGCTCTGTGAGGCTGAACTTGGGCACAGTATACTGCTTTGAGTTAAATGCTAATGTCAGCATGCCAACATGCGGATGTTACCATATTCATGTTGTAAATTTCCAGACTGTGGGACTAATAAAGGATTATCTTATCTTTACCATCTTAGTTCAGCATGTTAGCATACCAACATTAGCTAACTCACGTTAAGCAAAGTACAGCCAAGACTGATGATAATGACAGCAACATAAACTAAAGTACTGAACAAATTAAAATTTATGTTTGATGATGGAGGTTGGTAGAAGAAAAGCCAGAGGATCTGTAAAGTTGTTACAGTTCATTGTGAGGGGAACATGAATGTCTGAACCAAATTTCATGGCTGTCCACCCAATAGTTGGTGGCAAATTTCTCAAAACCACAAATGTCAGCCTCATGGCGGCACTAGAAGAAAGGCCAGTGGATCACCAAAGCTAGAGGGATGCATTACTGGGGAACCGTAAATGTCTGTACAAAATTTTGTACAAGTTAATGTGAAAGATGTTGAGATATTTCACTGGATAAGTGAGAACTTTGACCTGCTGGTGGTGCTAAGGTCAGGGGACTGAGATTCATCCTCTGGACACTATGGATGTCTGAACAACATCTCCAAGTGTTGAACAGACAAGCAACCTGACATTCCCATCTCACTGACTCGCCTGGTCAAAAACGTTACGTGTGAACATTTAAGCCCCACTTACCCTCTCTCTTGCTGATTCAGTTGGGGTCTCAGGTCTGGCCTCCTCATGATGTCTCTCCTCCCTGCTGTCGTCTGAAGTGTCTGCAGTGTGGACTTGAACATAGGATGTTTCCCCAAGCAGCAGGCGAGTGATGGTCACTCCTTTAGCTTTGAGCTGGTCATAGACGCTCTTTTTAGCCACAAGCATCTCCAGAGAGTTGCCACTACTGCTGATAATTGCCACCACTTCCTCATGGGTGCTCTGCTCCACATTCACCCCGTTCACCTCCACCACAATGTCGTCGTCCTCCAGACCCGCCCTGTCAGCTGCTCCACCTTTCACCACCTGAAACAAAGTGCGTCTGACCCCTCTGAAAAACCAACAGTTAAACACTGGATGGTCTTTTAAGTCTTACCTCCTTGATGTACTGTCCGCACACGCCTTGGATGCCGTTAAGGTGAAAGCCATATCCAGCTGAGGTCTTCTCCATCTTACAGAGTTTAGGCTTGAGCTCTACCCTCTCCTGAAAACGTGTGGATGGTCGGACAGGAGCAGCAGGTAGATTGATGGCCTCTGTGTAACTGGGTGGCGAGTTGGAATCCTTCATCTCCTCCCAGAAAAGCATAGGAGACACCTTCCCCTGTGAGGGACACGACAGGATGTTATGTGGATATTCTGCTGGATGTGTTCAAGTTTGACAGAGGCATCCTTACTCACTAGCTTATACTGTTGATCCGTATCTTTGTCCAGCACCAGGAGGCAGCATTTGTTGCCACTCTGCCTGATCCTATCCACCACCACTTCATGGGGGCAGCCCTCCACCTCCTCGCCATCCACAGCGAACAGTCTGTCCATTTCCTTCAGACCTGCTCTTTCTGCTGCGCTGCCTCTGTCTATGTCCTTGATTAAATGTCCTGCATGGTGTTAATGGACACAGTGTCAAAAGCCTCCTTTATGTAGATTGTAGATGAATTTTAATGAAATTGATTATGGCCTTGCCTGTTTGGTTGGGCTCCTCTCTGAGCAGGAAGCCATATCCGTCAGGTGCTCTGGTCATGTTGATGATGCGTGGCTTGTGAGGGAGGTACTTAGTTGTGGCTAACCACGCTCCTATCTGCATCCGCTTGTTCTGATAGTACCTGTCTGTTTCTTCATCAACCAAAAGAAACATAATGCTGCCACCTGCCAGCTTAATCTTGTCCACTACTTGGTCATGTGTGGAGCCTTCTATGTTCTCCCCATTGACTTCCAATATACGGTCGTTGGTTTTGACTCCAGCTCTGTCAGCCGCACCTCCTGGGACCACCTCTGTCATGAACAAACCCTGCTCACCTAAAGAGGACGTTACAGAAAATATTAAAACATGGAGATAATCCGAATTGCCAACATCAGATTTTTCTCTTTCATTATCCACAGAGGTAGATATATTTCTGTGTCATAATTTGTGTTTTTCTAAACAAAGCTGTGATTCTACAAACCCAACCTCACCTTTGACTGAGCGAACAGAAAACCCATAGCCTGAGCTGGACTTGACCAAGTAGCAGAGTTTGGGTTTTGGAGCCTGTTTGGCCACACCGTTGGCAATTGGCGTACTTTGAGGGTTGGACAGGTTCACTCCCTGTGCTTTTGCTTGTTTGTAAGAAGCTTCATCCAGGATATGGAACGTAACGGATGCTCCGCTGTTTCTCACCAGGTCCACCACCTATTCCAGGGTCAGCAAAAAAGGGTCTGAGGCGAGATGCTTGTCACAGGATGATTCCATCTGTCTAGGAGTTATTGATTTATTTATTGATTTAATTAATGCACTGCAGTAATTCCCCATCGTACTCACCTCTGAATGGGGCAGTCCATCAACAAATGTTCCATTGACCCTGAGGATGCGGTCTCCATCTTTCATGCCAGCAAGCTCAGCAGGACCTCCCATTTCCAGGCAGCGGATCAGGTGGCCCTCCTCACCATGCTCCACCCTCAGATAGAAGCCAAACGTCTGACCCGGCCTCTTGTTTAGAGAAATTACCTTGGGCTTGTACCCGGCCATGTCCTGACAAGGAGGAAAGTTTTAACACCACACACACAACAATCACAATAATATCTTCTGATGTCTGACATAAATCCCAAGGCCTTTTTTATTGAAGTTAAATTGTTTTGCTCTGAGGGGTCATAAACTTTTTCTCCAGATGTTACCAAATTAGTTCACATCATCTTAGAGATACAGAATAGAATACAGAAAATATGTAGAGTGTAGATGTCTTAGTGTTTTGAGGCTGTGCACACAGATAAACAAGAGACTGACATAAGTGCAATGCTTTTCAGTTTTCTTGATGTAACCCCTGAGTGAAGGAGCAGCTGCAGTTACTGGCTTATTTATAACCTTCAAGATCTGTCACCACTGTCACCCTTTAAACATATTCATTGAATAACAGAGAACCCTGGACCTAAGGGAGCCATAGAGGTGCTGATATCTTCAGATGAAGTTAATCTTCTGTGTCAGCGCTGCAGTGGCAGTTAATGGTTAATCACAAGCACAGCTGACTGTGGTGATGACTCTCCTTTAAAAGACAGCTTGGACTTTGAATTAAATGGTAAGGCATGTTACTCTAACCCTCTTATTAGACTGTTATTTCCATATCAGAAGGTCATAAGGGAAATATCTGTGTGTGTGCTGATGTGTTTGGGCCTTTTTGACTGACTGAATAAATGTAGCGTGCATGTTCTGGTGTGCATTTTCTGTTAGTGTCATACATATCTTCCAGTTTTGTCTCTGTGTTAAGAGTTAATATGTAATTTCAAAAGTACATTACAAATCTCCATCAACAGGTGACAAAGCAGAAACAACAATAGCAAAAATAATTGTAATCCACTGCATTACTTGTATATTAACATTTTAATTACTGAGCAATATACAAAAGTACATATCCATGAATATAATGCCTGCATACTGATTCATAACAACTAATTTTTTTTATAGAAAAATATATAAATTGCTCAGTCAAGATTCAAATAATTTGAGGTTTGGAGTCAGTGTGTAGTTATTACCTTTCCATTGATACTGATTTCCAATCGCCTTGCACCTTCATGTGATCCTTGCATTAGGACATAATTAGGCTCTTTCTTTTACAAGATTTACAGTCAGAATTTAAAAAAAATATTTTTTTTCCTACAACATGGGAGTATAATATATATATACAGTGAGTTCTGTATCAGCTTGTGCCAAAATGTAGCTGACTAATGCTGACTCCATATGACGCCATATGTGTCTTTGTAATCTGCATTAGAATTTAAAATAAAGTTCTGAGTTTGAACAGCACTCGGCTGCTCAATGCAAATTTGTGAAAATGCACCCACCCATGAGAGCACTTCAGAGATCATATATAGATCCGGTATCAGAATTACAAGACACTTAAGATAACATAAACACACCAAGTGAACCATTAAGTGAACCATATTGCTTTCATAAAAGTTTGTCTTTAACAAAAGCAGCATAGCTCACCCTTAAAACATGAAACCCATTATATTTACATGAAGTAGTAGTTTATATTGTATGTTCCCTAACTTTCTAGCTTGTGTGATCCTTTAAAAGAAGGAAAATTATTACAGGAAAAATAGAAATGTTTAGAGGGAAGTCTGAAAAATATGATAAATGATTTGTCGTTTTTTCTGTTTCCTCTCCTGTTTATCATGTCCCAGTGATTCAGGTTTATCTTTCAACTCCATGTGCAGGTCCTGACTCCTACTCTAGAAACCACTGCTATATGTGACGTAGAATAATTTTAGCAATTTCAAATTGCACCTTAAATACATTTGTACTATATATTTTAAATAATTTTAGGATATGAGATCATAAAACAGGTAAAATTATATCCAGTGTAATAGAGTCTTTGAAATTAAACTCACCAGCTTGTCTCTGCTCAGTGACCCAGTCCAAAGGAGGACCTCACCTGTCACCACCTACCTGTTATCTCCTGTGGCTTTAACCTGTCCTCCTCCCTCTCCTCCACTCTCCTTTCCCCCCTCCCCCTTTCCCTTTCTACAGGGACTTTGACAGGCCAAAGGTAAACCTAAAGGATGAGTTATTTAACAGCGTCTCGTGTAAGGAATTTCTCAGAAGGTGATGGTGCTGCGCAATCTGTCCTTAAAAAGAAGGATGGAACCATGAAGCAGTCATCTGTATGGTGGTCAAAGGTAAATGACACAGGTGGCAATTAGAAATGTAAAGAATCATTACAATACATACATCATAGTCAGGGCTACATCATGGGAAATGCATCTTGTGCATTTATATTCATATGTATACACTGTATAGATTGTATACATTCTCCTAAAACATGGAATGAAACATCTTCTTGAGACATAATCAAGAGACAAAATAACAGTGATGATCAAGAAACAGTAGTGGATCTCCATATTGAAAATTGGACACATCACGTTACACCTACACGTCAGGATTACAGTTGGTCAAAACTTGCTGATGCAAAAGTCAAATAAACATTATAACAGTGAATTTGTTAATATAGTCTGAAACTCATTTGCCCAGAAGATTCTCTATTTTCCAAGATTAAAGGTTAAAGTTTTACATAATTGCAAAATGATTCACTCCAAAATACATTTTCCATGTCAGTATGATTCAAAAGTAGAATTAATGACCAAATACTTGAGTGGAATAAATGGACATTTATTTTCAGAACAGAATCCACAAGGTTCGAAGAGTTCAGGATAAACTTGGGTGTGATTTCTCTCCAGGTTTATTGTTGCTGTAACTTTATTGTTGCTTTAACTATGGGAGAGTTGTTTGGTTATAAAACACATGTAATGATACTGCTGTTCTCAGGATGGGACAAAGGTGACAGAAAGTCAACTAAAGCCAAGCGAAAACAAATCTGCAGACTATAAAAGTTAATTCATTACTCTGCCGATGCCTACAGCAAAGTTTTTTTGTCTCTGTTTAATAATTGCACAATTAACATGATTTGGATATTATCTTTCCTTTCTCACAGTTTCCAGGGAGACAGTAATTCACAGTAATACTATTCATTTACACAGTGATAATAACATGTTTCAGTCCATTCAGCCATCAGCGATTTTCTCCTTCCCATTCCAAAACAAAAGTAACTTTGACATTAAGTAGAAAAATAAAAAATAGATGTGACTGCTGCAGAGTTAGGAGACATCACATATCACCATTTTAAAACCACATTTTAAACTACATTTCTACATTTTACAGTGGAACTCCCCAACATTTATCTAAGGGCTAGTCACTAGCTACAATTGGGAAACAAATTATAATCTTATCAACATGAGGTAATCGTATATAGTAAAATACCCAATAGTATATAAAGCTGTTAGACTTAGCACCATCTGGGTCAACGGCATCATTTAAATGTTTCCACATTAATTAATCAATATTTTCATACTCTGTGTTAATTCTGTACCAGGGTATGTTTTCTTTTACTGATTCAAAGTCACACTTGGAGTGCATATTTTTTACTCTTTTTTACTCTTACCTTTAAGAAAAGAGTGAATTGTGGACATTCATTATTCTCCATCTTTGGTGCAGTGTATATACATGTTTTCACCAGTGGTTGGAGAAGTACTCCAAACTTTTACTTTGTTAAAATATCAAGGCAAGTAAATGTCCTGTGTTCAAATCAAAAAAAGTGTGTTTAAAGCCTTGCGCCATAAGATAACATACAAATACTTCAAATTGTACTTAAGTACAGTTCTTGAGTAGGTGTGCTTAGTTATTTTCCAACACTGGTTTTCATGCAGCACTCATGAGGAACTGGACAATCTGTGACAAACTGATAACAACAGCAGGAAATGGAAGAATCTGTGGTAGGCGTAGGGGAGGTCAGTCTCTCTGCTTGAACACACAGACACTCTGACACAGGTATGTGTACCTTCAGACCAGGCATTTACAACTGTTGATGGTTTGGAGCTCTGCGCTCACCCATTATAACACACACAAACACCTCTAACCCTGCAGCCACACACCCACTGTCAGCCTGGAGCCATGTTTGAACAATCAATACCAGGAACCAGACGAGGTGAGTGGAAGGAGACAGGAATCTTCTTCAGGTCGGCTTAGCACCTGATGCATTCACTATCCATTACCCTCAGTCATCAGACTGTGTTTGCCAAAAAACAGTAAAGTATTTCCGTGACGCTGACTGTGTGGACTGATGAATCCTCTGCTGCTGTAGCTGTTTATTTGATTTGGACCATAATCTAAGTAGTATTTACGGCAGCAGAGTATATATGTACTATATCACCAGAAAATGCAGACATGAGCTGTAAAGTGCCATCCCAGAAGTGATTATCTCCAACCTGTTTTCATCAGCAGTGGAGCATCAGTAATCAACAAGTCATGCCAGTTGTGATTACTGCACTCAACAGGGAACACTAGTCTCTCTCCTCATCTTGATTGGCATCCTCATATGGCTTGTTTATCTGGGGTAAGAGGCTCTGCACATGACCTGCCCGAGCCAGCTAATTAGAGCAGGAGTAAGATTAGAGGTGGGCCACTTGAAATAATGGGAGCCATTCGCTGGGAGTCATTTGAGCGTTCAGAGGACAAGCACACGGCCCCATCTCTCCACAGCAATAACATGCCTCAGAAAGCAGCGACATTTAAACCTCCCAGATGTACAGGTGGCACGGAAGGCACAATTTCTCCATTTCCTTGTAGGAAAAACAAGCTTGTAACCTGTCCAGGCCCAAGGCACATACTGTATTATGCCAGTGTCTCATCTGTAGCTCAGTGCAGCACAATGATGCAGCCAGCCAATCTTGCTAAAACATATTGTCTTGATATGTAAAACCTTTGATGAAATGTTTGATGATTTCCAATCAGAACAATAAGAACAATGAGATCAGGGCAATCTCTTGCATTTTATCTATATAAATATGGTGAAGGACAGCTTTTACTGAGTCACTCAAACTGTACTGCCAATGCTGAGCTTACTAAATGTCTTGATGGCTGCAGTTTTGGAAGGAAAGACCAGAGGTACCAATCTCTTAGCAGAGTATTGTCACACTCATGATGGATGGTTCTAAAAATTCTATCAAAATTGGCGAAGCAGAACCTGAGATATAGGTTCTTTTATTCCACGTGTTCTACTTCAGCTGCAGTGACATGGAGCATTCTCATTTTTTCCCCTCCAGCTTCTTCAGCACAGAGAGTTCCTCCACTCTAAATGTGAAAACAGATGGTTTGTCATTGCCTTCCAAAACAAAATGATAGGAATGTTTTCTGGTCTAGCTTGTCAAGTGCCTTACAAACGCATGTAACTGTCACAAAAATAGTTCATACGAGTGTCCTTCTTCCACCTCCATAGTTAAAGTTATTATGAGTTCAGACAACTAAGAAAAAAAAATTGGTTTAGATTATTGTTGTGGACATGGTTTGAAGGAACTAACCCTGACTATTGGTAGGAAATAGATGCTCTCATTACATGGAAGGTCCCACATCATCCATAAAATATTGCAGCATGATAAAAATACAAAATGAGAATTTGGAACATTTTAATATCATCTTTTATATTTCTCCTGGAGGATGGGTTAATGGGGTAATGATGATGATTCTGATGAAGGATAACTTTCTTAGAGTGACTTATTCCACTATATGCTTATGTTCTTGCAAAGAACTGGTAGAGGAATGCAACATGGATTAACATATGCTGCAGACCAGAACCTCCCTCATGAACTCAGAGCTCCGTAACAACTTGGTGATATGTCACCCAGCTGGCAAAGACAGGAAGTGCACACACACGCCACATGAGGGAGGCAGTGTGCATCTAAAAACACTTCAGGTGCTTTTACTTATGAGGGCATCAGATCATCAAAGCTTGAATGAGGTGGCAACGTTCCTGCATCTAATTTATTTTACGGAAAAAAACTGCTTTAACATACTGTACTCTACAAAGAAAAATGATGTGGACAAGTGGAAGTGTGAATGAAAAAATAATCATAATGTCACAGTGACACAATGCATCATAAATTCTCAATTCTCCTTCAGTTTTATAACATATTGTAACAATATATTGTAAAACCAAGGCATGAACTTATCATTTGTCAACATAGTGTTACTGATCTTAATACTTCCTACTCCTCAATTACTTTTAACCCCATATTGCCATCGATTTCTTCTTTAAGAAACCGATGACCTTCCATTGTGAATAATTTATTGTATGGTTGTTTCAACCTATCCAAATAACCACAAAGGACAAAATAAACATGTTTCATCCAGGTAAAATGTTAATTAATTTGCCCAGCACTGGTGGCAGTTGTACACAAACACACCACTGTCCGTTTTTTCCACCTCTCACACACATATACACGCACACCACCCACCCTATATGACTTTAGTCCACCGCCCCACTCAGTACTCACTCGCTCCCTCCATGCGGTTCACTTGGTAAAGCGCGCCGCGCTCCTCCATCTCTTCTAGTGCGCACCGGTCCTTGATTAATCTGTGACTGATGCCGAGTGAGACGCATCTACAGTAAAATCGCTGTGGAAAAATACGAAAAAGTAAAGTACTGTTTTTGTTTTGTCTTTTCTTTGTAGTTTGGGCAGCCGATAACTTACCTCATTCTGCAGGCCAAGTGAGATGGACTATGGATGCAGAGTCTGGTTGTTTTACCACTTCAGCGGCTCAGTCGAAAATTGACAGAAGATCTGATTTGAACTTTTTATAACTCTAGAGAGTACTGAGTCAAAATCATGGACCTTTACACGCAAAATGAGACATCCACTGCCATCCCGAAGTGCGTCGGAGCGCAGGCTGACGTGCTCCACAACGGAACCGGTAACGAGAGCTTGGAGGCATCAAACATCACCTGCGGCAACGCCTTCACACTCCTCATACCTCGGCGTGTGAGGCAGAGAGGTGAGCGAACACACCGAAAACTCAATATTTGTTACATAGAGGTTAATTGAAGGTGCAACCTCAATTAACCTGTATCGTGTAGTTTTAATTGTGTTTCTCTAATTGTGTGTGACATTCGCCGCGTGAATTGGTTTAACTGACATCCAGCCGGAGATCAAAATGAAGCAATACTGCAAGAAAATTAACTGTGACCTCCCTTTAAAATATCAGATTTCGGCTTAATGTTAGGCTGTCAGATATAATAAGAATCTGTGGAGCTTTATTGTTTTTATTTAAAAACTGAACTTTAAAATACAGTTCACACAAACCTTTAATCAAAACTGGAGGCCTACAGTGAATAACTTTGAATGAAGACCATGAACTAACTGGTAAAACAACCCTGTAAGTCAATAAATCATCTTTGCAATCTGTGTAGAATAGGCTTTAGTAAATCACTGGGTTCACTTGGGTTCTATTTTTGGTTTATTTAAAGGGGAAATCAATGGTTACAGTTGAAGTTACAGTGAAATATGAATCAGATAGACAGAGGGAAAGAGAGAGAGTCACAGCTCTGGCCAAGCAGGGGATTTATTCATAAAAACCCAACCGGGTGGCTTCATATATGGATTGTGCCTCATGCTGCTGTGTTCTGCTTTTTCAGTACTTTCAAGGCATTTCTACTTTATTGAAAGTGAGGGTCTAATAATAGCGGCTTGTGTATGTTAAACAGGTCCTCAAACCCCCCTCGAGGCAAATTTTGAGCAATATTGATTAAAAACGACTTGATTTGACCCTGTGAACAAGAGATAACAGCATCATCGCAATTTCCACTCAGCCTTTCCTCCACCTGCTACTTTATCAATCAACACTTGCTGTTTTCATCCGTAACAATTGCTTTTCAGCATTTCCATGTGTTGATTAGGTGTGTGTGTGTGTGTGTGTGTGTGTGTGTGTGTGTTTGCTATTTGCAGAGATTGAGCGCTTTCATTGTGCTGGTGGTTGCTGACAGGTCAACATCATAAGTGAGAGATATGAGTTTCCAACTGTTGATTCTCACTGTATTATATTCTGAATGATTTCATTCAACCTCTGTTATTCACACTTTTACCTAAAATCTTCTACACTTGCCAGTTGATGAATAATTTTGAGCACTCAGGCATAAGTATGACTCATTACACTGAGCTAAATCAGTATTGAAAATCACAAACAAACCACGGACACATCTGATAAGTACAGATGTCTGGTGAGAACCGCAGCAGCACAGTTAAGGTGGGGGTTTAATCCATTTTAATGCTGCACTATTAAGTTATTTCACACTCACCCTGTGTCACTCAAAGATTATCACCTCTTTCCAGTCCCTGCCTTGTTTCTCTCCATTTTGCATTCCCGCTGTATCTTCAGACAGGACCTCACAACGATCTAAATTTATCATCCAAGGAGAAAAAAATGATGATGTGTGACCCTTAATAGCTGCTGTCACCATCATTACTCACTCCATCACTCCTGAAATCGATTGTTTCTCCACCGCATTCGCTCTTTCTTCACCATCTAGTCTAGTCTGTCTATCATACTGCCGCTCTGAGTTTATGGAGGAGATTGAGTTGTGTCACAGTCAGGTTCCCACTCTGTTGCTCATTTTTCATTGTAACGGGCACATCAAATCATATGTCATGGACTACGTCAAATTCACATTTTTTCTAATTAGTGAAATAATGTGTTCATACCCATACTATTGGTGCTAGTTGCTACTGTGGCAGAAAACGTGTGCAGCTTTGAGAGACATTTCCCAGACAGGGCAAGTCAAACACAATCCTTTTTAAATCTATTGGGAGTATGTTCCCCATTTTCATGCGAATGCAGCTCTAAATCGCTGGGGTACCTTTTTAGTGCAGGTAAAGTGAAGAAAATCTTCACCCACCACTGAGGGAAAACATCTTGCTCAGCCAGACAACAGCAAAATGTTTTCACATTGAATGCAGCTCAGGTGTTGTCTCTGATTTGGAACAATAACCTGCAGACTCCTGCTGTAGGCTTGATATCATACAGATGCCTGTCGCGCATTTCTTACAGCTCAAGACACAGGTGAATAATGATGTATTTATAGAGTCAATAAAAATGTTATGTTGAGGATATTGGCTGATTGCAGTGCAATTTATCACACACCAGTGGGAGATCATTACTTGGAGATGATGATAACTTAAGCAGAAGAGGGGTTAGCAGTCACTGCCAGGAACAAACCACCATTTTCAATCTGTGAACACAAAGCAGTTTATTCCTGACAAAAGGCATTTAAACAAACAAAACAAACAAACTCCCCTGCTTTTCATTTCCCTCTCCCACCACTTCTCTCAGTGCTCCACCTCTTCTGTTTCTATGTATTTCACTATCTCCATCGCTCACACTGTCTCCTCTCACTCTGCCCGTTGAGAGCAGAGGTGTTTAATACATGCCTCCACTGTGTGCCAAGCAACCAGCACGTCGTTTTGTATTCTGACCGCCGTGACCAGAGGCGCTGCAGCTCATGTGTTGTCGTCTGTCAGTCAGTGGATAGTGCTTTCGTTCATTGCCTCCATCAACTGTTCCAGGGTGCAGTTGGCTTAGTAACAACGCTTAGATGACATTTACCATGCCGGATTAGCCACTAGCTGTGACATTTACCAATACCTTGGTCTTACAGCAGAACGGGTTTTTCTCTGATAGCTGCAGCGACACAAGGGCCAGCTGGGACAGAAAGTGACACACACACACACACACACACACACGCTGCATATGTATTAGAGAGTGGGGGAGTGTAATTCATAGTCAATATAATGTCTGATATACTGAGTGAGAGAAACAGATGAAACCTTAAATATTCATGGATGGAATACGAACTTCATTATTAATTCATCCACTATTTTGCTGCATATCTAATAATAGCTTCTGCCACTCCACTTAACTTTGCACTTGAATCACGTTATTGTTAGCAGGGAATCTTTTCACCAGCCTTCCACATCCAACACTTAAATTGCGGGTAAATGATGCGTTAGAACTGAAAAAGTTGCGTTTGCATTTGCACAGTTGAACTAGACTGTGTGAAATGCGTATCGCACGAGGGTGTCTAATATAGCAGATTGTATGTATGTGATGTAACCAAATGCACATACATTTCTGAGGTGGTATGTGCAGGTAATGGACTCTTAAGAGGATATAAATTACATGTACATTGTACTCAGATAATTGCAAGTAGAAAACCTCTGGTAGTTGCAACAAAATAAAATTTTCCCGCAACCTACTCAGCTGCTCTCTGTGCCTCTAGTCTGTAAACAGAGAGCAGACTGTGTTCCAGAGCCAGTGGTCAGATACGGCTGATCGGCACTGCACACACACTCGTGAAACGATCAACCCACACCCCCAGTGCTACAGGCTTCCCTTCTGTCATTTGGCTCTTTAAACTGAAAATAGCACTCTAAATAATTGGTGGAGCTGAGTGCAAAGAGCCCTTGCCAAATGGTCAGTGTTGATTTCTGTAATCACTTAATCTTACCAGCAAAGTTGTAGTAGTAAGCAGTAGCTTCAATGCTGCATCAGTGGAGTATTTTACTGCAACACAACAACTCCAGGATGCTCTTTAAACTTGCATTGAGCCTCTAATTTCATTGCAGCTCAGTCCAGTGTTGTGGGCTGGCAGAAAGAGCAGGGACGATGCAGTGGAAAGGAAAGGGGTGATTAATAATTACCTTGAGGGCTGCCCCTGCACCAGCTGCTCAGCCACTGATATCCTGAACCTCATCACAATTTCAAGGAATGCTTTGATATTTTGGGAAATACCCTGACTGTCTTGCGGAGGTGTGTCTGCATGCAAAATATTAGGCTATAACCAGCAGCCTATTAGCATAGCTTAGCATAAAGCTGTAGAAAAACCAAAGTGTAAAACTAGAAATTTGTGGTTTTTACAGAGGGAAGGGTCTTGGACTCTTTATTGGTCAGGCACATAAACAGTCTGGAGGCTTGTTGTCACAGTGAAAAGAACCAACACTGCATGCAGATATGAATGTAAAATGAGAATGATATTGGTATTTTCATTTCGACAAGACAGCACATACACCAGCCACAACCAGCAGAGGGTTTTCTTTTCAATATTGTCAGTGTAATTTTGGCAAGTCTGATCAGTCTATGTATCTTGTCTAGAGGGTCTTCAAATAGGAGATATATCTGGCAGTTGTGTGTCACAAATGGTGATACACTAGCTCAACGCTGTGGGAGGAATATTTATTATACAGCATCCAAAAGTTACAGTTAGTCAAGTCAAGTCAAGTCAAATTTTATTTATATAGCGCCAATTCACAACAGAAGTTATCTCAACTAGCTGGTAAGCAAAGTGGAGCATTCAGCAGCTAGAGAGTCACATACTTTCATCAGGAGCTGGTGGAGACCAAATACAGAGCTAAAAGAGAGTGAATGTTGGACTCAAATTCATCATGCGGTCAAAAACACAACTCTAAATGTTGTTCCGTAACTGCTGGATGTGTAAATTAGCAACTTTTTACTAACATGTTCACCATTTCAACTTGTTGTATTCATTTCCTTTGCCCCAAAATCAGTGCAAGTTTAAGAAACATCCCTCCCTGTTTTACAGTTGCAAACACTATATAAGCCTGTGGAGAAACTGCAGACCTGTCTGTGTGTATCAGACCAACTGTACAGCTCTGTCAAGCAGAAAACATTCTGTTCATCCCCAGGGCTGTAAACCAACAATATTAATTTCAGGATTGTCTTGCAGTTTCATGCATTAGTTTGAATCATCCAAGTGAGGCTGTGGAACAGAAGACTACAGTGTTTTTATGTAGCAGAAATATTAATCTATTCCGCATATTGGCCAGTGAGCGCAGGTAAAGCACTGCTGAGTAAGGTAATTGATTTGAATGCTTCTGCCCTGTACTTGTAAGCATTAGTAGCTACTGGAAGTTTTGGCCTGAAGGACAGAGTAAATGTGCTGAGGGAGTTATCAATGTTTCCCACACAGCCAATGAGCATACTGGAGGGCTAATTGGCTTCGATTAGGCAGAAGCCAGCATAACATATTTCATTTGGCAAGAGAGAGAGAGAGAGAGACAGTAATAAAGGAGAGAGTGTTGGTTGTTCTTTCATACCAATCATCTGTCTGCACATTTTCATTACACTCATGCAGATGTATGTGCACACTCATGCACACGCAAGCACAAAATTAAACACTTTCAGTTGCTGCTTTTTGCAAGCCTGTTCTTGTGAAGAATCCCTGATGTCCTGTCAGCAGAACAGCATCCAGCATATTAGAGGCTACTGCTTTTTATTTGTATAGGAGTGTGTGCGACAGATGGTGAAGCTACGTCATTAGATGGGAAGAGTGTATGTATATGAGAATCTGTGTATCTGAGAGTGAGATGAGAGAGACTGACTTACTGACGTTTGCTGACCAAGCTGAGCCTGAATGCATCTCTAAGCCTGTAAGCGATACAAAAACATTTCAGAGCGGCAGGGTGGAGAAAAGAGTATTTTATCAGTTAAGAGACATGCCATCATCATAGTTTCATACACGAATCCTGTGTTCGATGTCACTCTTTCACCTCATGACAGCTCTTGTGCAGCAGATTTTTACTGCTTACTCAGATTATGTACCCTAGCCAGTTGTGCACATTTCACATATTTACATCCAAGGCAGATTACTGTAAATCAATATGAGTCACTTTCAGGATTACTTTAAACAGATCTGACACAGCCTGAGTGGGATATGGCTATTGTATTTTTTTTTTTTTTTTGCTCTTAATGCATTTGTGATGTTCAGAGTCAATATTGTGTGATCCTTTAAGAATAACCTTGAGGATATTGATCAGCTGGAAAACATTAATCAAATATATATATATAGTGTAATTACCCTCTGATTCTTATGAAATAAAATATTCAGATGGCCTGTGGCAAAAAAAAACTTTAGTGACGCACAGTTTGAAAAGCTGTTTTTTTCCCTGACATGATGAGAAATGTCATCACGTATGAGTCATATTGCTGCGTGATTTGTTCTTCTTCTTGTTTTTTTTTAAAAGCTTTCTACTTTTAATTGAGAATAGATGGAGAGGAAATTGGTAGGAAAATAAATCTAAAGAAGGCAAACTGCAGAATGGAAAAGTAAATGTCACGACGGGAGTGAAAGATGAAAATATGAGGTGAAAATAACAGAAATGGTCATGCAGCGAGTGAGAAACAAATAGAAAAAGAAATGTAGAGATAGCAATAATTTCGGCAGGGTGTAGACCTTCTCTAGATGTGTATAATTTACTATTGCCTGAGGAGCTGTTGGTGGTATATTTTCAGGGGATTAAACCTCTGGTGTGTTTGGTAGCACACACCCCCACAACTATGTCAATGAAGTTTGGGCTTATGTGTGTGATGTGATTTGTGTCCTGCAGATGTGGCGCACACGGGTGCCTCTAATCCCCAGGATACAGGCACAGTAGGTAACTCAGTAAAAAGTGTTGTGTCTAAGCAGAGAGTTAGGTGAAGATAAGAGAGAAAGCAGATAACACAGACTTTACAGGATATGATCCAGTGAAGCTGCTAATGGCTGAAGGCACAGACAGGCTTTGGGCTGCAGGCTACTGTATTTTGTACATTACAGTATTCTGTAATGAAGATAGAGGGCTCTATTTGGAGGGTGGAAAATATAAATGTAGGTACTCAAATTTATGTCAGAGAAACTGGTAATGTCAATGAAGGACAGAAATATCAAGCTAATTAATAATAATTGTCAATGGTGGGCTGCCTTTGTATAGCTAAAAGCTAACAGCTACTGATCTGAGCTTGTAACACAGGTAGGTCCTTTTCAAAGACTTTTTCCAAGATATTGCAGCCTCAAGACAGATCAAATAGCAAAATAACAGCATGTGCATACTAAAGGTTAATTAAAGTAAGAAAAAATATATTTCAAAAAATAATTTCAATTCTCTAATATAGTATCAGTACACCATTTATTAGTCTATTAATATGGGTATGTTAATAGCCTGTCCCCCTGGCTTTTATGGAGTTATATTTCAGTTGGTACATGCTATCCACCCTGCGACCCTTACAGATGCAGTATAGATAATGGATGGATGGATGGACGGATGGACATCCTGTCAAGGTATTTTCCAAATAAAGAGCCATTACAGGCCATTTGGGTTCAACTGACACAGGGAACGTTGATGTGTGATGTGTAGTATCTCACAAGCAGCTGATGTAACTGACATTTTATTAGCATAACATCACAGTTTATGTTAATTGAAGTCTAGCATTGCATAATTTTCAGGAAAATTACAGGGCCATTGTAGAGTGTTTTCCTGATCTCGCTATAGTGTGTAACACTGCGATTTCAAATTCTTCCCTTTAGAGACAAAACTAATGGGACAAAAAAAAAAAATTGCTTTTTAAACTTACTCCCCAATTAATACAAGTGTATGTATAACCTCTGCAAAGTCTTGTAAAATTAGCCACACACACAAAGAGATAGTTATGAGAAATAGTCAGTCACAGCACTGTTGACTCCAGGCTGTTAGCATCATTAAAGACAGAATGATCGTATTCATCATGTAAAACAGAACTGATGATCTGGTTCAGTAGGACAAAGATATTCACACTCCAACATCCCCTCTCCTCCTGTCTTTCTCTGTACTAGATGAGGACCACACGCTGCGAATCCTGCTCTACTCGCTCATCTTCTTCCTGAGCGTGTTCGGAAACCTGCTGATCATTGTGGTGCTGACCGTCAATAAGCGCATGCGCACTGTGACCAACACCTTCCTGCTGTCACTCGCCGTCAGTGACCTGATGATGGCAGTCTTCTGCATGCCCTTCACCCTCATCCCCAGCATCCTCAAGGATTTCATCTTTGGAGCTGCCATGTGCAAGATAGTGTCCTACCTCATGGGTAAGAGAGCGGTGATAGGAAAGGGGGAGAGCTTTAATTAAAGTGTCATTCCACAGGATGATTATCATTCTTACATCTAATTATGTTCTGACATTCGCTGATTTATTTAAGACTTTTGGTAAATTTATCAGCAAAAATCATATCACAGGGGCATGTCAGTATTTTAATACATAAGAGACTTTTCAACCACTGTTAGCTGTCTAAACCTTCATTTATTTGTTACAATGAATACAATGCCAGTAGGGAACAGTGTCTTTAAGAGAAACCAGTGATATCCATCAATGGACTGAACCAACCAGTTTTCCGAAGTTGGTATCCTGTATATTGTAGGTCAACTAAGCTGTTTAAAAGGAACAAACACAACAATTTCATGATAATCTTTACATAAAAGGACTGAGGTGCACATGTGGAAAGGACTGATATTAAAACCCTTTTTGATAAACTGCTGCCATATATTGCTTCTGTGCAATGTGGGCGATAATCTTTTTCCTGAGACCTTTGCTTCATAGCAAAAGCTTTTTCAGTTGAATTCGCTGTGAAATGCCATTTGTATCCAGTCTAAGTGAATTTTATGAAGCACAGCCATATTTCAATCCTTTGAGGTGAGCACTGGCAGACTGGGGGTCAGTCGCTTTTTGATGGAGGTTAGAAGTGCGTCTACCAACGGGAATTTCAATTGGTGGAAAAGACATGTTTGGAATAATTTTCAGAAATAAATGTAAGTTCAAGATTATGGTGAAGATACAATAAAATTAAACCCTCCTTAAATGCCTTGAAACTTTAGAGAATGGTGCAAATGTTCATATTTATTTGATTTTTTGAACAGTAACAGACCACAACTATCTGCAAAGAAAAACAAAATTATCATAAATATTTCTTCCATATCTCACAACAATGATCCAGCATCTCATAATTTTAAGAACATATCATTACTTCTTGAATGATTTTTGATATTCACATCCACTCTGTCTGTTATATTATTAGCTCCAGAGTCACAGAAGAAGGCAGGCAGCTAACTGGTAAATTGACTTACATTATAGTGAGCTATAAAGAAACATTTCTAATTAGATTACCTTAATTGATCAAACAGGAAATAATCAACAAATTAATCAGTAATAAAAATAATCACTAGTTACAGTGCTGCTTGCATGTCTTTCTCAACCCAACGGTCGAGACAGATGGCCGCCCGGAGTCTGGTTCTGCTCGAGGTTTCTGCTTCTTAAAAGGAAGTTTTTCCTTGCCACTATTGCTAGAGCTTTCTCATGGTGGGATCTGTTGGGTCCCTCTCTGTAATTATAATAATCTAAAGAGTATGGTCTACACCTGCTCGGCATGAAAAGTGCCCTGAGAATGACTTTTGTTGTGATTCAGTGCTATATAAATAAAATTGAATTGAATTGAATGTTTTAGCAAACACTGCTTCATAGCATTGTTTAAATAAGCAACCTTTTGTTTTCTCCGATAATTTCCATTAACTTGAGCAGCACTTCATTTTGGTTTGTCTTGTAATTATGGAAGCAAGGGATGCATAAAAGAGGAATCCTAAAAATTGAAATACCTCAGCGTCTCCTCGACAGACATTTCCCTACAGCAGGTAAAGATAAAATGTAGTGGCTCAATAAGATGTGACTTTTTCTGTTTTCAATAAATCACTAAGGTATTTAAAGGTCCTATCTGACGACGTATTTTTCTTTGTTTTATTTACTTTTCTCCCCTTGCAGGCTGATGTTGCATCCTTATAGCCTGCCCTGAAACCTCTTAATCTTACAGTCTGATTACCTGTTAATCCCAAATTGCCTTGAGAAAAAACTGACTTCCATCCAATAGAAAATGAAAAGGTGGCTACAACATGGCCACTGGGACTTTGCAGCCCATTATTGTACTACAAAAATAAAACTCCATTTAGCTCAGCACGCATTGATTTATTTCACTTGTTAACCTGAAGAACAATAATGGAATCAAGCAGCAATCAGGAAGTTAACAAGTTCTCTGATCTCCTGTCCACTTCTTTACAAAAAGTATAGATTACTATTAATCAGCTTTCCATCCACAGTCCATTATCATTACCTTTCCCATTTGCGGGAAGTTTATTGATGTGGGTTCTCAATGGAATGCATTTTTCCCTCTGACACTCACTTTAGGTGACTAAGTGGTGATTCTCCGAGTTAGATATTCATGCCTCTAGGTGAGTTCTCTTCCTTGGTGCCATATCCAAATAAAGAGGTGACTCATCCTCAGTATCTACAGTATCTGTCAACCACATACCTGCTTGTTTTTCCTTGTAGTAGTAGTTTTTGTTCATTTTTTAAAAATTCTTTATATAAAGATAAGCTAATCTGCCACTGGCTATGGCTTCATATTTACTGTATAGTCCTTAAATGTTGAACTATTCCTTTAAGTAAAACTACAGTACTGCAATTTAAAAATACTCTATTCAAATTAAATTCCTGTGTTACCCAAGGAAACGTAGTATCAGCAAGACGCACTGAAAGGCTATATGACTTTATGCATAATGGTGACCTTCAGAATTTTATGTGATATTATATATTATATTATTGGATCAATACTGATTGATGCATTAACTGGATGGATGGAGCTAGGCAATGCTACTTTACTGTTGTGTTAAATCTACAACAGTGCATCATATTTTATAAGCTGATAGGTATTGCATGTACAAATTTAACATCCAAAGTAACTGCTGTCAGGAAAATGTAGGGAAGTATGACAGTGCAGTACTTGAGTTAATGCATTTAGTTGCTCTCCACCACTGACTTTTACAACAACTAAAAAGAGAGAGTTAGGAGAATAAAGCTTGTAGAGGAATAGAGTAATTGATATAAAAGAATAAAAAACAAAAATAATGTCCTTGGAAGAAATAAAGGATACTTTAGATGTAATGGATTTTCATGTTCTCCTGCACTCTGAAATGAAAATCACTCACTCATTTATGAGGGGGAATAAAAGTAAACACAGAAATTCAGAGAGGATAAAATGGAGAAGTCAATAAAAAAGAGAATAATTGACATTAAGGACAGAGAAAATAACAACAAATTGATTATTATTGAATAAATATGAAATTTAGAGACAACTAAAACAAGAAAGAAGAGGAACATTGTGTTGCCGCTGAAGAAAGAGCCAGCTGGGAGTTGAATAGAAAAAGTGGATTAAGTAAAGCACACAGCTTGTGAATGAGGGAGAGCCATCAGCATGATGCACTGAGTGAAAGTAGACAAACCCCAGGGAGAGACTGTTGGATGATTAGTCTTTCTTCATAGGTACAGACAACACTGTGCACTGCTGGGCACTGACTCACACATACATAAACGCACACATATACACAGTTTGTATTCTTGCTGAGGACATGGACAAGAGAAGTAAAGAGTAATTTCCCGTCTTGCCCTGTCAGGAGGGAAATGGCAGATTGCATCAATAGCCAAGGCCAACATGATTTCCTCTACCACAAGACTGAGATAACCATCCCCACCTCCTCCTCTCTGCATTATAATCATCTCTAAGCACGTCTCCACAGATCACCACATTTCGTTCTCAGTTGTGATTGCAGATATTACGCGCACATCAACAAACATGTTTTTGTTACTTTTTTATTACGGGTCCAAACTCTGAGCACTGAATGGTAATAACTTTTCATTCAGCAAAATAAAAGATATCTGAGAACAGAGAGTAGCAGGTATGTTTACTTTCTAAATAATCTGTTTTGTTTTCCTTCAGGCATATCGGTGAGCATCTCCACATTCAGCCTGGTTGCCATAGCAATTGAGCGCTACAGCGCCATCTGTAACCCCCTGAAATCACGGGTGTGGCAGACCCGTTCCCATGCCTATCGGGTGATTGCTGCCACATGGGTGCTGGCCTTCATCATCATGGTCCCCTATCCAATCATCAGTCACCTGGAGTCCTTTCAGCGCCCTGACAACACCACAGCGCACCAGTGTCGCCACAAGTGGCCCCTTGCAAAGGCAGAGCAGACCTGGTGAGTGTTTGGGTCTCACAGCTAATTACTAAAAAGTGAAGGAATATTTTTTGTTATCAGGATCCCTCCTTCCAAGATCCTATAAAACATGCACCTTTCTTCTCATCTCATTAACAGATTAAAAAGCACAAAATCAATACAACAAATAGAGATTAATAAGCATATGCAAACCACACACTTGTCCATACACCACAATATCTTCTCTTTAGGCTTTGACTGGATCTATTTCCTGTTCTAATGACAAACCAGCTTATCTTCCATGATGATGAAAAATGTTTCCTGCTGTAACAGGTAATTAACTTTGGTTAAAGGAATTTTCATTTAAAAGTTTAGATACCTGAGCACCCCAACAGTTTGGTAGAGCTGTAATTTTAACTGGAGAAGAAAAGGGCTGTTTTTCTTTTCCTCACTGAGCTTCATCAGTCAAATTTTGAGGGTGTTGGAGCACATAAAATGCAATTTATCATAAAACTTGCAGTGAGGTCATCCATCTTTTTTACTCTCCTGGAGCTTGCCATGTGGACAATGTGCTGTTTTATATCAAATAAACCTCAGATGAACTGTGTCTGAGGGGTGTTTGCGTGCGTGTGTGTGTGTGTGTGTGTGTGTGTGTGTGTGTGTGTGTCTCTGTGTCTGTGTCTGTGTACTTTCAACAAGGCACACTACACTGAAACATCTCATTTACTTCCATGTTTGGACGTGGAGCCTGTTTTTAGCAGCTCTTTCTGTCTGTTGGGTGTTTTCATGGTAATGTACAGATGAAGAGAGCAGACTGATGTTTCAGTGTGTTTTTGTTTTGGACTTTGGGGAAATTTCAGTCACCCATTGTGTATCTGTGTGTATTTGTGCACAGCTGAAATTGATGATTTTGTGTGTGTGTGTGTATTTTAGCACCTTTGTGTTTGATTCTATGTGTGTGCCTTGACTTTAGGCTTGATTATGGTGTTTATAAATCTGTGCATTGGCATCAGATGCATTTTGTACCTCTAATGTATTACCATTACAATTGACTAACAGAGCTAAGCATCATTTTAGCAGAACAAAGAGACATTTTTCAACATTTACAGCTGTTCTGAAGATACTTCTAGACGGAAAGCAATTTCCCTACAAATGGCTATGGCTTTGTTGGTTGCATGATGGGGAAAAAGCATGTTATTTTATATGAAAATATCAAATAATGCAATCAAACAATACTTTGCTCTGTAGTTTTAATGTACAGATAATGGTAACATGAGACACATGACATGTACAACCTGGAGCTAAATGATTGCCCACATACAAAATTATCTGATTACATCAACACCGGGATTTTTACCTCTTTTGTTTCTCTTTTAGGTACATTCTGCTCCTGCTTGTGCTGTTCGCGATCCCAGGGGTGGTGATGATTGTGGCTTACGGACTAATCTCCAGGGAACTTTATAGAGGCATCCGGTTTGAAATGGGCCACAAAAAAGACTCAACTGGTGAGGCCATGTACACAACATGTGGAAAAGATAAAGAGAACAGTTGTGTCAGAGGGCAATGTGACTCACAGACAGCTGTCAATAAAGAATTTTTTAAAAAAAGAAGAAAAGACGAATACAGTCATGAATTAAAGCCACAACAAACACAGAAATGTAAAAAGGTACACAGGTTAATGCCAACATCACTGTTGTCACTGAAATATACCTCAAATATCTGTTAGTACCACCTATACAGAGTAAAACTGTCCTGATGGAGGAAAATTAAACTCACTGTGTAGAGGATGCCACTCCAGAAGTATGAACATAGCTTTCTGTAAGGTTCTGACTTGATACAACAGTCAAAGACCATTTCGTTTTTTTTTACGCTGCATGTATGCATTCACAATTTTTCCTGGTAAGTTTTTGTTTTTCAAATTGAGCAGCAACAGCATAAAACAAGCCAGTGGCCACAAAACTTCCTAATGACCTCGGAAGACTTAGGTAAGACCAGGTAAATACAGCAGTATATTGGCTTGTTATATATATATAAATGTGTTAAGCAGTGTCACTAAATTTGTGTTTTCTAAATAAACAAATGTCATCACACATCACACCATCCAGTCACCTACCAACCAGGCTCTAATGTTACAATTTACTTTATTATTATTATTATTATTATTATTATTATTATTATTATAATCATTGTTGTTGTTGCATGATTTATGTCAATGACGAGGAATTTCATTTTAATCGCAAAAATTTAATTAGTGCTACAATCACTGTAATGTGTGCAGGTTAAGTGAAACATAACCTTTTGTGAGCATATGACAGTGTGCCGGGGATGACAGCAGCATTGAGTGTGTTTGCTGGTGCTTCATTAGAGGATGGAATTGGCTGGCAGCTGCTGGCATGGACATCACCATCTGTTTGATCTCAGAGAGAATGAGGTTGTCCAAAAAAGAGCTTGAGGTAAAAAAATAAATAAATAAAAAATTTTAAAAAAGTAGAAAAATAAAAATAAAAAGCAAACAGAAAATTAGGAGGAAAGGGCTTTCTTAGAGATTTTAAAATAATCTGTTTTTGGTTTAATAATCCACGAATGTTTTATCAAATTCTATATACTCTACAGTGCCATTTACTGTTTGTATTTGCTTGATTTGGGGCTCTCATCCCTGTATTCAGTGTACTTTGCCGTTTCTAGAAGGAGAGCTAAATTAGTACATTTTAACAATAGACATCAATATCCACTGATGGATGAATAATGACTGTGGGTCAGCAAGAACTATCACTTTTCTCCCCATTAAGCTGAGCATGTGCTCTTTAAAGAACAATAGTGTGATTCACTCAAAATGAGCCTTACAAATGGCTGCATGTATCATCACAGAGCTTTGGTGCTGCTCCACTAGAAGGCAATTTTGTAAAATTAAAAAGCAAAACAAAAACTGGAGCCAGTAAGTCTGGCAGGCATGGATGTCATTGCTCAGACGCATGTTCCACACAGTACTGTCCACTCATATATGCCCATGTTGTATCTATAACACAAGGCAGTTTGTTTAAACATTGAGCACTCACTTTATCTGCAAACACTAAACTCTGTATCCTCACTACTTAAAAACCACCTCCTTTTAGAAATTTAACTCCCACTGCCTCCCCTCCCCTTGCCTTGTTGTGATTCTGCACCATATAAATAAGACTGAATTGGTTCAATCCCCGGCTCCTCCAGTCCATGTGCTGAAGTATCCTTGGGCAAGATATTGAATCCCAAATTGCCCTTGACGTCAAAACATCGGTGTGTGATTGTGTGTGCATGTGTTAGAGTGCTCTATACATAGAATGAGGGCTGTATGAATGTGTGTGTTAATAGGTGAATGAGACCAGTAGTGTAAAGTGCTTTGAGTAATCGACATGACTAGAAAAGCACTATATGAGTGCAGACCATTCACATGTACATCCTTCATCTATATTCAGTTTTGTATTAACATGTCAGAGGGTCTGTGAGCTCAGGGACAGTCTGTGTAAATCTTGGTCAATGCCAAATTAAAATATCAACCATTGTTGCAACAAGTGGTTAAAAACTGAGAGCTGTGAGCAAAGAAACTGCTTTAAATGTTCAGTTTACTTAAATGTACTGGAATCTATTCATACAGATAATGTTGGTTTAATGTTGCTATGTTTTAAGATCTCTAGCGCTGGCAGGCATGTTTTCCATCTATAAAAAATATCACCTGCTGTGGAATACAAAAACTACAACTTAATTAGGTTATATGTAATAATATTACATATAACCTAATATGTAGGTTAACAATCTAATATTTAGGTTGACAACCTGCCTGATTCATACAACAAAATTACAGTTTAAATCAAGGACTGCATCATCAGTTCTCAGGATGAGTTAGTTTGAGTTAGACCTCCTCTCTCTCTGCTCTCCCATACAGATGTGAAGAATGGCCTGACTACCACTGTGTCTAGTGGCAGTGATGATGGAGATGGCTGCTACGTTAATTTCGTCCAGCGGCCGCACTCAATGGAGATGTCCACCATGGCTGCATCAGGCAGGTCAATGAAGGCAGAGCGGCCACGTAGCAACACATCTGAGGCCAAACTGGAGGCCAAGAAGCGAGTCATCCGCATGCTGGTGGTCATTGTTTTCCTGTTCTTTGTTTGCTGGATGCCACTTTACTGTGCCAACACCTGGCGGGCTTTTGACGACATCTCTGCCAAACACGCCCTCTCAGGCACCCCCATCGCTTTCATCCATTTGTTGTCCTACACCTCTGCCTGCGTCAACCCAGTCATTTACTGCTTCATGAACACACGTTTCCGCAAAGCTCTGCTTACCACGTTCTTGTGCTGCACCGCACCTTGCCACCGCCGTCGTCGTGGGGGGCTGCGGGACAACGAGGAGGATGTTATGGCAACAGGAGCATCCATGTCCAAGTTCAGTTACACTACAGTCAGCACCATGGGAACCTGCTGAGGCAGATGGATGCAGGCACAGTCGAAGAGAGACAGTTACTACAGCAACACAGCACCGAATATTCTTCGTCTTTAGGACAACTCTGTGCTTATAGGGACTATAAAGTGGAGTGGAAAAACATGCCATGTATAATGTAGCAGTATAGAAGCTTCGCAAATGACTGTGAGTAAAATTATGTAGGGATTATTTAATGTCACCCAGTCTTACAGTGTAAATAGCTCCATAGCTATACTGAAAAAGCACAAAAAACAGCGTAGAACAGTTTTCTCTTGTCACAGTGGACCAAGGCAAATTGTTTGCTTAGATGTTTATGGCAGGGTGTGTGTGTGTGTGGTGCTAGTGTGGCGAGCTGTATGACATGTGAAGGAGACAGTCTTGATAACTTAGTAGTCATGTAGCTATGAAAATAGTGTTTTATATTTTGCTGTCAGTTGTTAATGTTTATCTGTGTTAATGATGGTAATTCAACTGCCTTGTGGTCTAAGTGCCTACTATTAAATACTATGTTAGATTTGTCTCCTGTTGATTTGCCTCATATATTAAGGGGCACTATAATCACAGGCAAATTGTAATCTGAGGAGGTTGGAAGTGGAGTTCAAAGACTTGAAAGATCTTCGAGACAAACTGAAAATGCACCTCAGAAGTTGTGAGTTTCCTCCAGATAAGAACTAATTATTATAATAGGTTGTGTGTTCTACGTGGCTACATGATTCACAGAAGCAGAAAAAAAAAAAAAACTTCAGTGAAATAAGATGTTTACAGTTCATCTGCAGTGCTGATGCCTTGTGTTGTGGTTGTAAACTGTAATGCTAGCCACCTTTGTGTTTTTAGAGATGGATTTTTCTATGTATGCTGCAGTGTTTGTTTGTATTGTGTCCTTGCAGCTGAACATAGTAGCAAATGTGACAAGGGTGACTTGACACTTTGAACTTAATATGTTTCTCTCTCCTATCAGGATCTCTTGTTTGAAGTCAGTAAATTAGCACGATTGACTGATTAGTACCCAGCATTTTGAGGAGAACATCTAGAAACAAACTTGAACTATTTCAACAGACTATTTAATGCCCCCCTAAATTATTATATTCCTGTTAACTTATTAGAAAAACTCCACAACCCTGAGTAAAACAGGAGTAGATTTAATTTTCACAGAGAAAAATAATGAGTTTTTAAAGGATGTATTCCAATACATACTGAATATATCAGACACTTCTTAAGTGCATAAAGTAATATTATTTTTTAAATAAAGATACTACAGCGCTTGAAGTGACCAAACAAGTTACCATATATGGAATACTAATGTCATGCTGTGATAAAGTTCATGGTACAGTATCTGTAGACTGTAGCACATGTCACCTGGCCTTTTTTTTTTTTTTTTTCCTTTTTACATCTTATGAATAGTCTAACTTACCACTCTAAAACTAGAGGCCTTAAGGATAGAAGATTTTTAATAACACTTCATTAAAGCCATTTTTTTTTCAAGACTACAGCATTTATCCAAATGATTTATATGGTAAACCTTAATCGTGCTAATGTGACTGGCAGAATAATAGACTTGGATAGACAATTGTCTATCTGTTACATTTCTGTGACTGAAATTTTTTTGTTATTTTTTTCTGTCTTTGTATGTAGTATGTAGTGCTTGGTGAAGACAAAACTAAATTAATATTATAATATACCAAGCAACTCATTTGATTTATAATGGCATAATCTATGATCCAAAATGAGGATCACATTACAAGTGTAAAACAAGGAGTCACATGTATATGTTAATTCTGTTGTACAGTAGCTTATACATACAGTAAATGTTACTAATGCAGTATGATATATTTTTTACCATATACATACTGTATGAAAATATCGAGCAGTGATTTTCATCAGTAATTTCACTGCAGCCTTACGGTACATTTTTAAAAAAGGTAACAATAGGATCAAGTACCTACAGCATTTATGAGCAAGTTCAGTGACTTGCTGTCCCTGCTGAGCTCACCTGCAGGCTACAGGATGGCAGCCAGGTTCCAGAGGTTTCTGTTTGTCAGGCCCTTTCTAGCATGCCTGACTCTGACTCCCCCACTCACCTCACAGTAATTGTGTTACAACCTCCACCCTTCTGGAGTGAGAGTATGAGCATATTTCACTGAGTGCACCAAAGCACAATGCTGTCATGCTCTTTTTTTTTCTTTTCTTTTTTTTTTTTTTTTTTTTTTTTTTGAAGATTGCAAAAAGCCGGCAGTTTTGTGGCTCAGTCTGCGTTATGGAGAATCTATCAAGTAGCAATCGTGAAAACAGACCTAGACTGAGACAACAAAATCTTACAATTACGTGCTAATCAATTAGTATCTGCTACCCCTGCTTCTATGTCTCTAAAACAGTGTCACGTTCTTACCTGTCCAATGTAAGGAGGAGGACAAAGCCCCATCATCATTAAAACACAAGAGGTACACATTCATCTAGCTGCTGACGTCACTGGGCTTGATGGCCTCTGTGCTGATTAACACAGAGGGATCAGGCCTTTTATGTTTGGCTCATACAGTAAAATCACAGTGAGATCATGGCAGGTGGAATGTGTTTTTCAAATCAAAATCCCTGTGTGATCTCTCATTCCCATAGCTGCATTCTAGAAAAAGCTGACTTTTTTTTTTTACTGTGAATGAAGTTCTCCAGCAGTAAGTAGCAGGGAGGAGGTATTTATTTGTCAACTAGTAGCGTTTCTCTGTTAGAGGAATACCATAATGCAGCCATTTGTGTTATTGTTTATGAGTGACACTTGGCGGGTGTTTTTTCCTGGAGAGCTGTGAGAGACTGATTTCCCTGTGGTGTCACAGACGCCATTTGACATTATGACATTATCCCACCCCTCCTAATATAGTCACTGCAAACACACAGGAACACAGCTCCAGCTTTAACTGATTATTATGCACTTCCTCACAACCAATTACAGGCTGATGCCATTAATTAGTTAATTCCCTTCCTTACAAGTGGAAATGCAAATGAAAATACTGGGATGACAAATTTTCTATAGATAGTGGTTGGATCTCTAATTAGTACATCCCACTTTTGTAGTACAGACAAATGTCAGTGTGAACAAAAGTACTGAGGGTTAATGAAGAAGTCACCTTCAGTCAGCTTCATATTACATGTCTCATGTATATTTAAGTTACAAATGCTCATGGCAGAAAATGGCTTCTTCAAAATCACATACACAGGAATGTCATGCATCAGGGAATTTGGTTTGGTTGACGGTAAAATGTTCTGATGCATATTTAAATGACAGCTTAAGAGACATGGTGAAAAGAGACAATTTATTTATATAGAGAACTCCATCATCTGCAATATCCACAGATGGTGTTGCCCAGGGCTCCATGAGTTTAAAGCTGCACTAATCAATATTTTCTATATTACCAATGGATCAAATTGCTATGTGTGATGTCAAAGGAGGCAGTCATAGTGCCGCATACACAGAGAATTATCACCATATATATATATACCATCTCTGCAGTTCAACTTGGCTCTACAGAGAGTTTTGCCTAATTTTGATCATTGTTTTGGTTTTCTGACCCACACCGTCATCACCATGCAGCATCGGGCTACAGTTTCTAACAAATCATTTCTCCTCAGGAGGTGGTGGAGACCAAAGCTGAGCTAAAAGAAGAGTGACCATTGGACTTTCATTGGGAAACAGGAACAGTACTCCAAATAATTGCTAATTTTGCTCCTCTTAATGTGTAAACAAGGGGATAATGTCAGAGTTGTGTTTTAAGCTTGTAACACCTCCCCCCATCAGTCTTGCAGAAAGTTTAGTGAGATAAATGAGACGGTTCAGGTGCAAATCTTCTAATGCAGAGGTTTCAGTGTCTCCATCACAGATTGTGCATGCTATTGACTGATCACTATCAGGGACACTTCTCACATTCACACAAGTAATCAATCATGCTCAGTTGAGACAAAGAGGTGATATTTCTAAACACAAAACAAGCCCTCACTCATTCTTTTGAGTATTATACCCCTGCTGCTGGTCTCCTCTCCACAAAGACTACACAAAGCTGCTACTGCTTGTGCTGATTAATTTCTCCCACTTCAACCCTCACCTGCCCCCTGTTCTAGCGTCTTATTATGATGCTTGACGATGACATCTCTTACCTTTAGCATTGTGTGCGCCCACATCTCAGTGAAATGTTTGTATGGCTCTTGCAGGATTTATTGGTTTCTCTGCTGAACCTCTCACCGCTGCTTGTGTAACCATTTGTTACAATACACAAGGGTCACTGACAAATAGTGCAGCTGTGCTCAGGGGAAGTGCTGCTAGCGAATGATAAGGACACTGTCCACAGGTGTTGCAGAAGCAGCCTCTGGGATACAGGGTTTGGCAGTTGGAGTGGGGTCATAATTGTTTAATGTGAGCAAAGCTGATATTTGAGGAGCAAATTTGCCTGACTGGGCAGCACTTCCAGGTGCATTCATGACAAATCCGCTTAGCAGTAGTAAGATGATTTTTTTAAAAAAGGCTTCATTATCTGAATGGCAAATAAAACTCCTTGCCTGAATGCCCTGGCAATGTGAGATGGTGCAGATCCTCTACAGAATTGTAACTGTTGTAAAACATTGCATTGATAAGTGTTACCATTATATGAGCAGGTATTTGACAATTTGTGTTTGAAGATATTTATTACCAGCATATTGAACTGGTACAGTGTTAGACTGTCCACCCCTGTCTCCTCTAAGTTATGTTTGTGTAGTACTAAATTGTTTTCCCAACTACATTTTGATGGCAAACATGATCGTTGCCTGGATTATGTTTAGTGTAAACAAAGTGCTATATTTGTGTAACGTGCCAGAGATACATGGAAGTGGTTGCAGTGGATGGAGGGCATACAAAGCACAGGTTTATGACACCAGAGACTGGGACTCCCATCCAGACTCTTGTCTGCAGGTCAGTTTAGGTAATTAAAGCACTGTGATTGAGGTTAGACTGTGGTTTCAGTGAAATGTTGATAATCACATTGTTTCTCAAGTCACTGCAGACTCCATATTAAACCAGACCACAATTTATTCCAGACCTTAAACAAGAGCTGCTAGTGTCTAAACACAATCATGTAAAAATATAGTCCTATAGAGCTGTAGTCACTATGAGTGGATATTGTAAGATTGTAAAACTTTTTTGGCAGAAAACAAATTAAATACATTGTCAGAGACCCTTTAACTGATACATTCAAAATAAACATTTTTGCAATTGGTAGATACAACATTAACATTAACAACATTTATTTGTTATGTTAACAGAGGATGTAATCTGGTAATCTGCAGTAAATTTCATTTACATATTATCTGTTGTATAGTAAAATATGAGCAAAATATAAACTAAGCTCAGAAAGCACTAAAACTGGACTGTGATATAGGGCCTCTCTACATGAGCACCATAATATTAGATCTTGACCCGCCTGTGTTGATTGTATGTTTGTGGTGCAAATTCAAAGCAGATTTCAACTAACTTGCAATTAATCAAACAACCTAAACTACACAGTGAATTTGGGGCTTTTGTGGTCCCTGGAGGTCTGGCGCTCCAGGATAGTAGCCAGCTTTGCCCTTTTAATTACTTGTTCACATTTGCTTATAAAATGAGGAGCTCATTTCTGGCACAACAAAGGTTTCATTGTCCCTTGAAAGACCTAGGAAAAAACACAATGCAGCATTTTTTTAAGGCTGTCACAAGCATCTTTGCCATTGATTCGTCAAGATGAACAGAACTGGCAGTTCTCAAGCACATGCGCAGCAAGTTGCAGTGTGAGTTAATATAGTCTTCAGAGTTTTATGTAATGAAAATGTCATGTAATTTCAACTATCATATCTACATGATCCATGTGGACTGTAGAGATCATATTGTGGAACATTATGCTGAGGATTAAAGACTTCACAGGGCGGATTTTGGATTAGTGCAGCCTTCTTGCTATGAATGTCAGTGACAATATGTGGAGACACAAAAGCCTTCTTTACCAAGAGGCAAATATAAATTGTAGCTGCTCCATATCTGTGCACATACCTGCTCATCTGTATCATTGTTAATATACACATATTATTCTGAATTGTACTGAAATCAGGTGTTAACCATATGAAATTAAATATTCTCATATTTGCTTAGTGATGTTCTGTGAAGGAAGCAGCTGATCATGCGTTTCAGTGATGTACAGTATAATAGTGTGCCATGTCTCTAAGCAGCTTGTTCAGGCCATAGGCTCATATGGGATGAACAAGGATGAAGGGTTAGAGAAGCGTATAATTTAGATTTACTCGAATGGTCACAGTTGACAGGCCACCATTGCCTTAAGTGTGTTTTTAGTGTACAGTATCTGTATGTCTGTCTGTGTGCGTGTGCGTGTGCGTGTGTGTGTGTGTGTGTGTGTGTGTGTATCGTGTGTATTGCATTTACTGTGTGTATACATGAGTCACTTTTGTTCGAAGCACAGCTGGAGATAAAAGCATTTGGCAGTGCTGTTTTTCCATCCATGGAAAAGAATATGGGCAATGGCAAGCACTCGACGTGTTCAGGGTTGGCTTGATATTGCTGAAAATCTGTGGATAATGGAGAACTTTGAGAAAATAATACGTGAATAATATTGAATGTGTTTTTCTTGGCTGCTTTCCACGTATCTTGACAAGTATGTATGTGCTGCTATGACGCTGTAAGGCCTTAGGTGTTTACTCGTGGTTTTGGAATGTGCAGTTTTGTGTTCTGGTTTATGCTCTAGATGGAGGAGGTTCAACAGATCTACCTCCGTTATGACAGTGCAGATTCATTGCTATTATGATTGTTGTCGCAGCCACTGTTCATTGCTTCTGACTTGGCAGAAAGGAGACATGTGCTGTCTCTTAGTGCAAATATCATCTGGTTAGCATTTGTATATTCTGTGTATGGAAAGTGTGTGTGTGTTGGAGAGAGAGCCAGTGTATAAGCAAATTCTGTGGCATTTGTGGTATGTTATCCTTGAGATTTTATGCTGGCTACTGTGGTTTATCAAATTAATGATCTTCAAGTTTGACAGATGCACATTTTGTGTTTTCCTGTCTGTCTCTTTGTCTCTGTCTTTCTTGCTCTCTCTCACACACACACCCAGAAAAACACACAAACAGTTTTAAATGTGTATGTACAGCTGGGTGATTATCCAGCAGGTAGTGATTTGGTTTTGCTTTTTGTGTAATGTTATTTAAATCTAATAAAGTCTCTATGTCAGATTGTACTAAATGTCCTCTTTATATGACTTTGATGTCCTACTGCAATTACAGTGATTGATGTAAGTGATTTTTTCTGGACTCTTGATGCTTTTCATGAATTTGAAAATACTTTCTGGCCTCACCTTTGTTGGTCTCAGCTACTCTGAGCACTTTTAGCTTTCAGCTTTAAGTACGAGACAATGCTGAAATTTGAGAAGGTTAAGTGCACAGGCATTGCCACTGACCCCATTCTCTTGCGTATTTGGTAGCTCTGCTTAGAGTGGTCTTAATGGAATCAAAAGGAAAATAAATGTTGGCTTACAGCTACTCTTTACATAAATCCTGTATTGCCTTTCAAAACACCAGCAGCACATAAAATGTAAATATATCTATATTGTGTGCTTTAAAATAACAACTTGACCTTAATGGAAAATAAAACATACAAAAACTTCAACAAGAGCATACCATCACATGCAGTAATGAAAGACTTTGTGCTTGACAGCCAAGGAAAGATGTGCTGATTTAGCACTTAGTTAGCTTGACCTTCAAAACACATTCCTCTTCCAGTAATGGAGTGACATCTTTTGACAGCAATTTAATTGTAATAGATAACACTGTGTAAACTGAATATAAAACCCAATGCCGATGGTAGAGTTCTGTGTAATGGATGACTATTGATTAAGGGAGTACTTGTAATCAATGCTGTGGCTCAGATGAGGATTAGCACTACCTGGCTAATTCATGAATGGAGAAGGACTCATCACAGAAATCAGTGAGGTGTTAGAGAGATTTTTTTTATTTCTACCTGTGAATAATTACACAAAAACAATTCCGGTCCAAGTGAATAGAATGATTGAGACACAGTTTGTCCAGCATAAAAACACTTTAAAAAGAAAAATCAGTGGAATAATTACAAACAATAGCCATTACTTCCTCTTGCACATCTTTCAATATCAGATATTGCCTGTCTCATGCCCGACCTGCTTTATCAACAATGCACCCAAATGAAATGTCAAAACAAAGCAGTGATGTGACTTTGCCTGGCACAGATATTTTTTCACACCTCTGTGTGTTATGTTTCACGTGTAAATGATCTCCCCTGAGCGTCAGGTTTTTGTAGGGTGAGAAATAACATGCATACCATGCAAGGGCTTACTCCTCATATAAATGCAGCCAAATATTGTATGAGCAGGTCAATACTGACGTTGATGCTTTGCACATAATATGCTCCAACATTATTCTAATGTTCTTTTGATCAATGAAATTCAAGTCAACTATGTGGACACTCGTTCCACCTTAGTTCCAGTCAAGCGCAAGCCAGAACGAAATGGCTCAACAACTATTAGATGAATTGCCATGAAAGTTTGCAGAGATATTTATGGTTCCCAGACAGTTAATCCTCATCACTTTGGTGATCTCTTGACATTTCCTCTTGTGCCACCATCTGGTGAAAATTTGCACGTCACTTTCTATTTTGTGCTATTTAGCAAATGTTAGCATTTCACTCAATACATTGCTATGTCTATAAATACAGCCTCATGGAGCTGCTACCATAGCTGTAAACTCTCAGTCTCATTTTCTTTCATCCTGGTGTTATTTGGTTAATATACAGGTGTTGTGGTGGTATTTGAATTACTCATGATGGTCTCAAATTCAATCTGATATACAATACATAGTAGTAAATCTGTTCTCATCTGCTCAGCTTGGCTTACAGTCACTCTGACATGATCATATTTTGGTTTTCATCTGTGACATTTATAGTCATAAGACAATTGTTGCTAACTCTGAGGGTTTTCCATTAAAGAGATTTCAGCTGCAGTGAACAAAAGAATTGCCCCCTGTACAACTATGAAAGAACAGTTTGAAGAGTTTGTGTTTTTAGACAAATGTCAACACTCCCGTGTACACAACCAAGGGCAATAAACCACCTAAGCAGTGGAAGAAAAGGCTTCAGACCCTCTCATTCCTGCTGTGAAGTGACATTTTAGTTCAAGAACAATTTGAGATCCTTGGAGAATGTTTTGACAAACTGCTGGGGCTTTGTCCCCCTGGCAACTTCTGAATAACTGCTTGTTTAGTGCATCATCTCATCATCTACCTGACTGACCTTTAGTTGACAAAATGTTATTCATCAAATTTATATTGCAAATATTAATATATTTTATGAAATCAAAGGAACTTGCAGTAATAAGTTACATATTAAATATATTAACACGTTGTATTAAAGGCAATCACTGACAAATCAACACAAAATGTAACATTTCTGTTTCATTCCATGATATAGCAACAGTATCAGATCCATGCTTCTGCTGTGGTATTGATAGGAACAATTGTCTAAAGGTTAAAAAAAAATAAATAAATCCAAAACAGCCACAATCCATAGCCAAAGCCACAGTATGACAAACTGACAAAAATGCAGGCAGGTAGTCATGCTGATGGAGAGACATTAATAAGCACACATGAAGAAACACAGGAATACAAGGCAATGTTATGACTCGCATCACTTTTACACAGCAGCCTGCAGTTTTCGTAGGTAGGCACAAGACCCCCCAGAAAACGAATAAGAAAAAAGAAACATAAAGCATTTCAGGGAGTGTTTCTTTCAATAGACTTGTTTTTGTAACATTTCATTAGTTGATTTCAGTAGCTTAGCAGCTAACCCGAATGACATCTCTTGTTTTTGTCGCTATGGGAGGATACAAGCTCTTTACCAGTCATGGGTCATAATTTGGAAGTTTGGACTAACACTAGCATGTGTATATTATGTCAAAGTGAATGTATATTGCAGTTGATTTTGTGTATGAACCCAGTGTCAACTTCCACTTTGACAGAAACAAAGAGGAAATGGTTTAGGTGGGCAATTAGTCAATGACTAATGTGAGCCACTAAGGTACTGCATTAGGGACTATTACAGCCTTGTACGTGATGTTACCGTGTTGGATGCGAGAGCATGATGATACTGATACTATAATCTGCTCCCACAACTGGTTCTTGCATGAGGCCCATTGGCTTCATTTTGACATTTTTTTTGTTTGTTTTTTTGTTTCATCTGTGCTCAGATGTTTGACAAATAGGATACTACAGACAGCACACTTAGAAAAAAAGCTCAGACTGATAGAAAGAGGGAGATAACCATATAAAACCTATAATAAAAGGACAGCAGAGCTGTGAACAGGAAAAAGGGGCACATACGGGTGATTGGTCTGTCACTCTTCTATCTGCTCTTACCTAATTGCCACATTGAAAGACAGGATGGAAAAATGGACAGAGTGCCCAGAGGGCCATGGAAATAGACATGAGTGAGTTTTAATGCATAGAACAGCAATTCCACAGACATGATGGAGCTCTGTATAAATATTGTTACCAAATGGATAAAAACCCTACCTCAGAGAAGACTAAGCTCACTTATTTGCCAAATGTACTACTTTAACATCCATTAAGGAGTGCTTGCATTTCCTGCCTAGAATATAGTTTTACCCCAGTGACTAAAGACAATTTGCAAAATCAGGCTGTTTGAGGAACAAACTAAAGCAAAGTGACTGTGTAATGCAATGACATTTGAATCAAAATTTTAGTTTTCTAAGACCCAAGCTCTTAAAGATGAATTGATTAGTTATTTGATCACCACTTTCCCATTTTGAAGGAACATACCAAAAATTAATAGAAAGACTTCACTGACTCAAATAAGTTACTACAAGTAGCAATTTTTATTTATATTTAAGGCATATTTTTACCTCTGACAGACAGATAAGACAGTCACTCTAAGACAAGGTATATTGTGCCTTGAGGACATACAAAGGTGGAAAGCTGGACTTGGGCTCTGAGTTGTGTGATATTTTTACAATATTCACTCATATATTCACTTCACTCAGAAATGAGTGTCCAAACTGGAGGTATAAAGTTTAAAAAACAAAACTCAGTCAGAAGTCTTGTCATTCAGTGCACACCAAAAAAAAAAACAATTTGCTGGTGGCTATTACACGTAATTCAGTTTCTATAAATCTAAGAGACCATTCATCTAAAGCATTACTATGACTGCAATGCCCTTTTAGCAGGTGTCCCTTCATACACAGTGACACCCGTACAGATGGTCCAGAATGTGGCGGCATGTCTGGTTTTCAATCAGCCTTAAAGGGCACGTCACTCCGGTGCTTATTGACCTCCACTGGCTAACCATGGCTGCCTGAGTCAAATTCAAATCATTAATGCTTGTCTATAGAGTGACTTCTGGGACTGCACCCATCTATTTGAAAGTCTTATACTTCCTCTTCCTCCGCTAAGGAACATTGTCTGGCATTGCCATCCCTACACACAAGACAATCTCAGTCCAGACTGTTCTTGTTTGTGGTTCCTTGATGGTGAAACAAGCTATCTGAGAAGGCGTGTCCCTCTCTCTCTTCAAGAATCTCTTGAAGATTCTTCTCGTCCAAGAGCACCTCCTCTCCTAACACCCAAAACACCCTAACATGCTAGCTAACTAAGATGATGCAGACAGGTGACCTTTAGGTCGTTTTCATCATGCTAACAGGATATCTCCTGAGGGAGAAGGGTATAGTGCACTAGTCATCATCGGAGACGTGATGTGATGGAAAGGCTGATTACTGGCATAATCAATAGTTTTAAACCACTTTGAGGTCACTATATCCATAGATGGTGACACTAGCGCTAAATTCTTAATAAAGTGTTAACAAAGTTTCCATGTATTCAAGTCAACTCTGTAAACTCAACAAACAGTGACTTTCTGTATGATTGGCAATTGCATTTCCAAAATCTATATCTTAAATTTAATTGTCATACTGCATTTATTGTCACTAGGAGGTAGTATATTTAGTAGAGACAGAAATGTATTCACCTTGTACAACAGACATCTAACTGGGAAAAGGTATATGCATATGTTGCAATGCCATTCATGACTAATCCCTACTTGAGAATATATGTTTTGCAAGTTCAAGGGGATAGTTTTCTTGCAAATTATGTTGATTATTAGCAGCTTCATTTGTTTTCTGTTTTGTTTTGTATTTGCATGTGTATTTACTGCACACTTCTTAACACCTCATATGTGATGGCAAATTGGTAAATGTATTTCTTTATGTGCTTGTTACTTTATTTATTTCTGCTATTTTTTTCCAAATGGGAAGCACATATAAAATGATCTGAAAGTAGTGAATATGTTTTTGTCCATTTTCACATGCTTTCACTACATTGATCTCTCATAGCAACTTTAGATTACACCCTCACAGACCTATTAACACATAGACAGACCATTATCGACTTTCGACTGCTGTGCAATTTTGCTTATAAGTAGTCTCACTTAATTTTTTTACATTTCAAATAAAATGGATGGATGCTAATCATTCTACAGAGGACAGACAGATCACTTTCTTTTTCTTTTTTCTTTTTCTTTTTTTTAAATTGACCTGACAAATATTTTGATAAAATGTAAAGCAAACCAGAGTAAAGAAGGTGGTTTAATATTACCTGAAGTACAGTATAGTTACTCATACTTGATCATGCACCACTCTGCCGGGGCATATAGTGTGTTTTAAGGTAACCACACTGAACATTTACATATGAAAACAATTTAGAATGGTTTTGTTGTAAAGTCCTTTGGAAGGCAGACATTTCCTATTATGTGAAATGAGGCACATCAAAGTTGCCTGAATTTGCTATTTCATTTCCTCTGTCTGTGTTAGACCAGTTAAGGTAGGGTCAAGTTCCTCATTGAATAAGTCAAACTTTAAGGTTAAAAAATGAAAGATGACAAGTGGCACTTTGACTCTTCATCTTGATTATTCCATTATATGAAGTGAGTACCAGCCAGCTAAATAGTTATTGAATTAATTAGTGCCCAGAGAGGCACACTAACACACACACACACACTGAAATTCCAATTTTAGTAAGAAATTAATCTAATCAAAATAGTTAAAGGTAATTAGTGATGTCACCTGCACCTCATTGCCTAATGATGACTGACAGAGGGAAGGAAAGGAAAGGAGGATGAAGGAAGTGCAATACTGCTGCATGTTTTCGACATCTTTTCAACCTGCCTGTGGGATGTTGGTAAATTGTAACAACAGAGCTGAATTCTAACATGCTAATCAAAGAGTGAGGCTGTTTCTACCAAAGGGAAATCAGTGGTTAATTTAGAATGCACTGAGAAAAACAGGCACGGATACTATAAACTCAGGCAAACTGGAACACATGCATGTGAACACACTGGAATTTGTCTATTACCTGGTGACAGAATGTTCATCCAAACTCTGCTTCACTATAAAAACCTTCCATCTCCAGATTTGTTACAGTGTGTATGTCAGGAAGGCTGTGTTTCAATGGCTCATAATATTTTATGGACTATCAGTTGCAAGATAAATGAACTCCATAGTTACAATGAATAGCAGCCAAGGATGTTGCTGCCAAGGTGTCTTGTTTTATGAAACATTAATATGTGTTTTCTGCTTCAGGCATGAAAGATCTCATCAACCTTCAATTAACCTTGCAGCTCTTCATATCCTCTGCCCCTTTCATCTTGTGCGTAGAGGTGTGGATGACCCAAGGTTGTTTTTATAGTCACACTGCAGGTCGACAACTCAGGTAATCAAATCTATCAGCACTAATTGCTGGCTTCCCCCCGGCGCCTCACACTGGAGGTGGAATCAGTGCTCCAAAGAAAGAGAACACTTGTGAAAAAGCAGCAATGATGATGTCAGAAGTTAGGGCGAAGGATGTGTCTCTGTTTTCATCCCTCTGCTGTCCCCTCTGTACCTTTAGACTCAGCATTTTCCATTTCTAACCCATTTGACCTCGCTTCCTGCTTCTGATTTGATTCGACTGCTGTGAGTTTACACTTTCTTACACTTGTCTTTTATCCCATTTCAGTGAGTCTGTGAGTTGAAAAATAAAAACACAAAAATTTAAATTTAATAAGCTATTCATTTTAATTCAATTCAGCACATTAATCAATGCAAATTATAAATCTTACTTCCACCATGGTGGAGTAGATGTAGTTATCGCACTTCTCCATCAGCATTGGTTTGACATTTTCGATTTGGCTATCACATTCAAGGTCTCCAGAGGGTTAATTCTCTTCAATATTTTGTGCTTTTTCACTGATTGCCTTCTTATATTAGAAGTAGACAAGCTAGCAAGGCCACCAAAAGGTAACCTACTGGTGCCTTCAGGTGTCACATGACCCTTGCAGTGCATGTAACAGCGGTCCCCTTGAGTCATTTCACCAGGCATTCATCCTTGTTGCCTTGTTAAAATCACAGACAGCAGGCCAGGTTTCATCATGGATGATGATGGATCTGAACGCATGCAGCAGCTCATCTGGGCACATGACACATGAGATCAGGCTAAAATTGATCCAACATAGCGCCTACACATTCAATTTAATCTGGGCGTCAGTGGGAAGGCATGTCAGAGATGCAAGGCAAAAATAATTACACTAGAGGCTGCTACTCCTCTGCATTAGGGAAGAAATTAAACACTAAGTAAATGAGAAACATGCAACACCATTATGTTCATTCATTTTTTATTGACTCATAATTTTAGATCTAAAATTACTACATATCAACAGAGATAAATTTGCTGATTTAATGGATAATATACTTAAATGTGTATAAATGTTATGTATATCTGTTTTACTCCTCAATTTCCTTCCTTCCATTTTTTGACTTTTTTATGTGCTGTGATTTTATGTGTGACTGTGTCAGAAAAAAGATCTTAATCTCAAGAGATTTCAGTTGCAAAGTTTGAAAGATACAGCAGTATCTTTCTGTCTATATTTCTGTTTACATTTAGATAAATGGTAAATGGATTCTTTTACTGCTCAAATTTTCAGGGGCATGATTACTGGGGGCATCCCAGGTGATCCAAGCACCTGCCTTGGAGACTCATGGTAACACAGCTTCTGATGTCTATCTTCAACCCAACATCTAACAATACCCTGGCCTTGGAACCTCTCATCTGACTTGCTGATGGAAAACACTGATGGTAACACTGCAGGCCTTGATAAGGATTGTATAAGTGATAAAGTTTCCACTTCTGGGTGGAAAAGTGCGTGACACAGACAACACTCAGCCTTGACGAGTAGGCATCCACCCACAGCAGCTTAACTGACTGGATCCCCTGTTGACGCACTGATCTGGCAGGGCTTAACTGGTGGCTCAATACAGCAATAAGGAGAAAGAGGAATGTGTCCAGGAGGCTCTACCCGCTGTGTGCTTTGCATTACACTCACAGTAGCACACATCAAACAGTATATATACAGTACATGTATGTGTGTGCTTCATAGATATATAAAGATGTTCACAAACTTGCAGAAAGAGAATGAGTGACTCAGAGACAGAAAAGCAAGGAATGAACAAAGGACATCTATTTGTAGAAGACAAAGGACTGAGTAAGACAGATAGAGAGAGCAAGAGAGTGATAATAATCTCATCAAGCTAAAAAAAAAAAAACAAAAAAACAACTGATTCTCAAAATCTGAAAATATTCAAATCTATGTGCCACAGATGACGTCAGGCTAACTGGAATTCTGACTGGATTTCTGATGTGCTTTGATTAGGTTAAATAGACTCTTGAATAAAAGCAGTTGTTACCTTGATTAGATTGTACTTTGTCTTTTTTTAGCCTCTCTTTAGGAAAAATGAATAAAAATTGAATTAGGATAAAACTAGGCTAGTCTAGGTCAACATTTATTCATTCATTAATTTTCTATACTGCTTACTCTTAAGGGTCTGGGGGGCTGGAGCCAATCCCAATGGGCGAGAGGCTGGGTACACCCTGGACAGATCACCAGTTATTATTTTAATTAAAATTAATAAAACTTATTTTAAGGGTGATTTTGAAGTGTTCTTTAAAGAAGTACACCATTTCAATTTAAGTGGTTTATGTACCAAACAAAAACCTAAAATGTAGCACTGGCATAATACACTGAATGTTTTGAAGCTATGTGAATGAAAACAGTGAGGACGAGAGCCAAACTGTGTTGCCAGCACTGATATTTAGAAGGTTTGGGACAGAGAGCATTGCACTTTGAGCACAGTAGGGGTCAAAGCAAACACACTTGTAGCTATTTTTACCCACCAAGCCGCTTAGAAGTATTTTATAACATCAGTTCATATTTTTACACCACTGAGCAAACATCTGTTATAATTGAGTTGGCTCTGAGGATGAGCAGTCTAGGCTGAGGGTCATGTGTTTACCAAAATGTTTCTCTTGCTATGGTCCTCCTTGGAATTTAACAGAACTGTGTGAGTTTATGAAAAAAAAAAAAACATGCCCTAAATAAATGATGTAATGCAGCCATAATTGGTAGTTATGAGTTGGATGTGGTTTTGACAAGTCAAAAATATTGATGTATCAAGCAAGCTATTTAACTCCTGAGGGTTTCTTAGCTTATATCAACATTGAACTTTATTTACCAGCTACTTTACTTGAGCTTGTCACCATTTTGTTACAGACAGCTACCTGTGCAGGATTTCATACAACAGGTATCACTGGTAAGAGCCAGTGGGACAGTCATTTATATCAGCTAACCACAAAATCTGCAAAGCGAGACTGGCTGTATACTACACTTTCACAATGCAGGTTTCTGTTTTAGTTTTTACTGTTAATTGATTCAGAATTAATATATATTTTCCCAATTAACTTGATCTGTAATTTGAGAAAACCAACATGTCCAGAGAATAACCTTTAAAGTAACAAATCAAAAAAAACACAGGCCCACTAACTTGACAAAGTATGGCAACTTAACTCAAACTATGATGTTTACCTAAACCTAACCAAGTTGTTTTTGTGCCTAAACCTAAACAAACTTTATCCACAGAGTGGATTAACACCATGTAAACAACAGCAAACACAGAAATTAATCTCCTGTACTGTTCTTATCAGCTAGTGGGGTATACTAGTCACAGACTTAAAGCTTTAGGTGGCTAAACAAGAGACAGCTAAGAAGCTTTCTGGCATGTGTACTGAGAGGCTGTCTGCACTGCTGTGCTGATGAAAATACCAAATGAATCCCTGCTCTGCCATTCTGGTCTTTCAGCCTGAAAGCTTCCAAAATCGTTTTTTTTTTTTTTTTTTTTTTTTTTTTTTTTTTACAATCACATCAGCCCATCCAGCAGAGCAGACTGCGGGTTAACCAACTAGAGGTCTCTAAAGTATCTGGTGTGTACCCTAATATTTGATTTGTGCTGACACTTTGTTTGATTCTCCCATTCAGAGGGAGAAATAATTATTTTCAGTGATGGTATATGAGAAGTGAGGACTTAGGAGACATCAGATTCAGTGGTCATACACAGAAATGCAATAATTGGCTGCTCTGCACTACGTAATGTATTGTATGGTATATAGGCACCTAACAAGATGCTGCAAACAGCTCAGTCTGAGTCAGAGGCAATGGCTGTAGATGCTCCAGACTAAAATTAAAACTGAACAGGAGCTGTTCAAAGTGTGAAAACGTGACTGTGTCAAGTGAGTGTCAAACATAAGAGCTTTGTTTATGCAGCTAAATTCAGGAGATCCTCTGCTTTCTCTGAATTCGATTTTCTTTGCATTAAGAAAACACTAATGTATTGCTACCATTCCTCTTGATTTCAAGGACACAAGTGAAGCAGAATAACCAGGTTTACCATGTGGCTATCTCTCTGACGTCATTTTATTTGTTTATCCTTTATATAAACAAGGCAGCATTATTCTGCCACTTACAGCCAGTTTAGTCAATACTAGGCTTGCCATTATACTGCATTCTGACTACAAAGGGTGTTGCTACAACATTTTTAGGTGCTTTGCAAAACGTGACTGTGTCAAGTGCTCAATGCTGTGCGTTTCTGGTAAACCTGGACAGGTTTGTAACATGATGGTTTAATTAACTATTATAATCTAATGCATTTCAAATTCAGGCAACGTGTGTGCTGGAAAAAAGAGGTGTCCCTGGTGCTAGAATTCGTAAATGAAGTGGATCGGCGCGGTACATTCCAGCCAATCATGACACTTGTGCACCGGAAGTGGAAGGATATAAACTGGACAGCGGGAGAGAGAAAGTTGGGAATTCCGGCGCACTCAAACGTTACAGAGCAGAGGTGGTATAATAGCAGACAAACAGTCTAAGAGGAGACGGACAGAGGAATATGAATTTAAAAAGAAACGCCATGATGAGGCCAGTGGAAAGCTCTGGTTTAATCCTTGTGCAGCTTTCCAGCAGTGGAAAGACCCCGGGGAGCTGAAAGGCCTGAAAACAGACGCGGAGGTTACCCTGTTTCTGCTTGACAGGTGGGTAACGCTAGTTTTACTGTGTTTCACAGAGCCAGTAGTACAGTGTTGTTTGTCCTGTTTGTTCTTGGCTTATTTTTTGTTAGACTAGAAGGAGTGTTGTGAGCATCGCCATCGCTGTTTGCAGCGACCGTGCTATCTCTGAGAAACCGACTCGTCCACTGTGCATGTTGGCTTCGCTGCAGCTAATGTAACGTACAACCTCTGTCGTTGTTCGTCCTGTATCGTTATATTTGTCCTAATAACGTTTGTTAAGGTTTTTATAGACACGAAGTCCCAAAAACAAACGTTTGGGTGGGACTGATGCTTAATTTTAAATACTGTTCCAGGTGAAGTTCCTTGTTAATTAAGCTACAAATGTAGAGGCCTGTCTTCGGTCACTGAATTTCTGTTAAAACAATATAAACCACCAACTCTTGCTCCGTTATCTTGCGGGTGCTGTGTTTGTGTGCATGTCGCTTCTTTGCTTACGGTTTAGATTGCTTTTGTTTTGCTTCAGCTGAGAAAAAGCGGACGCACTAGATTCTGACGTTTTGCTTCGGCCAGTTGTTAGTGTCGGTTTCCATGGCGATGCGCGTCCGCGACTTTGGGTGGCGGAGATTCTGAGGGAGCACAGAATGTGGGGTTTTTTTGTTGTTTGTTTTGCTGCTGAGTCCGGATATGAGCAGTGACTCTCCAGGATTCTTTACTCCGCCTTTTAAAGAGAAAAGCTAAACTAAAACTAGTAAAACGTAACACAGGTAGTGTAGAATGGCTCAGTAAGCAAGATAGATGCCCCACACAGTTTTCAGTTTCTCTGGCAGATTAAATTTCCTCTCACTCTGATGTTGGGCTGAGCTATCAAAGGATAGCATCAAAGGGGAGTGAGGCCATATATGTATGAGGCCCAGGTTTTGTGCTATGCCACAGACACATGCACTTACATGTCTGTTGTACTCTATATTCTCTACACCACTGGTGTGCTTTGAACTGTAATTTACAAAATCTTCACACATATTCACAATATTCCTGATTTTGTGGAGACCTGTCATGTGCCGCTCTGTTGAGTTATACATGGGCACACACTATGTAGCATATTTCAAAACCATTTATACCAACAAGCCCAAATTAGTTTTTATTGTCTACAAATATATAAATAGTGGCAGACTAATATTGATGACACCACAGCAGGTGGAATCAGATGATATCACTCTACTGATTGCTAATGTAAGTGCCATTAGGTAATGGCAGTAAAATAACAATGTCAAAAACATCAGAGAGCAGGGAAAAAAATTGCTGCCTGTCATGGTGATGTATAGGAAGAAAAGCAAAGAACCCAATCCACCTGATTGAGCCAAACATAAGAGCTTTGTTTATGCAGCTAAATTCAGGAGATCCTCTGCTTTCTCTGAATTCGATTTTCTTTGCATTAAGAAAACACTAATGTATTGCTACCATTCCTCTTGATTTCAAGGACACAAGTGAAGCAGAATAACCAGGTTTACCATGTGGCTATCTCTCTGACGTCATTTTATTTGTTTATCCTTTATATAAACAAGGCAGCATTATTCTGCCACTTACAGCCAGTTTAGTCAATACTAGGCTTGCCATTATACTGCGTTCTGACTACAAAGGGTGTTGCTACAACATTTTTAGGTAAAGATTAGTTTACTGTTGGGATAACTATTACAATTGTGTTTCTATCAACAAATCATCCATCCTAAATTACCATATATGTTGTTGAATGTTTATTTAGTGCTCCTACTGGCAACAGGAGATATATGACAGATACATTTTTAAGAATAATTGTTGGAAAATAAAAAATCCTGTTATGAAGTTACAGTTCTATGGTAAAGGTTTGTTTAAGCAGAAAGACAACTTGGCTATGTTTAGGGAATGATTGTGATCTGGGTTAAAATAGATACTTAGTTAAGGTTAGACGACTTTTGTCATTATGATGACAATAACAAACACATGGTTAAGGTGAAAAGAACAGTCATGGCCATGGTTAAAAGAAATGGCGTGACAAAAGGTTTGAAATGGGAAACATGCTGCAGTCTCCCGCGTCAAAGTCCAGTGTTTTGTTGATCCATCCATTAACCCTGACCTCCTCCCTGCACAGACTTTGTTACCGGATAATAATGTCTTCTGACATCCTTCTTTGCTGTTGTTAAAATTACTACAGCCTCTTCAGGGTTTTGCTTTTATTCTGGAGGCATTTGCTGACACTTGATGCTGTCTCACATGCTTTAGAGGATAATTTTTTTGAGAGTTTTTCTATTTACCTTTGGCTGTTTTTTTTTTTTTTTTTATAGGAATTATCTTGTTGTAATGTGGACATGTTCCTGTTCTGCTGATACTAAGGAACAATGTTATTTGACACTTTGATGTATCCAGTTTGAAGTTCTGAAAAATGGAGGATAAACACCTGATCCCCTCACTTTTCTTCTACAGCATGGTAAACATTGCCTGTCTACCATCAGCATGTTAGCATGCTGACAGTAGGACTTTGCTCAGAGCATCACTGTGCCTAAGTACAGACTCACAGAACTGCTAGTATAGCTGTAGCCTCTTCTTGTCACATTACATTGAATTTGTTTTGTTTCAGTTTCCACTATTTCATAATTGCTTCTGGTAAAAACTCATGTCCTCAGCTTTAATTTGATGGATGAGCTGGAAATATGTTTAAAACTGTATCTTGCTTGGGGGCAAGGGTGATCTACATCAGTAATGGTTGGCATGGATCCGTAAGTCTTTGTTAACTATTCTAGCATGTAGGAAAAAAGTGTATTGCATCACAATACATGCGTCATAATGTCCACTGAAGGCATGCCCTATTGATTGGTTGAGCAGTTGTTGATATATAGAAGTGCAAATGGATAATGGAAGGATAAATTAAACAAAAGTGTGTTAGATATATATTTCAGGGCCTTAAAATGGCAGAAGCTTTGACATTGCCCATCAGACTGAAGTTTTGGTTACATATCCCACTGATTATTCACATAACTCATCAAAGTCCATAAAAGGTGTAATTTGAAGTTGGACAAACTTGAAAGTAAAATCGAAGAAAGTTTAACTGTGACAAAATTTCAGTTGCTTAGTTTTCTTATCTTTGTCATTTTAAAAGTGTGACATTGCTTACAAGTAGATACACTGTTCCTCCTATTGGCTAGTTTGGCCTTGGTTTAATTCATTTAAGAGATTTTTATGGGGTAAAACATACCATAGTATTTTAATTCATTGTGTTAAATCTATTTTGAAGGTGTAGTTTACGGAATTAAGGTGTAGCATGACTCGAGCATTGTCAAGGCTCAGTGTGGTTTCTTTATCTCATAATATAACTAACCATCTATCTTCTCTGCCCTAAGTATTTATTGTAGCAGATTTGAATTTCTTGGTACACACTCTTTCCTGCATACCTTCCATGATTTAATTTAAGGTGAAGGTTCAAACTTTGCTAATGAGTTAATCAGGATCAGTCGTGCCACCTCATGATTAGGTTTATATCCTGTCATTAACTGCATGGCAAGGCTGAAAAGTATATTGCTCTATGTATATGTGTAAAGGTTGTGTAGGGAGAGGGTTACACTGAAAGGAGGTCCTATGACAGATGAAAGATAAACATCCTCATTACCAATGTGCATGACAGAGCAACCATTATGGCTGATTGTTTCATTTCCCCTTATGATGGCTACTCATACACTTGGTGTGGTGTGTTATTTACAGTATGTGATTCATTGTTAGAAGCGGTTCCCCTGAGGCCACAGATGCTGATTACTTCTGAAGCAGCTGTCCCTTAGGTGTGTTCCTTGGCTGACAGTGTATTGCCTACACCGTAAGGGAACGGTGACTTGTCTAATGGACACTAGGTATGCAGTCGAGCTCCATGCAATCAGTGAATCTCATTTACTGAGATGTACATTTAATCAAATCAGGTTCCGGTTTCTTCACGTCATCATCTGAATTTGTATGCAAAAGCCTTAAGAGGAAAATATGTCACTATCTGCATTGCTAGATATTCAGTCACTGTACCTCAGCATATGGAGTGAGTCACAATTTGGCTATTTCAGGGGAAGGAAAAGGTGGGAGCAGCTGTCGTGGGACTCAGAGCTTATTTATTAGACCAAAGAATACCCACTCTGAACAAGTTCAGTGATTTTCAGACAGTGGTAAACATTAACTTTTCAAACATTAGTTATTAGTGCTTAATTTTTATTTGCTACATTTATTAAAGTTATTCAGATAAAAAGCCACCAGTGCAGTTGAAGGTTCAGTCATTGCTGCAAGTCTTCAGAATGTTCTTCTTCTCAAATGAAAATTGTATATTTTACTGTAGAATTACCAATATAAATTAATATGAGAAACAAGCAATGCAACCACTTCAAGGCAGTAGTCAATTAACCCAGTGATGCAGTTAACCAGATGGGAAGTCGATGAGGCCTCTTTACTGTACAGTAGGTTATAATCTACAAGACAGGATTTCATAACTCATAAGCTCTGACTGCATCTGTAGCTGGAAATAGTCAATTGTATGCACTCTGTGTTGGAAGGGATGTTTTCTCTTGGATGCAAAATCTTTTCCACCCATCAGTTTGGTGATTTGTGAAGATACATTCTTAGTCAATGTAGTTTGTTTTCTACCCGATCCTGTGTAGACCTCTCATAATAGGCCCTTCACAGCAGACACTTTGACTCATCATAGTAGGTAATAGGTTGTGAAGATCACATCTTTATCAATTTTGTATTATGTTAATTCAACAAAAACAAATATTCAGTCATATTTGTGTGCACAACAGTGTTATGCAAGTCTCACAGTGAATTCTGCTGGTCTATTTATTGTAGACACAGTCAGCCAGTGACCGATGTCTGCGACAGATGGTATTAGAAACAGATGCTATCAGTCATTTTGGTCTAATCACTGATGCACTTTGTGACCTGTGTACATGTGTGCATGTGTTAGTGCATGTGAAAGAGTAACAGAGAGGATGAATGACTGAATTAATAAATTCAATCCTCCTGCTCCTGTCAGGACAGTTAAAAACTGCTTGTTAAATTGGCAAGTTGTGTGTCTATTTGTCTAGGATTAGTGAGTCCTAAAAGGAGCCATCCCAAAGATAGAGAGAGCTAGACAGATGACCGTATTTTACCCCAGTACACACTAACTCTTAAATCATCATCCCATCTGTGTAGACTGTGACCTTTTTAATGAGCACGATACAGTGTGCACATTCACTTGTGTACTAGCTTATCTGCAGTACACTACTGCAGCTCGACATGCGTAAGAGCATTGTAGTAAGAAAAAGTCAAGAGACTCTTAAGAGAGGTGAAGGAAATTTGATTTGGTAGTCTCGCTGTGTGATTCTTCACTTGTTTATATATTCATTTGTTTCCCAGAAGTGACAGAAAATAAGAGAATGAGAGATCAGAATAGGGGGCTCTGCAACATCTCGGTAATTGGATGGAGCTTTTTATCCAAGCTTTGAAGATTGTAAATCCCAGGAGGCTCACAGCTTTATTGGGGAGAAGAATTCAATGGTATATTGCTCCACTCTCCATTATGCCACAATGACATGCAAACTTTTGCAGCAACATTAAAATTCAGTTGTGCATTTCTGAAATGTAAGTATGACAGAAGGGGTTAACACTAGTAATGTTTTAAACCTCTGACAGAGTGCAGTTTCTGAATTTTTTTTTTTAAACAAAACTGTCACAACGACGTCTCATTACCTCCCAGGCACATAGGAGCTTTAGGGAAGCCTGACCAGGAGTTTTAACATCTTCATTTGATTAATTCTTGTGTCTCTCACCCCTCCTCTAGACTGCACATGGTCATTATCTGTTTTAGATGCAGGAACTGGCAAGACAGTCCCTTCTCATTTGGACTCTTTTTATGTTAAAATGGAATGTTCCAAAAATATGTTGATTTGATGATAGCAATCTATTGGGTAATGATTAAATCACTGCTCTCAGTTAATTCATACCACAGACTATAGACTAGAAATTATTCATGTCCCCCCAAGAGCTGTACACCCATCTGACAGACCTATTCTGCAAGTGGGTTGGCTACAGCTTAAGTAGGAGACCTTAAGCAGTATCTCAGGGCGCTTTATCCATCCATCTAGGTCCATGCCGATATGCTGGGTCGCTGTGCCAAGCCTAGGATAAATCAGAGGTTGTGGGGAAAGGGGGTGGTTCATGCAGCCGATCCCCTTGTCAGCCCAGATCTAGCAAGCCTTCCATTTGTCCACACACCAGGAACATGGCACAATCAGGAGAAAAACAAGAAGTAGTATATTCAAACTGTGATGAAGTAGGCCAGCTAGCCTTCTCCCAGTGACCCTCTCCGGCTCTTTCATTTCCACACTATCTAGATCTATCGAGATGTATGGCAATTGCACATTTTCTTTTCATCAACCTTGTCTCCAAACGGACCAGCGTGAAAGAATATAAACAGGAAGCGGCACTCTTTTACTTTTAATCTTGTCTCTGGGCAAAAATGAGTAAGTATTCAGATCTGAGATGACACAAAAAATGCACATATATTCTTTATGTTTTCACAGTGTGTCAGTATTTGTGTGGCCCATTCTCAAGATGACTCTATACAAAGCTCTCATTGCACATTAGAGCTTCAGACCAGCCCTTTGAAGTGCTGCCATGGTGATGAGATGATGAGAATGGTACCCAGTGCTGTCTGACTGTGTGTATGTGTGTGTTTGCCTGCATGTCTGTGTGTATGTGTGTCTGTGTCTGTGTTTATGGTTTGAACTTCACTTTTACCTCACCTGGACTACATTCAAATGGGCATCATACCTCTGTCAGCCGAGTTATAGAAATACATGTCCTCACTGCATTTTGTCTTTGTGTGAAAAAAGAAAGATAGCTCAAACATTTCTGATGGCACCTCTGATTTTGTAATTGATTTTTCTAGAATGTGTTGCACAATGCCCATTAAGAAATATGTAGAAAAAATGCTTGTTGAGCATAGACACCTCCCATCAAATGCAAATAACATACTGGCTCATTGATAATTTCACGGACTCACATAGATTCATGTCCATGTGATCTTTTAATAATCCCATCAGATAAACTGAATTATCCAATTATGAAAGAGATTTCTAGCTCATAGACCAGCTAATGAATAATATTAAATGTGTTTACTATTATTATGGGTTGCACATATGTATAGACAGAGAAGACAAAATGGAAGGTACCTAAGGCGCAGATATTCAATTGATCACAAAGACACATAAGACAGAAAACACTGTAAGCATATTTCTCATTATGATTTACTGTTTAATTACAAGTACTGTTAGTCACAGCTATAGTCATAGGAAACAAGAACTGTGAATGAAAAAAATGTTCCATTGCTTGTAAATATCTGCATATCTCGATTGAATACAAACAAACCAAACCTTAAATAACCTTTACCAGTACAAAGAAAAAACTGTAGACAACATTGTGTGTGTGTGTTTGTCTCACATGGAGTGTTCCTCTGACCATTAAGTACAAATATGCTGATCAAGTGCAAACAAATTATGTTGGCACTGTGTTGTGTTTAATTGTGAAAAGAGAAAGCTCTTGACTAACAGATAACCATCACATCTTATCTGACCGTGAACTGGTACCAACGCACATCTGGCTAACCGTGTCAGTTAAACTAGGAAAGCTTATTTTCCCTGTAATGAGACCCATCAGTTTCAAATTTAATACAGAGCCAAGATAGAATTGAACTATCCACGGATTGTTGTGGAACTGTAGATGTTTTGTTTATCAGATGCTTCATCACTTTTGGCTGGTGGGACAGTCTAGTCATCCGAATCTCTGAATGTCATGCCATGATATGACATGATATTGGCTTAGGTCTCATGAGTTGGTGACAGTGTATTCAGACTGAAATCAGCACTACATTAAAAATGGTACAATCCAGGAAGTCCAGTTGGACTACAGCATTCAGTAATTTAGTTTCTGAATGCTTCAGTTATTATACCATGGGACAGGATTTTACAACTTTGGAAAATTATCATGGCAACAGTTTCCACTTTACTGATGTAAATGGAGGATATCCCATTCAACTTTACAAAGTCTATCGGCAATGTGAGCTTACATGTTTGCAATTGACCAAAGCAATGTGTTGCCATATGAACCTACCACTTTGCATTGCAGTAAAAATTGTGACAGGTTAAAGTTGTTTGCCTGATGATCCTGTGCGTTTTTACGTTTAGCTCATCCTGGTGTGATTCTGTGAACCTTCTAACCGGTTTGGTGCTGTTCAAATAAAACGTCTGATTGGGTTTGACCGTCAGTTCAGTGATAGAGGATATAGCACATACAAACACACACAGGTATGAAAACACACATCAGCACCATTCATGCAAGCATCCTCTTTGATGACAAGGCAAGCTTGCAACAAATGCTGTCCTGTTGAAAACAGCATTATGGTATGGTAGCAGGGGAATGGCTAAAGATCATGCCTGCTCCTTTCAGGTTGATAGTTCTAATGGGCAGTGTATATTCATGAGGCTGGTGTTATTCAGTAACATTGTGGATACTGTGGTTCTTGCTCTAAGTGTGAACTTCACTCGGACGTTGCACATCAACTTGTAAAACCCATGTTTTCACTGATACAGACTTTCGTTGGTCAAATGGCTGATTTGCATGTTTAAATCCTCATGTATTCATTCTTTCTGCATTTCTTTGCCATTTTATCATGAGGCACAACTACTGTGTGGTCCAGATTTTCCCACCAAAGAGAAGAACACCTAACCTGTGTGTTTTGATGTGAATGGTCCTATGTGTGAATCAGATGTATGGATGAAACAGGGAAGAGTGGAAAAATAATGTGCAGGACTGAGAGTCAAAAAGGAGAAAAATGGAAAACTATAGTGAGACACCATTAAAACTCTAAGTGAGCTCTTCTTATTTTTTCTTCCCGTATGCCACAGAATGCAAGTTGAGTGGGTTAGTGAATACAGCAGGCACATGTGAGGTGTGAGGAATTATGCAGATTCTGTTTAACTGATGGAGAAGGATGCATGTTAGAAAGAGTGTCTCTGCCTGGCAACCATATGTGCTATGTATGTGATTCATGTCCTATAATATGCCCAGTAGGAACATTTTCATAATTTCACCATTCTTTGGATTTGAATACTTTATACTGTATTTTTGAAGCATTGCCATTTCAAGTGTATTTATTTGTATCTCCCCTCACAGTAGAGCTCACAGTAGCTCTGAGGAATTAGGGTGCTATGCTAGTAGTTACATTACACAACACTGAGTGATGTCATCATTGCATCATGGAGGAAAAATGCAAGGCTTGTAAAGGGCTTTAACATTATATTAGCTCTTTGACAGTTTAGTTACAGACAGTCGGTATACTGCGTTCCCTGGTTCCTGTGTATCAAAAACTTATCCGTTATTTCACGTTATTATGTATTTCATATTGCAATCACAGAAACAATGGACTGGTGAATTTAAAGGCAATAATTCTGAAGATAGTTCGTTGGATTTAACTTATTAAGGTCATTACAATGAGGGGTGGTTTCCCTTTCCTTCCTCAGTAAAAGCCAGGGAGACATACAGATTGGATGCACCTCATCAGTAATGGAGGGATGTTAAGAAACAATTAATGTGCAATTAGGTCTGTGTGTCTGTCTGTGACCAACGCTTGCCACCAAAGCCCCTCACAAAGCCCTAATGCTTTTGTAAGCAATATTTACAACACAGTGCCCAACTTTACTCATCTAATCAACTATGCTCAAGCATCTGTTTAATTATACCTAGTCCATTAAGCCTTCAACAGTGACCAAACTGATGCTCATGGATTGGGAACAGCACAGAGATAAATAGCTTCAACAGTGATGTGAATGACACTGGTCTGTCTGATGTGTTTGAATTTCCACTGAGGCAGATCATGTCCTTAAATCTCTGCAGTCGTAATGTTGCTTTCCTCCCCTCCCTCTTGTTATAAAACCTGAACACACACAGTACACACACTCTGCTCCAAAAACAACTGGGAAAAAAATCAGGAGGATGTGCCAGAGACTTGGCTTAAAAACTGTTACGAGAGGCTGTTACATAAGGACTTCAGAAGCTTTAACTTTGTAAAATATTAAAACAAGCTGACATTTCTAAACTCCTCTCACCAGAGGAGCCTCCATACAAAAAAGTAACACCTCAATGAGACAGTAAGTACTTTATGCCGAATTTAAAATGAGCTGGTGAAAAAGTAATTTGAAGTGGTGTCAGATGTTTATTAATTTCTGCTATTCCTTCTGTTTGTGTCACACCTGCAAAGATCCCAGGAGAACTGAAAAATGTCTGTTCTTATTGAGGGATTAACCACCAACCAATCAGCATCATATGCAGGCTGATCAAAACATGACTTAGCAGCTCGGCTCAACTTGGTTCAGTGGTTTGGCTTGCCACACACCCCAGTTTTTGCCTCTTGATTCAAGGATTGTTTGGGATTTGAAGGGAAAACAAACATAGCTTCTAATAGTTGCAATGCAATTCTCTATGAAAGCTTTTGTTTCCAAGGGCCATGTTGTCTGTATAACACTTGTTTTTTTTCTTTGAGTTACCAAGACCCTTGTAAATCTGTTATATCTTTTTATGCCCGTAATACTACTGACCTCTGTTGGTGAGTATAGTGCAGCACATAGTTGAACCATTTATGATCTCCTGACATACAATACTCATAAAGCAATATTTAATGTCATTAAAGTACAAATACCTGTATTGTACTACAGGATTGTTGTTGACAGAGGATTTCAAAATCAGCAGCAAAGACTGACTAGTCTGTACAATCAGATGCGCTGAATGTCAGTACTATAACAATGAATTATCACTATAAAAACACATGGCCCTTTTCATAGCCCACATATACCCGCTTGCACACACTCTGTGGTCTGAATGACAGGTGGAATATTGGATGCTGACTATTGGCGGCTAGCTGAGGATTAGTCAGCTGAGCACTTCATCCCCCCCAACAAGCTGAAATAGAAATGAGGGCTTAATCCGAGGTGGAAGGGCCACTGGCACAGAGCAGAAGGCAAATGAGAATATGCAATTTGTCATTGTTATTCAGTTTCATAATCCACCATTACAGTAGCACTGAGTTTTGAGTCTGCCATGGAGCAGTGTTGGTAAAAAATAAAGTTTAGTATGAATGGAAACTGCTATGGTTTCACTTTTGAAAGTTTGGCACGTTATATGCAATCTCAGGACAGCCACTGACACACTCCATAATGCTAGTGATGGCTTATCGGTCAGCTCAGACTGAAGTTATTTGAACACTGTGGTATACTGTATATTTAAACAAACAGCCAGTGGATAATTTTTAAAAGTTTAATCAATAAAGTCATAGCATTCATTCATGATCATTGTGGACATTTTTTTCATGGTCTATTTTTAAACTCCTGTAGTTATGTCAGCACTCACCATCTAATATGCAATACTGCCACCTGATGGTATTAAGTGGAACAACATGTCACATTTCTCATGCTCCATAAACTGATGTAGACAATGGAAAATATTATTATATATATTATTGAATATTATGGCATACTGTAATGAACCCAAGTCTAAAATTCTGTATTTGATACTTAGATATAGTGTGTTCTAGTCCTTAATATGGTACACTATCAGTGGAGTTTCATTCTGCTTTATAAACTGACTTTTAGTCAGAAAATATCTGTTGTTGGATGAAAGTCAGTTTGTTTTTTGCTGATAATATATTGTCATAGTTACAGTTGATTGATTAATTGTTCTAAATTAAATTGATGTACTAATTGTAGTAGGCAGTAGGCCTGCATCTCCACTAATCAAATGTTCAATCATTGATTTTACACATGCAGTGCTTAGCAAAGTCATAGCAAGAGGGTTCCAGGTTTGAACCTCGGTTCACCCTGGGTTTTACTGTGTGCCTGCATGAGTTCTCTCTGGGTACTCTGGCTTCCTCCCACAGTCCAAAGACATGTAGATTAATTGGGAAATTATCCACAGGTGTGAATGTGAGTGTGAATGGTTGTTTGTGTTGTGTGCCCTCCGATGGACTGGCGATCTGTCCAGGGTGTACCCTGCCTCTCGCCCGATTAGTTCCAGCCAGTGGTATAGCTAATGGATGGATGGAGATCATCTGCATCACTGGACCAGTTGCATGCATTCAGTCTCTGTGTCACCAGGTTTATGTCAGAGTGGGTTTGGAGATTCAAGTTTAACAGAAAACCTGCGTTGCAAACTGGGGGGAGTAGAGATTGAAAGATGTGGACATTTACTGAGGAGCAAAGAGACGTTCAGGATCATTATGGGAATTTCATTTTTTCAAAAGTTAAGTTTGCTCAGGCAGCTGACAATGTATATTACCTTTGCCGAATATGACATCATTGTTATCCATCAGCAGCGCTTTATTAGGGTCCTTTCGAGTTGCTGTCAGTACCAGCACCTCTGAGGAAAATATTTAATATGATTGTTGATTCTGTCATCATCTTGAAAGTAGAAACTGCCTATTCAGACATGTTTTGAGGCCTGCTATGTTCTTATGCACAGTAGTTGAAGCACTTCTTAGAAATACAAATGGTCACCCTTTCATTGTCAGCTTATGAAAGCCTGTTGGCAGTTTAAATATCAGTTTTGCGTATCTAATGTCTATTCTATTTAAAATGTTGTTATTGTTTTCAGTGCTGCATCTTTGTATTGAATAATGTCACATCATACAAGAACACAACAGAGGAACAGATTATATGTCTGTATTTATTTTCATCAGAACACAATTTTAATCATTGTAGCAGTAGTTTTCATACTTTTCGAAAAGATCATGACTTGTGAGACTGTTTTATAAATCATTTCATCAAAGTTGTTTGTAAAAAAATTAAAGAAGTTACTTGAACTAAAGCATCTATAATATTACAATATACTGATAGTATAATAGTAATCATAATAATCGCAATGATACTTCTATATGCCTTTGAACCTTTTTCATTTCTATAATCATAAATCTTTCGCTTTCACACACACAGAACCACAACCTTTCACAATAAGGTTGTGAAGCTGAGGACAAGTCTGTTGGTTAATTCTCACCACATTCTCTTTTAACATCAATGATTTCAGACGCTCAAAATACAAAAAGAATTAGAGAAGAAGAAGAAAGTAACAGCATGACATCAACTCAAAATACACAAGAAATCCTGGACGAAAAGACATACATTGTTCAGCATACTAGGGAACGTATTTACAACCAAAAAAGGAATGGGCTTCTGCATAGATCCACAGGATAGAGAACGGAACTATTGTGAAAACAGAGAGAGGCTGAGAAGGAGTGAAGGAGGGAAATATTTGTGTACATACCATTTGGTGGTGGGTGCACAGGGGGTCGGGGCAAGAGGCATACATAGTTTATGTGCAGGGGTAAAACACAAAAGTTTTTGTAGGTTGGTGTGTTATGGAGTGTGACAGGCCATACCCTATGACTGCTACAGACCATTGTCATGAATCTAGACTGAATCTACTGTATAGGAATAGGACCCTACACAATTTCTTCTCAGTATAATGCAGTAAAAAACTGACAAACTGAAATACACACAAAAAAATAAAGTTATCACAGCAGAGTAACTGTTGCGTGCATGCCTGCATTACCAACAAAAGTCAAATCAGAGATTTACATAAGTCAAATCTAATTCTATTATTGTTTGGAAAAAATCTTGCACACAATAATGTCCATCCTTGGTGCAAACATGTCTGAAGGGGCGTGAAGGACAACGCATATGCACAGCATTCGCACCCATGCAACCACAGTAAGGAATCATTACTGCATGTAAAGCAGACATGGCCTCTGCATGACTTTTGAATGCAGGTTTACTGTATGAATACATGTCCAGCAGCTGGCTCGTGATGGCTGTTACATCACAGCCTTACCACTGACATGACAGAATGAAATCACATGTATGTCTTCAGGAGATCCCTTACAATTAGCTTGTGGTGAGGTTGGCATGGCACATTTCTAAGACACTGATAGACCCTGTTTTCCTCCTGTTGCCCAGTGAAAAGCAGCGTGTCATATCAGCGTTGTCATATCAGATATGAATTTGGTTTATTTTACTCAGCACAAAATATGCTTTGGCACCAGTTTCACATCACTGTCCACTTCATTCACCATGACCTTCTCTGTACTGCCTCTGACATCCTTTGCCTCGTTTCAGATAAGGGTTGGGGGATATTCTATTAAACAGGGAAAACTTTAGTCTATTTTGGGGCAGGGACACAGTTATTATACATTGTACAGTACAATTGTTTTGTACTACAGTCCATGCAGCTTTAGGGCTGCATAATGGGACAACTAGTGCAGCAGTTACCTGTGGGTCTAAAGACAGTGGAGGTTTGCCACACCTGTCCCTCAGGCACCAAGGTTGTGGCAACGCTAATGAGCTCTCCAGAGAACACCGGGCAATTAGTGACAGACACAAACGCACATCTCTGCATATGCATGTACGCAGACGTACACACATGCACGCACTCAGTACAACAGCACACTTTTACCCACAGGTCTGGGACTTTTTCTTCCAGAACTCAGCCTTCTTGATTTCTATGTATCTGACAGTCCTCATGTGGTAGGTGTTCAGCAGCAGTAGCAATAAAAAAAGAAAGAATAAAAATATCTCCATCTACTGGTGGCCAATAGTATAGCAGCATTTTTCTGTCACTGAATGCGGTCATCCAAGATGGGCATGGGTGTGATGTGCTGAATGGTAATAAGCAAGTGTAGAGTGGCACAGGGTCTAAACAGTGTGAAAATAAGCCAATATACTGCTACAGAAATGGGGTGAATAATGATGAAATTTAAATCCTCATATAAGCTGTGTAATAAAATTCTTGACATCAGATATTGGATTGGACATCTCATTTAAGTAATCAACATACTCAGAGTGGAAAAAAATGCACTCAGCAACATCTGTTTATCTTTGAATACCTGATCTCGCAGCCTTATTCATCAAAGAGACACAAAATAGAAACTAGAAACTAAAGAAGTCAGCCCTTAAGGTCACACCATTCCTTTCTGTTCACACGCTGGTCAACTTTTTTAAAAGTTAAACATAAGTATCAGCTGACTCAGATGATTATCAGGTTTTACCACAAACAATGACATGCTCCTCTCTCTGGATTTGTTTCTGTTCGTGCTCTCTATTAACAGCCAGTGGAATGCCTCTGTTCTGCAGGAGTATGAGCTAATTTAAAACAGAATATGAGCCATTTTTTACCCTCTGTCTTCTAACAAATTTGGAGTGTCTGAGTTCTGCCTGACTGTGTTGATGATAATGTACGGTATATCTTAATAAGCCCTTTACTTAATGAGACAGTTTGATGTTTTGAGGAGAAACGTACAAGACAGTGGGCATGCTACAGGAGCTGATATTAGGATCAGGTGTGGTGCTTATTATGGGAGGGTGGCTGAGGACAATCAACAAAAAGAGGCTGTCATAACCTTTTAGAGAGCCTCAACATGCAATTAATGAGAAGATATTACGCATTTTTATTCAACAAAAACTAACTGAAGGATTTGAACAAAGTGTCTCTGTGTTGGTGAGATGCTGAATGTCATCCTACACGCTTTGAATGGCAAAAGAGTGGGATTAAAATGTCATATACCTATTAGTGGGTCAGGGGATTTTCCTTAACCCTACTGCAGGTAGCATGTTGCCTTTCTTGGTGACAAGTTTGTGTTTTAAGTTTATCACAACTGCATGGGATTTGCAGTTTACCAATTATTAAAAGTCCTTAAAGATAGCATCCAGTCAGCATGTTTCCTGGGAATAAAAAGGCCTGAGATTAAAATCATACCACTGATATACTTTTGGTTCAGAGGCAAACTGTAAATAGAGTTTTTATTTTCAAGTAGTGGTGATGGGATATAGTCATTTATTCCTCATACTGCTGTCACATTAGATTCTTAACCCAAAGCAGGAAAAGAACCAAAGCTCTTGAGGCCAAGGGGACAGAGGAACTTTCAGTAACCATCATATTAATGTAGCAGGCATTGTTTTGACTGGATAGTACCTTTAAAATCTAAAATAACAAAAGCTTCTACATTTTGAGCAACAGTGATAAATATATTGATCCAGTGCCAAAATCCCAATGTCAGTTAACTTTGCTGACCCATGTGGCTGTAAAGTGACCAGAATCTGAATGAGGTTTTGGTTAGATGCCTGAAGTAACATCTTTGGTTAAGACAAGCTTAAGACAGTTTTATGTTTTGTTCTGTGAGATAAAATCATCCCATCTGTGCTTTTATCTTTTACCTTCATGTGAATGAAGAAAGTTGCTTACAAGTGCTAACTGAACTAAAGATAATCTGTGGCAAGTTTGGCACGTTACTATCTTGATCGATAGTTGGAGGCTATTCCAGGTGTAATATTTTATCAACTAGCATCACTAATGGGTGATGAACCAGAAATGTATCTATACCAATGGAAACATTCTCTGGCCCTCCTGGCTGTCAGTATGTTTAGTAAAAGCTTTCCACAGGTTCTTTGGCATCACATGCTTTATCTTTTGCTCTTAACTCTGATGCTTTACTTTAGCATCTCTAAACCATGAACACTCAGCACATACTGCAGTTTGCAAAGAATCCAGATGGCAGTTAAAGTTGTTTCTATTTTTACGTTTTAAAGATTAATTGAAATTTTTTGATTATCAAGGTAAAATCATTTTGATCATACAGCTCAGCCCTGTCATAGTGTTAATCTGAAGCTTTATGGATCATAGTTTTGGCCATCATTTCTATTAGTTATGATTTTACTCAAGGAATTTCTGAGATCTGGGAACTTGTCAACATCAGCTACAATGAAGAATATTTAGGCAAGAAAAACAAGGGGCCAGATGTTCACTACATATACTATAAACAAGCTAATTTATTATTATTTATTTATTCTTAATATTTTATTTAGCATAAAAACCAAAAGTGAGTGTAGCTGAAATGTCCCTAAAAATCCCTCATTGCACAGAAAAACTCTGTACACACACTCAGCCTTCAGTTTATCCTCCAAACAGGTTTGGCTAACCTGGGGTTTGTTTAAATTGTCTGCTCATGTCAGGACTTCAGTTCGTCACTGTCGCTGTATTCTCAGAAAGCAATGCACATGGTGAGTTGTGGTATAGTTTTGTGAGCGGAATTATTGGTCAATACTAAAGGAGGACCCAAGCTGTGATAAAGTTAAGATATCCTTTGAGTGCTGGTGACATTGGAGGAACACATCCTGATTCCTGATGTTTTTCGCAGCTTGACCAGGTGTTAGCTTTGTACTGATGAACCTTTCTAATTACAGAAAAGGTTTGATCCTCGTAAAGAAAAAAAAAAAAAAAGAAATAGGTGAATATTATCTCACAGAACAAACTAGGGGAAAACCATAAACCTGTGTTAAACACAGAACTTATTATGGACACCAGAACCACATTCAAAACCCACTTAAGTTTTAATGGGATTGTGGCCAACAAACCAGCATGGCAGAGCTAAGTGACAACTGGTGGGAGGGGAGGTGGTCTCCATAAAAACATCATCGCTGCACCAGTCTTTTAGGTAGACTTTTAGGGTACTTGTCAGCCACACACGCTCATTCTCTCTTAAACACACACACACACATACACACACACACACACACACGTGTAAAGTCATGCCCCACACATGCTTGCGCACACTCAGTCTCGAAACACAAACCATCACACACGCACAAACTTGCAGCTAATAATTTTTTTTTACACATTATCTGTCTTATTTAGAGAACACATTTTCTTTCTGTATGTGAGACCCAGAAACAAACACAAAGGATGAACATTAGAAAGAGAATATGATTGTGTTATTCCATAGTCAGCCAGTGCAACAGAAACCAATAATTTAAACACAGTGTAAAAAAAGCGTAGTGAGAGAAACTCAGCCATGAGGAAGCCGACCTTCCCACTCAACAAAGGCTGTGGCATTGTCCCCTTTTCCCAGCTAAGGGACTGGTCGAGTCCCTCAGTATGTCTGTTTGTTTACTTATTTATTTGTTTTGATTGATTTGTGTGTCTTTCCTCTCAAAGCGTTCCACATTTTCCATTTGCCAGAAAGCGTTGCAGAATGTCCACAGGCACACAGCTCCTGTGGCTGTATTTTTCCACATCGGTTGCCATGGTGAGGGAATCCCCCACCCCAACAACCTCACCTCCTCCTGGCAGCTCTATCACTCCTCATTGGCAGGGCTCTCCTCCAGAGGCGTGATGGCGGGGAGGCCCAGTCCTGTTGCATTGTGGGATGCAGTGAGGCTGGCAACAGTGTGTAGGAGGACAAGGACCAGCAGGCAGAGTTTGAGCCGGCTGTTACACAGTCTGCAGGCTGCTGAGGAGCTGAGGGAGGTACGATGCTGGCATGGCGGGTGAGTTCTTTTCAGGGTCCCTAGAGATCGGTTGTCCACTTTCAAGTCCCACCGCACGTCACAGCACTCTGCATCTGGGTCCACACCTGATGGATAGTTCTCCAGCAGCCCTGGGGGTTTTGTTTAGGGGTGGTGGTGGTAAGGGAGATATAAACAGTTAGCTCACAGCTCACACATTTTCTTAAAGAAGTAGCATGTAGCATTTTTTTTTTTAAATAAATCCTGTGCTTGCTCCCTATCACAAAAAAGAAAAATAAGTAATGCTGCTTGTCCAGCATCCCCAACAAGCACTGCTTTGAGAGCCAAAAGATATAAAAGACAATAACTACAACAGATCCTTGAACTTTCAGGTTGAAATTATAGTCAGAAAGCACTATAATAATAATGGAAAAAAAAAACACCTTATCAAATTTGACAACTCATGCACTGGATACAGAAACACTGTGCAAATACAGAAAACTGTCAAGTCATAGAAAAGAAAGAAGATAGAAGTTAACACAAAAGAGGTTTTACAGGGGATACAAAAAAGATGAATATGCTGGTAATCAGTGAAAGACTAATTCTGCAGCGGGTGTATAATATCTGCAATGGTATAAAGCTATCAGAATGTTAAAAAAACAAAAAACAAAAACACATTGCTGTTAGCTTATTTTCAAAAAGAATTATGCAGCCACACATGTTCAGCAATTTTAAAGTGTCCCCAAAAAAAATTTGTTGTTACTCACTTCTGTCTCACCTTCAGAATTTCTTAATTTGCTTGTGTTTTATTTATTTGCTAGCCAGAGCTGAAACAATCAGTTGATAAACTTTGCAGTCAACTGAAATTGACTCAACAATTGCGAAAAAATCAATCGTTAATGTCAGAAAAAATGTAAAGGTTCCAGCCTCTCAAATATCAATATGTGCTGATTTTCTTAGTCTTCTCCTGTAAGAATAGTGTTTTGGTTTTGGACAACTGGTTAAACATGTAGTCTAGGACATTTTGGATCTTTTGTGTTTTTATAAAGAAACACAGAAACACAAAGCACATAATACAAAAACATCCAAATATAGTCAAAAATATTATGTGCCAAAATGTACTGCATCAACACAAGGGCTGAAATCACAAACAGCAGACTGACACACTTTCCACTGACATCATAAGCAAAGGGGGGTTGTCATGGTCTGTGGGAATGCTAGTGTGAGGGAGTGAAGATGTCTGTGCCCACTCAGCCCAGTTTGACTGTCAACAGCTTAACTGTGACAAGAGGAACCATGTAATTATTGCAAGTTGCTGACATAACTGCATTTAGAGGGCCCACATTTACAGAGTTATTGACAAAATACACACATGTACATGCACATTATGCAGAAGAGGCAAGACCCAACCTAAGGAACTGATCACTCTTGCTGAGTACATCAGTATGTGTCTACACAGCAGGCTGTAAATTTAGAGTGGTTAACGTTGTTCTGGCTGTGCTGGACACCTGTGCCTTGACCTTGATTTCTGATATTCCATGTTTTTCAAAAAAGTCCATGAAAAGACCAATATCAATGAATCAGTTCTTCTAACAAGTATTCCAAAGCCTGATACAGTTTATTCCTCTGTGTACAGACCTCTGTAATTTCTCCAAATCTATTAAAAACACATCATTGAGCTGCAAAATTGCACTGGGTGACAAGTTCTTTCATTACAATGACTAAGGACAATGGTATTTATTTTAATTTAATCCCACATACTCTGTCCTACTGCTGTAAATACTAACTAGTGGACCAAATGTTTATCAATCCACAGCTGAAAATAGTCCCCAACAAATCTGTGTTGGGGAATTTGTTCCTGTTTGAGTAACATTTGCAGAGTGTTACTGAAATTACAGTGCCCAGCTGTTCATTTAGCCTTTTTCTAAAAATCAAAGTTCACATCTGTGACACATTTTTGACAATGATAATAAGCCAGGGGCTGAGAGCTAGAGACTACAAATCAGAATCTACTGAGAGCTTGAAAAGCACATTGTTGGCTTTGGTCTTTTCATGTGACTCGTTCACAACAAGTAAACATAAGTAAGTAAAATGTACGGGTACATTTTAGAGTGAATGTACGGGTACATTTTACTTCAAATTTCTTGTGTCACACTGTACTTGACCTGTAACCTGATGCTCAGCATGACCAGCAGGGGGCAGCATCAACATGTGAAGTGAAATAAGTGCCTTTGTATTAATCATATTCTGGGGACAAAAATCTGCTCACACAGTCATATTGCAGGGGACTCACCTCCAGTGTATGTGGAGACAAAAATCTGGTCCTAACAAGGTTAAGCATTGCTAACACCATGAGTGGTAAAGTCACCAATGCTAACACACACAGTGTTACTTTACATACTGTTCAGTACAGGCAGAGCATACAGACTTACTGTTACATTGCTCCATTGTGCAGCTGATTCTTGTGTTGCAACAATCAGTAGTTCTGGTGCATCATCCAGTTAGACTGCTGATTAGACATAACACCCTGTAACTGCAAGTCACCAGTGATTGCTGTGTGTCCATCAGCAGTTGTATGTCATACTGATGTATTACTGAGAAAGACACTACTCTCCCTGCATGCTAATTAGGTGTTTGCTTATTGCACAAGTTACACAGGCCAAGAGCATGCTCTACAGCATATGGGGTGGGCAGAGGCAGTAGAGGTTAGAGAAGCTTGTTACTCATAGCTTTGAATCCCAGGATTTAGGAAAGTAACACTCTTTTATCCCTCAGATAGTCAACAGAGCACTTCAGCCCAACTCCTGAGTGCTTACTGGCTGAGTACTAAAGTTGCACTAGGCAGCTGCATGTACTGGACTGATGCTAATCTGTGAAATAAGATTAAAAGAAACAAACACAGGAGATAAAAACAAATACCCAAAAGCATGATTATTATTTTTTTTGTACCTGTGCATATAAAACTGGGGCTGCCTCCATGAATAAGATCATCATTGTCGGGCAGGACGAAGGGGCACCGCTGCTGCACCTCCAGGCAGTACTGACCACAGGGGATTCGCTTGCTGCAGTGCATCTGGGTGGTCTGGAAGTGCTGCGAACACAGCCACGGCTTATAAACCGTCTAGGTGGGAGGCAGAGAGGTGAGGGTAGGAAAAAGAGAGAAAGACAGGTCGGGGAGACAGGTTATTGATGTGTTACATGTGCATAGTCTCACTCTCACATACATGCATCATCGATGACCTCTACAGCTATTGATTCACACAGGACTGAGTAGATATCCCAGTGGTCCTTACAGCTACTGTTGTAAGAATATGTCTGCTGCTTGGCAGTCATCCCTTTGTCAGTCAGTGTACAGTCCAGTATTACCCAACTTCCTCTTCAGAACCATTGATTATTACTGTTTACTGTGCCTGCATTTCTGTTGTTTTCAGAGGGATTGCTTTTATATGCATTGGTCTTCAAATGGTCTTCACCACACACGGTATGAGTGAAATTGAAAGCACCACAAGACCTGCGACTTGTTTTACAAGTCTAGAAATCACAATCTATACAGTAAAGCTTATATAAACAAATTAGTGGCACCACCACAAAAAATACAATCTAAACAATGAATTACCTATTACTACCAAATTGATTGACAGCTCTTTTAATACAAGATCAACGGCAGACAGCAGTTTAAGTTAATATTGCTGTTGGCTTTGTTTAGAACAGTAATGTAATTACACAAACATTAGTAAATGGTCAAAACAAGGTCTACATTATGTAATGGAGATGTCTGTGTGCAGTAATTTGTTAATTTTTTCTCATCAATTTTCTCAACTCTATGAATGCAAAAATGGGGAGAAATTACTTACTTAGCACTTAGCATTTTTTCCGTCTCTCGTGACATAAGCTGGTTGCCACACTGTCTGGAATTATCACCTGTGCCAATTAGCCGGTATTTCCTATGAACCACCCTGGCGATTGCACAGCAAGTTAGCACCTGCTGTGAGCTAATCATCACATCTAAAAAGTCTAAGTGAAGCAAACCATAGATCATATCACTCCTCCATGTTAGACACTTATACGTTGGTATTGACATTGTGCATGTGTGTTTGTGTGTGTGTTTGTGCGAGACAGAGAAGAAGAGAGCAAGACAGAATGAGCATGTTGATGTCATATATTACATTTGAATATAATATAAATATTATAATATATTTAGAATTCTCAACTGAACTCTATTAGCTGAATTACAGATGTTAATTATTACAATCCAGCCAAGACGAAAGGAATGTAACACAGTGGAGAGGACAAGAAAACTACTGAGGGTACAAAATGCATAAATACAATCCTAAAGGAATAATAGATATTAGACAATATTATGTTTAAATCATCAAACATCTTGCACATCTTACAACATGTTTTAAACAATTAAGCTGCTGACATTTTCCTCTTGTCCTCTCACACACACTCCTTTATTTTTTACCCAGAAAATACATTTGTCATTTTTTTGATTGTCTTATATTATTATATTTTGTGTTTCATTTACAAATCAATCTGCATATATAGAAAAAATGCAGAATGAAGACAAAAAGTAAGTACAGTGCAGTAGGAAGCTATTATTAGAAAATCGTTTTTCATTCTTCCTCGCAAATTATTCGGAATTTGAGTGCGGGCATATTATCCAAGATTAAAATATTTAACAATTGTCTTTATTTACGAGTACCTATTATTTGCTGCTCAGATATCCATTGTGCTCATAATGGCCCCAGTTGCATGTCATACTGCAGGATCTGAAATTCATTCTATTACTGTATCATAATATAAATACTCCTTCAGATGACATAGTGACTCGTAGGTTGTATTATCTGCCATGAATAGTGTAGACTGAGAGGCACTTACCATATACATGACTGCACATGTGCACATACAGCCACTGTGCACACATTCATAGATACAGTACAGTAAATTACTGTGTGCTAATAATTAGATTTCCAGCTGATTATAAGGTTGGTTCATGAGGACACACACACGCACGCTGCCCTTTTCTCTAATCTGCTGTCATGTAAATGTCACAGATGAAAAGGTGGTCACATGACCATCACATCTTGTACACATTACACCTAATATTTCTAGACTGCTAACACACAGTGTGTACATTAATGTGTTTGTGTGTGCGTGTTTGTCCAAGTATGTGTGAGACTACACTGTTGTCTTTTCTATTTTTGCTTGTGCAACACATTTTCCATTTCATGTTCCGCTGTTCTTCGTGTTTAGACAACTGCTCATCCTGTAGCTGTCAGCATGGGGAGATAAAGACAAACTGGGTGAAATGCTGGCTTTTCTCTAACTCAGCAGCGGATCACACTGCACTAACAATGTCAGTGGCAATGAGTGTCTGTCTTGGTGTTCAGACATTTCCCCTACTCAGGCAGAATGTCAGAATGCACCAAGATTCAGTCATAAATCAAAACATAAAAAACAGAATAATTAATAACATCACAACTGAAAAGATTATCTTTAAATAGCACCTACAGCAGTGACTTAGTTTTGAGTGTAGAGGAAAAGGTCAAAATTCAAGTCAGTGTGTAGTAATGCTTATTTACAAGGACAAGTAACAACAGTAAGTTAGCTCTAGGTGACACCTAGACCATGCAACAAGAACAAAAAAGGGCAAGTGCACCCTATGCGACTGGCTGTCAGCATAACATCTATCTGAAATGCAACAGATGTTGTGTAAAAACCACAGCACTTTTTGGCCCTTTGCCACACAGTTGTGTCCTTTTGCACTCAGCGGCAGTTAGTGAAGCCCACTGCTGCTGCTGCCACTGCATACGAGATCTCCACTCCCTCAGCCATCAGTCTACTGTAGACCCACAACTAGTAATTTATCACCCTGCTGTCAAATCTCAGAGAGGGAGAACAAAGCAGCAAGTGAGAGAGATAGGGAAAGGAGTGTCATGATAAAGATAGTGGTGTGGAAGACTCTTTTTCTCATTTATACAACTTTCTTTCCCATCTGGTGTGTTCTTTCAACCCCATCTTCTCAATCACTAACTCAGTCGGTTAGAGGTCGGCCAGTTGGCTCTCAAATTTCTGTTCTTCTTTTGCTGTCACCTTTCCCATGTCTCATTCACTTTTGCTGGTTTACTGTAACAATTTTTTTTTAAATAATGGTGAAGCCTGCACAACAGTTTAGTTGTCGGAGACATGATACAATAATCAAGATCAGTGTGATGTAAATGTGCCAGAAGTAGTGATGGGGATTAGAGGTAGGTAGGTGTTACGTACATAACCTGAATCTATCAAGACAACAAGTAAATACGAAGGAGGTTTTCAATTTATATTAACAGCAAAATGGAAACACATCAGAAAATTTTACAAAAATATAATAAGATATGCTCCCTCCTACTCATAAAATGTCTTTTGTTTTACCATTCTTAATTTTTTCTGTTAGAATTTCATGCTAAATGTCTGTTAATCATTGGATTGGTAGATTACTGACTTCTCCTGTCCACACGTTGAAATGTCTTTGAGAAAGACATAGAATCTGTACATAGGGATAAAAATATTTTACTCTGGATAAAGGAATGAATGTAAATTAATAGATGGAAGCTGAAAGAATGTCCTCATTACCATAAAGAACAAATGTATGGACTTGGTTGGACATTGTGCCTTACTTAGACACAAACCCCATTTTCCAAAGCAAATGCTCAAGTTCAGTTGCAATTTACAATGCGACAAGGTATATAGAGGTGGAATGAATGTAATCAAAGTCACAGCCCTGAGGAGCGTAGATGAACAGATGAAGATGTGTTTAATAGGAATTTAGGTGAAAACACATCTGCCAAGGCTGAAAACAGCTTGAGTAAGAATTTGCAGCAGTGAGTGCCCTGTATGACTACATGATTGTACAGAGACAGTGTACATACTGTATACAGAAATATCAGCAGAGAGGTGAACATCAGTGTCTGCTCTCAGGTGTCATACACACCGCGTGTTGTCACAGCAAAAGTTAACTTCATTGTTCGCTGCTGTGGTCAAAGAGAGATGAAAATGTGCTTTTGAAATCTGAAAATAAACCAGTTTCAATGATTCAGTTGATGCCATGGTCCATTCCGTAGCTCTACAATGAATGGCAATTTTAAAATCACAAAATATAATGTCACAGTGTTTTGTTAAACCCCACTCTCATCCCCTGCTCTCCATTGGTTTGCTTGCCTGCTGGTGATCTACACAGTTGAGACTAAGCTGTCTCCTAGATTGGATTATTTCATTACAATTAGGCTATTAAGGTTGTAATTGATGGAAGGCCTTACTCTGCCCTGTAGTATTGCTTTTAAGTGGTCCCCGGATGGCCCTGCCTTGTCAGAGCCTCGATCTTTAATGCTTTATCTGGACTTGTGGTTGTGGCTAAACTGCTGACAGAAGCTAAGGGAGCTGGTACAGCAACACACCAGACTACTGCAACTCATTCCTCTTCAATGTGCCGTACAGTACAGCAGCGCTACAGAGAGATCTACGACACATAAACACATGCAGAGTCTCATGAGCCACCTTGTCAATTAACTAACACAGCCATTCACTGCTCCACTGCATTAAGGATATCCTCTTTTCTTTTATCCTCTTTTCTGCTCTGTTTATTTAAATGATCTTTGGCTTAAATAGTAGACCAGGACAAGTGCACAGCACAATAGCTTGGTATTAGCGTACTTTCAAGTTGTGTCAGAGAGAGGGCATGGGATTGAAACAACGAGAACGATGACAACTGAGTGAATTCTAGTAAAGACTCATTATTATTATTATTATTATTATTATTTACAGATTTTCACAGGGAAACAGACTTATTTTCTCTCTGGTCTAATTACTGAAGGTCAGCCAGATTTTGTCTATTTATTTGCAAAAATGTTGATGTGTACCCTGCTACAAAACATGCGTTACAGTCAACATGTACAGTTAAGAAAAGAGAAATACAAAAGGTACCAGTTTCCTTCTGAGAATGTGTAAGAACTACAAATGGTTATGATCTTAGATTTATTTAATGTTTATGTATCTTGTGAATTTTCAGACAATTTAAATAGTTTTTGAAAATATACTAAGTAATCCAAAAAAATGTATATTCGACTGATTGCATTCATTGGATCATTGGACCCTATGTACTTAATACAGTCCATGTCTATTTCCTATACATTGTCCACAGAAGCACAGATTATCATTTTGCATGCTCTCCACGGTGTTGGAGGCAATGAGCAGTCCATTCAAGCAGTGAAACCAAGGCGGTCGGAGATGTAAGGGGTCAAATAGAGGGTGGTCTTTTGTTCGGTGCCAGCGTGTACATGTCCCCTTAATCCCTGCTGCAGCAGCAGCAGCAGTAATGCCCAGTGGGAGTTCCACTACAAGATGGGACTGAAAGGTCAAATAGCAAACATTAAATATAACCTGAAAAACAACATGTATGTGCATTCACATACTGAAACAAACAAGCGTGCATGGCTAAACATGTCGGCAAATCATTAATGTGATCAAGCGTGAACACAAAAAACAAAAACAAACCGTTGGCCTCTGCAAGGAAAGTGCACATAAAATCAATTCAGTATCATGGCAGATGCATGATGCTATCATGCAAACATAAGCAGATAACATTTAATTGGTAGCGATTTAAAAATGTGCATTTCTTTGTGTTTACCGTGCAATGAATGAGTGCATGTGTGTATATTCACTAGCCTGGGGGCAGAACCCGGCAAGCATGCACAACCATGTCAACAGCAGTTATACAGAGAAAATGTAATGTAACTAATGATCTGAGCAACAAGACAGACATGAAATAAACAGACAGGTTTAGCCAAGATGGTTAGAGGAACCAATGAGAATGTAATAGTCAAACAAAAAAACAAGTAAGGCTGCCTGCAGACTGAAGCCACAACACAATACATTGATTGAAACTGAAGTAAGGCAGAAAGCACTCATGCAATTCCCCGAGAGGCATCCATTCAATTATATTCATGCTACATTTAAATGACTGTGAGGACACATAAGGCCTGCTTTCCTAATAATGACCCACGTGCTGTTTGTGGCGGATGCATGACAAAAACCGACAGCAAACACTGCTCATTTGGGCAAACAAAATCCCCGCTAATGTTATTACCCCATGCCAAGGACATACAATATTATACTGGGTGGAGTTAAAAGTAAATTATAAACATCTGATCAAATAGAGGATGAGAGAGGGACGTGTGCGTGAACGACCTCAGACCACCGACAGCACAAAGTTCACCAGACTGTTATGCCGAGACGTTTGACAGGCCATGTCTCAGTGTAGTGTGAATCTCAGTGAAAAGGAGAAAAAAAACACGTATGAACACCGAATCGCAAAAGAGCAGCAGTATAGGGTTACATGAAAAATGTATGAATAAAAGATACGGTCATGGCAGTGTGTGAATTAATGATGAAAGAATGAATTTCCCCCATGCTAGAGGTGTTCACTGCTTCCAAGAGTGTGTCAGGTGGTGCTCTGTGCTGCCCTATGAGCCAGCCAGACAGGTATTCCTGTCAGGATATCACTGTGTCTGGACTGCTTCATAAAATTATCACTGAGTTTCCAGCACATACACATTCATAAACATGACCTGAGAGAGAAAAATTATGGGTTTTTTGTTTTTGTTTTTGTTTTGTTTTTTTTACTGAAAATCTAAAATCTAAAAAAAATTATTACTCATTGTATTTTGACTTTGTAAACCATGGAGGTTTTATAATTGTAACACTTTCCCAGAGCCTAGTAAAGATTTTAGAGTGGTGGCGTCATCCCAATGTGAAGTCTATGGGCCAAGTAGGAACAGAAGCAGGATGACAGATGCTAAAAGAGATCTAATCATACAGTACATGTCCTATGAACAGTGAACAGTAGACAGTCCGCGCTAGCAAAAGCGTGAAAAAAAGTGTGAACAAGACTTAAGAGTCTACAGCCATGTTAACATTCTGTGAGGCTGAACTAATACACAGTGCTTTGTGCTTTAAGCTAATTGCCAAGTGTGCTATTGTGCTGATGTTTAGCTGGTATGATGTTTAGCTTGTCCACCATCTTAGTTCAGGAAGCATTTACTGGCACCATGAATGTCTGGATAAATGATAAGCCATCCAGCAGTTGTGAGACAATTGGAGATACTGGACTAACCAGGATGTAGTCATCTCTACAGCAGCTATAACATGAATAGAAATGCATAGATGCTGCAGTATTCTGTCATCCACAGCTCACACTGTACTACATGCCAATTCTACCTACTGTACTCTAGGCAGACAGCTTTGCTTTCAGACTGAGAAGAAAAAAACACCTCCTCTATGACCATACAGAGAGACAGACAGTGGCAGAGAAAGATAAGACAATGAGGTATTACGGACATGTGGATGGAGATGGATGAAGAAGGGGGAGGACATTTGCTACAGGGACCACATCCATACGCACAAAACGTTTGCCCTAAAACTCATTTTGTTGATTAATCAAGGTTGTCTGGATGTAATTCATCGGCACTGTCATGCTGACACTTAGACTGATAATTAATTTGGCAAAGATAATTATCAGCAAGATGAGCCTACTGTGAGTGAGAGTGATGAATCAACACCCACTGCAGTCACACTGCTGTTAGCTCTACCAGGCCATGCTTGTATGCATGTGCCTGTACCTGCAGCTCAGTTATCAACTCTCTCGGTCTCTGTGGGGTCCCGTTCCCCCATCCCCAGCCATGCAAACCTGTTAAATAATGTAAGCAATCCCAGCAACAGACAACTGTTCACCATGACTGCACAGTATCACGGCAAAAATCCCTTTCTCTTCGCAGCACTGCTATCTCTCCTCCTGCTCTCCATGCCACCCCCCATCCCACCTCAACCCCCACTGCACCCCGCTTGTCTCCCTCTGCAGTGTGTACTGCAGCAGTTGGATGAAAAATGGCCTGGAAGTGGGGGCTGGTGCAGGGTTGCCAGCATAGACATAAGAGATATACACACTCACCTTCAGACGCTAGCCGTGCTTGCTCTCTTTCTAGCTTTCCTGTGCTATTTCTCTCGCTTGCTCTCTTTCTGTCTCTTTTACAGGTAAAGCAAGCACATGCACACACACACGCACACACAGGAATGTAGAACAGGACTGAATGAGATAAAGGGTTGCAGACAGATGAGGAGGGACGGGTGATGTCAGCAGGGCTTTACACTATTAATAACCTACAGTTGACAGTATCTTGTTATCAGAGGGTTTTCCTCCCATGGGTGCCACTGACCCAGCCAGGCCAGCCATGTCAGACCTTGTGGAGCCTCTTAAAGGGGGGATTGCTAGAAATGAGCCCATGTCCTAAATTGGCTTCTTCGTTTTTAGCTGAATACCTTTTTGTTTCAGAGGCACGTAAATCAATTAGGCACAGTGTGTTTCTGGTAGCATCAGCAGCCACAGTTTTTTTTTAATGTTTATAGTCCATTTGACAAATATACAGACATGCATACATGTGCAACCACACACACAAAACTGTTCCTTTAATAACTTCTAAGGAAATCATTCCATCCATGTTAATCTGGCACAGGCATTAAAGATAAAGTCAAAGAGAAAGGAGGGAGGAATCTTCAAAGGGTGCCACTGAAATTTATCTCTTCATTTGGTTGGGGGAGGGGAATTAAAGCAACAGAGGAGGAAAATATTTTTTCAAATTATAAATTAATGCAAATGTAGGATCCATGAAAAGCAGAGAGTAAGATGGTAGAAGGGCAGGTACAAGGAAAGAGGTAATCAAATGTGCACAAGACTTAGAAGAAATTCTGGTTATCTCTCTGCAACACTGTAAATGATATGTATGGAAAGTCTAAGTAGAGAGTTAGAGAAAATAACCCCCCCGCCTTATCTGAAAACAAACATACTGTGCTCCCGCTGTTAAATATGCCCATTATAGCACACAGCTCCCATTGGACCTACTGAACCACAGAGTGAAGGATAGAGACAAACATGCCACCTGCTCTGGCCACCCTGTCACCTAGAAATTTAGCTTATGTACAACTAATCTAATCGAAGGAAGGCAATTGCAATGTTTTCTATTAACATGACAATGAGGAAATGCTGTTACGGATTTGACAAGTCACACACATTTTGACGCAGTGAAAAAAAGTTGCAAACCCAACACTGACATATCATCACTTTTAGGCTGATATGGTGAACTTGCTATAAGTGCTGTCTCTCACATTACACGTTATATAAATGACCCTTATCAATGATGCATCAAGTCATTATAATTGTTATGGTTATAGCCTTATGATGTTGTGGTAATGTGTTCTTGCTTCTGATGCGTGCTTTGTTGTTTGATAGATCTTTGACATGCTGATGGCTTTTGTTTTTTTACAAATTTGTAGGGGAGTACTGCTGTTTCTGTTCACAAAGTTATAGTTGTTGACAAATGTATTAACTGTATTGTGTTAGAAACAGGATATGGCGATTAAACAAGCTCTAACTACAACATCTACTACATCATTATTTCCCAGAATAACTATGATAAACTTTTGAGTTATTTATGATAAATGTATTTTTTTTCTGAATTTGGGCTACAGATTATAGCAATAGATTTATGTAGCTGATGCAAGAGAAAAAAAAATTACACACACACGATATCTGAAAGATAAAAATTGACCCCATAAGATGAGGAAATTGTGTTGAAGAGAGGTTACACAACACCTATGACTTGGACATTGTTCAGAATCACTGAAGCTGGATAAACAGCAGAGCAACATCCGTTGTAAAATATGCAGACGAAAAGGTAATGTTACCGTCCCACTATCCCAGTATAACAAAAGTAAAAATCTGTGGTCTCAAACTGCTAGCACAAGAACTCAAGCTCACAAACAAGCCTCTTGTGGTAAAATTAGTTCAAACCTCAGCAGTGCTCATTCTTGTCTGCCCTTTCAACCATTACTGAGTCCGTGATAGGAACCAGGCCAGTAGCTGATTTTAAAATTTTTAACTAAGCTTTTTAACTAATTTTAACTAAGCCACATTTTTCTTATCAAAATATTTTTATTTCCTATTTTTATGTGGCACATAATAATAAATACAACTGCTGATACCAGTATGCAACATCCAACATGTGTAGCATAACAAATGTAAAGCACGACCCACTTATATAATGGATCATACAGTTGTCAGCATGGAGCCTGGAACATATGAGATACTAAAACACACCTTAGTGTCTGTGAAAATCCTTACTGCTTATACAAAAGCATACGTACACACATATATATACATGCCCGGTCTCTTGGTACACAGTTGAAAATCAGCACTGTCCACTGTTTAATTATCAGATGAGGAGCCAGCAGAGCTGAGGAGGAATTGATAATGAAGGTCTTGTCTGGGCTGGTCCAGCCACAGTCACATGTGAACCCAAGACCAGCTGCTTAAGTACATTAAACACACACACACACACAAACTCTGCCAAGGCCAACTAATGAAAGGTTTCGTCTTTGAACCTTATTAACTCTGAACATCTCAGTGAATCCAACCCACTGACACTAAATTACCAATTTATTACTTAATTCTGTACCATACAATAATTATGCAATCATTTCAGTTTTTGTAAAGCTTATAATGTTCCGTTTTTGTTGACACAGTGTAAGAGAGGCATCAGTGGTCATTTTTGAGGTTGTGGCTGATGGTGGTCGTATGTATTGAACTGTATTATAGTGGAAAAAGTGTTTCTATAGATGCCACTTCATTAAAAATTTACAGTTTACATTACAGTTATACAGCTCAAGGTAAAAATAAAGAACTAAGTGATTATGGGTGAAAGTCAGTGCATGTAGACATGATTCTACATTCTTCATTACTTACATTTATTCTTCTAATATATTTGAATGTTACAATCGAAACATGGAAGTAAAACTGCACAACTTTGGAGATAAATTTAGCTGCTTGTGTCCTCGGGCTTGGGTGGAGTTGACAAAAGTGATCAATTAAACACTGCTTCAAAAAATAAAGCAACTTAAATGCTGAATTGAATAAATGTTGATTCAGATTAAATGCAATTAAATTAGATAGTTAAGTATTAGAACCAATTACCCAAATTACATGATTTCACAGTGTTAAAATGAAATTGCCAGTTAATCATTTTCTGATTATTTTTGACTAGCCGGACATTTACATATCAAAAATTTGTCAGTTTAAGTTAACTTGTCAGATTTGATGTCAATCAAGTGACATCATACAGCCTTTCAATGTGATGTATCAATGCATTTGACAATTAAGATATTTTGCCAAGAAAATATTGAGGCAGTGAAATGGTGCACATGCAGATTTACATGTCTACATGCATTAGGCAAAGGTGGTCATGGTGCCTAAATGAGACTATGGATCTCAGACCAGCCTTCATCATATTTGTTGCTAGTTACATGACAAACCCTGTGGACAGACTTATGAGGTGTAATTCACTATGTACATGTGCTATGTGGGTTATGTGGTGGATAAGCATTCAGACAATGCATGATTTATCAGATCTAATGTCTTCATTTCCCATAGTTGGCAGGACAGATGTTGAATGGCTGAAATATGATAGTGGTGCTGTTGAGTTAATAATATGAACCTAATGGTAGCTTCTAATGAAAGGTCGTAGAAAAGAATTTAAATTAACCATGAATGCACCATATCATTTGATAGCTATCATTTTCAGCCCTCATATGAGATTATAGGATACTGTGGTGTAATTTCACGCTCTTAAGTAAAACCCAAGGTAAAGGCACAACAGTCCTGGTCCATCAAATCAGTTAAAATAGGTTTGTATTCACATTCATTACTGGGTAAATCTAAGAGCAGGTATTGTTTCTGGATGGACACAATTTGTAACTGTGATAAAATGGAGCAATACAACAATACAGCAGGGTTTTGTGAATTTGATGAATATATGTTTATAATCTTGCTCATACACAAATATATAGTCTTGCATTTTCACTGTGTTAAATACATTAGGCCCATCAGCCAGCCATTAATATACCCATGAAATGCTTTCATTTTAGTCAGTCTATGTTGCTTTTTAGACAGAGGATAAGAAAATGTGAGTTGAGGTGAAACATTTCTTGATCAAAGATAAAGTGTGGAGCTGCTATGTCACAGCTCATGTCTGGGAAGCTGCTCCTCTAACCAAGATTTCACCATGTTCTGAAAATACTTCCAGTAAACAAATATTCAGTGTTAAGAGAGTTTGTTTTAAATGGACTTAACAGAACAAGTCACAATAGCCCAATTTGTAACCAACTTCCTCTTTATTATAGCTTTCCATCTTTTCATGTTCTCTCTGAAAGTGGGCCAGGATTGGCCAATGTTTGAAATGCAGGACAAAATTAGAAAGGAATGGCAGAATCCGATGGGGTCACATCGTCTGGGCCAAACCTGAGACATAGCCGCTTTGCTGCTCCCAATTAGACTAAAAACTACAGAAGAAAGTCTGAGTCTGATATATTCAACCAGGCCACATTCCACCCCTGTACTTCTATCTGTCAGAGACAGAAAAGGAAGTGGGAGAGCAAGAGAGAAATGGGGGGATGCAAACATAAGAAGAGGAGGAAGGAGAGACTGAAGATAAATTGGTCAGCCCTCCCCCCACCTCTCCCCCTCCCTCTGCCTCTCTCTCAGGACTGCTGTGCAAGACTGCAGATAGATTCTGATGTTCTCATTTATGTCTTAATGATTGGGTTAGTATGCAGCTTGTGCTCTGCAATGCTGCGCTTAGACAGAAGGCAAGATCACAGAGGCATACATGGGTGCTCATGCACACATACACTGCTTAGATGAAGGGATTAACACAAAGATCTAATGCATGCTGTGGCACATACATACTGTATGTTTCAGTGAAACCACAGAGATTACAGTATATTTTGTAAAGCACACTACGAGTACATTTGATCAGAATTAAGTCATGAATCAGTTGATATGTTACAGTATATTATCCTAGAATGTACCACAACTGAAGAGGAAATAAATGCATGTTACATGGACAGTCTTAGAGTGCATTCATATGCAAAGGGGGGATGAGGTAAGAGAGAGTGAGGCAGAGAGAAGAGATGGCACTTGTAATGACATGTCATATCATCATGGGTGGTTAATGCCTGAAATTCCAGGATGAGTATCCTTTTAGTAAACAGCCGTATCATTTGAATATTTCATTGAGGCCAATTACTAGCTTGTTTACTTATTAATCTGATTGCCGCTGCCAGAATAAGCTCCAGTCCTGTATCATGGAGAGAATTTGAGTTTGTGCAAGCAGAGGAAAGCAGAACAGAACAGCCCCCACACTGCTGGTAGGCCTACTGCAGGGAAAAGCATCAAGTCTACACTGAATTATAATGATAGCTTGGAGAATATTGTCATGATTGAGTTAAGCATTCAAGGTGCTGTTAAATATGCACCCAAATGCATACTGCGTATCCATGACCACCATGTATGTGTCTGCCTTGGAAAATAGTTCTGCTCAATAACCATTGATTAAAAAGACTTAGACTGATTAAAATTACACAATTGTTAGATAAAACCCTCTGAGTGCTACCCTTAAGGACAAGAATTAGCATATCATTTGTTACTGCCATTACTTTGTGGGGTTATAAGCCTTGAATGGCACATCCACCACATTGGAGTCAGTGTAAAGCAAATGTTTTATAGTGTTTGTAAAACATGTTGCTTGAAAATGCTTACAGTGAAGCTTAAGTCTAATATTTGTGTTGATTGTCCAGGTAACGTCCATGCAGTATTCCTGTAGTACATGCAGCAGCATACTCTATGTTTTCTGAGGCAAGCAAGCTTCCATACCTTCTACATTGATCATCAACTGGTGAGGATGCTGATTGCTACCTGGGCCCAGCTAACCTATAATCTTACACAGCACTGAATTAATGTATGTAGCCAAATTGATGTTAAGACACTTCTCTATGGTTCTGCCTCTGCTATTACTGCAAACTGCATGCATCCAGAGCTAGGCTGGAAAGATTAAAAGACGTAGCAACAGTTACTACGGGGTGCAAGATTCAACAGGCAAAGAGGTAGCAAGTATTCAGTAGGACAAGATGTTATTTTCCAAAAACAACTTTGAAGATTATCAAAATAAAACATGATATTTAGTGCTAATTAACTGCTTTAATACATTAGCAGGAAGCTTATAAAACAAAAACCTACAAAATCTTACAGATGCTCAGAGTTTTTCTGCTGATCTGCTAGAAAATGGATTTGGAGTGTATATGCACTAAAATTCAATAAATGATTCTTGTGAATGTAGACCATATGTTCACACCAACCAATGACAGATCCATTAATCTAAGCCATATATCCCATTACAACAGGCTGTGTTAGAACACAGTTGCGTTCCTTTCCCTGCTGGCTTATTATAAGTCGAGGGCCCACTCAAACCACCTCGCCTGTCATCTTGTATCATCGATCTACACTGTGATATAACATGTAACAGAATACATATCATGCACCCACATTAAGGGCTCATGACAGAAACACAGAGATATTGGGTGAGGGTGGCAGAGAAAGGTGCACTAACGTGTATTCTTTCAAGGCTTCCTTCCTCACATCTAATATTTATCCTAACAGGAACATGGCTGTAATTCTGTGGAGCTGTGATGACAAAATGGATCATCTAATAGTGTCATTGGGTAGAGGATAGCTCGCCTCAGGGCCCAGCTCAGCACTGCTTAGGGGAGTTGATATATGAGAGGATGAGAGGAGAGCAGAAGGGAGGAGAGCAGTTCAGGGGCAGCAGCAGTTTCCCATAATAGTAACACTGCAATACCTGCAAAACCCATGATCACTATGTTGTGTGTTTAGCACAGGTGCACAGGCGTAACAGAGTTTTACATAAATGGGGTGGGTGGAGTATGTGTGTAGCGATGTGTGTGTGTGTGTGCGTGCATGTGCATGTGCGCATGTCCCTGGGTCAGGTTCTTCATAATCCAGCGATTTTCCACTCTGTTGCCTCCATTGTGAGGAGGAGAGAACACAGGAACTCTTGGTGCACTCTGCTCCACTTCCAAACAGCGCTCCATGTAACAAAGGCTAATACTACACTTCAGCCTCATCACGTATATGTGTCCTCTTCAGCACTAATCACTGTCACCCACTCATAGAGGGCCTGCTTAATGAGGAACATTCTCACCAACTGTCTGCTGTGATGAAAGTACAACACTCTTTTCTGTGCACAGCAATAATAGATAACCCATATCTCGCTTCAATAATTGATAGCCTATATCTCCCTGCAGTTTCGGGGTCTGCTCAGCTGGACATTAGAGCTCAGGGCCCTTTCACATAAATCTTCTGAGAAGAGGGCTTAGTGCCAAGCTGTTGTAGGATCACGAGTTCAGTTAGATGATCACATTTATTTCAGTTTTACCTTTGCTTTAAAGTCTGGCAATATTCTATATTTCTTTTATATTACTGTCAACAAATACCATGAAAAGACCAAAACTAACAATATGTTAGTTCATCTCTCAGTGGTTTCTGACATACTGTGTCTGTGGCTCTCAGCTATAAGACCATTCATCTCTACTGAAGCCATAAATCTTTAAATACGGGTCATTTTTAAGAACACTGTAATTTTTTAGTAAATGTTCAGCTGCAGTTTTGATGTTCAACCCTGTATTTACAGCAGCAGGATGGTATATGTAGAATTAACCTTCAATAAACTACAGTGACCATGTAAATAGTTAGTCCATAACACAGAGGAATAAACTACACTGAGCTTTAGGCACACAGACAATACTACTTGTAAGTATAATTGTTGATAATAATAAAAATATAGACTAGGCTTATCCAGCAGCTATGACCTGCTGATGGATTAGTCATTACAGTCATTTGTGACAGACATTATTTAGTTTTTTAAATTCAATTTCTAATTTACAAAATTAAGCAGAGAACATCTAGAAAATCCCCAAAGTAAAACACCTGCACAAATCTTATTTGTGTACGAGGCACTGTTATCTAATCTAATGTAGTCCATATTCTTCCACTGAATAAGTGTTTCCTTTAATTTAATGGTACAAAGTTTGACCACAGCAGGCAATTAGATGTTCTGTGCAGCCTCCAAATTATCCCTTACAGATTATCCATCTGTGGGTGATACACTGTACATTTGGCACCTTATCTACAATTATAAAGCTCTCTTATTCTGTCGATCTCCCAATGCTGCACTCAGGCACATTTGAGTCGTTCCTACTATTTCTGACCTTGACTATTACTCTACCCTGTCCTCCCAACTCCCACTTTCTGCTGCTCATTCACTCCCATAATTTGCTACTCCATTTAATGCTACAAATAAAGGTGGACATAAGCATGATACATTCTGGATGGCTTAGAAGCACTGTGAGCATGGAGACATGGTTTCCTGAGCCACAACAATGTGTTTTATGAAAGTGAAAATTTGGAACATATTTCTGCATAGTCACAATCCCCAGTGAGTCTGCTCTATTCCATTATGTAAATGAGTCTGTAAGAGTTACTCCTGAGATTTTATGAAAGCAGGGCAGACATTTATAAAGACCCTACATATGCTGCATCCTCTACTGGACAGACTGCAGTAGCTGGACCTGTAGCTCACAGAGTTACCATGACATCATGAATGGTCAGGAACCAACAGGTTTTGAAAATGTAAAAAAATATGCAGACCTTCTTCAGGTCATTCTCTGGGACATGAAATGATCCCATCAGGTTTTGCCCTTGACAATCTTACCTACAACAACCAATCATGGATAATATACTCTGGCCTCTAAACATCCCTACACTATACCCACATACTGTAGCCCACTTTACTCTCCTTTCCTGGTGTCGATACACACTTCTAGGAGCTCACATTCCCAACATTTGCATTTAAATCGAAAACACAGTAAGTAATTCCTTAATTCCCTGAGTATCCACAGTCCCAGATGACCCCACTCCACAGTGTCCTCCCACACACATCTACAAGAACAGAACAATCTTTTCCTGGATACCGCTGGGTGCTTGACACCTCCTCTTCCTCCCCCACATACTATGCACAAAAGGGTGTACATACACGTGCATGCATGCACATGCATGAACAGAAACGGACGGAACACAGTGGAACCAACAACGACGAGTCCAACTACAGGCAGGAGGTGGAACAGCTGGAGGGTTGGTGCAGAGATAACAACCTCTGTATCAATGTGAAGAAGACCAAGGAGATGATCGTGGACTTCAGGAGGGGCAGACACCTCCCTCCTGCCCTGTACATTGGGGGGACTGCGGTGGAAGTGGTCTCCAGTTTCAGGTACCTGGGCGTACACATCTCTGGCAACCTCACCTGGAGCACCAACACTTCCTGCTCGATTAGGAAGGCACATCAGCGCCACTACTTCCTTAGGAGGCTGAGGCACGCCAGACTGGGGAGCTCAGTCCTGACCTCCTTCTACAGATGTGTAGTGGAGAGCGTCCTGTCCTCCTGCATCATCGTGTGGCACGGCAGCTGCTCTGCGGCAGAGAAGAAAGCTCTGCAGAGGGTGGTGAAAGCTGCACAGAGGACTGTGGGACGCAGCCTATCCACCACCACAGACGGCACATATCTGCACATACTGTTTATGTCACTTTAACTTTTTGCTGTCACTTTAACTGTTTGCACAGTACCTCAATGGTAAAGTACTTTGGATATTGTTGTTGTGTCATGTCATTTCATTTATTTCCTTTTTCTATATTTATATTACTGCATATTCTATTTTAAACATAGTTAGTTATTTATTCTGTATTTGGCTTGCACCGGGACCAGAGTATCCTATTTTGTTTCACCTCATGTTCATATGTGTTGGAATGACAATAAAGCTCCTTGAATCCTTGAATACACACACAAAGCCATGTCAGCACCAGAAGAGGACTTATGAGGAGTCATTAAAGGGGGAACACAATGACTCCTGCACTGCTCTGAGCTTGTTGCTTTCTTAGTGATGACTCTATTATGTGGCTGTGGTCTGAGGACACCCTTTGTCTACTGCATGCCATCAGCCAGGGAAATGATGCTTAGGACGACGCAATTAACTGACACAAAATGTGGGGAGTCCCTTTCTACCATAGTGACATAATTCTGAATGGATTCAATCAGTGCAGTTTCCCAGGCTACTACTTTTGACAGATGTATCACCCCTGCCAAAACTCATATATGTATACTGAGTTTATATACTGAGCAATACTTTTTTAAATGTGTCATTTTCAATATGGTGCACTGCAGACAGGAGATTTGTCAGCAGTATTCCCTGCATTTCAACCTGTGGTATGCAGGAATAAAGTTCTGTGATCTGTTCTGAAATCATTTTCATATCTGGAGACTAAATGTAGTTGTACTACATATTATTTCTGTGTATACTGTTTATATTTCAGCAGCCATCTCACATGGAATAGATTTTATGTGAATGTGTGCAGCAATAATGTTGCAATCTAGGCTTTGACCTCGTCATTGCCAACATGGAAATATTCATCTCAGCACAGCAGGGGGTGGGGAGCTTATAATAACTTCCCCCTCCAGGGAGAGGTAGACTAAGAGCCTAAAGGTTACAGGGAATAGCCACACAGGATCGTGATACATAGTTTACAGTCTTGGATTAGGTTGAGAGCAACTACACTAAGGTTGCGTTCACATGGCACGTGACATGATACTTTCATTGCTCACTGGGATATCAAAAACATTTAGGGTGTTTGAAAACACGTGTATCTACTGGCTCAGGTGTATTGTGGCCTTAAATGTTCCACAGTGTACGAGCAGTTACATAACACAGAAATGCTAGGATGTGTATTGCCTGCGTACCGATCAGTCTTCATCAGAGCCAGCTTTGTGGCATCACAGCGGATTTTGTCATCTGTATGTGAGTGCCCCATCCCCATGCTGCCTGCCTGCCTTGACTGCATTGACCGGTAGTCCTGCTGAACAGCATGAACACCAGCAGGCTTCACTTTTCTCATCATTTAATTTAACTCTAACTCAACAACTTAGCTATATCATAACAGAAGCAAATCATTTAAGGTGTCTGCAAAGCCTCAAAACTCTTTCAGTCTATGGTCAGCCTTACTTGTCTTACCAAACAAACAGAAAAGGGTCTTATTTAATACAAGCAGGGTGTAAAAGCCCTCTATCAAGTCTGAAAAACTATACACAGCAGGCAGAAGTGTGGAGTTATTTCCACTTTACTGGGGGATCTTTCTGAGAGCACCTCTGTAAAAGATGCAGTGATAGCAAATATGTATGATAACAGAGCAAACAAGCATGTCCCGTGGGGATTCAATCTACTTCTCCACATTATTCGGTTTCATTGTATGACTCCGGTCTACCAGCTCACAACCACGTCTTAATGCCTCCATCATTTAAATAAGGTCCCCTGACTCCCTGCTCAGCTAAATGTCATCAGCATGCGAATGCAGTAGCCACAAACCCCCCATAAGTGGATTCTGCCTCTAAGCCTTGAAGGAAAAGGTTCCTGCCTTAATATGCTAAGTAAAGATGAGCACCCCAGTGCTCTCCTGGCCCGTATCACTTATTAATAAAAGAGCTAAGAGGTCCACACTCCGGGGTTCTGATCAATGCTGAATCGCTTAATGTAGTTCAGGGGGCCTGTGTGTGTGAACATGAGTGCGTGTGCATGCCAGCGTCCAAACATAAACGCTTGTATGTGTGGTTCACATTTGTTTACTTCTTATATGTACTTGATGGATTAAGAAGTTGACATGCACAATGAGGTGCTGCGTAAATATTTACTCATTGTACATTGTAGTTACTCTATACACACGCAAACAGTGTACAGCTTAAGAATTTTGATTTAGAGATTAGTCATTAGGAATTTGAATATAAAAGATCATCTGATAACTGTAACCATCGCCAAGGCCTTTACTACTAATGAGAAAACTGATGTTGTGTCCTCAGTATTTTTCTGGGAGTTGTATCAGCCTGGGGGTGCTTGCATTGTTCATTTTTTAAAGAATACATATTTAATGGACTAATTCTAGTATTAATTTTGACCACTTATATGCTAACCAAATGAGGTAATAGGTAAATGAGTTAATCTTTCCCCATCAGATTTTTATTCCCTGGCAGAGTGGCAGGCTCTGAAACAATATTTCAACTAAAAAAAAAAAAAAAAACCTCTAAATAATTAAAACATTTTAAAGCAATACTTAACACTTTCTGGAAATATTTTTGCCAACCTGCTCAGTGGTTTACCTTCTTTACCTAAAGTGATGCAGAAGTGTACTCCAGGATATGTCAATACACTGTGACATCATTGTTGGGTGTGGTTACAGGTGGAATATCGAGCGCTGACTGTACATAGGTGTGGCCAGAGAGGGCAGTGAGGCACTGGTCTCAAGTCTGGTGGTAAGTTACTCCTTAAATACTTTCCATTTGGTGTCTGATCAAACTTTCCTGAGGGTGGGGGTACAGTTGGTGAACTTATGACCTCAGTATTACTAAAGTTCTGGCTGCGGTGCTGACCACAATGTTTCTCCTTTGATTCAAGCTAGGACAGTTTGTCACACGTCATCATGCCCTTTCTTTATGTACTGTCAGACTATGAAATGATGGTAAATGTGTCAAAAAAAACCAGGGAAAAAATCAGGAAATATGGTACAATAAATCCTCTAGTCTTACAACCTTGTTTTAAGAATTGCCTTTGCTGCTCTGCGTTATACTTGTTTTTATAAGATAAGCAAGTGAACTGCAGTGGGGGTAAAAAATAATTAAGTTTCAACCCATTTTCACAGACTAAATTTAATTTGATACTGAACAGATGGGTACATGATTTGTCAGGGAGGACTTCTGCAGCATAAGCACAAAGGGCCCTGTAAGGACTTTCGGAGCTCTGTACTGTAAATTTGTGTGTACTGTAGCTCTGTGTGTGTGTGTGTGTGTGTGTGTGTGTGTGTGTGTGTGTGTGTGTGTGTGTGTGTGTCTGTACATGCATATATACAGTATTTACAGTGGCTTATTTGACTTCTTGGCAGTGGCTGATCATATTCCAGCTGACAGTTTAATATTCTCTTTGACATTAAACTGACTCTATTTCACCCCTGCTATTTCTCAGAGTTTCCACATATTTTACTAAGCGAGTTATGTCCTTAAGTATCTTGTGCCTTCCCTACCAACTGTTCTGCTCTCCTGTTAAGGACTCTTTTCCTCTAGAGACAAAGTCAAGGATCAGCTTGTTTTGTTGTTGTTGATGGTGGTGGTGGCAGGTGTTCTGTTTTTCAAAATTCTGCCCTCTCTTTTGACCTCGCTTGAATTAAATGTAAAAAGTTACTTCATTCACACCTGGGGAAAATTTGCTCACAACACTTTGAAAAGTTGAGAAAAATTAGTTGAATTGATTAGTTTCTAACTGAAATGTCCTTGATTGAGTAAAAACAGTTAAAACAGTAGCTGCTCAAGTCTCACTTTGGTTCCAGACTTACACTACACAGAAAAATCAGCAGAACAACTATGTAGCTAACTGGGGAAGGGGGTCCTGAGGTGATGCTAAAACAACTCAGAAGAAAAGAATACATGTCTCCTAACTTTTGACAACTGGTGAGAGGTACGCTGTGGATAAGGAGAGGATAAGGATGCAGCATGGTCAAGGTAAACAAACACATGGGTGTTTTTAGCTGACAAAGAGACAAACAGCTGCGTCATACACTAACTCAGACGAAATCTGCCCATTCATTTTCTCAGCGTGAGCTGCCGCTGGAGCTGCTGTTGCTGTTGTTAGCTACAGTAGCAGGTTATCACTCCCTTGGCACACATAAACAAACCAACATCACAGGCCAGCATGATGCGAGTAAGCTGCATTGCTTCCAGCTCCTGAAAGTGTGCAAATGTGTGTGTGTTTGTGTGCGCAAACTAGGACTGTTTGTATGATAAAGTGTGTCTACTTATGAGTATGACTTTCTATTTCAGTTCTTTTCACTTCATATTTTCAACTGATTCACTTTTTTCACAGGTATATTTATATTTTTCAGTTTTGTTTCTCCTTATTACCATATTATATTTTTTATTATTTGGTGGATTATTCAAAATATATACTTAAGGAACAAAATACATACTTAAGGAACTCTTTGAAATTACCAGTTTCTACTTTGTAACAGGAATATATTTCTAAGTTTACCTGCATGTTTTCCCTTACAGCACATGTAGCACTGAGATAAACAGGCAGCAGATGAGCCGCTGCTTGTCTGAGACAAAGACAAGCAAACACACAGAGATCTTAGTTCTGGACTGTTGTTTAATCAAGCATGTCTTTGTAGTGCTTTGTGTCTTGGGTGACCATGTGTCTTTGTTCATTACAAAGACTATGACTGCGGTATTACTTTGTATTTACAATGGTTTGTAAAACATTTGTTTACTACACCAGCTCCTGATGTCAGAGCTCCTGAGATTGAATTGAACATTTAACTGGTAGCACTGTACTGGGCTTTGTGTTATTTCCTTGTGTTCTTTCGGCAAGACCTTTGGTGATGAGGGGCCATTGCTTTGATGTATTGTGTGGCTTTTCCATGTGATCGCTTTTAAACAGTATCTACAGTTCATTTACAACAATGGGGTAACAGCAGCTCCCCATTTGCAACCGAACAAGGATTGTTCCACTAATACTGTAACCAATATACCAATATTGTAAATTATATTATTTTAAATACAGGATATATTATGCTATAACAGAGGTTTGTGAGGTGTGGGAGGGAGGGAGAGACATGAGACAAAGATATTGTATTAGGTGAAAGGCAGTTAAGGATATCTAATGAAATCCTTCTTGCCAATAACTCAGTCAAATCTGAACACACAGATGTGATACACCTTATCAGCATGTTTTCAACTTTTCTTCTTCTTCCATAGTTGTATAGCGATAGTTTTCTGTTTATTTATGGTTACATTGCAAACAGAAACTGATAATAGCTAATTCAGCTTACTGTTATTGGTGCCAATTTGCCAAAATCTAAATAAATAATAATAAAAAAATTTGAAAGGGGGCTCAAGTTGCAGTCCATTTAACTGACTCCATGGTAATTCCAAACCTCGAGAGAGCATTATTATCCTCCAAACTGATGTAAGGCAACAAGAATAAGAGTGTAATAGGGTGTAATTGCCTTAATTTAGTCTGAGTGGGCTCCCAAAGAGTCAGACTCACCTGTGTGCAGTAATCCTATAGGTACTGATGACAATTTGAAGCCTTTCAGCAATTTTTTTTTCTCAGTCACAAACAAATGCTTAACCATGACTGTAGAATGTCATTTATTTTTCATAAGATGAAGAAATAAAGAAACAAAAGCCTGTAAAGTTGCAAAAGACTGTACCTACCATACACAGAGCAAAATCTCCAGTGTTATAAAACAAAAGCACAACCAACAATTGAGTTTTTCTTTTGGAACCTTGCAAATGTAAGGACACACACAAGCAAAACAAAATGAGCAAAAATCTCTCAAGGGCACCCTCATTTAATGACAACTGTGTAAGAACTTTGCCTAAGCAAAATTATGATTTCTGATCAAAGAAGAAGTGAACAAAAATAAGAATCTGACTGAACACATATGGGATGGCATTGTCAGTCAGGCCATCACTTTGGTCCAGACTGAAATGTCTGAACAACTACTAGATGGATTCCCGTGATGTTCATGGTCCCAAGAGGATGAATCCAACTGACTTTGGTGATCCCCTGATTTTCCCTCTAGTGTCACCAGCATGATAACATTTTACTGCAATATCTTGACATCAGTTGACTGGATTGCTATGAAATTTGATGTCTACAGTGCTCAGAGGATAAATCTTAATGACTTGGTGATTTTGTGATTCTAACCTTTCACCACCATGAGGTTGACATTTGAGGTTTTGGGTGAAATGCCTTGTCTTGAGAGTCCACCTCAAGATACAAAATAATCACTCTAGTGACCACCTGACTTTTTGTGAAGCGCTACCATCGGGTCAAAATTCCTGTTTGTATTTGTCCTGTAGTTTTATATCAAATCTCAGCAAAAGTAATGACATCCCAATCGATGATGCTAACATACTGCTAGGAGCATAGCTGTAGATGTCAAGCCTTTTTAAATATTCAGGTACTGAAAAGTATTGACACTAAGCCCTGCCTTCTGTTCTGTTGAAGGAGGGGTTGAAATCATGATTGACTGACACGCAGACAAATCAGTAAACTGGTCACATAAATGGGGTCACTTCTCAATGTTTCAAATATTGTCTGTATACAGTAATCGCTGTTTCTGGACATGTGTATTTGATGTATGTGCTGTCTTGCTGTGCTCCAAAGCTGAGGGTGAGTGAGGATAATAAGTCTGATGCTCTGAAAAGTGAGAGGGGCTTGCTCTCACAGAATGCACAATAGAGCAAGCAATGAGACAGGAATGTCAATATACCCTGTAAGCGAAGCCTGAAATACGTAAACGTACTGCCAAGTAGAGACACAGTAGGACAGTCTCAGCCTTGAGGTGGTGTGTGTGTGTGTGTGTGTGTGTGTGTGTGTGTTGCAGTCATGCAGTAGCACATCCACTGTGTGTACATGAACAGCTACCAGCAGCAATGGCTCCTCCCATACACACAGAAAGCAACTGCACACACACAAGACTGAGTGACATCTAAGACTCCCCTAGTGCCTTACAAGGTCACTCACAATTTGCTTGTCATCAAAAACGTAATAGATTCAAACTGTAAGACAGCAGCAGGACAAACCACCACTAAAAACAATCACAGTCTATACCAATAGACACAGATACATACATCAAATCACGCATGTGCAGCGCTTGTGTAATGACTGAGTGAAGGAGACAGATGGTGACTCATACCCCACTTTAGATTGCCAGCACTACATTTCCCATGAGGCCACTCGTAAGGCCTGCTGTCAGAGGCAATTTTCTTCCTGTTTTTCTGTGATTGGAGTGCAGCCCCATGGGAGAAGGTCAGATGTCAGAGCAAGAGAGGGTGACCAGAAGTAATACGTCACAGGAAAACTGCAAATAGCACTAATTAGTTAAGTTTAATGGAGTCCAAAATTTATTTTCAAATTAAGTGGTCTATTTTACTTTTTGCTACATCTGCCTCTTGTGCTCTTCCTGCTGTACTTTCATTTCTTACTTTTCCCAGAATGGTTTTCAGTAACCTCTCAAGAACATCAAGTGAAATTAGCTTCATATGTCTGATTGTGTTTCTGTACAGCATTTACATCTATAATAATTTTATCTGTTTTATTTGTTAATAAGGAGCTCATTATTTCATCGTGTTAAGCAGGGGTCTATGTTTGAATGATAACACTAGATGCTAGTCCAGACCAAGTGAAGGTCCCTGCTTCTATTCAAAACACAGTATGTCTTGTTGACGTGTCCTCTAAGGCAGCTGTCAGCAGAGAGATTGGTATCACTTCCTCTTTTATGATGGTTTTGTCCCTATCGAACCTTGATTCAGAATGGAGTCTATAAGAAGACCTTATTAGAATGATAATTTAATTAATCTGTCGATCATGATCATTTTAATTGAGCAAGTTGATGATTTCAAATAGTATTTTCTGCCAGAGTAACAGTCAAAAATATTAAATTTAAAATGATGCAAAATGGCATCATGGCATATGTGGCATTTTATCTTGAAAACTGAATATAAATGAATAAATTATATAGATTCTATATACTAAACTCATTGTTTCAGCACTATTATAATTATAGTAATAATAACCCTGATATTAGATAAATCTGATTCCATCAAACCCCACCGTAAATTAGGGAATAAAAATAACACTGCTTTAGCTGTTAAAATGTTAATGAGGGTTTCACTTCCAGTTTTAATAACATCAAACTGTTTCTTCCTCTGAGTTTGAATGCATTTATTGTTTGTCGCTGTGCACAAAGTGCACAAAAGTGCACAAAAGTGCCCTACCCCTTAAAAGTAACACCAAAAATACAGAAATAGAAATCATAATGTGAAGTTTTTATCTGTCTTTTTTGTTTGTACCTCCCCTCTTCCCTCATCTTGGAGGTGTCTTTTACACCGCTAACCTACTTTTTTGTCTTGCCACATTGTTTTGTGCTGTTGTGTTATCAGTTGAAAATCAGTTCCAAAAAGTGTTATGTCTTCTGCATTTTCCAGTTATGCTTGACAATCTAGCAAACAGCAGTACTGTGGGTCCCAGGTTTTCTTGGCATGAGTCTGTTTGTTTAACAGTGTTAAAACACTCAGGGTGAATTAGTCATTTTTAATAATCCATGTTAGCTGCTGGAGTCATATAGGACATGTTGGCTATAGAGGAGCTGAAGGTGGGCTGCAAGGTCCTTTTAACCATCTTGTAATGCCCTAAGGCTATCGCATAGTGTTCTTTTACATTTTCTTTGAATCAGAGTAGGATCATGGGGCATTAATTACAATATTATTTGAAAAATATGAAGGTATTTTTAATGAATGTCATTTATTCATTCATTCATTCAGTCATTTATTCTCTCACACTCATCCACTTAGCCACAGGACAGATAAATTAGAAATTGGCAGAGAGTAGGGAGTGACTTTTGAAAGGAGTGATCAGTTAAGTTATAAGGATTGGGAAAAGAAAGGTTGGCCCAATCCTAAAAAACAAAAACAGCAGATTCAAAACAGATTCACAGAATACAGAATTGATTCCCAATCATATTTCTTCTTTGAGCTGTAAATCAGACAAAGCCAGCCATGTGCCATTGAGAGCCCACACTGCGGCTTTTCATTCCACCTCAGCACGTGATTTTATTTTTTATTGCACATACTTGAAGTTTTTATTTGTGTTGAGTTTTTGGTGGAAATCAAAAATTGCAGCCTGCTGACTCTCCATGGAACACGGTTGGCCACCCCTTCTTTGAATTATTTAAAAGTTTAAAGCATTTGATTGCTAAAAATAAATAAATAAATAATCTCTCTCAGAAAGTTCAGAGCTGGCATATATGAAAATGTGTAAAAGATAAAAACGACCGCTGATAAGAATAGGAAATTATTGGCATGTGGACTTGGCCTGTGACTATACTAAGTGAACTTTTTTTTATCAAGACACAAAAGGACTAAATCATGGAGTGTATAAAAGGCATGGATATAGCATAAATGATGACATCCAAAGATATCTGTAACTTTCAGTTTGTTGCTAGCCCCTGTTTTAGCAGTTACTGAAGAAATCAGATTCATATGTGGACCAAAAAAGAGAAACCTGTGTAGGACTGAGGTGAGGAAGAGGCAACATCAAGCTCAATCAAACTGCAATGTACCTCAAACACTGGCCATGACTATCATGAGGGACCTATCTGATGTTGCTCACGTTTCGTGACAGTAAAGATCCTAGAAAGGTATCCATGCACTGGCAAAAAACAGGGAAGATGAATGCAGGATGCCTTCTTCAGAGTTAGTAATAGATATGTCTGCAAATTGAGTATTTTAGATTATTTTTCTATTGTGTTGTAAAGGTAGACCAATAATATTGGAGATAATGTGTGATGCCAGAAAAGGAAGAGTAATATTAAACATTTAAAATGAAAAAGTCGTCATTCATTGTTCTGTCTTCCACATTTGCTTGTTTGGTAATGCTTGAAATATCTTTTAATAGCTACCATTTGCCTTCAGGAGCTGTTTGCAGTTGCAGAGGGAATATGCAAAAGGTCAAAATAAATTGAATAGGCCTATCATATGAAATGATTCCACATTTGCACTTTTATACTGTATGTACCTGTGCAACATGCATTTTTTACTCAGTGGACACACATCACTACTTTACTGGCAGAATGACCCAGCTGCTTCTTTACTGGCATGTAGCACTGATAAATGATCAGAGGGATAGTTATTAACATATGAGCAATCAGCTTATTAAGCTTATTTGATAACATGGTTCCTCTGAAACATGAGTGCTCACACAGACATAAACAGATCATAATGCTGGTCATGATGTTACCAGCAATCTCCTCTTAAATCTCACTCCTTCTCATATGTGTGTGTGACTTCAGAGGAAAGAGACAGAAAAGTGACGCATGTTTATGTTGACATAAAACACTTACTCTCATATTTGTTCATATTTATTGTTTATATGTTTCTACGGCTACAGATATGGAGAGAGGTGTGGCTTAATCTCTCTTTGTGTGCGGGCCTCCCATATTTTACTTTTCTTATTTTCCAAGTAGCATGATGGATGATAATTAATATTGCCAGTTGACTGATGTCCACTCATGCCTTTATTCAAAATTTAAGCAGTGACAATGCTGTAAAATTCATGCACAAGTTAATTATTCATGTATATACTTTGTTTAAGCTTCACTTAATAGCATTTTTGCTGTATTGGAGAGTAGATCTTACTGAGAGAGAGGAAACAAGGGCATAAAGAGTGAGAGATAGCTGGATGTGAAGAGAAGGTTCCTGGCCAAGAATCAGACCAGAAATATACCAGTACACATGATAAACAACAACTCACATGCCAGGGCGCTGCATATAAACACTTAATGCACACATGTACAACCTGTTTTTTGTGTCAGAAACCTAAAAATGCACTGATTAAACTGACACTTGTGATTTAAAAGTTTTCTGTTAACATATGATGTTGTTAATTTAAATATTTGGCAGGTCTCAAATTGATACAGAGTCTCACTGATACATTCATGCTGAATGTATCAGTGAGACGTTCATTTGTCTTCTGCCAAAAAGATCTGATCTTGCCGTGCAATATGCCCTTGTATGGTTATGTTTAAGCACTCACAGCACTTGGTTAAGGTTAGGGAAAGATCGTGGTCAGGTTTAATCCAGAGAAAATCCACTGTGACTTCAGACAACATGTTCACATTTAACCAAAAGCATGATCTTTCCCATTTAACCTTAACCAAAGTGTTTCCATTCCCTGGGCCTAACCTCAGGCAGGGTTGTGGATATGAACCCCCAGTCTATGGTGAGATAGTTTCACACTTTACACACCTGCAATCAATTCATTCATTCAAAAGAGAAAACAGGAAACGTAACAGGAAAAACTGTTACGTTAATGTAATTTATAGGAGACATAGTTGGCACAGACAACACTGATGAGCCTGAAACAGCTACGATTAAAATGGTCATTCATTTAAATGATGGCCATTTTAGTTTATATATGTCATACTTGATGTGAGAGACCTGCTCAGAGGTGAGTCAAAGCACTAAACATCAATCTGCTACATAAGGTCAAGTCTATAAGAGTATCTTTCAAGTCACTGCTTGCTTGCAACTTTACTGTTGTGGTTCACTTTTGCCACTCACCACAACTAATGGTAGAATGAATTTTGGAATTACATTAGATTATGTTTATGTTTTCTTATCCTAAATTTTCTTTGGGTGGCAACTGTCAGACAAAAACCACCACCACTAAAAACACTTAAGATGCTCCAACAATAACATTAACACCCAAAAAAGTGTTCCACAACACCATCACCATCAATCAGGAATTTAGTACAACAATGCAGATGACACACACACACAGAACTATATGCGCACGGGAGGCGCCAGGAAAGTGACTTCAAGTAAATGCTAATATGGCTTGGTATATGCTGGATGCATAAATAGGTAGCTTACAAGTTTTCCATGTCAGCTTAATGTCAGTGTTGTGTTCACAGCCAGTCTTTTGACTAACACTCTGGCAAACATGTACCTAAAGTTATTAAGTCCAAAGTATCAACACAGTTTTATCTGCTGCCCTCTCACTCAGACTGTGGCTGTGGTTGGATTGGGCAGTTTCCAGGTGTGCGTGTGCGTGCGTGAGTGTGTGTGTGTGTGTGTGTGTGTGCGTATGTGTGTGTGTTTCAGCACTCATTTACTTAGGCTGAAGCTAAAAGCTGCACAGAGTGCCTGAGGCAGGCTGAGGTGCTCTCAGTGGGATGGACGGTATGAGCACCACTGTCAGATTAATAGAAGCTTAATTCAATGTTTATATTAAAAAAAGGCCTAACCAAACTCAAAAGAAAGTTGTTTTTTATGAAATAATTCCATCTCTGTCTGTTGTGAGAAATTGAAAACAAAGCAGATCACAATGACGCTTGAAATGAAAACTTATCATCTCCTATGAAATGCAGATTTTACATTTTGAAACACTGACTGCTTGATTGAATTACCTCAGAAAATGATTACTTTGTTTATTGCGAAAATACACAAACCCACATAGACAAATACATATTCACCCAAGTGCACACAGGTGCTCTAACTTGTAACTGATTGAATTCATGGCAGCCTAAGCCTGGTGAGCGGAGCCTAGAGATCATCCATGGCGTGTGTTTAGAGGTCCCCCAGGAGTATTAAATCAGCCCAGAGTGGATCAGGAAGTCATTGCCATAGCGACAGGGGAAAAGAAGGGGCCTGATTTGCAGTGGCCCCCACCAGATGCTGTAAACACATCCTACAACCACAATCAATCACACACCATTGTCTCGCACACACACATTAAGACACTCATCTAGGTCTTCCTTCCTTTCCTCCACTTATCCATTTAATCCTGGGGTTGACAGTGTAAAGCTGGGTTCTGTTCCCCTAGGCAGAGCTTTTGAACAGCAGCCAGGAGCTCGCCACGGTCCACTGGCTGAGGGGGGCCAGTTTAGCAAAAAACAGTGGTACACCTATCTGATGTTATTGGCGTATTTCACCGGGGACTTAACCTGTTACTTCAAATGTGCGTTACTGGTAAAACATTTGCAGATACCATTCAGGTGGCATAGTTACTTCCAAAAAAGTAATTTCTGGTTTTGTTAACTCTGCTCCGCTCAGTTGATCGACTACTTATCAACATCTTCATGAGTAAATGTGAAAGAAAACCAATATGTTGTTGTCTGTCCTAAGACTGCACTTACACATGAAACAGCACATAAAATTAGGTTTGTCCTTGTGTCACCATTTTAAAGTTAGAAGTTATCATTAAGACTCATTAGCCCTTTTTATGATGCTATTTATCGTCTGCATTTTATCAGCAATAGACATTCAATGTATTTACAATCTGTGATTACCTCTCAGTAGTAGTTCAGTGTAAATAGCAGAGTCCACCATTCTGGTGCTGGATTCAAATTGCCCCAACGCAAAAGGGATTCACAGGAAATGAGGCATGTATGTAATCCAGCACAACAGTTTGTAATTTTATCTCACTGATAACAGCCTCACTTTTTAGTTTTCACTCTCCTACAAACAATTAGGAGCTGTATTAAGTTGCTGCTAATGCAAATGAGGTAGCTTTTATAGTGAAACATTTGTAGAAAATGTAATTGTCACTGTACTTATGTGCTAACCAGGAATCGATCATTTGAGTGTGTCTATAAAACAAGTCATTTTCTGCATTCTTTTACTGATCAGTTTTAAATATTGCAGGGAGTAATGGAACAACAAGGAGAACCCACAGTAAACTCTGAGATTAGCAGCAGTAGGTGATAAAAGTAGAGTTCTTTAGTAATACAACATAAGTTTGTTTGACTGCACTGTAAACAGACACATTCTGGTTTGTAAAACACTATCCAAATGTAAGGCAGAGCTAAGACAAAAAACCTTTCAAGTTCAGGTTTCACGAGGCTCCAGTTTATGGTTATTTCCCCCATGGCAGATGTCCGTATTTCAGAATCAGTGCTAACAGGGCGACTATCTGCCTTCACTTGAAGTCAGCCCACACCTGAGCACATGTGAATGAAGCCCTGCAGTGTTTACTGAGAGAGCAAGGGCAGAGGGAGGGAGGCAGGAGGACTCTGGTGCTCTGAATCTATAGGACAGGAGAAGATGTTAAGTTGGAGGTGAGAAATAACTGGTGCAATGCAGGTAAGTGAAGAAGAGGTTCAGCGGGTGGGGGATAGAAGGGAGCGAGCGTCAGGCCTCTGCAGTGCTTTGCTGTAGGAGAACATCAATCCAGAGCTCACTTAGCTGCCATCACTGCCTTCAGACTCCAACGGGACCCCATATTCAGAGAACGGGAAGGACATGAGCCAGCCCTGCAGCACTGTGCAACACTAACTACACTGTGCAACAGCATTTTTCACTCTTATTATTGACCCCATGTGTGCGTTGCATTAAATACAATTATCTTGTACTCAGTCCTTTAATCATGCTTCAGTTTTATCCAAGCACTATTAAATCTGCTGTGCTGTGAAGGGGGAAAAAGGCAAAAAAAAAAAAAAAAGGCAGTGAGGCTCAGGTTTTCTGACAGTATGATGCATACAGTTTTTAAATCATCCTACTAATTGGTTTTGTTCTTGAGGACATTTTGTTTATTGTCTGTGTTTAACAGTTTCTGCTGTAATGACCCTCTAAACCTTGCCCCCCTCCTGTGACCAAGCTGCAGCATCTATAATCGCTTTACAACTGGCATCTGAGCATCTTTTCACTGAAGCAGCAATGCTGAAATGACACAGATCCACTCCAGCTGTCCAAGGCAGAACATGCAAAACAAGATCCATTATCAGCGTAACTCACAATGCTCCAATCTGCAAAAAACTGGCCCAGTATCCATTTATATATGTGCAGTTTGTGTATATTCTGGGCCCCTTCCCTCTGTGTTGTTTGGTTTGCCTCCCATTAGAGTGTTGACAGACAGTGGATGCTCCATGCTGTGGAGATGCAGAGAGTGTGGGAGTGGATGGCCAGGATTATGCCATACAGCGCAGTAGATGCCTGCTTTCTCACATTTAACTATTATCCATCACAAAGAATCTGTATGGGGCAATGTTGTGTTTTTAAATTCAAATTTAAGGTGGTTTAAAAGCATTTAGCATGTACACATATCATGTTTGTATGCTGTCAATTTGTGTTTCTGTTAACTGAAGGCTGTGGTGTATCCAGTGGAAAAAAGATGATAGTATGTGAAGAATGACTTCCTTATTGATGATGATTAAGTTTTGAATTTTTACATTTTTAAATTCAGTGTTTAAAATGTCATCCTAACATAGTCTGTCCTGATGATTCCACCTTGAATTTAAAAGTAAATTCAAAGAGTTTTCATATTTCCTCAACTGCAGTATGATATAATGTAAAAGTTTTTTTTTTTCCAAAAACATGTGTGTTAATGCCTTACTGAGTTTAGCTTTATACACCTACAGTACATCTTTTCCTTTCTCTTTATCTCCCACACTGCAGATTAACTGAAGCTGTTTTTCTTAACCTATCATCCTCTCTCCTTTGCCTCCTTTCTGTTTCCTTTCTCATTTTCTTTTTTCCTCTTTCTAAATCTATTTTGTTTCTATCTGATTCTCTTAAACAGCACTCAGAAACTATACGGTATCAAACTGTTGATAAATTATTTATTTCTTTATCAAAGGCCCCTCAACCCGAAAATAGATGGCCTTCAGTAAAGCAGATTCCAAAGAGTGGACTCTCTCAAAGAATATAAAATCCTTTTCAGACACAGACTCCTTGCTGTAACCTTGCTGGCTTGATGCATTTGCTAAAAGTGGTTTTGTAAATGTACCATACTGGAAGTATTCAACTCTGCAGGAGAAGTGTTGGAAAAGTGTGAGTTGGAAAGTAGTGATAAAGTAGTGATATGACGGAGGAAAGTTTTCCAGTGTTTGGCAGTGGAATGATTGCTTTTCACCACCACTAGTTGCTCCCTGTGTCTATATTTAATGCACATGTACCTCACATTCTGCTGCACACCTTTCCACTGATCAACAGTACCAAAAGACACATGGATACACACGATGGTATTTTGATGAGAAACACTGGATTTTTAATAGGGGACCTTTAAATAGTCTGATGCCACCTGTGCAAGTGACACTCTCTGTTTTCGCTAGTCCAGACCCAGACCCCCTAATACATTTTCTCAATATATTCTGCTTACAATCCAAGCAGAGTTAAATGAGAGTTACCAACTTGCTGTTATACGCTTGCCATGTAGGATGTGAATTCTTGAGTTATGGCCAAAAACTTGTTTTGTGCAGTCACAGTGGCCCAAAATCTAGTCAGTTCATCTTTGAGTGTTTTGAAAGTTTGTGTCAAATTTGAAGAAATTCTCTCTGAGAAATTGCGTTCGCAATCCCAGAAACAGGTTTTGTGAGGTCACACTGACATTGACCTTTCACCTTTGACTACTTAGCTCTACTCAGTTCATCCTTGAGTGCAAGTGAACATTTGTCCCAAATTTGAATTAATTCTCTCAAGGCGTTATTGAAATATTGCACTCATGAGAATGGGACGGACGGCTTTGGCATTTGCTGACATGAAGGCATGACAAGACATTAGATTGTGACTCTCATTTAGTTCCTATTTGTTCACAGGGTGTATGTAGCATTCTAATGAAAGATGAAAGCTGGATTGATAATTATTGTTGTTTGAATGAATGAACAATTTTTTGTAGACTGGACTGACAGTCTAAAAATTTGCTATGATCTCTTTGTGCATAATAGATCATGTTCAAATGACATTTTTATAGAGCTCTTAAAAAAAGGAACAAGAAATTAAATTATATTAAACCTTGACTGTATCAAATTTGAGCCTTGTTGGAAATGTTACAGGAGTGTTGCTTCTGTAGGTCTGATTTAGTAAGATTGGCATTACAGCTCTTGAGGAAAAATAACATAAAATTGGCAACAAATTTGAGGGAGCGGAGAGAGACTGAGGGATTTTCTGAAAGTGGAGTTCAATTCTAAAATGCTCCCTCCTTCCTACTTCAGCAGCACTGTAAGAGGATAGCTCATCTAGCTGATGCCATCTTCTACACATTGCCAAAACCCAGGCAGTTTTCCTTCTCCTAACTGGATTATCAGTAATCAATAGTGATTATGGGGTGGAGCTGCCCTGGCCTATAGCTGGAGTATGTGTGCCAGGAGTCAAAAATCAGCAATGACTACAGCAGAGGGTTGGAGAGGGCCAGAGTCTTTTCTCAGCCAAATAACTCTGTTGCCAGGTCATCACAGTTACACTAATCCACACACACAGGTGTGCACAGTCCTATGGAGAAACAATAACCACATCTTTATGGACATTTAATGAGTAGCCATAGTAGACTGCTATGTGTATCAAAAATAATGACACACATGCATTCACAGAGATCTACAGTATACACTCACATACTGTAGGTCACATGACATACCTGGAAGCAAAGAACTGATCTGAAAAAGAAATATGAACGTGAGTTATCACTCAGGGTTATTTTCTGATATCCCTGAGGGTTTGTTCATGCCATGAAGACAATTAGTAGACCTGAATCATAGCTGGCTAGAACCAGGAGTGTAGGAGTGAAAGCTGCTAAAAACAGCAGCAACAACACCTTGATCTGAGGGTGAAAGCTACTGTTGAATGCTAATTTTCCAAAGTGAAACAAATTCTGCTCAGTGAAACATTACCGGTGGAGACTGCAAACTTGCCAGTCTAGACCTGAGTGGTAATTCATTTGAAGAGCAAAAGGGGCCCAAGCGTTACAGTTGCAGCTGTTTAAAAAGTTGAAGGTGTGACGCATGTGGAAGTGCTGCCTCAAATACTGTAACAGTGTGGTGGCTTGGATATACAGTGTCCTCAAACTTCTCACAGAAACAGCACAGTGCAGCTTTGACTGCAGTTACACTTTAGGCTCACATCAAATGCATGTAAAGTCATGTTACAAACCAGCTCAAGGCCAGCCAGACACTTACTCACGCACATTCACACACATTCACACAAACCATGTATAGTTATATAAAGTCATTCTGCCAATGGAAACTGTACTGAAATCTGTATTATTACTCATTACAGGCTTCTTTTACACAGTAAATTCCTACAGGGGACGAATAACCACAGAATCCTTTTCTGGACACTTCCGGTTTTCAAATGAGAGTATGATTGCACATTTATTCTTTATTTTAAGGGGGGTTTGGAGCAAACAGTCATAGTTACATATTTTACTGGCATATAGTTTTTAACCATGATTTTAATGCTATGATAGTAAGTGACATTTTGGTGGTGGAAGAAAATGTTATAATTTCCCTATGTTATAGTATGTTGGCAGTGGAAAATATGCCCCACAATGCAATGCAAAGAGACAAGGGACGATTGAAGACCTGAGTAGCAGTAATGTGATAAGAAAGAAAGAAAGAAAGAAAGAAAGAATACATTTATTGACTTTAAATTTTTTTTCATTTCATTGTGGTAAGATGAAATGTGACATGTTACCTGCATTAACATGTAAGTCTTTTTATGATTAAACTTTTCATGTTGAATGAATGAATTCCTTTGGCTTCAAACCTTTAATTCTAGTAGTATTGGTGCTAATTACTGAGAACACACACACACACAAAGCACTTGGGTTTATTTTATGTATTTATAATTAACATGCAGACCCCGGGTCCCTGCTCTCTTTGTTTTTTTTCCTCTGGTCTTGCAGTGAGAAGACAAGAGTTGGAGAATTAAGTTTTCTGTTCCCCACTGGGTTGATAAGCTCAATAAAGCATCAATCACAGCTCATGTGCATCAGTCTCTCTCTGCTCTGCTCTCTACGGAAAACTGTATTCATGGATTGGCAAGACGTTATTGCACAGGGGACTCGCAAAACAAGACAAAGCTTTTCATGTGCGTTCCTGCATATGTGTGTGTATGTGCATGTGTGTGTACATCTGTGTAATTATTCATTCCTAGAATGTTTTGCTGCCAAATCTACAAACCAAAACACAACTGTAGAGAGACCTGATCAGGATTTCCTGCCTATATATACCTGCTCACATGCACTAAGAGCTACTTATTCCAACAATACACTCTCTCTCTCTATTGTGGCATCTACGACTCATCATTGAGACATCTGTGTCTTTTTTGGATTCAATGTGATAGTCTCACATTACAACATGCTTGTTAAAAAGAGAAGACACTTTCTCACCTCTGTCTCAACATCTGTGCCTGAAATAGTAATCAGACTTATTTAACAGAAAAAGAGACATTTTAATTGTCATTTTTAGCAACAATGTGTCAAAAACTTCTTTTTCCTAATATTCTCTCTCTCTTTCGCTCTCTCTCTCACACACACACAAACAACAAACGTACACTCCTCTCTCCCAGCGCTCTTCCTCAGAAGCCTGAGGTAACTGGCATTTCTATGGTTTCTCTCTGAGGAGGCAAACACCTCCCACTGCTTTCCTAAATCCTGCCCTTCTGTCCTCGATTATTCTTACCTCATGTCCTCGCTGTCTCCCTGCCTGGGTCTCTAGGCCCTATATTTTGTGCAGAAAAAGTGGAGCTTTGACAGGCAAAGTACATGTTCCCTAACCTTTTCTTTATTTTGGAGGCTTTGCCGTTTACCAAAGTGGGACAACAGCTGCAGTAGGCATCATTACCAATCCAGTGGGGCACTGCATTGCAAGTTTAACGTATGACTGTGATTGGCTTTGTTTGCCACCCACTTGCTCAAACCAGGCAAACAGTGCACTGGTCAGAGCATAAAAGTGTTTGGTTACTTTACAGTGAAGAAATAGCTATATAAATCACCCAGTCCCAGCATGCCACGCATTGTTGTTTCACTTTTGCTGTAAACCAGTAATCACATTCAGATGTACAGAAGAAATGCAAAGTGAATCAAATTATGCCAGCAGTGTAGACATGAGATAAATGGAAGATGGGTGATTAAATCTTCCATCTGCTTTCAAGTAATCACACAAACGTATGTGCTCTTGAGCACAACAAGCGCTTTGGTTTTACCTCAGTCTTACAGCCTACTAGTTTGTCCAGAGTTTTCAGATTTGCACACAGTGGCACAATTGTATTCAACATAGGTTTTAGGTATCTGTGATGTTAGAACTCCTGAGCGGTCAAGAGGGTTAGTCAGTTTGGGCTGTCCTGACAAAGAAGCACAAATCGGAGAAGATGGCTTCACTCTGTTCTTACGTCTTGAAAAAGTACACATGAAAGTTACATTTACAATAGGTGTATTTCAGGCCCGCGCTTCTCTCTGTATACTTTTCCAAAAACATTTGTTTACCTGCCCTTTTGTGAGCACAGGTCTCTCTGCCAAAGTGTTGCCAGAGGTTGCAAAAGAGAAGAGCCTTGGCTGTGATACATGATGTAGCAGAGTAAAATCATGTAGACACTTTTGTTTGCTTAAATGTGAAAGAAGCATTTCTATAAAGGCTGATAGGGGACGTGCAATGTTGTGCACCATTATGTCTTTTTGGGCGCGACCACTAGAGGCCTGCCAAAGTCGATCACTGATTGCAATACTGATTCTAATACTTCAACACAGGATATCTGCCAATACCATACCATGAATACCAGGCCAAAAGCACTGCTCTTTTATCCCATATTTAAATCTGTATACCTCACTAAGTGGAACTCATTCATATCATTTCTGTATAAGGTAACATAAAACCAGGAATTGCTGTGACACTAAAAACTCATAGGCAGCTTGACGTCACCGAGTTCAACTTAAAGAAAGCATTTATAGTTGGACTGTTGTACTGTGTGTGTCCATGTTATGACTCTGAACACCCTGTGGAATAATACAGTTTCCATATAGGAGAAGGTCTGCTGGACTTTCATTGCAGTTCTCAAACTTTTGCTACATCATGTCAGGAGCTGCTTTTAAAGGAGCTGATAAAACTGGCCTTGACTGATACCAAACTGTAACTAATCTCTAGCATTTCCTCTGACAATGATGGACTTTAATATTGGACTATAGCATATTCACCACTGCTGTTTTGGTCTCACCATAAAGAGACCAAAACAGCACTTTGAACTGTTTTTTTCCCTTTCCTTCCACTTTCCCTTGGTTTGTGTGACTGGCAAAAGAACTATTCTGGTCCTGGTGCTGTATTTGTTGTGAAGTGGAGGCCATCGGAAATAGGCTGGTACAGTAAGTGATGACTGTGCCGGCCACAATGACACCCATGAGCCTAGAGCTACAGCACACTCGCTCAGAACGTAGCACAGTCTCTAATTAACTAATGAAATATTAACCACCTCTTCATTCTCCTTCTATTCTGTCTGCCTCCTTCTACACTTTTCTTTCCGTGTTTCTTATTACCCATCCTCTTTACCCCCATTTTTCAAGTGTTTCATGTTCTTATATGCTGTATAGATGAAGTCAAACCTCTGTAAAATGGGGTAGAGATAGAAGATGTACACGTGCATTCCCTGTTCTCATTTTCCATTTTATTGATTTAACACTACAATGTCATTATTTAGATGGAATAAATCATGACATTTAAAAATGAGAGGCAGAAAGAAAAAAACTAATCTAATGCATGTGTATCCGGGCATGCCCATAAAGGATGTTCTAGCAAAGATGGAAGAACATTAAAAGAGCTCTTAGTGCCACAATGTAGATGCACACATACAGTACTCAAGGAAACCACACACACACACACTAATAGACAGCCACAAGGTCCATGTGCTGCTGTGATATTGGCAGCCTGTCTCAGTGCCTATCAATAAAGCTCTGGAATGGGCCAGAGGGCCAGGACCCCAGGCTGTTCTCCCAGGTGCCTGATCTATATTAAGGTGGGTTTCCAGACCAGCTGAGCCAGCAGGGGGTGCACAGCGAGGGGAGATGGGGAGGTTGGAACAGTAGTTGGTTACCTCCTGCCACGGCTCGCTGAAAGGACGACATTTATCAGTCGCATAGACTGAAAGGAGCACACATAGCAAGAAAATGTTATTTCTTCTGACTGCAGTTTGGCAAAGGAAGGTAGTAACAGCACAGCACAGCACATATCGCAAGTTAGTGTGTTAGTGGTTAGTGTGTGTGTGTAAAACTCATTTCATATCTCTCTGGTTTGTTTCTGTGTGATGTTTAATAGCTAAATTGTTAACTTGATCACTTTTTTTTAATCATCAGTGGCATTTTTCCGGCACATATCTTTTTGGTAATGGAACTGTTCCAGCTATTTGAGTGGGGGCGGGCTACTTTTTAGATGGCAATCACTGTTTTCATGTCATTAGAATCAGCCAGGCTGATACAGATCACTGATCAGCTGCTGCTATAAAATATGTTTAAAAAGAGTACATACAAAACCACCCCTTTGGTTAATGTTTGCTATCAAAAATATTGCTATATAACTTAAATTCTCAAATACTGTTGAGTTCTCTTCAGCATCTTCCTCTGTCTTTTGTCCTTAGAAAACCTGCATGTTTGTGTGTTGCCTCAACATCTTTCTCCATCAGTGTGAGGTTGAGCACTAACAGGGAACAACTCTCAGCTGCCTTTCAGGACACTGAGTTTATGTTAGGTCACAAAACTCCTTATTTTCTTTCTTTTCTCTTTCAGGAGAGATCATCTGGCCTATATAAGAGAAAGGCTTATTCCTAATACTTTCGAACAAATATTTTATTTATTAAGATGTCTCCATTCATTGCAGTTGCTCCTACTTTTTATTCAGTCTTAAGCCAATGTCCATGAAACTCCACACTTGAAGCAAAAATGTTTCACATAAAAAGTTTACCAGCAGTTCAGAGGGCATTATCCCGGTCTCTCCTGATGTAGGCTTTTAATACGAAACATCTGAAGAGTTGAGTTCCATTCACACACTTAGTAAAAACATATACCTGGAGACAGCTGCAGGTATGTGGTTTTATGGTTAGCTTTTAGCATGCAAAACCCAAGCACGTCTTAAGCACTAGCAGCCAAAAGATACATCCGTCTACCTGCCTCTTGAGTCCCATCTTGGACCACACAGACCAGACAGGAAAAAAACACAATTTTGATTAAATGTAATCCTTTTTACAACCTTTTTTCTTTTAACACAGGAATCTAAAAATCAATTGAATCAATAATAGATTTAAGTCAAATGTTAGTAAGTGGCAGCCAACAAGTCCTCAAAACTTAACCCTCCCATTGCCCTTTGTATTGCCCTTCCTATTCCATATACTTTTTTTCTTATTATTATTATTCAAAAACAAAAGATAACCACTTCAGAATCACGAATGTCATGAACAACAACAAATCCTACTACACACACACACACACACACACACACACACACACACACAAAGGCACATTGTCGGCCATCAGGTCACTTTGACCCAGAGGACAACGCAAGGGTTAACGACCACGCAGGTCACTTGTTCCTACCCTCAGTTGCAACCCATAGGAGTGTACCAGTGGAAGAAGAAGAAGCTTTGTCGTCATGGTAACAATGCCGTTAATGTTGTGGACTGGTCTCATACCTCGTAATTACTTTGTTCCCGTCTTAATTACTACAGCTGCTAGACATCGCTTAACAACAAAACTATGGGTTATAATTAGCTGCTTATGGGCTTAACAAAAAGGAAATAATAATAAACTGTAATGTAACCAAAAACATATTCTGGTATGTTTATTCACAAACAGTATGTTCAGGTACTACACAGTGACATATGGTCCTTTAATTCTTAACAGTTTTCTCATTTCAAGAATTATCCTTCCCAGTAGCAAGGCGGTATCATTGAAATATTCAAGAGTCACCTAATATAAACCCTATGTCCTGAAAAATAGTACAGAGAGTGAGTGCTGTGCTGTTCCCTTGGCCTGCCCAGTTGTTTTCACCATCACACACAGATGCAGTGTGATGTGGAAAAAACACACAAACATGTTTTCTAAAGATAAAACTGGAAATAAAGATGTAGAAGAGGATGAATCATTTGAGGACAAAAAGGGAAAACTTTGTATGTTTGGGATTTTCCGTGTTTGAAGTGAGTGACTCAGCCCAAGAACCATTAATATTGTTGATGTAATTTAGAAATTCAGGGAGCTTCTTACAGAGTAATACAAACCAAATATTTTCTATTGCTGCTACTAAAAGCAGGTAGCAGTGAGCTTTTATTGGGTCAGGAAACATGTTCATTGTCCATGAAAAGTGCACCTACAAAACAGGACATGATCATTTCCTGCATTTTTCAGTGGTTTATTTGAAAGTTTAAATTAACAGCATGGTTTGTGTTTGTCTTGGTGGTGGTGCAGTGGTTAGCACTGTTGCCCCACAGCATGAAGGTTCATGTGGAGTTTGCATGTTCTCCCTTTGTCTGCGTAGGCCCATATGTTAATGTGAGAGTGAATCATTGTTTGTTTCCGTGATAGACTGGCCATCTGTCCAGGGTGTACCCCGCCTCTTGCCCAATGTCAGCTGGATAGGCTCCAGCCCCCCTGCGACCCTTAAAGGATAGGCAGAGTAGATAGTGAGAATAGCCTCTCAGTATAAGACAATATAGTTCAACAGCACCACAAACCATAGCCTCAAAAGAAATCAGTGATTTGAGTCAACATCTCTCTAAATCGAACATTATAAACTAATAAAGGTAGAATTTGTTGCAGACTGCCCTAGTTTTAGGTGTACATATTTGAGTGGCAACTGAGTGCGTATTCCACATGTTCCATCATATAAACTCTAATTAGACAGTTACAAAAGACTGAAATACTGAAGATGCCAATTAAGACTACATTATTAAATCTTCAGCCACAACATGCTTCATTATCATGGTGATTGTCTATGGCTCTTAGTCCTGTGAGAGATTATACAAAAGGCTGATAATAAATCCAAAGGGACTTAAGATTTGATTCAAGCCCATGACTAGACTTAAAACGCAAGACAGATCTGCTTGAAATAGCTTTTAATAAGCCAATAATAAAGGTTCAGCTAGGTCCATGGAGGACTTGAAGAAACCTTTCATATTCTCTTCTTCATCCCTCTCTCTACCAGAGACACCTGGAAAGGACAAAATCTACCTTTCATCACCAGAGGCTGATAACATCAGGCTTCAGAGAGGCCACGCTGACATAGGACAAAACATACACAGGTGTGCAGCTGACACACACACTCTCTCTCTCCCACTCTCTCTGTTTGTGAGTGTGCATAGCAACAAACCAAACACAAGCGTGACGTACACACACACACACACACACACACACACACACAACACAGGCACCTCCATGTACAAACCTCTGACAGCTAAGGGGGGAACCTTACAAAGGCTGCAGGTGTGATATGTACAGCTGGTCTAATATATTCAGATATATATTTTAGCATATACTGAACCAGTGTGACCTTTGATCTAATAAGAATAGTTCCAATATTGGTATAGTTGCTCTGAACTATTCACAGGGCCAGGTTTATATACATTAATGCCTTATTTAGGCTGCAGACAAGGCTCATTCTCAACTGCCATTCATTGAAATACTATCTCAATTTGATCACTGTGTTCATAAACAGTATAGTATGCATTCAACATGACGTTTCAAAAGACAACTAAAAGAGAGGTCTTCATTGAGCCTCTGTGGATGTTACATGTTTATTTAAATGTATTTACCCTCCGGTTTAAGTAATCTCTGATGTACATCATACCACTATTTAGTTTAGAGATTTGTTCTATGGCATAAAACCAGGGTTTTGTGACCAGATGACCTGCCTCCTAAATATGTCTTGCAACAGAAGGTTTAGTTCAGTCTACTGGTTGCTAGGCCACCCAGTGCTTAATCCCTCTAATAATGTAAATGGAGTGCACTCTTAATTTACAAACACACAAACATGCTTCATATGTGGCAGTGCAGGAAGACTTGGAAAGAATGAATACTGGTTTAAAAATTCAATCAACTCATCAGTTGATCAACTAACTGTTTCAGCTCTCCTCTGGTTGGATTATGAGTGTGTGGGGAGATACTGAAACAGCATAGTGGGGGTCAGTAAGGACCAAATAACTAATTTTTAGTTGTAGTATGGCTGCAAGAATGATCATTTAAATTTTTACACTTGTGGTTATTTTACACTATTAAAACCCAGCTGTACTCATGTAAACATGAAACTATGGGTGTTACAGTTACCAAACTATGGTTATCTGGCTATGGCCAATATATTTAGTTGACTTTGTGATGCAGAACTTTCACGTCCAACACAGGACCTTGATGGGACTCCTCACTGGTTTATGGGGTTAATAAGACCAATAAGACAGTGTTAAATTTTTACTGGGATCTTGGCCAGTCCCTTCTAGTAGAAACACTGCACCTAGCGTTGTGGATGAATACTGTTCCTATTGATTCAAAGGGCAATTTTCTCACTTTCACCTCTTCATTGTGAAGTAATTCAGAATCTAGAGTAAACAGTTGTTAGATGCTCTCAATGTGCATGCTTGTATCTCTAAAGTAGGCGGAACAAGAGCAAATTCCTTTATTCCTTGGCAGAACAGATTTGTTAAAGACCCAGAAAGGCCATTTAAATTTTTACTTCATTTTCCACATTAAATATTGACGAAACTGATATCAAACATACTGAAAGTGAATGTTCAGTCAAATGCCCTTGTATTGCAGGATTAAGTGTTCCATCTTGAATGCATTAACCTTTATTAATTAAGAGAAAGTTTTCTGTGGTACATTTATAGCACCACTCTGACTGCACCAGCTTAAAGATGGCTGGTTAAAATTTTAAAAAGGCAGAAAGAAAGCATACATTTAATGAACTCTGTGCACACTTAAAATAAAACACATTCCTTCTTTCATTTGAAGTATTATAACTCAGCTTCAGAAAAAAGTCCATGTCTGGCTTTTATGATTTTTTTCTGTGCCTACCCATATACTGTAAGTGTATCTAATCCTTTTCTCTCTTATTTGGCCCAAAATTGATCCCCATTCAATCCCTCCATTCCAAACCCCTATCACCAAACACCCTGAAACACACCCACCTTACCTGTCAGTCCAATAAACTAATTTTCATACGTGCATGGTCCATTTATTGTAAATGAAAGAAAAATGTAATTAGAAGTGTGAGGAGACTGGAGCACACTGATTGAATATTTAAGAGTGAAAACACACAAAATATCCAACATTTCTGTATACCATGTAAGAAGTATAAATATCAGCATCAGTGATCCTGGTCCTGGTTATTACTTGGCATTAGATCAAAATCAAATTTTGTGGTACCACCTCATTATATTATAGAGTGCTTTATTCACTATATTAGCTAATTTATGCAGTACTAGTGGAGAGGAAAAGTTCAATTAGTGATAAATATTACTGGAAATTACAAGTATGGGAAACAGTGTTTTCAGTAAAAGTAAGTGTCTGCATGCTTAAGTGAAACTGTATATATAGCTGAAGTGGTAAAATGCTGCTGTGACAAGAGCACCACTCAGCAGGTGAGCGTAGTAATAAAACACTGGGGTTGTCATCAAGCTAACTCTGCATGACTAAGTGAACTGCTTGCTCCCATTTATCTCTTCAAAAGGAGAATACTCTTACCTCATGTCATTAAGCTGGCTGCTAGCAAGAGCTTTTACCAATTTGGTAACCGTATAGAGGAGCCAATTGAGTTTTACAGAGCCCAAAAATAATAGAAGATATCTGTTAATAAAGTTGAAGTAGCCAAATACTTCTCCTCACGTTTCCAGCTTTATCAGCTCGCTTCAGCTTTCTGTATTGGTTCATTAATTTCAGCCAAAACTCTACAACTCAACTCCAAAACAGCAGCCTGGAGCTTTAACTCCCTTCTTCCTTACACACATACACGCACGCACACACACACACACACACACACACACACCAACAACAAAAATGACATCATGGTCTCAGCCCAAGGGCCAAATAAGCTATCTATCATTTCAACATGGAGTACAAGTCAAGCCCAGCTACTGCATATAAAGCCGATTTCTGTTAACTTTGTACTTTGCAGCAGAGCTGGCTTTGCATCTAGGATGCTGCATAATGCAAATCAGAGACCCCATTTCTTCCAGAATAAAATGAACTACCGTAGCAGCTAAGTCCCACTGCAGGTGCTGAACATTCATTCCCTGAGCTTCACTGTTTGTGTCAGCCCCTGACCCTCAAAATGTATTCTTTTTCTCTGTCTGGGTCTCTTTCCCTCTCTGTTGTTCCTACTGCAGAAAAACTGCAGATCTGCGTCACCAAGGACAAAAGACACGAGAGACAAGCCTGATGGATCTGCTATCACTCTCTCCACTCTTTACTTGGTCTCACTATTTACTACCTTTTTCACTGAACCTATCTTTTTTTAAGAAAAAAAAAGTTCATTCATGGAAATCCACCCTGAACCACAAAATCTTACCTGTTTCAAATCAAAGCCACTTCCCACTGCTAACAGCAGGAAAACCTGGCTCTGAACATTAGCATGCTACTGCTACATCCAGGCAGTCCAGACCAGCTGTGGATCAGTGTATCAGTGTGACACACTTACACAGTGGAAAGACAATGCTGGACTGCCTTAAAGCACCATAATATCCTCCACAGGATATAATTCCTGTGCACAACAAAGATGATTAGCTCTGTGTTAGCATGTTAGCATTACCCTCTCCCCTTATAAAAACTAGTAGGGCAGCTTGTTGGTGTGTTAGCATGCTAGAGAAAGTGAGAATGCTAAGTGTTAGAGGCAGATTAGCTGGGATGTGTGAAATCAGACAGAACCAGCCTGAGTGCAGACACCCATATCCTCCTCTGACCCACTTCACTCACTCGCTCTGGTTCTTTTAACTTATTATGCTTGCTGCAAACAACTCAGACTAACTTGGTGCAGAGTGCTCATAGCCATGCTAATTTCAAATAGCATTCAGAGGAGGGTCACGGAGATGGGGATAGAAATAGGATGCCAATATCTGGGTGATGACAGAAAATAAGACAGAAGGCAGCATCTCTGGTTACAATAGCAGTGGTAGACCTTGAATTATACAGTAACTCATTTACTGTAGTTTCAGTAAAACGGTCTAAATCACATGCTTCACTCAATTCCAGCCCATTTCCTGTTACCATAGCAACCTCTCTGTTCATTCTTCCCAAATATTCCGTCTTTCCACCTCTTCTTTCTCCATCTTCCCGCCTTACTCCAGCATAAGCTACATCAAACAGTGTGTCTATAAACAGAACTGTTAAGTTATTTAATGAAAATGTGGAGCAGCAAGACATGATTCATTTCATCGGGCAAATCACATGACATTACTTGTTATGGCTCAACTTTTTAATAGCGCATGCTGTTAAATGAAGCACTCATGTACTGTTTTATTTTATTTTGTCTACGTGAGTAATGAAATTGACAGCACATTAACAACAACTAAGAAAAAATTAGGAGAATGGGTGCAAGAAATCATTCATACTGTTATGTTAAGAAGCTTTTGCCCTCTCTCTCATGCACACATACATGCGCACAGACATGGTGAGTAGATTTTGCTGCAGTGGATGTGTCGTTGTTGTCTTCACAGTGACACTGGTGCTGAGTTACAGTGCTAATGAGAACTTTAATGTCACCCACACACAGACTCCTAGCAGACAGATTAGAGCTGTGATTACACTGAGCCCAAGAACACACAGGAACACAATGAAGCACACACAGACACATTACACACTGCGTGCATGCCCAGCTCACACTCACACATGTCGACAAACAAACATAAATGGATTTGAGGTTTCGAAAGCAAGGACTTATAAAAGCATCATGTGCTCCACCTGCGATCTTCTTCCTCTGCTGCTGCACTGTGCTACTATTTATGCAGCTTCAAGAGTGAGAGACACACACAAGGAAGGAGAGAGAGAGATAAAATGAGACAAAGAAATCCAGATGGGCAGTGGAAAAGCACAGGGATGTATCAATTCAAATTTTTGATACAGTTTTTGACACTGATACTGACCCAATAAAGCAGATCAGGTATCAGCTAGACCCCAGTGACCGACATGAAATCCGCACATATGTGAGGCTACAGCTGAAGCGTTTCCACTTCCTGCATGTGCTTCACTCTAAATATATTTAATGTGAAGGCAGTGGGAGGCTGACAATGACGATGAAGATTGCACAGTGTATTTTTTTTTTTTTTACCATCTATTACATGTTTAACAAAACTTGATAAAGAAGCACTGTTCCAAAAAATTCTAACAATCTAACTTAAAGCACTACTAGAGGAACTACTTTGTTTTGCAAGTCAGTTTTTGTCTAGGGGAGAAAAAACAGAGCCATGCACAGGTAAAATGATTTGGTAAGGAGATGTAGAAGCATATACTTGTGTTAAGGAAAACCTGTTGGTGAGATCTGTCACAACAGGAGTTATTGTAAAGCAATAAACTGTGTCAGTTAGACCAGAACATGACGATGTCTCTGTTGTCAGGAGGTTGATGCGCTAAATGACAATTATGGAGCAACGTTAGCATTCATTTGACGTTGTGTTTACAGCCACTTGGAAAATTTAATGTTCACTTTGGTCTCTGTTTTGGTCTCTACAAATTCCTCAAGGAAATAAATCTTTAGCTGCTACATGCTCCATTATTTTCACTAGCTCCTCCCTAACTGTGTCTGTCTGTCCTTTGGTCATGAATAGGTAGTGTACAGTGGTTTAAGAGCTAACAACCCTTGGAAAGCAGTGGTAGTGGACACACACAGTAAAGTTTTAGGTCTGACAACTAAACAATGAGTAGAAACTCACTATAAACCTCTGTAAACCAGAAGGGAGCTGCAGATTTGGAGGAAGTGCTGCTTTGGATTGGTTCTCAGAATCAGCAGATACCCTGAGGCAGAGTACTGGCATCAGTAGTGCGGGAGAAAGAGAAGAGATCAGAACATAGAAGAGAGAGCCAGAGACAGAAAGAGGCTGAGTTGATGGTGGGTTGTGGGAGGTGAATGGAGGACTGATAGAGATAGAGAGAGAGATGAAAGAGAGGGAAAGAGAGGCAAAGTGATTCAGTCCTGCTGTCCTCTGTACAGGATATGACCCTCATCATGCCCTATCAATCAATCACAATCATTTCCTGCGCCAGAATTGTGCTACCAGCATCTGTGTGCCTTGAATCAAAGTGTCAGTCTCAAAAAGAGAGGGAGAGGGGGGTGTAAGGTCAAGCCCCTATACTTCCCACCACCAGCCCTCCCCTTGGTTTTCCGCCCTCCTCCTCCTTTGTGTGTGTCCAATTCACTGCATCTCATCATCAGTTTTATTCCGTTGTCTTGGACCCACCCCCTTTTTTCGTTTTGTCTCTTCACTCCACCTCATCTCTTCTTTTTTCTCATCGACTCCACCTCCCAATCTCCACTGTCCGAAACCTCACCCCTGCTTTCAAATGGGAAATCAATAAGCCAGTTTGTGAGAGTCACACTCATTCTCTCACCCTCTCTTTTGATTTACTCATGCACACACACACACACACACACACATACACACATACAAACACAGTCACATGTGCAGTAATATGCCTTTCCTCATAGCTCACCAACACTGCTACCAACTCAAAACAAATACTAAATGTTCTGGACAAATCAGTTTGACAAATTCACATCCCCTTCTCATCCTGTCCCATTCACAGACGCTGCACTGCAGGAATGAAATAACATACACAGCGGATTATACTGTAGGAATTATGCTCAGGTGCTGCAATACATACACCACAACTAACTGACATGAAGGAGAAGAGGACACTGAGGAAAAAGCCCAGACATTTATTTGCAAACTGAAAAAGGAAGGTGGCTTTTGCATGAAAATACTATGGTTGTTTCCATGATATTTAACCCTTTAAAACTGCGGTAGTTTGTTTTAAAGACCTACAGGGATTTCCCTCTGTGATGTAGCTGAATTTTATGCTCTTCACAGAGCACAGCCCTGTAACGGTGAAAGCTACCGTAAGGGTGCTAAAAGGGGGATATGAAGGGGGACTGCTGTGAATCCTGCCATTAAGACAAAGGATGGGAGACAGCTTTATCCAGCCAAGAGCCTACACAGGAGGATTAAGGGCTACAGGGAGCAAGATAGCGAGAGGAGGGGGAGGTGACGAAGGAAGTAGCGATTGGGTAACCACCTTGATATGATGACAGGAGGCATGGAAGGGACGGGAAAGGGAAATAGGTAGGGGGGAGAAACAGAGAGAAGGATGTGTGGAGAAAGTGTCAATATGGAGGTCAGACTCCATAGGTTTACTATGGAGAGATGATATCTACACTAGCACACACATATACTCCAGTTTTAGGCAAACACACAGATACAGTGCCTGGACTCATCAATACTGTCTAAATACTCTAGCACATGTATGTTTTTGTGTGTATGACATCTCTAGATCTGAGAGGAAAAATCATCCATTTAGATACTACCATCTAATGAATGCTATATACATATACATACATGAGACCTCCTATCTTTAAAAAAGTTAGGTACAGCAGGGTGTCACAAGGGCGTGGGAGTGAGGGACAGGAGTGTTCCAGTTCTACCTCAGTGCTTTTGAAAAGTCAATGACAGATGAATAATTTACGAAGAATCAGTTAGGGGCTGTCAATGCCGGCTGTAAAGCAAAATTGCGACAACAGAGACAAAGCAGGACAGGACTAAAGCATCATCCAAGTTGTACAGGTAGTCCCCAAGTAGGGAAAACGTTAAAGAAAGAGAATACAAAGAAGAATGAAGCTTAACAGTAGGAAAGATGGAGTAAAAAGTAAAGACGGAATTGCACAGGTGCAGCTGACAAATGGCAGATGGGGTTGAGGACAAATGGACTAAAGGGTTTTAGACAAAGAGGGAAACTTCAGCAGGTGAAAAACCCCACTAACCCCTCCACCATCCATCAACTTCACACACACATACACACAAACATCAGGCAAAAAAACCATTACGAAGAGGTGCCGATAAGACCCTCATCATCAGGTCAAGCTCTCCTCCATTCCTCTTCTGTCTTGCTTTGTTCCTTTCCAAGTTCTATCTGTACCCATCAATAACCTCTCTCTCTCTCTATCTGCCCCTCCCCGCTCTGTCCACAATCAAATTACTGTGTCAGACTGGAGGAGCTGTGTGGGGTGAGGTTACTGCTTGCTTAGCTTAGGCCTGACATACTTACATACAGGCCTATATCACACACCAAAAAAAGGCTCTTCAGTGGTGAGGTGGTTGCTAGGTGCCACTGGAGTAATGATGTGAATAATCAGCCTCTTTGGCTTCATAATGAGGGCTATGAGCAGGACAACACAAACTCATTTGCATCAGTCTGAATGGAGGTGCTCAGTGTAATATGCGCTAAATGCTATTTTGGAGGTTTTTCTATTTCATCTGGAAAAAGCTTTTTAGGAGAAACACAGGTAATCACACTCAAACCTGTATTTGGAAATGACTAAAAAACAAAGATTTAAAAAAAGCGTCTGTATCATACGTGAGTGGTTGTTACCCCGAGTGCACCCTTCCATCATGCAGCTCTGGAAATAGCCATGAAACAAAACAGTATTCTCTGTTTATTTCTATGTTTACCAGACAAGGATAAAAAAAATACCCATCATGACTGAAAACATTTAGATCAAACCATAGTCATATTTTTTAAACGTGTTATACAAGAATGACTATATTACCTCAACCTGCGCTTTTATATCTAAATGTGACCACTTTTCATTTTCTCAAGTTTCAGTGAGTCTAAAACTTACTAACCAAACTAACCAAAATGTCAAACTATCCCTTTAAAGTTCCTGTCATTCTTCATACTAAATGTATGACAAATTAAGAAACAATAGCACAGCATCCCACTATGCCACCATTCACTCATGCATGCACACATGCAATCTCACTCAACACATACACACGCGCACACACACACTCATTCATTGACATAAACACTAACATGATTAAAATGGAAAGGATTATGTGGGACCAGGTGCTCAAATGAATTGTTTGTACAAAACCCAGAGAAAATGCAGTGTGTCAGACGATCTGACACGAGCCCATCATGCTGCACACACCACTGAGTATTTCCTCTTATATAACCATTCATTTGTCTTTCTCTCTCCCCCTTCTATTTACTTCTGTCACCTGGTCATTGTCAGCCTCTCTTCTGTGTGTGTGTGTGTGTGAGTGTGTTTGTTGGTTGTGCTATTATATGCCTTTGCTAATGCCGTGTCTGCACAATACACTATGTGTGAGTTTATAGACATGAGACTGCATGTTCATGTGTCTCTCTTCTCTCCCCGTTCTGCTCTGCTCTTTGAATCAGGACATGCTGTGAGCGGCTGATGATGATGATGACTCAGTAATGTGAGAATGTCACCAGAGTCTGGGAACTGTGACTGGTTTCTGTCTCTCTGCCAGTGATGCTCACACTGTAGCTCTCTCAGCACACTTCACTGTTGCTGCTGTCAGTTTCTTTTTGTTCTTATCTTCTCTTCTCTTATCTCAGGCCCCGTTTCAAGTGTCTCAAATACAGATAAAAATCCAGATGCGATTTAATACACTTTTGGTTACACTTACATCCATCGCTGTTAGCCAGATCCTAAATCTAACCGCAGGTTTTTCCTGGGCTGAGTCTGCACTACTTCAGTCCAGACAGTGGGGGTAATGCACCTGATGCTGTTTGGTCACAAATCACCAGAAGGAGAATAACTTGTGCACTTTAGTAGCATACTCACAACATTAGCAGCTTAGCTAGGTAGCTAACAACTACCCATGAACTAGCACAAACACATGGATGATTCACATGTACGGACTAGCAAGACAAAAGTTTGCTCATCATTGCAGGCTCTCACTCACACTTCTCCCTCACTGATGACTGATCAGAGGTCTCTCACCCACACAGATCATTCAGTGGTTGTATCAGGGATCAGATAAGCGCCACAGCAGCACATTATGTCTTACTGTCTGTATGGTCTTGTATGCTGAAATCACTGTCCTGCTCTCTTCTTGTTGCTTTTAATGTCACAGCTACAATGATCGCTAATTTCAGTGCAATTTCTGTGTCACTTCAGCTTCCATTATCTTGCAGGATAGGTCCAATAAGCCGCTACTTCCATTGACTGTTTAATTATGTAGTTACACTTGAAGGACAAAAGACTTCATGGTCATCTTGGAAAGATGGATACACACCTTTCAGGTTTGAATGCATCTCTAATTATTATTATACTGCTAACCAATGTGTCCAAGACTGTTGCTAAAATCTGTAATGACCTGTATTCTTGTGAACATCCATTAAAACTGCAAGCCTTTTAGCCTCAGGATGGTTCAAGTTAGGGTTAAGATGCTTTACGTTTAAGTTAGATTTTGACAACCCTAGGATTTGTAAACAGCTTGAAAGGGAGTGCTGCCTCAGAAGTCAAGTTCAGGGGAACAAAATACCCTTCAGTCTAAGAAGACAAACCACTCCAGCCACTCCTGTATATAGGCAGGAAGTGGTTGGAGATTTCATAAAATAGGCTTCTTTAAGATAAATCCCTTCTCACTTGAAAACGATGAGAGTCAGTGGGTGCAGCTGGGGGAGGTGACAAAAAGCTGCTGTCAAAATGAACCATATATAGCAGCATCAGCAGTTTATACAGGAAGTCACATGCGCATTTATCAGAACCAGATTGAATAAACTGTTATTTATCAGAATAATCTATCCCTCATTCATAATTGAGGTGCCTTTACCTGCAGGAGAGTTTATAAATGAAATGTGATATACTGCTCCAATATGTACAACAACACTGAACAGCTGACTGACATAACTTTAAAAATAGCATCTAAATAGCACACACTTGCATTTTATGCTCTATAAATGGCTACCATGGAGTATCTTAAATTAAGTTCTGATTAAATAGATTCCAGTTTCTCCTTCTTTTCAAATAAACAATTAAGTCTACAGATCACAGAAAGATCTGCATTATCATGTGCACTTCAAAATTAGTGTACACTTCTGACTAGAATGGTTAAACAGAGATGGTCTGTCATGGTAGCACTTGCATATCTCAGGTGGTTTGTGTTTTAAAATAAGTCTCCCATTATTATTGATTTTGTTCCTACAATTGTCACCTTCCTTGTGTTCACCATCAGTGAACACTGCATAAGACTGAAGTGGCAGATATCGGCTAAATCCAGGACACGTGTAAAATCTCCTGCACAGATACATAGTGGTTATGGCTCTAAAGCTATGAGGGTGCTGACTGCTTTATATGGATGTGGTCTCTTAAAAACACACAATCATTCTCATTAGCTTGAACAAATAAATGCCTGATATTTACTGATTTTCAATGATGGTCTCACTGGTCTCCAATTTCTAATGCATTTTGTACAGAGTTAGGTATCAATAACAGTCATTTCCGCTCTCTCTAGCCCCTTCTCTCTCTTCACTTTGTCACAGAAAATCAAGCATAACACATCACCCACTCATCAAATCATTCATGTAAGCATAACAGTGAGAAAGAGGAGAGAGGAGACAGATAGCAAAGGGTGCATTTGTAGAAGTCATAATTTGTTTATGTCATATATCAGCTTTAATTGCAACTTTCTGTATGCATGCAGCATGTTCCTGCGCACCAGCATCAAACACAGTCACACACACGTGCATGGACCAGCACACACTGTAGACTTTGACTTTTTTAGCAGACCCAACCAGTGCCCACGCACCAGAGAAACAGGACATCACTCCTCCATGTATTAACTGTGTGAGGATAAGGACTTTTTCAGAGTAGTGGCCTACAAAAGAGGGGGTGGAAAATATATGGAGAGAAAGAAAAGGGTGTGGATGTGTTGATAGGAGCTGAGGCCCAAGGCACTGGAGGAGGGAGCTGTACGGTCCCATTGTGCCGCGTAGACGGGGAATAGAGGACAACGGGGAGGCGTTTCCATGGGAGTGCTGCTGTGTTCTTCTCGAACAGACGCATTCCCTTATCTCCTGCCTGGGGAGAAACAAACACTGGCAGCTCATATGAAGGGGAGTTTCCCTGGATCTATTTGAGCTGTGTAGAGAAGCAACAGAGCCCTAATTGAATTTGAGAGAGAGAGAGAGAGGAAAATGCAGGAGGACCATACCGTCTGTGCTGATAGCAGAACAATATGTACATTATGTATTGTGTTAACGTCTTCTTTCATCATTTAGTTTATATAAAACGCTGTTCGTTTCAACAAATGTGTAGTGTAGCATAATATGCATTTGTATTTAAACAAAATGTGTTAACAGAAACATATGTTGTGTCTTCTCATAGTATTACTACATATGTACTACATATATAGATATTGACTCTGCTGATCAGAGGGTTGACACTTTTGGTTCAAAGTGGAATACTTCCATGATTCTTGGATGAATTTTTGTCCACATCAAATGATTCACCTCAAATGATGAGGAATAAACTTTAACTCTCAACTTTTATGCCAAAAGAGGAGAAAGGAAATTTTGAAAAAAACACGTAATACAATCAAATGCTCCAGAACAGCTACTACTGCGATGGACTGTTGGATGGATTGCCATGAAATTTACTACAAACTTGCAAAAAACTGTAATCACTTTGATGATCCTCTGATTTCTCACACGGTGCCATCATCAGGTCAAAAGTTCATTTGGTCCAGTACTTTGCATTATGACCAAATACCTGGAAAACTAATGCCTCAGCTGCACTGTGTATTTAGTGCCAATGTAACACAATAACCTAAACAGCTAAATTAAATGGAGCCTCAACTGTATAGTCTTGTAGGAACAGACAGTGATAAAGGAGAGGTGACTGAATAAGCAGAAGGCCAGAGAGGCAGGGTGAAGGAGCACCTAGTGGGAGCTGTGTGGACAGGCCTGTAATTGAAGGGAAGGAAAGGACCTTAACCTAGATCAGTATCTATCACTCCAGCAGCAATCGAGAGCTCAGCACCCATATATTTCCAGAAAGGAAGAGGGAAAGAGAAAGTAAGGCCCCAAATAGGAAGTAAGTCCGTAAGGAGGAGGGAGAGGCGGATGGAGGTGATGTAGAGACAGATAGTGGCCTCGTGTGTACGTGTGATGTTGGTTCCTCAGAGCTCTGACACTGATGGGAGAAAGACAAAGAGGAGGAGGATGTGAAAGTAAGCGAGAAACAGTGACAGATCGAGGGAGAAGGGACATCAACATGTTGAGACAGAGCCCTGGAGACACAGCCACCAGAGAAGCAGAGAATTATGGGAGTGCAAATTAAATTACACCGGAAGGGACAGTCAGGTCTGGACCTGCAGGAAACACTACACATGGGGCTCTTTGTGTTTGTGTGTGTGTGTGTGTGTGCGTGTGTGTGTGTGTACAGGTACATACTGAAATCAACAGATGTAAAGAACATCTGAAGGAAAGGCAGGAAAGAGAGGACTACAGAGACAGAGGAGGGATATAGCGCACAGGTCTGCAGGATTTTTGCCAAGCATATGCATACAAACTTCTTAAAAACAGCTTTTCCACATCCTTCCTGTGTTATTTCACATCTGATGATTTATTTTTCTGTTGGTGGTCCTGTTTATGAGGTGTACTATACAAACCACATAGCAAAAAAGTCTTGTTTATTCATAATAATGTGAATTTCCTTGAATGCTACACATCTGCATGCCTGCAGAGGTGGTGGCAGTTAATCTTACACTGTTATTCTTCCATCTCAGATGAGGGCAGTCTGAAACCTGACAACCTTGCTAGGCTACTACAAACGTGGCTAGTTTGTATTGTTGTTATTGTTAGTATTGTGCTGAAATGAGTTTATCAGAGAGCACTATAGGTAGCACCAGGATATGTACTGCCCCCAACAATGTGCAGCAATCAAAGGGCTTGTCACAACAAACATATCAACTCATCATAATGTGAAAAGCAAGGCTGCAACAATATGGCTCAGTGATGTGTTTTTATTTTGGACAACAATGGGAGCTATATGGCACAGATCAGGAAAGTCTTGGTTTTGGTCATTGAATGGGATTTGTTGACTATAGCGAAAACATATCATTGACGCTGGGAGGTGAGAAAAGCACTCCTGAGCATTTTGTCCACTGACAGTGCAAAGCTTCACTTTGCATTTCTAACACACGTGATGGAGATCCATCCATCGAAGTAGATCCTGCATTTGCCTCCTCTGAACATACAGATGTCAGCAAGCATGACCTTACTACTTCAAATAATGTACCCTCTGTACACCAATTTGCATCACATCAGGGCACCTCACAGATTTGTCAAATGTCTATAGCTCTCACTACACAGAAACCATCTTAGCATTAAAAGATATTTAACAGGCCCTCACATTTCCTTTTTGGAGACCTGTTGCTTAGCTAACATAAAGGGGGCTCAAGTTGTTAAGATACTTTTTTCCAGATTTTTAAGTTAACTTTTCAAAATTGTATGCAATGCAATATCTGTTTCACTTGCACCAGTGAAATACCCAAATACATAAGTGATTTGCTTGTTTTGTAAGGAATTGTGATTTTATCACTCTCTGACAGTAAACAAGGCAGGCCCAGTGCCATATACCTGCAGGTGAAAAATATTGTTTTCAGTGATGATGACAACAGCAGTTTGCTCCTGTTCTTGTTAACTGATAGGCTAGTTATGTCTTTTTATGCATACAGTGTGTGTGTGTGTGTGTACTGTCTATGTGTTGATATTGTTGCCTACCTTCCCAGCTGCAACACAATGTCTTTTAAATTCACCTCTTAACCTTACCTTACCTCTCCTCCTTTCTTTTCATCATATTGTCTATCTGTTCTTCCATCAATTAAAGTGACACACCACCGACAACACACATCTTTAGCACACACCAACACCATATGATATTAAAATTTTGAAGAGGAGCCTTGATCAGTTGTTTAAAACATGGATGAAGGATTTACAAGAGTGGAGAGTGAAGAGTTAATAGTGATAGTTAATTACTGTTTCAAGCTGTCTTCTGTCTTTTTATTGTCCAACAGAGTGGTTCTTCAAGGAGCAGTGGTTAGCAATGCAGGCCTGGGGTGCTGTGCTTTCACAAAGGTCACACGAACATTGAAGCAGATTAGCAATTCAGATTGGGCTAAAGGGGCTAAAAGGCTTCTGTAGCCCTGCCTGAGTCTTATTACATTAGCAAAGAGTAGGAGTGCAAATTCACACTACTGATAACACTGCATAAAGAAGAAGAAAGCAGCTATATGATGTTATGGGAAAAAGATTCATGCACATACTACATACAGCATATATGCTCTGTATATGCATGTACACAATCTGACAAGCATAACAATAAGGTATGACTCACAATTAAAAAAAAACATATGAACAGCATTATGAATCTAATGTGAAGGTTTATCCTCAGTATATCCTCCTGAGGACTTTTCTTCTTCACACACACATGAATCATCAGCACTCACAGCCCAGCACTCTGACCATCTGCCCTTGTACAACATCCATCTTGTTGAAATGACTCTAAATTGCAGGATCATTATCAGGGCAATTTTGAGGGAAGGTTTCCTGCTTTTGAAAGTTCATCCGCTAACCTGTGTTACAGTGTTGTCAGGGTGATGATGATGCTCATTACAATGTATAAAAAGCTTAAAATTCAAGGTGAATCAAGGTGTGCAACATGGTAAAGCAAAGGTGAAAAGTTGATCTGCCAAGGACAAATAAAGCTTTATATATGGTACAGTATATGCAGCATGATAATAGACATACTGCATCTATACTATATATAGTAAAAGCCATTCTCATTATAAATACTCCCTGCCATTGTTGACAATATTTCATGCCTTGAATACCACCGATTCTAAATCATGTTTATGACATCTCCCAGGTGTGCTCAGCCAAAGTAGAGTTCATGAGCACACCTGATTAGCTGGGACAGTGCCTTTGCAGCAGTCCAACGCACAACAAATGAAAGGGACTGAAGTGTAATTTCACCAATGTAACCCACTGTTTCTGTTTACAGGTAGCTTTTCATTGTTCAACACAGCTGAGTGGGCCTTGATGCCTAAAGTAGACTGAGTGTGTGTGTGTCTGTGTATGTGTACAGATGATGTGGAGCTCTAAGGCTGCCATGTTATTGGAACAACAAGCAAACTGGGGACAATACAAAGCCTGGATTAGGTGCACAAATCGCTCGCGTGCTATTAACGATATTGAAATGAGTACCACCCAACAGCCCTCTCTCCCCACATCTCATAGAGCTGAGGTGCAAGCCAGGACCTTAGTCTGAATGTCAATGTCACCTCCACGGTCTCAGTTCACAAAGCAGTCCATATTAGAGAGACTCGAAAAGCATGAGGAAGAGAAACAAGGAAAAAGGAGAGAGAGCAGGATCAAGGGCTGCAGGATTATGCGGTGACCTGTCCTCTGGTCTCTTTCATAAGGTGCAGCTGTGTACTTGTGCAAACCCTGACAGGCCAAATGATATGTAAAGAGACACGTAGCCCAATGGCAATCTGAAATCCAAAATAAATAAATAAATAAGTAAAAAATACTAACACACTGACAGATATGCCCAATGGTTGCCATGGCGACTGTGAACCCACCCCCATGCACTAGGGTGTATGCGCGTGCGCGACCTAGTCTCGTAGTCCTACCTTGCATTCCTCCATGCACGTCCTGACCGAGTATGCATCCGCCTCGTATTTCTGAACCAGCAGTTCAAACTCCCGGTACCTGTCCTCCGCCTGCAGGTCAAGACTCTGATAAGCCTGGACACACTCGATGCATCCCAGCAGATCCACCCCCATGGCCATATCCAGGGTGCAATTCAGATCGACCAGACTCGTAAACCCGTAAAACAAATCCAAAAGTGAGTAGGAATTACAAAAAGAAAGGTACAAATCGCTCAGATTCACGTACGCCAACTGTGTCCCCTTTTCCCCTCCACCGGAGAGGGCCAGGCACACGGTCTCCGCGTCCGTGAAAGTAAAGCAGTCTTTGGACAGGCTGTCAGGGTGACAGTCGTCCATCCGCCACAGAAATTTGGTAGAATTCCCTAGAAAAATAACATCTTGCTCTCTGGCGAGACGGTCGGGGTCAGGTGATGTTGGGATATGGTGTCGTTGGAGGGAGTTTGGGTTCTCGCCCATGTCCGTAGTTGCAAGCCCCTCGTCCGACCGCTTGTCTCGGGTTCGCGTCAGTTTCGCCTCGGCGCAGAACCACAAGTGATCAGAGAGCAGGACGGTGATGAACAGCAGAGAGGCCAGCGACAGTCGCCATCTCTGGGCCCGCTCCGACTCGGTAAATGGCTTCTCGTTCTCTCGGGGTGCAAACCAGTATTTTAAGCCTTCATCATGCTGCCGACGCATCCAAGCACCCCTGGTCATATTTTAGGAAAGTGCTGCCCTGGCCGACTCCACCGCGGGGGCTGCTCTGCCACAATACTCATTGACTTTGGGGGAGATGGGAGTCCGGTTGGTTCTCCTCTGTAACGGTGGGGTGCCGTGCCTCCGCCGGTCCAGGGCGCTCCTCTATCGCGCCCGCAGCAATCGGTGCTATTCCGATCCAATTAGCGCGCCCGCACAGATTAAGCTTCGCGCTGCCGCATCCCGGTTCTCCATGGCTCTCCAGGGGGAAACGGCGTCCTCTTTGACCGCATGCCCCCCTCTCCCTACCGTCCCTCCCCGGGTTTGTTCTCTCGTCGGGGGGTGCAGGGAGACCAGCTGTTGCGAGCCTCTCGGTGCTGATGCTGAGCGTCTGCCGCCGTTCGGTTTGCAGATACACTTAAAGGAGAGCAACGAGCCCTTTCGATGCACACAGGCTGGTTTCTCTGTCCCGTACCTGGGCGGAAAGTCTAGAATCTTTTCTCCCGTTGGCCATTGTCATCTTGGACCGCGGTTAAGTTGCCGCCATGTTCGTCTTGAAACACTTTTTTGGAGAGCTGGGTCTGTTTGCGTCATCTCCATCGTTGCGATAGCTCCATCGTTGCGCAGTGGCGGAGCAGTTTATTACCTATATGCACACACACACACACACACACACACATATACACACACACACACATACACATGGAGGGAGGGATAGAGAGAGAGCACTGGCAAACATAAAGATGGTTAAAGGTGTTTTGGCTATCCTCTCTGCTCTTCATGAGTAATAATCTACAGTTACTGTCTTGGCCAGAACGCACACACACACTTTTGACGACATCTTGTTTTTGGTGCAGGATAGATGCGAGTCCATTCACAAGAACAACAATGCAGTTAACTCATCACTCCTTCCATACAGTCATTAAGATTCAATGATCTGGCCCGTTTCATACAACACAATGTATACCGCATATCCTCAAGTGATCATGTTTTTTTTTTTACCCAGACGAGAAGAGGAAGGAGGTGAAATTAAAAAGATGTAAATAAAGGCTTTGATGATAACACCAGTGAAACCTAGTCAGGCTTGAGCCTGTGAACGAGTGGGAAGCAGCTGAACAAGCAAAAGGTTTGTGCTTGTAGGTTTAACAATATCATGTACCTGTTCCCTGCAAGTGGGTCCCATCTTATCAGCTGTGTTGTGTTTGGTCAGTGGGTCTAGAACAAACACACAACTTACTGTATGAGCCCTATATGCAATGATCCGGTGTGTGTGTGTGTGTGACAGAGAGAGAGAGACAATGAGTGAGTGAAAGAGAGGGAGTGAAAGAGAGGTGGCCAGTTGGTCTCGGGGTGCTAAAAGTAAATTATAGTATTTATTCTAGTCCTTAAAACTACTAATCATTGTCAGCATTCCATGGCTTGGAATGCTACCAAAGAGACAAGAGAGTGTTACTTCATGTTAATGGGCTGTATATTGGGGATAAGACAAGAGATGATTACCTGATTAATTTGTCCTTAAGGCAGGGTGGGAGGCAGCTTATTCTATAATTTGTTTTTGAAAGAAAAAAGTGATCATCTAACACCAGTCCAATTAGTTTTAGTGCAGCCAGTGTCCCTCTGCCAAAAAAAGATACAAATATTAAATATTGCAGGGAATTTAATCCAAACATTACATACTGTTAAAAAACGTTTAGTGTTGAATTTCAGCACCATGGACAGCTCACTGTTTGTATGAAAGCTGCAGTTTCACCAGTTTCCTGTCAGAGAGGTTTACTTTGTGAAACTGCCCCCAAATACAACAAACAGACATGTTTACGTGTTGTGTTGCTGATGGCACTGCACCGTCCACTGAGTGTTTTTGTTGAAGATTTTAAAAAAAAAAGAAAAAGAAAAAAAGCTGTCAGGGAAAATCAAAACTGCTTTTCGAGGACAGTCAGTAACATAGGCCACTTCTGTCATGATTTCCCGAGTGAAGGGAATAAATCTTGTCATTGACAGAATTTGCTGATGTATCATCAAAGTGTCAGCAGGCGCTCACACAAGGAGATTCAATTTGCTTGATGCTTTTGAACCCCTTGCTCTGTGATTCATCTCTTACCATAATGGTAACCGTTTGCCATGGCTTTTGGTAGGAACATTAACTGCAGTTGAAACTGCGGATGGTGTAATGGCAAACATCTGTTGTGTTGTTGCTAGGGGTGCCTGAACGCTCATCATTCATCACTCATTGCTCTCACATATTATGTCACTGCAGGATGCTGTGATTGTGCCTCGCGGGGATAGATGTCCTACTTCGGCAGGGATTGTCTAGTTTGCCTTTAACTGTAGTTGCACAGTTTCATACTCTGTCTTTGACCCAGCCTAGGTGTGTGTGCCTGCCTTCCCCTGCTCTGTCGGTAAAAGTATGAATATAGGAACCTGGCCAGGAGTCTCATAATACCGTTTCCAGATCTGCAGTTTGATTGGTTGGAGCTGAACGCCTGACTTAGTTCAGCACCTGAGAGGCAGCCAATCAACAACATATGGAGTGTGTGTTTGGCACAACAGAGAGTTGTCAGCTTGACACCACCCACAACACTTTCCTACCTGTATGTGTGTGTGTGAGAAGGAGACAGAAGTAGTGTGAGGGCAAGAGTGAGACAGACCAGAGAGGGTGGGGGTGGGGGGTGGGGCTGGGAGGTAGAGAGAGAATGCCTGTGAGATGAATGCAGATAGCTGGCCCTTAAATCTGGAGCCATCACAGTAACAGTAAGGGCTGGCAGACATGACTCATCCACTATCCACGCTGCGAGTGTGTAAATAACTGTACATGCATGTGTTGATTGTATTATCTTGCTGTACTGATCAGGCTTTTTTCTATTTAAGTTTCTAGGAATTCAAAAGATAACAATAAGTGCGTCATTCAATATCAAAATTGCTTTTATATCTATTTTTACACCATTGCTCTGTCTGGCTCATCAGTGGCACTTGAAAGGACATTTCAGTCATTCAGATTAAACAAAAAATTATATTTATAAATGTCTGTTTAAAAATATTTTATTAACAAATCAAAAACAACCAAGTGGAAGGTTCAGAGCCCTTTCTAGGCTTGTCTTTAATGCTTTTTAAATCATTCTGATTCTGATTGTTTTGAAACTATAAACAGTAACCTCATTCTGTATTGTTTCCATGAGTCATACTGAAAGCTCAAAATGATGCTGACAATGTCAGTTCTTTAAAGGGTCATTCGTAATGAACATTTGAAGTTTTTGTCAAGACCTATTTGTGCCTTGATGTTCACTGTCTCATCACTGCGATGTCTCTCCCCACCTGTCAGCATTCCTGATGGAGGGAGACAGGGAAGAGGAGAGAGGAGTTTGCTAGACTGGACCATCTGACAATCAGAGGAGGAGGAGGAGAATGGAGTGAGAGAAAAGATACAGGTGACATCATCCAACTGTGCACATGGCCATTTGCCAACTTGTGTCAAATCTGCAACCTTCACACCTCCTACACACCGTGTCAGCATGGAAAAGGACCTCTTTAAGTGATTCTGTCACTGTATCTCTTCCATTTCCTGTTCGTTTTTTACAGCTAAGATGCAGGCTCTTCATTCTCTCTTTCTCCTCTTCAAAATTCACACTTTTTCTTTCTTATCCTCTTTTCAATGATCTGTCTGCACCTCTTTCCTCATTTCTACTGCCACATCTCTCTCTTTCCTTTTCTCCCCTATTCTCCCACTCAGCTTATCCCATGTAACTCCTCTGATATAACTCTTTCTTAAGCTCTCGCTCCTCACCCTGTCTTCCTCTTTCTCTCAGTCTCCCTCTCTCTTTCCTTGTTTTCATCTGCCTGACGTCAGAGAGGAAAAAAAGACAGGCTCAGCCTCTCTGATTGGTCAGGAAAGGCAACACCCTCAGCCAAGGCTTACTGTCCTGAGTGGATGTTGCAAATTGACAAGAAAAATGATTTAAATTCAACTCAAGAACAAGTGTAGTGTTTGCACTTGCAAAGATACATTTGATATCCTGTTCATGTATACTTCATTAAATGACCTGAGTGGTGCCTACCAAATATGAGTATAATATGAGATACAATAATTATTTTGTATTTGTATACAATTTGTATACAAATACAAAATAATTCTTTAAGCTAAGAGTAGTAAATTGATAAAATAATATTAAATCAAGGTCAACAGCAATAAGTAATTTTCAACCACATCTCACAGTCTTCATCAGCAAATGGAGTCTGCTCAGTTGTTATCACATAAGTATGCAACCACTGTCATACTGCCTGACAGCTGTAACTCTGACAAAAAATAAATTAATAGTTGATGTTCACTGTGATAGATGACACAACCAAAGAAAGTCTCAAGGGTCAGCAAATTGATTTTCAACCATACAGATGAATGGAAACAAATGGCAGCCTGAAAGGTGAGATAATAAATCAATTTAAAAATCTGAAACATCTAAAACAGTGGTTTGTATTCATGATTTGCTGTAAATTGGATTATGTATGCAGAATAACTGGTCCTTGCATGTGTGTAAGGGTTGATGTTAATGTTAATTTTCCAGAGCGTTCAATTGGTCATTGGTATCAAGGGGGGGATTAGAGCAATGATGGAGATACCATCATTCAGTTCAACTTCCCACCCCACCCATCACCACCTCTGCTCCGCCTCAGGGTTTTACTCTCCTGATCGATTGGCTCACCCCATTTCCATTCCAGGAATCCCTTAGCGGCTTATCAACACAACTCGTTTTCCCAAGGACACTGCCTATTCCCATATCCGTGATCCTGGATTCCTGGCCTATATCCCCATCGTGCAATCTGGATGTACCCAGCCTCCAGCTTCAAAGGAAATGTGCCTGTCAGGGAAGGCAGCTCCTACCCTGGCAAGGAAACATACAGAATACAAATACATGATAGAGGAGACTTGTTTGTGTTGGAATAAAATCTACTAATGTCGTGGCCCTTGCATTAGCCTATTTATACTGCATTTCTCTCATGGTACATTATACAAACTGAATAATTTAAAATACTCTTGTGGAGATCACTCTCCTGTGATATCAGAGTCACAACATTTCAGTTCTATGCATAAAAAATGTGTTGAATTTGTGCATAACATGATTAAATATATTTGTGTCTATTAGGGTGTGTGTTTGTCTTTATCCTCTCTTGCCCTGATGTTACATCACAATGGCCTGATGGTCTCACAGTCTCTACACAGTCTCTTGCCTGGGGAACGATTGCTCTCTCTGGGAAAGGACCAAAAGGCTATAAAAACAATCACACAGTAGGTTTAGCTCCTCTGACTTTAGTGTGAAGACCATAACAATTTTAAAGCACGTAAGATGCTTTTTACGCAAAATGTGAAAATTTTACAAAGAATTTTGCAATAATCATTCTTACAAAGAACTGAAGAGGAGAATATGGCATTATTCTGTTGTTTCCTTCAATGTTTGATTTGGTGCACAGTTTTTGAACCCTAGGGAAGGTAATTTCAGTCAGTTGGTCCACCACTTAAATCCAAATTGAAAAATCTCAACAACTATTTGATGGATAGCCATTAAATTGTTTAGATATTCATGATCCCAAGAGGATAAATCCCTCTGACTTTAGGGATCCTCTGACTTTTTTGTCCAATATTTTGGCAGCTGCAGTTTGTTGCTATTAGCAAATATTTGCATGCTTACACTCTGAACTAAGATGATGAACATGGTATAAACATTATATCTGCTAAACCTAAGCATGATAGCATTGTCGCTGTGAGCACGGGTCTGTTGATTCTACAGGAGGTGAGGTACCAAAGTCAGAGATGTCAAAAATCTTTACATAGTGGTTTTAAGAAATGCAATTTAGCAAAGCAATTTCATGTGCTGTTGACATGTTTGATCAAACCAGGGTCTTAAATTCAGGGAGTGTCTTGATCAGCACCAAACACATGGGTCTGCTTCCTCCAGATGGAAGGAGCAGGCCTCTGTAACATCAGCTTCAGCCTCAGTGTAAACAGCAGAAGGCAGGATTTACAGGAACTCCAGGACAGAGACTGAGGCTCCATACTCCAGCAGAGAGAGCTGAGGCCAAGTCCAAAGAGTTTCTGTCACCAAGCATCCCTGCTGTCATCACCAATCTAAGCTGGACTTACAGTGCCTTGTTCTTTCCTTGTCTTTTTATTCATCCCCACCTCGCAATCTTCTGTCTTTACATTCTATTGGCTTCTGTTGGTATCACTTGAACTTAGTATTCCTTCGTGTGATTTGAGTTTACATCAAAATTACATATGCTGAATTTAATGGGAAAATGTGTAGAAGACCTTGGATGAACCATTTTTGAATGCAAAGCATGGTAAAGGCTCAGTCTGTAAGCAAGGAAAATGAGCCTGCCGTTTCTAAATGCATTTGCACTAATCTGTGCTGTCAGAGAAAAGCACCTCCTGGTAAAAGGGATATGTCTGCCCATGGATCTAACAGGAAAGTGGGGGAAAAAACGTAGTAGATATACCCTTTGAAGAACTGGGAGTGAAATCAAATCCTGGCTAACGTGGAATCTGAGCTGCATCCATTATCGAGGTTCAGTCACCTCTCTTCCTGTAGGAGTGGTGTATTCATAGGAATCAACATACAGCTACTACCCAGACTGTGCCTGGGATGGGGCTGGAGGAAGGCCAGTGTAGCTCTGCTCCAATCCCCCATCTCTCCTTCACTCTCCTCTCTTCTGTTGTGTTAGTATGCTGAGCCATAGAACATCACCAAGCAGCCACTGCCACTGTGTTAAAACACAGATGACAGGGCTAATCACACTGGTCCATAGCAGTTTCTTCTCTTCAATTTCTGTCTCACTCACGTCATCACTGTCTTACTGTGTAATTGCAAAAATTATCCTATAAAATATCTTATAAAATTATCTATAAATTGCTTAGATCAGCTACAACACACCAGCAAAAGTGATTTATTTTACAATAAATTTGCCAGTCTTGTAGCATGTTAACATGCTAAATCAAGATGGTGGACATGATTATAGCTACTAACTTTACTGTTAGTAGCTATAATCTGTACAGCTTTCTTGTTTGCAAATAAAGCCAGGGTTCAATCCCTATCTAATCTAGTATGTGAGGTGGTTCTGTGTATGAGCCTGGGCCTGTGTGGCACTGAGCTGTACTCGGCCTAAGCCCTTACTCTGCGTCATCTACCTCATCACACAGACTGGCTGACCTCAGATGACTTTGCAGACACACTCTGCAGTCTACCAGTCACGTGCGAATCTCTCCCTTTCTCCCTGTGGTGGCTTGCTCTACTTCTGATCACAGCACACATCTGTGCATCTCCTGGCAATCTCAAATCTATGCCTAATTGAGGGAATCAGAGGAGTGCCCTTCATTAGTAAGTGTTCACAGATTGCTTTTTGCGTTTGCCATCATAAATTCACTTAACCTGGGGCCATATTAAATGTAAAGATTGTGTCACTGTAAATTGTGTTATTTGCCCATTTGCAGCTCTGCTAACTGCTCCCTAAAAGCTGCTTTGATATGAAGGAGGCAGCAAATCACAGACACACACACACTCATGACCTCCTTCCTTCCTAAACAACCACCCTCTTTTCTCTCTTGGACACTTATCCCTCTCTCCAGCAGCCATGCTCCTCTCTGCAAGGCTCTGTAAATAGCTGCCACAGACAGAGTAAAGTTCAGGAAAAGGTCAAAAGTGATAAATTCTGCACTGGTTCTGTCAACTGTGTCTCAGTGTAAAACCAGAGTTTGAGAAAGTACCTATTGTTCCACCTCAGTGTATCATAGTTTCATCAGCTGAGATTATAAGACAGCAGCATCGTGATCTGTCTCCATTTTTCCACCTCCATCAGTTCATTCATTTCATTCAATACCTTTCTATCAAGCATGTAAACTGTTGCTGTAACCATTAAATATACCCTCTCAGCAGTGATCCATGGGAGAACATCAATCCTTCTCGCTGTAGTCCTCCAGGCTCGCTGGAGCTGTGATGCATTGCACCACTGAGATACTCGATTTGAAGAAAAGAGACTAGGGGAGAATAAATGATACTCTGAAATTATGACTGTAGTTAAATCAATCAGCTCAAGAAGATCAGCATCATCTGATTTTGCAAGCTCCCATCATGCAGTGGGGCTAATTTATGAGGTCACAGAGGGGTCATGGCTATATCTGCAGTGATACACTGCAATCAAGAGCTGAGGCCCAGGGAGCATAAATCAGGCACATGAACTGCAGCTATTTACTGCTGGGTGGTGAACTAGCACACAAATGCACACTCACATGCAGGCAGTAGGACAAATAAACTGTAAACCATTTAACCAGGTATCATACACTGTCATCAGGATGCTCACATTCACACAGAGATAGAGAATACCCTGCTCTCTGCTAATTCCTCCCATTAACAGTGACATTTAAAGATATCTCCCCAGTGCACAGCCGCCAGTGTAAAGTACCTTTTCATTAAGGTCTTATTGTGTGGGCCTCAGGGGTGATGAGGGTAGGTGCCTGGGAGTGTGTGTCTGCCTGTGTGTGTGTGTGTGTGTGTGTGTGTGTGGTGTGTGTGTGTGTGTGTGTGTGTGTGTGTGTGTGTGTGTGTGTGTGTATGGGAAATAGCAACAGGAAGAGAGAACAAGAGAGAAGAGACACAAGAGAGAGAGGAGAGCGAGAGAGACAGAGAGAAGGCTTGAAACAGACAACAACCAAGAGCCAAGTGTGGAGATAAAGAGGAGAAGATGAGGTGCAGAGGCAGGTGATATATTGTCCAGATTTACAGGTTGAAGCCCTTGTCTTTAAATCACATGGCTCCCTGAGCAGTGGTGATTACGCTGACTTACTACAGGGTCATATGACTGAAAAGGGAATGATACAGGATGCCAGATACGTATATCACTGCATGGATTTGTATGCTGGCCCTTCCTCTCAATCACCATTATGAGAAAACACCTTATGCTGCCATTCCTACCAGGAGGACTGACTGTGTATGGGTAAATGTGTCATAATATGAAAATTGCAGGCTGAGGTATGGTTATTTCACTCTGTAGCAGCCATTTTGTATGACTTACTGCTACTTGGTGGACTTATAAATTATACCATTGGTCAGTCAGTCCAGTATGTTCCCTACAAGGTCTTAAATAGGTAGATAATTGTTATGTCTGTAATGCATAAGAGGTAATATTTTGTGTCAGTGGACTTATTTTGCCACTGGCTGGGCTATTAGTCTTTATTTGTAACACACTGCTGCAGGATCTGTTGAGAGCATGACCCGCTGACACTGATGAATAAGTACCTTCCAGTTCCACTTAAACATGAAACATTACCTTCAAGATGATGATGGTGTACATTAGTAAACAACAGCAGTGTGTTTTGGGTATTTACAAGAGCCTGTATTCAGTGCACATAAAGCAACATTCTTGTAGAGCTTTTTCCTCTGGTGTGCATAAGTGTAAAAACAAGTCATTATCTAACACATCATCTGTATTATGAAAGCACTACTGATCAGCCTTATCTATCCAGGTTACATACAGTATCAGTTCATCAAAGGTCAAACACCTAAATTTGAGAAATATTTCTTCACTCTCCTTTTAAACCAGCCATTTTTGCTTATTCACATATCCATATCCATACAAACCCACACTCGCGTGCACAAATGCATGCACTTATTAAATGAGAAATGAAAGATGGCCTTTCCATCCCCACAGGATAAAACAGTAACCTTTAATCTGGACCACAACCCTGTCTGTTTCTACTGGCGACCAGAGTCTACATGTCCTCTGGTATCAGCTCAGTCAGGAGTGATCTCCCAAAACAACTCAAACAATCACTTATTACTGGTTTGACTGACCTTCACAAAGTGACTGAGCTTGCTCTAAATTGAGTGAACTTGCTCTGTAAGTGGATGGCAGTTACCAACACAACCATTTATGCACTCAAATTCCTGCAGTTTACCCCACCTTTAGAAACCTCTTGATTTCACTCAGACAGTGTGGCTGCGTTTTTCAAGGGCAGTGGGCTCTATTCCTCTGCAGAGACTAAAGTCTACACAGGGCAAATTGAACACATTGTAATTACAGCATGCCCTTGATATTGCACTTTTTCTTACAGGTCTTGCTGCTGACACTGTTTCATGGTTGCACCCCCTTCAAAAAGAAAATGTCCTTCACAGAAATAATACATGTTTTAGTTTTTCCCAGTGTGGTGGTTCTGGGCACAAGGTAGCTGCTGAAATATTACTGTAACTAGGATTAATAATCCTGGTATAAGAAGAATGATGACTGTGGTGGTGGCAGATGGAGTGGTTATTGCCACAGAGGAATGGTTTGTCATTTCATGATGCATGACTAACCACTTTAGAGTTAGTTGAGAAGATCAATGCCACTCTCATGTATTTGGCTAGAAACAGTAGGTGATTAACTAAGCATAAAGACTGGAAGTAGGGGGAAGGAGCTAGATTGGCTCTATCTGATATTCAAAAATACACCTCCCAGCCCTTTCCAAATCTCACTAACCAACATGCTGTATCTACGGTTTTACTTTAGAATTATTTCTTGCTGATTAGTGGCTGGGTGCTGTGACTTGCTGGAGTTTAGTCATAAATGTAAGGTTCCCAGGCAACCATCAGAGACTCCAGGAAGTTACTGCACCAGGCCACTGTTTTCAACAAAGATACAATTATAGCATGTAATCCCCAATAAAACACAGCTTCTGTTTATATACGGATTAGAGTACTGTGATAAAACATGTTAATTAGTGAGCTTAAAAGGTGTTAATTGTCTCCTGGCTTTAGTGTCATACTTACCACATTGTGGTATCAATGTTCTCATTAAATTTTTAGTGAGCAAGCGAATTTGCATATTTTCTGAAATGTTGAACTGTTTCTTTAACTGAAACTCTGCAATGGGAGGATCAAAAACAAAGATTAGCAAAGACAAAAGCTGGCATATCTCAAATAAATATGGGGGAAAATAAACCACTTGAAGACTGCTTGATTTAGCAGCTCTGGCAAGTGATGTTACCACTGTGGAGACTGTTCAAGTGACTGGAGAGCCAAAGACAGCCTTCCCTGAAAGTCATCGTTTCATCTTTATTTTTGGCACAATGGCCAAATGTGCTAATTATCTATTTCTACCATCAGAGGAAGTTGGGCAAAGACCAGGAGATTAATGGTGGCTTAGATAACATCATTCACACTCAAAAGATGCTCAGGATATGATAGGAGCGTTTTAGGGAAAGTGGTGACCATCCTTCTTAATGTCCTACTTATCATGGTGAATGTACTAAACACAGTAAGGGATGTAAACAGAAGGACCTCAAGTCCTGTGAGGGATAGTTCATCATTACACAAAACCCAGCACCTCATTCAAGTCCAACCCAATTAGGAAACTATATCTTATCAACATGTAATTATCCTCTGTATTGCTGTTACTCCTCTCTTACCTTAGTGTCCAAATTCTCAGCAGTCCTTGCAATTTAGGAGGATGGGGCTTTCACACAAAAGCACACACACATAGACACGTGAACACACAAACCTATATCTGCAGGTTAATTAGAGTGATTGATATCATCATAGGTGTGACAGAAGGTTTATTTGCAAGGGAAATGAGGGAAATGTAGCCTATATTAAATTCCTGCCTTTTCACCACAGGAGACCTCCTAATTGCTGTCTGAGACATACAGCAATTTCCAACCAATTTATTCCTGGCAGGCATGGTGTACAGGGCGCTCTTTGCTGCATGCCCACAATGCCAGATAGGTCTGCCTATTTCATTTAGGTGATAAGACAATCACTGTACAATGTACAGCCTCATTAAACCTCGTTGACTGACACTTGAACAGATCCACAGTAGTTACAATAGCTCCTACTGTTGCTGTTAGCTATTAGTTGTCTTCTCTGACTCGATGCTCTGTCTCCAAGGTGACAATACAATATTAACATTGTAGCCATGGACACCACATCTATCACCTTGTGCATGGCATTCAGGACTTGCGAATCAAAGAGAAGAGAATCACTCATGATGATGTCAGGCGAGCTCAACTATGTCTTTCATTAACCCAGCAAAAATGAAAATATTGCATCTCTTGCACATGCAGAGCCAAAGTCACAGCACCGGTCATATAAACACTGGCTGACAGAAAGTCAATGTGTATCAATACCTTGGCTTCTGCATAAAATCCAAGTGCAGTTTCTTGGTTTATCAGTGGGAACCATGTGTGCCTTGTAGATTTATTCTCTGCTGTGCTGGTGTCCCTAGTAGGACACTGAGTGCATGGCATGAGGTGAATGATAAGCATGTCCCCTTGGCCTGATGATATGATATTCCCAGCCAGGTCATCACAGTCCCTCCTCGTCCTATAGCAGCTCCGACTTTGTATTATTGAGCTCAGGCCCTCCAGCTGTTTAGAGTGCTATATTTCAGGTAATTGAGTCGTGGGAGTGGAGCAACAGAGTGTGCGTGTATAAGTGTGTATGAGGCATGAGAGTGTGTGTGTGTGCGCGGGAACACACGTGTATATCTGTCAGTGTTTGTGAGTGTGTGTGTAATAGATGTTTTGACTGATATGCCAAAAGTAATTGAGTGGTAGGTAAGAGAAAGTGAACTTGCCAGCTGTCAGTCTTATAAGCTGAATCTATCAGAATGCAGCACCTCTAGTAACGTAAAGAGACAGGTGTGTGTGTGTGTGTGTGTGTGTGTGTGTGTGTGTGTGTGTGTGTGCTCACAGGTGCATGTGCCCATCATGTCTTCTACTCCAAGAATATTGCATCTCCTACCAGACACAGGGTTGCAGGCATTGCAAAGGCCACTGCACTGTGATTGTGTGGTATTCTTTTTTCTTTTCTTTTTTCATTTCTTTTTCTTTTTTTTAACATTAGAGTCTAGATAATGTTTAGAGCATGAACATGGACATAATCATAAAAGCCAATCTGTTCAAGTTGAAAAAATAGTCCATTCAATCTATGATTTAATTCAAAGAATCCATTTTCCCTTTGGACACTGTTTTCCAAGTGAATTCTTACTTAAAAGAAGTTCTGTACAGTGTTTTACAAAAAAAAAATCTTGACAGCTGCACAAATGCCAAAATCTTTTGTGTTGCTCCTTGTTCTGATACAAGCAGCAGTGCAACAATGCCCCTAGGCAGGAGACTATCAGTGGCAATTCTGAAAAGGCAAGGACTCTGAAAGGTTTTCATCATTGTCAAATACACACAACCACAATATATAGTTTATCTACATCTTTCTGAACAATTTGTTCACCTGCCTCCAATATGTGGGCAGTTGTCATCATACAGTGTACAGTGGTTATGCCATCATAGATCATAACCAACTCCTCTGAAGCAGTGCATAGCAAACCTCTCCTCAACTGCATCTATGTTGCATCTTGAAGACTTGTTATCGCAATGTAAGCATTTCTGCCTCAGCAGTAATTAATACAGCTTAACCATATGCTTTAATACATAGACTATATTTCAGGCGAATGCTGACTTAATTTTAGTAGCTTGTAGGTTTTATCTAACAGAACAGCATGCTCCATCTAAGGGTTTTGATCCTGACTTAGACACCACAGAATCAACTCAACAAACCTCAAGGACAGAGCTGAATGGCCAACAGCTGTGCTAGTCTGCACATAATCTGTCTGTCTCCTCCAAGGTCACGCTAAGTGTGAGCATGATGTTAAATACAGAAATACCAATGGGCAATCTAAGAAGAGGGGGAAACATAAGCATACAATATTCAAATGTATATTTAACAAGCCTTCCACTTCCTATGTTCCAAATCATGTGTTTATGTTCCGATTAGTTTGATAGATCATCATATGACTGTATGTAAAGTCACTGCCAGTTGTAGTCCATACAGTCACAATCAGTCATCTGAAATCTATTGTAATGTCACATTAGTTTACTTTGCTGACCTCACCCTGTACAAGCAGTTGTGAGACATTTGGTTGAGTCATTGTCCCAGGTAAAGAGGAACTGAGATGAATGCCATGTGCAGGTTGACACCCTCTCTGCCCTTACTGTTGTTTCATCGAGGGACATGTCATTCAAGCACATTTCTATAAGCACCCTACCTATCAGCACCCATGAGTGTGACAGCTGTCACATCTACACTTTGACCCACTTTTGTAGGTTGCAATATGTCAATTGTGACTCCAACAAGGCAAAAAAAAAAAAAAAAAAAAAAAAAAAAAAAAAACTTTTGAGATCACAGCAGCAAGCTAACATGGGTTGTGAAGTCTGAATGGATTAAAGCACTCTACCCTTTTCCAGTAATGCTGTTTTGTAAAGACCAGTGCTGATTCTTGTAGGCCTACATCAACATTAAAAATCCAACTTGTTTGCTTTGTGTGGTGCTTGCAGATAACTACAGTTTTATACTTGTTTGTGCACTACAACGCAGCACTGTTCATTATTCATGAAGCATCCCTAAACCAGTAACTTTAATTTGGGGAGTTTACAGTTAAAGTGGCAAATTAACCGTCAGTTAGTGGATTTTCTTCTTTCTATGAGCAGCACCTTGTGGACAAAAGTCGAATAGCACAATGGTTATTGCTCAATTTAAGACAAGATCGACGTCTTTAACAGCATGTGAGCTGTACTGTACTTTATTATAAATATTATAAGATTAATATGAAACTTTATAAGTGGCTGCTGCTCTCTCTATTATAGTACATTAACATGCTGCAGGATTTAAACGGACGTGTGTGAAAACCATTGTTTTTCTGCGGAACCTTTTTCTGGTGTAGAGCTCAACACGGAACTCTTGAGGACTACACCAGTAATGCTAACCAGCTGTGCAGCTAGCCTTGCCGGTTGCAGCTGTCAGTCACTCACCTTGCGTTTTCTCAAATTAACTCTCACAGTAATTTAGTTAACCGCTACAGAGCTGAATGACATTGACTGTGCTGTCTATGTGTCTCTGTTTTGTACAAATTTCATGAGGCTGAGGCTCTGAAAATGAGAGAAGGGTGAGTATGTGGCTGCCATAGGTGGTTAGCTATAGCAGTGCCGATAGCAGTAGCCATAGACAGACGGGAGCAAAGGATAGCGTAATAATTAGCATGTTTTTTACCGAGCTAGCTCGCTGTTAGCTAACGTAACGTAATTTTAATAAGATTTGCTTCGGTTTTATGGTCAAGGACATCAAAGCTTGGCGTGTCATCGTCGCTGATTTGACAGCCTGTTATGGCTGTCCAAAAACTGATTCCTGAGTGATCACTGATGTTAACGTTAAATGGTAGTTAACATTAGCTAGTAGCTAACGCAAACTGTCAAACCTCTCCCAACGTTCGTGGTTAACGAGTAGCAGCTGTCACCAGCGCTTCCCTCTAGGTGGGGCCAAGACAATTTTCAGTCTTGTAATATTTGTAAATGTGTCCAACAGATTGTTTCCAACAACACTAACGTTAGTATTACATTATTCCTCTCAGTCGTGCTCCTTCCTGGCGCTGCAGAGTACTAATTCTTTATGCTTACTACATCTGTTTCCACCTCTGCCCACACTTAATTAACTAAAATTTGGGTTTACACTTTATCAACACTTGGTGCTCACTTGGTCTCGACTGACTGGACCTCCTGAACTTTCGGCTGATCAGGTGTGGGAGAGGTGGAAAATATGGGACCAGCAGTGAGCACCACTAAGTGTTTACTATCTAATACACTGACAGATAAGTGATGGTTGGAGCTTCCTGCAGTTGAAATTCTGCCCGTCACGTAGCCAGATGGTATTTTGTGGTGTATTGCCCAGAACACAGGATGGAAATGGATAGTGTTGTTCTCAGTTGCTGAATGGACAGAGTGACAGAATCAGTCCACAAATGTCTTTTTGGTTATATGTAGATTTTCAGTTAATTGCTGTAGAGGTCCATCCTCCCAGGTTTTTAAAGGTTGTTGTGCAAGAGCCTCCTCTTCAATGGACTGTTTTACCTACAGCTTTGTTTAATTCTCTTACTGTCATCTCCGCTTGCAGAGCAGTGTCTGCAGTGTAGAATAGACTTTTTTTGAAACCATACTGCATTCTGCAAACCTGACTGAGTGTATCCTACAAGTAGATGAGCATCAAGAGGTGGCAATTCTGATAACTAGTTGTTAATAGCATAAAATGCCACTTTTGTAATGTTAATGATTCTGAGATGTGAGAATTTGTTTGTTTCATGCAAATGTGTATGTGTCAGTATTTTTATATTAAGTAGACAACTAACAGGATTAATTAATAATGAACATAATGTGTGCTAATGCTGGAGAGATTTTCCTGCAGCTGTTTTGTGGTCTTTCTCAAATGATTTCTTCATATGTTCACTGAATCTTTCCTCCCTCTCTCTCTCCCATGTACTTTCTGTTTTGGTCTCTGTGTATTTGCAGAGCCTGTGTCGTGTGACTCAGCTTGTGTCTAGCCATGGAGAAGCCCAGGAGGCTGTGGGGGGCAATGGAGCGTTGTACCCTGACTCTGGCCTCCTGGTCCTGGGGTGCCTGTCGAGTCTCCCTTTTGGCCCTCATTCTCACCTTCCACCTATATGGAGGATTTTTTCTCCTTGCTCTCATCCTTGCCTCTGTGGCGGGCATCCTCTACAAATTTCAAGATGTGCTCCTCTACTTTCCTGACCAGCCTTCCTCCTCTCGACTTTATGTTCCCATGCCCACAGGAATCCCCCATGAGAATGTGTACATCCGCACCAAAGATGGTGTCAAGCTCAACCTCATCTTACTTCGCTACACAGGCGGGGACACGGCCCCAGGAGTCACCGCTGGCAATCAAAGCAGCCCCTCATCCTCTGCTCCGCCTACAATCCTTTATTTCCATGGTAATGCAGGTAATATTGGTCATAGGGTGCCAAACGCCCTGTTAATGCTGGTCAATCTGAAAGCGAATGTAGTGCTGGTGGACTACCGTGGCTATGGAAAGAGCGAGGGTGAGCCCAGTGAGGATGGGCTTTACCTGGATGCAGAGGCCACACTGGACTATGTTATGACCCGTCCTGATCTGGACAAGACAAAGGTGGTACTCTTTGGCCGCTCACTAGGAGGTGCCGTGGCTGTGCGCTTGGCATCAGTCAACCCTCACCGTGTAGCAGCCATTATTGTTGAAAACACCTTCCTCAGCATCCCTCACATGGCAGCGACGCTCTTCTCCTTCTTGCCCATGCGCTTGCTGCCGTTGTGGTGCTATAGGAATCAGTTCCTGTCCTATCGGCAGGTGGCGTTGTGCCGCATGCCCTCGCTGTTTGTGTCTGGTCTGTCAGACCAGCTCATCCCACCAGTTATGATGAAACAACTGTATGAGCTGTCCCCTGCACGGACTAAACGCCTGGCTATCTTTCCAGAGGGAACACACAATGACACATGGCAGTGTCAGGGCTACTTTGCTGCTTTGGAGCAGTTCATGAAAGACCTGCTGAAGAGCCACGCCCATGAAGAGAATGCTCAGGCCTCAGCTAGTGTCACCATTATCTGAGAAAAACAGTTAGGGACTGACTGCTCACTACATGAGTGAGATGAAGTGAGGCTGTCAAGGAAATTTATTAGAGGGATTTAATTGATTTTTGGAAAGAATGTACATTTTCTATGCTTTTTTTCTGTGATTTTATTTTTATTTTACTCTTTCTGTAAATTTAACACATTTGTCAAAATGATCAGACTATTTCAAGGTTTTAAGAGGGGCAGCAGTGCCCTCATGGGATCTTTTCTGTTGCAGCTATGAATGCATGTACTTATGACCTTTTATGAATGAAGCCAGAGCATACATGCCCACACTGCAAGACATGTCACAACCACAGAAGAATTTGCTGTAATGGATCTGATGAAATTGAAATTAATGAATAAGTTGCAAATAGTAGAAGGACCATGTTTCAGTGAAAATTGATTACTACTACAATTAAAATGGCACCTCTTCTAACATACAAATTGAGACATTGATAATATGTAGGCCTATATTAGTATATGTATATATATATATATATATATATATATATATATATATATCTTTGTTAATATGTTACTTTTTTGTTCAGATTTAAGTGTTGAGTTGTGTAGGCAAACATGAGCAATACTTGTAGGAGCATAAGAATGTTTTTTTTTCTCTCTCCGCCCTTTTTGGCAAGGAACATTAATATTGAGTACTTGCAACAGCTTAGCATGTCATGACATTGTAGTGATTAATATTTATTCCCTCAAAAAAATTTGTCTGGCACAGTAGCAAAAAAGTTGTGTTGTTGAGTAACTGTATTCAGTCACAAGTGTTGACTGAGATGATGTGGTCAGTAAGATAATGTGACATGTTTGATACTTCTGCCTTTAAAAAGGCTTGAGATCTTATTTCCTGTCAAACTGCTTCTGCGTCAGTGCGATTGGGATAAGCTACTAGATATGCTTTCTGTTACTGTGTCCTGTTCAAACACAACTAGCGCACAGTGTTTACTCTTAAAAGTTGCTATTGAACAACTTTGTAGTTTGGTAAGGAGCATTTGCTCTGTGTGGTTTGTTATTAAAGGATGGGTTCAGATTTCTTCATGTCTATCTCATGCACAGCTCTATCAATACATGTCTTTAAAAGAGATGATGGCTGGGAGTTAATACTGACCATGAAGAGATAGTTTCCTAATGTAAACCCTTTGGATGAGATCAATTAGGGGAAAAAATATATAATCCTCATTTTATGCCCAAAAAAAAAAAAAAAAATCCAAAGTTGAGCAGGAGTGTATGAGGTTTTGACAGTCTGAGTAAGACAAACCAAGGGTATTTTCCAAGTTCTTTTGACTAGAAAATCCCATCATTGTGTTACTATTCCTCCAGTGCAGACCAACACAGAAGCAGTCTGGCAAATTCAACAAGGGAAATTTTCTGTTAAAATAAAAAACAAAGACTAACTTTGAAAGATACTTTATTTATCCAACTTATCTGACTGTTGAAACCTCATATTAATTTAAGCTGGACTTTATACTGGATTTTTTCACTGAAACTAGTCACACTGGGAAGGGATTTCTTAATATCCTGTACAGACTGGAGGAATGATTACAGTGACCAATTACATACATATATACTTATATATGGGCGTTTGAGTACTGTATCAAGATAGTTTTGAAAAAGCCTGAACCTGTCTTAAGAACTGAAAATAAAATGTGAGCTTTTTTTAATCAAATGTTGTAATTATTTGTTAGCTATTATCATCTCATCCCATGCTTATGAGACAAAATGGCTTTACTCACTTGGAGGGCTTTTAATTAGTTAATTAACCTTTCCCGCATGTCTTCCAGGGGGTGGAGCAGAGCTTGATGATTAAAACACTGTTATCTGCTCCTGCTTTCCAAATGCTGTGGTATCAAAGCCATTTGAATACATTTAACTGATCTCCTTAGCCATATTTGATACTGTTTGTAAACAGTACGCAAAACAAAATACAACAACACCAAAAGACCAAATTTGTTTCTGTCAATGTGATAACAACTTGAAATATGGTTAAATGGTTAAAAGGCTACCGTGAATGTAAATTGTGGTCTTAAATTATCAAGTGTGCTTTATAAGAAGTCATTTACAGTCTTTTCTCCCTTTTGTGTGGGATTTTTTCACCAGTGGCACTGCACAGTTTGAGGTATTTTTGTATTATATCAAATCCATAAGCTGAGTTCAGTTAAAGATTTTTATCCCATCACATGTTGGGAGTGCACATTGCACAATCAAATGAATAGACACTCATTTTGTTTCACACCTTTTGTTGTACACACCTTTGCAGTTAGTTTGCATTGTGCCATTTCTTAATTCAAGAAAAGATGTGTGAACTTGATTTATTTGATTTATTGATTTGGTGGCTGGCCTAAAGTAAATTTAGTAATTAATAGAATATTAGAATTTTTATGTTAGCCAATACCCCGTTAATGAAAAGAAATGGACTCAAACTGAATGTCTTTTAATTTTTTATAGAGAAAATAATCTGCCAGGTACTTTGTGAATGCACTATTTGAGCATATTTTTGTGTGTTCTTACGATTGTGAGCAGAGTGGAATGAATGCTGTTGAAAGTGTTGGCATAATTTGGAATTTGCAAGTTGCATTTGCAAGCTGGCATGTGATTATGTTGAGTCTTGGCAAATTTCTGTAATGAACCTGCACAGTGTTGACTTTGTGTACATCTACCACGATTTACAGTGACTCCACATTGAGGAAACATTGATGGGATATCTGAACAGTTAGACATCTGAATGACTCATCTTTATCTTCTGTATGAAGCTGTCAGTTTGATTGAATCTTAAATTTTAGAGTTGTGTTTCTTTTCTATTTCAAAAATAATGTTGACAACTTCTTTTGTAAGCACACATTTTCACTTTCTATTTTCTGTACTGTAACATGCAATAAATTGATACATTAAAAGTGCTTGTCTTGTTTGATTTTTGTCGTTGTGATAAAGAGGCTTTTTTAATCTAACAGTTCCAAACTGATTTATGTAACTTGCACTTCACTTTTTATATTCTGGGAATTGCAGTTTGTTTGTTTTTCTGTTATGTTTCCTTTCAGAGTTGAAGTAATTTTTTTACTTCCTTCTTTTAGACTGTGTTGGCTCTCTGGCCGTCAAATTTGAATGTATTTGTCCTCCTTTTTAAAGGCGAAATGTCACTCATCTAAACTGCTAAGCCTGTCCTTACTGTGTCCACTCCAGTTTATTTGTTAGAGTTTGGAGGGCCTCAGATATGTTGTATCATTTTGAGGGCGCAAGATGAAGAGAAAGAAGGAAGAAACTTGTCAAGGGTGCTGGTCAGGCAGGAAGCTGATTGTGGTTAGCCAAGCGGAACAATACAGGGGAAGCTGTTTAACCATTTTGTATTTATTCTGCGTAGTCCCTCCGACTAAACTGAAACCGGCCACAGAAGGATAGAAACAATTGTTAAGAGAGTCAGCCTGTAGAGAGGGACTGAGGTAAAGCTGGAGGCTCTAGAGAAAACTTTATGACAGACACAAACATCCGCCATTCCTAGTCAGAAGTTTCTTACAGTACAGGCGTGAGACCAGTCATGCTTCCAGTGTGAGTTCTCTGGAGATTGTATGGGCCCTGCAATGGCAGTTTTGGCAGGTGTGAAGCCTGGGAACGGACAACGGACAGGTGAAGGGAGGCTGTCCTGGCCAGTTTTCCTGCTGACACTAGCTGCTGTCACCTCCTCCTCTCTTTCAGCTTTGTCCCTGTACCAACTGATGGGTCTCCGAGCTGAGGTAGAGAGATTCAAATTAGAGGTCTGTCGCAGGAGAGAAGAGGGACAAGAGGTCAAGCATGGAGGCCAGGTGAGAGAAAACTAGTCCTCTACAACAACAATACAACAAACATCACATCTGCACAGGCAAGTGAACATCCCAGAAGACATGTAAGACGTTGTATTTCACTTGCATGTATTGCATTTGTACAGACTGAGAATATCAGTAGCAGGGGAAGCAGCCAAGAGCCCATCCGCCAACCCGAAACTCAAAATGCTTTTGGCCTTACAAGGAGGAGGAGAATGGTGGCTACAACAGAGACACCAGGTAAGACACAATATGCGCACTTGAGCCTAACAGTTTACCATGAAAAAGGTGCAATTGTTCATTGCAAAATGTGTGATTCAAATGTTTTGGTTCACCTACAAAAGACATAACTAACATTTAACTTTAATTAATACTTGAATCTCGTGTTTAAGATGGTGATTACAGTCTTCAATCCACTCCTCATTGTTAGGATAGGAAAGTTTCACAAACAAACACTGGCCAGTGGGTATGACTCATTAACTGTGGTGGTAGCCATGTTAAAAGTGAAAAGTCTAACGTCCTTTTGGTTAACTGATTGTGTAAATGTGCTCACCATCTAGCTGAGCAGTTTAGCAATTTCTGTGGTGTTAAGGACACCGATGTTTATGCTGCTGCTGCACACTGACTGTCTGTGGAATTTCACCCAAAAAGGAAAATTGGAAGGAGCAGACGCAAAAAGAGAGACAATCAGCAACGTGTGGACTGCATGTTGCAACTGCTGACCATTTGTAATATCTCTAGTTTTCTCTTGTTTTATCACAGTTTCGCAGCCTTTCCTGCAGCTGTTGGCAAACAACAGCAGAAAAACCTTCAGGAAAGGTACAGTATGCCTGACCTGGTCTGTGACAGATAGTTTGTGTTTGGATTTCATGTAGTATTGATTTACATTTTACTATTTCAATGTAGTTTTTGTTTGGACTTTGCAAGTTACCATTAAATACATCCAAAATAACAGAGTCAAAATATATTTCATACAGAAAATGATATAAACATGTATGCATCAACCCCAAGCAGCAACTAACACTCAAACAGGTTGACTCCTGGGATAGAGCTTTAGCTTTAGGCACATTGGCATGTGTTGTAATATATTCTTATTTGTTTTGATCAGACTTTGACTTGGAGCCTTACACAGGTATCCCCTGGCAGACTGGACTGAGAAGGGGCAATGCCTTGGGGGCTGAGGGAGACAGCATCACAGTCAGAGAGGAGGGCTTCTTCTTTGTGTACAGTCAGGTAGGTCTGTTTGTTTGTCATTTCATAGTTTTTCCACAGGGGGGTGCTGCTGCTCTGTCTGCCAATCACCAGGTTTTACACAGGAGGGGCACATATCTCCATACAGTGCATAAAAAATAGTGTGCTTGATCTAAACATGCAGTTGGTTAACAGACCTTGAAGGGAAAATGCAAATGATGCATACATAATGAATGACATAGCAAATGCTTTACCATCCACCTGACTTGATGTATGTTAAAATCTGTGCCAGTTCCATACTTCCTAGACCCACTATTTTTGATTTACCCAGGTCTATTACATGGACAGCACCTTTGCAATGGGTCACGTGGTGATTCGGAGGAAGAGGAACGTGGTAGGAGATGAGCCTCAGTGTGTAGTCCTGTTCCGCTGCATCCAGAGCATGAACCCCATCTACCCTTTCAACACCTGCTACACAGGAGGTGAGCCCGTGTTATTGTTTCTGTCCAGCTACCCTTTTCACAGCAGCTGTTAGGGAGGATCAAACAGCATATTCTCTTTTTTAGTCAAGCTCAAGCATGGAAATGAATGACATGACTGCATATGTGTGTCTGTAGCTGGGTACAGGGTGATATATGTCTATGAAGGGATAAAGACAAAATGGCAATTCAGGATGTGAAGGGTTCATTTGCATCCCTCAGGTATTGTGAAGCTGGAGGTTGGGGACCAGCTGGAGCTTCTGATCCCCCGCTCCACAGCCAACGTGTCTCTGGATGGAGACTCCACCTTCCTGGGTGCTTTCAAACTGGTTTAAAGTGTGTCACCTCACTTTGGACCCAAGAGATGCTGTTGTCATGGGAAAGAGGTGCCATATTGGGGACAGAGGGAGAAACAAAGCACATTTCTGCTGACCTTGCCTGACTTTGGTCGTTTGAGAGAAGAATACAGGAAGCAGCCATTTCTGCACTGGCTGAATGACAGACTGTGTGACTACTTGCAAGTTCAGCCTAAGCAGACATGAGGGGGACTATGAGTTGATGGCATTGTCTTACTTTTAATATACACTTTTTATGTGCACCTCGTAGCTACAGCTTTATTTTGTTCATATCTACCACACACCAAGACAAAATATTGTAAATTGCCAGAATCAGATACTTTGTCTTCAAGTAATCACAAACACATAGCATAGTTTGACTTGTAGGAGGTGTGTTACTCGTGTGAAATCATTCTTATATTCTTAAATGCACTGATGGATACCTACTGTAGCAGCAGCATCACTATACCACTGACACAATTCCCCTTATATGCTTCTTCTTTTATATATGCCCACTATACTCTGACAGAACAGCCTCGTTATCTTCTAAATGGCACAATCTGATTTAAGTTTACCTGTATATGTCTAAAAGATATGCAAAATCTGAAACAATAAAGTGACAGTTCTTGCTCAAGAGATGACATCATTCGGGTGGAGGTTGTTGTTCCAACATTAGCCACTAGAAGGAAAAAGACGTCCTGCCAGGCAGCAGGGAGACAAATCAAACTAAGGCTGAGCAGGAACAGTGAAAAAGAAGTAAAAAAGCATACTTTTAGCTTTTAGCAAAACTGTAGGCAGACGATGATGATGACAAAATTATTTACTTCATCTTATGTATAACGTGAAACAAAAACCACACAACAAAAATGTGTTATTATATTTATTTCACTTGATTTTTACATAAATTTGACATATTATGATATACTATATATACTAGATAATGGAAAACTATAAATATAGTGATATATTCTCAACTATATTGTCTTGTTATATTGTCTCTATAGTTTGACTGAAACAACTAACTGCTATCTGGCTCCTCTTTTGTTATTCTACACAACAACACATTTTAAGACGGCCTGATCTAACTTTTCCAAAATGCCCCACCTCCATGTGTTTCTTTGTACTTAGATTTTTGTTGATGGGTTAAATGAATAACAGTCACATATATTTTGATCTCTGGCAAAATATCATTATTCATTATTTCAACTTTATTATTAATATTTTTGTACTGCGGGTTCTGCACCACCTGCCACGCTCAGTCCTGCCTATTTCTCCCTCTCTGTGTAACTCACACACAGGCCTTCTGTCTGTTAGGGCAAAGAGTTAGACAAAGCCCAGTGGGTGGTCACTTCTTCACTTGGCATTTTGGCCTTGGAGTCATGGCTCCATTTGACAAGAAGAGAGACCAAAAGGGGGGGAGGGAGGGAAAAAGTCTGAAATAGAAGTCTGGGAAAGAAAGATTTCAAATGGACTTAATGGATAGCAGTAGCCATTAGTGGGAGAGCTAGCGGAAGAGAGGAGAGAGACTATGCTAAAACACATATGGAGAGTAGGCCAGAACCAGGGCACAACAGCCATGGAAGTCAGGGAAACTCTTTGATGATCTGGTAAACAGAGCAGGCGGCTGTACAAACACAAATCGTGAAAAAGAAGAAGTAGGAGGAGGGTATAAGAGACGAGGGGAGCAGAGCATAGACCTCTCCCATAAATGTGTCAAGCATGATGCTCCCCCTCCCTCTGGGCCACAAATGTCTTTGTGTGGTGCCATAGTGACGGCTGGTGTGTCGGCGGAAGCTGATGTCACTGTGGGCTCTCTGCTCTCAAAAGAGAAACCAGCATCTGACTGGAGAATCAGGAAATGAGACCTGCTGTGTACACATGCTGGCACTGTGTATAGTTCACACACTCACACACATGTTGCTGGTACACAGAGACATATTATTAAAACACACAAAAAAGCAGACAGATATATATTACATATACATTATACACACAATCACAAACCAAGTCATAAGATCCATTATGATGTTGTGTAATGATGTTTTTTCCTTACCACATACATAATCAGAATGTCAAACTTTGTTGTGTGTCTTCAGGAAATAAGCAGAATGACCTACATCTGGATTTAAAAATTTTAATCATTTTATTGGAATATTTTTTCTTTGATATTTGTAAATTTCTCAACATTACAATAAGTGTTGATTGTTTGCATGGTGTAATTTAAAGGGGTAAATTATAATATACTATAGTACTATAGTATCAGTGATTTCCAGACATAGCCCTACAACCTCAAGCATCCCTTCAATGACACCACCTGCCATATTCCAAATGAATTCAACTGAGCTGATTTTAAGCCATGTCATTTATTAATTGTATGAATTATGAATTATTATTATTATGTTTTCACTCAATTCAACTATCAAAGTTTGTGGTTTGGTCAAATTTGTATTTGTAGTAGGCTACCAATGCAAGTATCAGATGCCAGATGTGTCATCCATTTATCCATTTAGCTACAGTTATAGTTACAGCTGACTCAATATATGGATATATATTTTTAATCAAATCCAAATTTTCCATTAGTTGAGCTTCTTTAGAATCACTCCACGTATACCACTGACACTGCTGATGTTCCCCCTGGGGTACAAGCTCCCCCAGTTGGTAATCAGTGTCTTAGAGTCTGTCACCTTCATTCTCTAATTTTTCAGGCTGCATCACTTGTCCCCAGCTGTCCTTTCATTTCCTCCCTCCTCCCTCTATCCAGATTTGGGAGCTTTAGGACAGGTCTGACTGATGACAGGGGCTAAAGGTGAACCCTGAATCCTGATTATAAAACCCAGCCTGCTCTGTTTCTGCAGCAAACCACCACAAACACACTCCTACATGCACCACAGCTTTCGCAGGCATACATTTGCACATGCACACGGATGCTCACAACACAATGAGCGCCTACATGTACACTAAATACTAACGAAATGTGCAGCACCCACATCGTCTCACTGCGCCTCAGTGTACTACACAGTCGTTCCATGTACATACTCTTCTAGTATTTGGGGATTACTTTGATCTGCTGCAGTCAGCCCAAAGTAATCAGGCTGATCCAGAGCCCTCAAGCTGAACTGGCAGCAACACTGTGTGGATTTCTCATTTAAGTGAGGATTTGGTTTATCATCAAACTGGATTGTGCCATCCGTTACTCTAAATACTAAACTGCCATGTTCTGTGCTTGCCATGCTGTAGAATTTTAATCAATTCAGCTTGAGGATACACTAATTGTTTTTGATCTGAAAAATGTGACCGACCCATCAGAATGAGAGGTTTATTTGTTTTTAACAGCATTACGTTTTTCAATAGGTTCAGTATTATAGTATACATAGGATCCATTAGAAAATAAGCTGATCTATAATTCATACAGTTCTGCCTCTGCTTGGAATCAAACTACGATGAAACGCCACTCGTGCAATCTGCATGTGTGCGAGAAAAGTAAAAGCAAATTTAAAAGCTGAGTCTGATAAATCTTGCTTTTTTCTGGCCTTTTTTTTCTCAAGGACATCAGACTATTACAGAGGAGAGGACAAGCATCAAATGGGTGAAAGAACCACAGAGCAAGCAAAATTTGTCTAGGTCCCTGTTTGTGTCATGTTAAAATGTGTTTATTGTGTATATTTAAGTGAAACTGATTATTAAGAGTTTACTGCAAGCTTTGACTGCCACAGCTAAATTTTGTTCATCAGCACTAAACACAAAGTACAGCAGAGGTTGATGAGAATGTTTCAACAGGTATTTAGTCATAATCCATCATCATTTAGCCATACTACAGTTGTTCAGCTATTTCAGTCTGAACCAAAGCAGTGGGCCAACTAGTTATATTACCATTCCTAAACCTGTGCCACACGCATGGCTAAAAAAAAAAAAAACAATAAAAGTTTGGTCACAAAAAAGAAAATAGATATGAACTGTTATATATAACTATAACATCACCTATTTCCCTTTGTCTGTGTGTATCTCTCTCTCTCTCTCTCTCTCTCTCTCTCTCTCTCTCTGTGTATCCATGCACCAGCCAGTCTTTGTCATGCTCATGAAGAATAAAGGAAAAGAGCATCAATGCAGGAGGATAAACAGAGGGAAGGAGCTGAGGGGATGAGAGGAGAGGAGAAAGTATGCAAGCAATAGGTTGGAGCTGTCTTGCTCGGCACATCTGCTGTGTGCCTGCTTTTTTGTCCTGTTTTCACTCTCTGGTTTCACTTTTAGACCATTGTTTGAGTGTTTGGTTCTCCTCCCCCTAACACTAACACACAGCATGCACACACACAATACAGGCGTAACCGACTGCGTGTATTGAGTTTGGTGTCAATCACTCCTACCAGCTGCTTATGGGCTTGTGATAAGCAGTTGTAATTAGAGATTTAAGCTCCCCTCTTACTCTCTTTCTATTTCTTTTTCACACAAATACACACCCTTAGTCAGTGACAAACTACAGAATCTCTCTCTCCTTTTTCTCACATTGACTCATGTTTTCTCTCCCTTTCAACTACTCCCCCTTCATTCAGCCAAATTGGCACACTCCCCTTTCTCTCTTTTTCTCTCTCCCTTGCTCTGATGGGATGTCAGTGGTGGATTTTAGCCTATGAGTGTAGTTGTAGTGGGAGCTGGGAGTTGATTCCTCTCTCGTGTTCTCTGTAAGTGTTTCAAAACCTTTGCAGCTGAGACCAGATTGTCTCTGGATTTTATTCCCTAACTGGAAAGAAAGAACTACAGGGAGGTGTTACACCGAGGTATGCCACTTGTCTCCTGTCTGTCTGTGATGTTTCCTCTGTTGTTTACTGTAGGTGTGCGTGAGTTGCTCTGTGAGTTCTTGTCACAGAAGGCCTGGTGGCACACTGTTGAGCATGGCAATTTGTTCTCACTGTGATTTAAATGCTTTATCCTTTTCATACATTTGTTTCTATAACTGAACAAACTCAAATCTCTGTTTCAGTCTGCATTCATTCAAGTTCACATATTTTCCGAGGAAAAGACTATTTCTTTTTCTTGAATGGGATTATCTTTGTTCAATGGCAGTAGACTGTCCTTTTGTTTCCTTCTCCTTTTTTTCCTTCTTGCATGGTGTTGTTTGTCCTGGGATGTTGCATGTGTGCTGGCTGGCAGCACAGAGAAAGGGAAACAGTTTGTTGGTTTGTTCACTGCACACACAAACACACACCCCTCCAAAAAGCCTTTGGGGTTCTGGATGTCACTTGGGAATCGTCCCAGTTTCAGAGGACCTTAGGCAACTTTCACCAAAACGCTGTGTGGTTTTGTGATGTGTACAGTGTCTGCCTCCGTCTCAGTGTTTAGAGAAAGTGAGACAGAGGAGAGTCAAAAAGCAAGAGAGGCAGGGACAGAAGAAGCAAGGGAGGGAATTAAAGACATAAAAACAGAGCATAGTGGTTGGCAGACAGAAAAAAAGCAGAGAAAAGGCAGAGAAGGAACAGATTTTACAGTCTGCAAAGCTGATGTGACAGAATGTAGCTGAGGAGCAAACAGGAACATAGCTCTGGCTGTGTCACCCCACAAAACTCTGCTTTTGTTTCATATGAGCTCACAGATGGGCTCATTCAGACAACTGAGAGTCTACATATCCCCATGTGTGTGTGTGCATGCATGTGTATGAGAGAGAGAGCGTGAGTTAATGTGGGTTGAAGTTGTTTGTGTTAAACCCTTGGGATGACATGATGCAGAGCGGTGACTGTTGAACATTGTGTAAAAAATCAATCACGGTAAACTGATGTACAAGGAGCCATTTCAGTCACCCTCCACCCCCACCCCTTCAGCAGGGTGTGTGTGTGTGTGTGTGTGTGTGTGTGTGTATTTGTGTGCTACACCCATCTGTCCTTTTGCTTGGCCAGATTGTGGGCCTCTGTGTCTGCCGGCGTTGCATAGAGGTATCACTCTCTCTTTAAGATGAAAACAATACGTCCACCTCACTCTTCAAAAATTCCATTTTCTAGCAGTTGGAATCCAGTCTCTTCTGTTTCTTCTTCTACACTTTTCTGGAGGATGACTACACGTGCTGAACTGTTCTTTGGGTGTAGCTGGCAAGAAACTAATGTCTGAAATCTGCAGTCTGTCGGTCTGTGTCAGGACACAGCCCAGTCCCCTGTGCTGTGGTCAGCTGTTGAGCCACATGGTCTCAAGACTTAGTCACCACCCTCCCTGATAATTATGGGTTGATTTATGGGCAAGTTGGGAGGATGACGAAGAACAGGGTGAAGAGGAGAATGGGATGGCTGTGCAAAGACACAAGAAAGGTTTTTGATGGATCTGCCGCTGTCAGAACTCCAGAGGTGTTCAAGGAATATATAACCCCCCCACACTGTTCCACTCATGTAAAGCAGCCCACCAGCTGTGTTGCGATGCTGAAGCCATGTGGCTTTGGCAAGATTTAAATGACAACTTTTATGCATGATTAAAGACAGCGATACTTGTTCTAAGAGGTCTGTGAGGACACGCTCTATGGTTTTGAAAGTCACGGCTGAATACATTTCAGAAAGGTAAAACGAGAAAATACTGCCACCACCTGTTCACTTTAACATTTTAGTCAGCTGTCTGATCAGTCAAGTCAAACAGGGGTAACACCTCGATTTGTGGGCCTCCTATTGCTCAAAAGCCTTTGTCTGCATTTTTTCTAGCCCTCAGTCTGTTAACCAGCTGATCTATTCTTAGATGGGACTGACTGGTTACTGCTCTTACTGGATTTCCCACCTCCCCCACCCACGATCTCACCCCTGTTCCCCAAACCACCTAGTACACCCTTCAGAAAAAAATCACATCTACAGACAGGCACTAAGTAGATGGGTGCATTTCATGTGCCTGATGTCAGAAAGCAGACAGCTGACTGGGCAGACAGAAGTGGGGGTGGGATGGGATTAAGGGGGTTACTGTTCATCTGAGGAAGCCATAGATTTATCTCACCATTAAATCTGATTAGTGTGAATTGTAATCCACCCCAATATGTGCTATTTATAATTGGTGAACTACACGTCTGACTGGAGACAGATGTCTGTTATTTTTGATAGGAAATGTGCAATATCTCCAGGAGGTATGAATTTCAGTAGAAGCCAATAATATTGTGTTTAAGACAGCAGCTGATTAATTTGAATATTGATTGACCCCATAGGGGTATTTTCAGTCTGTAGTGTCAAAAATAAATGGCCAAAGATTCTTGAGCCAAGGGAAATATCTTACTCTATAATTGTTTATTCCGTACGTTCTGCAAAGCAAAATTATTTCAAGGAGTTTCTTTGGTTATAGTCAATTAATCACATCCAGTGCTGAAAGACAAAGCTTATGTGGATGGACTTGAATTCCTGAAAATGTAATAAACAGAAGGGAAATTAACAGTGGGTGTAATCCGTAACCTTTCTTATCAGCATTTCCCTCCTTCCCATATATCCCAGGTGTTTGCATGTGTTGAAGAATGATTTTGAGATAAGGATGAAATCCCAGACTGTTCTTATAAGTGAGGCCTGTGGGACTGGACAATTGGATGACTCAAACAGCAGCTAAAGCTAATGACAGGTGGTGGGAAGCACTGCTGGCAGCAGCCGCACCAACAACATGTTATATGGGAGTGGAACACTTCCAACAGGCTGAGATTAAATCCAAATCTTTGGTCTGAGATTTCCCCCATCTGATGAAACAATATCATCAAAGCAGACCTGTCTATAAGGATTCAGTGCTAAACAGGTGCACACAAAGGTTGACCAATCCCTATATAATAGTCTCCGGGGGAGGGGAGGGGGCTGTTCCCCATGTGACCTCATCTTTCTATAGAAGACTTCCTCATACTAATACGGGCTTGCTGCCAGTGGCATGTGACTGGCGGCCTTGCAGACTTTGTTTCCCTTCCAGAGCTATCATTAGACACTGTGTCAGTAAGGGACATCAATGACAGGGTCAGTGTCTGGGCTTGCCAGGACTTGCATCTGCTACATTTGTGTGTGTGTATGAACATGTATTGCCTTTCACCTGTTTGTACCCTGAACTTAAATGGGATTTGTACATGGAGTGGTAAAAAAAAAAGTGATGTATTAATATGGCATTTTTACACTCCATACTTACCTGTAATTGAATATTATAAAGATAATTTAGTGTGTAGAAGTAGGAGCTGACATAATTAGATTGTGTAACCTGGCAAAGATGGTGACAGGGGAAGATAGTAAGGATCCTTCTCAGTAACATGAAAGATGTGGGAGGGAAGAAAAGACAGAAAAGAGGGGCAGAGACAGTAGCTCAAGAAGCAGCTGGTTCTCTCCTCTTTCTGGAATGTGTATGAAGGCAGGTGCATGAAATGTAGCCGCTTCACTGCTCCCAACACTATCAAGCCTCTGACACACACACACACATACACACACACACGTGCATAAAAACACATGCACATGCACACATGACTTTGGCACAAACACTTGTCCTCCTACCAGGTACTCTTGCTTGCAGCAGGATAACATACAGTATATTAGAGTGCTGAGTATGAGTCCAACTGCAGAGCCATGTTAATAATTTGAACAGGATTGGTTAAGTATTCCCTTTAAAATCACTGCTTTGATCTATGAGAGGCCGTGGGGGGAATTTACCCTGAGATGAAAGATAGCGTGTGGCTGTGATGTTTGTGCGCCTGAAACATGTCATCTCTCACATTCAAGCCTAATCAAATTAGGTCAATACTTAATGGGGCATGATGCTCCCCTCTGACAATGCTATGATACACTCCCACCATGCTCATGTTCTGCGGATCCCTGTCACAGTCATCTGCCACAGTGGGTATGAGAGAGGTAGAACAGGATGAAAAAGTGAGGGAAGACACAGTGTGTGTGAGGGAAACAGTTGAGGAAAAGATAATACACAGAATTACTGGACTGATGGTGGAACAGTGAGGGGAAAGAGAGAGGATTCAAGGTGATGGGTAATGTGAGTGACAAAGAGAGTAGGTATGGACATAAGGGCAATAAGGGATTGAATGTCAGTCTTGTCATATTCTCTGTTAATTTCTCCAAGTGCAGATAAAAGTTCTGAAAGAGATAATGTCTGGTTAAAGCAACATCTCAGACCATACTGTGGAGGGAATTGCTTCGGCTTTGGATTACAGGTTCCCTCCTCAGGTGTGTATGTGTGCGTCTGTGTGATTTGAACGTTAGTCTGGTAATTTCATGCCCCTGATCGACCTCAATTCCAAGATTTAATACTCACTCACCCCTGAACCTCTCCCACCTCTATTTCTCTATACTTACTTTGTCTCCATCTTCCACCTCTATTCACCCTTGTTACATTTCCCAATTCACCTTATAAGAGAGTAGAGGGAATTTAGCTGGAGTGGAGCCATGACCACAAGCTTTTCCTCTTTGACTGGGGGGTGATAAGTAGATGAGTACAGTAAAGACTTATCAAAGTAAAGTTTGATAACCTTGAGGATTCATATTGTACCAGTGCAGTGCTTATAGATTAAAGAAGATCATGACAGACTGCTGTATGCTGAGTATTAACATTCTCACATAGTCACAGACAGACTGATGAGAAGCTCCTTTTGCTGCTAATTGTGTGGTAGTCTAATATAGACAGTTATGTTACCCATTAGAATGATGTATTAAGTAAACTGATTAAATTAGTTCATTCTGGGTGTGTGTGCCTGTACTGTGCGATAAGAGAAAATGTGGAATCTCATACCTGCAAGGAAAACTAATATAATGCATAGGGCACATGTATGCAAATGTGTTTACTGACAAAAATGGAGGTAAAAGCAAACTGTAATTTCATTAAAAAAAGAAACTTAAATCATGCACAACAATAAAATAATAACTTAATAAAAATAATTACTATCATAATTATAGCCTAGATTCGCATTCAAAACAAATGCATGACACATGGTCTAAATTTGAACTGAAAACATATGATCTTTTTAGCATCTGCAGACTAATACAAGTCACTGAAGGGAGAAACGTAGGTGTGTCCGTTCACGTGCTCTGAAGACCCCAGAGTCACGCACACCTGTCCACCAATCAACGACATTGCGTCACGCTGCTCTCACTGCAACAGTGACAAAGAAAATGAGATATTAGTCAAAACTTATAACTCATATAAGTTCATATGAATGAATGGAAGTCATGCAACAAGAAAGCACCAGAGCACCGGAGAAAATTTCGGAGGGATAAGCCGAGGGAAAACAGCTGTTAACACAACCATGTAAACACCGACGGCGCTGTCAAGATGCTAGCTAGATGCTAGTTACCCAAACTCCCCTACTTGGAACACAGCCACCGCACAATTAAAGGTCAGAACAATTATTATGGTTTCTCGTGTTAGGTTATTGCATTGGCTTGTGTTGTGGTTTTAACTGAGAGAGCATGACGCATCTTTTCCATTGCAAGTGATTTTTAAATTTCTTTAAACTTCTTTCTTTTTCTTTTTTTTTCTTTTTTTTTTTTTTACTGATTTAACGCTAGTCTTAATGCTGGTACAAACTCTCCAGTCTACTCTATTGGGGGACTCGCTTTTATTTCTTACCTGGAAATAATTAATTGGGATTAATACCTATTCAGCCTCACAAGCAGTGTTGACATCTGCAGCAACACTAACAACACTAGCCAGTAATGACTCATTTAAACCAGCTTCGACTCTTGACAGCATGTTGATGAACCTTATCATCCACTTTATGTACTGTTCAGATAACAAAGCTGTTTGTTTGGCCAAAATGTGGTTTACTGGTCTCATAATAATAACTCTAATAGTGTTAAAAATATGTTTTGATATACCGCCTCTCCCTGTAGTTCATGATTTCAGAGTGCATGAGTTGTCATTTGATGTAAACTCACTATTTATGGAAAAAAAGGCTAAGAAGTGAAAACTACTTTATTGGTGGTAGAGTGAGACCACCATTAATTATGTGAGAGGCAACCGAGAGATTCAGAATGTCAAGCAAGGGATTGATACAGACAGATGGAGAGATTTTCCACAAGGAAAGCACCGAAAGCTAATTAAAAACCAGATGATGTGTGGAGAGATGCAACAGAATGGAGATCCCTCTTTTTTCAGAGATATCATCCTCCTTCTCTGTCTTCTTTTAGTGCTTCTTTATTAACTTGTTCATTACTTAATTACTTTTCCTCTGTGTCCTTTATTTCACTCCAAACCACAGTCTCCTCACAGACTGTCTGACAAGTAGTAGTTTTGATTTCTCTCTTTCTTTTTTGACCCCATGTGTCTTTCTGTCTCCACTTTTGATCTGTTCCTCTTTGTGTGTGTATGTGTGGTTGAGAATATGAAAACAGCAGCTAGTGGTATGTGTGTAGGGTGAAATGATTGGAGTAAGGCAGCTTGCTCACAAGAGACATGGACTGAGGGAGAAGGCAGCTCGTAAGTGAAAAAAGGTTGTGGTCTCGGACAGGGTGATTGTGTGTGTAAGTGTGCGTCTTTGTTTGATTTGTCTCTCAATGACCAGGTTTTCCTCCCTCTTTTCCTCCAAGGTCAACATGGGGATTATCAGTGAAGGGGCACTTTAATAATCATGGTGGTGGTCATTAACAATTCATCACCTCACACTATACTGCAGGGTTTATATGTGTGCACTTGGGAATTAGAAACACATCTGAGTATTTAGGCACCACTGCATGTTGTGTTTTTCTGTTTGTTTGTGTGCAAGTGACAGTTGGCTCACATCTAAACAAGAGATTTCCAGGCTCTGTTGTGTCTCCTTTGTCTGCCAAGTGTGTCTCTAAGGGTTGCCTTGAAAAAAGTATGTCTGTCTGACCACAAACTCTTGAGGGCGTGTACGCTACATGAGGTGAATCTGGGCACCTCCCCTTTTAGTGTTTGGTACCCTCCTACTTGTTTTTTTTACACCAGCAGCTCTGCAATGTGATGTGGAGAAGAAGAGGGGGATGTTTGTGAGGCTCAGGGTGTAACTGTACCCCTCAGATGTGGAGTAAATGGGCTGGCTTCACTGGGGTCTGGAGAGGGGGAGGGACATAGACAGAGAGAGAGAGAGAGAGAGAGAGAGAGAGAGAGAGCGAGAGAGGCAGATGTAGAAGAATGAACAGCTCCAAGCGGTAGAGTTGCCATGGCTACGGAGAAACGGATGAATGAGTGACATCACAGTGGCGGGGAGGTGAGAGAGTGTGAAATTGATTTGGTGGCGGAGCACGGGGAGGCGGCTCTCGTTGGGTTTTCGTCGGGCAGACACATTTCTCTCTCCTCTGTGCCCTGCGTCGGGCTCTCACCGGTAAGGCTCTGCTTTTTCTCTATTCCCTCCCTTCCCATTAGAGTGAAGGCTGAATTTAAGGTTGATGGTGAGTGTAGGTGTGATTTTCGCTCTGATAACTGTCTGCAGGTCTTGACAACATGTGAGATGAACATAGAGAAAGGACGTGTGTATGTGATAATGTAGGTGGATGTCATGTGCTGCTCTTGTCGAGCCATTGGGAATGAAAGGAAAGGCAGATGTGCTGTGCAGTTGTCATTGGTCTAAATATACCATAAGATGGTTAGTGTAGAAGAATGTGTGTGTTTCTGAGTGGGAATGAACAGCTGATTGTGGAAGAATGATTTCAATGTGCTGTGAGAAATCCTCGCTATAACGAGAATTATTATCGGTACATAGTTTGTAACACTTTAGAACTAAACTTGAGTGTGAATCTGCTGTGATTATGTTTGTCTGTTAGAGAGAGACATGCTCTCTTGTATCGGTGGTGTTGTCAGGCAACTTGGTGTCCTGATAGTTAACATGTGATAATGTTCTGGTCCCTTAGAGAAATTGTCTTATCACTTGTCCCTCTCCACAGGGATATGAAAGCACAGGGTCAGCAGCTGAAAAGCACACTTTGGTACTGGTGAAGTCTTGCTAAAAACACTTCTGCAGAGAAGCTGCTGTTCCACCAGTGGAGTGTGAACCCTATTTCGATTTAAGGGTGGTCTTCTTCCTTATGCAGTGCACCTTTTTGCCATGAATTCGTGGGTAAAGGCCACGCCATTCATCTGGATGTGTGATTAATGGCAAAGCTGACCTGCATTGACCCCTGGGGGACAAACAGCCAGTGCTGAAGGGTAGAGGCTAGAGATCACAGCAAAGCCCATCAGAATCCTTAGCTCAGTGTCTCCTCTCTTTGGCCAGAATCCTGAATGGGGAAACAGATTACTTCAGGGATCAAAGGATCAACATTTAGTCTAGATTTGGAAAGCATAATCTATTACCAGGACCATCAATTGGTCTACATGAAGTGGCTACTACCAAGGCCATGTTGTTGTTGAGCAGAGCGTTCAAGCTCCAAGGGCACTGTACTGCAGATAATCTAGTATTTTGGCCTCATTTGACAGGCATGTGTGAACCAGGCTTTTCTGTTTGTATCTAAGGAGAATATGCAAAGAGACACATTAACATTTGAATTTGCATTTAGTCATTTAACTGCCTTTCTTTACCAGACTATCCTGTTTTATTCAGGAATCACAGTAACCAGGTATATAGTGTGAAGGTTAAGGCTTCGTGCCCTGGTACATGTAATACAATACAGGTACATGTAATACAATACATTTAGATGCACTCACAGCAGAGCTTTCCGGAACAAAGGCAGAATGATTAGTTGCAAACACAGCAGAAGGAAAATTATTGCTGTTATGTGAAAGAGGGAATCAGAGTCAGTTTAGGATGGATCTTGGTGGAGCAGCGTTGATGCTGTGAAGGTGTCTTTGAGAAGGAGTGAGATGCTAGAAATCAATCTGTCCAGCCTCAGTGCTGTTGATAGGCTTGGGGCATCAATTATGAATAGGAAGAGGATGAATACACATGAGGCTATTTCAGAAGTTTAATTAGAAACCAAGAAAATATGTCTTTTGCTGCCATGGGAAACCGTATTGTAGGTGTGGGTCACTGTGTTTTTGCATAGTGCATAGTCCTTGTACAGTATGCATACGCCTCTGTATTGTGAGGAGAAATCTGGGTGGATGGTAAAGGGCTCCAGTACAAACAATATAAAGCAGTCCTGGCATGTGTTTTAAGTCAGTTTAAAAGCTCTGCTGAGTGAATGACTGAGTCTGCCAGCTTTTTGGATGGCATGGTTGGGGGCACAAGTGGGTCAGTAGTGGAGATCTCTCTCTCTCTCTCTCTCTCTCTCTCTCTCTCTCTCTCTCTCTCTCTCTCTCTCTCCCTCCCCACTCTGAGAACAGAGCTGCCCTGTAGCAAAACACAACTCAACCTGGTGAGTAAGTAATAACAGTTGAAAGTAAATAATAAGGAATTGGCTCTGAGTCATTCTACTCTGGGCCTCTGAAGCTGCATCCTTTCTCATGTGCTTTGGTTAAACTGTGAGTTTAGTTTTATTTTTCTGTGTTTCAGTTCACTCCTTGCCTTTTGTGTTCACTGTTTATGGCTACTGGAAAGTAGGGAGGCATTTCAAGGGAGGTTGCTTAGCGACATGATGAGTTGTGTTTACACCACGCTGAAGTCCACTTGAGTGTGCATGTGGTCTTGTGAGTGTATGTCCATGTGTGTGTGGTCAGTCCTTCCTCCTTGTGGAGTCAGCTGCTTGGCAAGGCTGTGGTCAGATATGGTGACTGGATCCTGTACACAAAGACCGTCACATTTTATCATGCCCACACACACAGACTGTTCTATGGAATATTTAATAATTGTGTTTGCTTAGCCTGCTCACATGTAGACTTACAAACACACTAATACAACTTAAGTAGCAAGAAGTAATTTATTGAGACGCGCAGGCCTCCATTCTCAGATCAGTGCAGTGCAACATTCCACTGGTAGAGATCCCAATGCTCCCATGCCTCAAAGCATCAGAACAACACACACGCTAAAATATGATAGATTTTCCTTCCCTGCTGTTGTAATAACCTCAGGTCAGTGTTAAAAAGATGGTCATTAGCTCCCACACAACCACTCAGATATATGAACTTAAAGAAGGTATTTAGAAAAACAAAGGATGAAATAATTCTGTATGGTTTGCATCGTGTTTTCGTCCAACTCAAGGACGGAGTGAACTTGAAAGGGATACTGATATTATGCCCTCATACAGACTACCATAATACTATTGAAATCAGAAACATAAAAAAAATTTGACCCAAATTATCTGCAGTCCTGTGTTTCAGATTATGTTCAGTTCATGGCAAAAAATCACATTTTTTGTCATGGAAAAGAATGATACATTTGCACGAAGCTGTAATTTAAAAACCTTATTTTTAAAACCTTCAACCCTGGTTTAAAAGCTGAATATTGTGCCGTCGATATTTGATGTTTAGGGTCTGTCTTTGTCACTCTGGGGCTGACAATAACCCAAACAAACAAATTGATTGTGTGTTCCGCGAGGTAAAATTACTGTTTTTGTCAATGGAGTCTGGTCGCAACATGGGAAAACATGGGAAAAAGGCCCAGGTTCAATACTGGAGTTATCCTTTAAATACACTGCTGTAGTCTGTTTGAACTTCCTCTTGAGCTTTGTTCCATTTTTCATTTATGGGCTGAAATCAGTAAATAGGCCTCAATAAATGCTGCTTACTGGTAAAACCCAAGACTTGTCAGTGTTACGACTTGTATAGGACATTCAGTCAGACTCCAAGCATGCACTGGTTATTAATAGTATTCATATTGGCATTCATTTGGATGGGAGTTGTAAATTAAATGCAATGCAAATGTTAATGAGCTGATGAGGGACTTAACAAACAAAACTTATCTCCCTATGTTTTAGTGCACTTATGTACTAAAGCGGAGAAATAACAGAAAAACAGTGGATTTACAGCACCAGCCTTCCTCCCTTTTCCATCTCCTTTTTCACCTCTACACAGCAGGTTTCTTCTTTTAGTGTAGACTTCATGTAGTTATTCAGCATTAAATTATGAAGGATTATTGACCATTGTTGTCTAGTCCAAACCAATTTGTCATTTTAAAATCTTTCGTTAGTTTAATAATGCTCTTGTCTTGATGTAAAAATACAAACTGTAATGCACAACTTATTGTGAAAGTTAGTGCCTGGACTGTGTGCTTGAAAGGGGCCATTACAATTTCTCTCACTGTCTCTCTTCCCTTTTAAATGGCTAAATAAAACTCAGCTTGCATGAAACTGAACTGTTGTCGATGGCACTCTACCCAAATGTCTGTGTACTCAAATTTACTGAATATCTGCAAACATCTCAATATTAAATTTTGTTTTTCAGTTTTAGTACACTGATAATTAAGTAGTAAATCACTGCATCACTCTGCACTGTTACTTCTGCAGTATCTGGGCTTTGCTAAGGGAAGATGTAACAGCTGGTTGAGTAGAATTGTACATGTGTAGGAGTGTGTGCTCAGTACGGTGTATGTGCATGTTTGTGCACATATCTGTCTTAGGGAACATTGATACTTGAATTTGAGCAGCTGTGAGCTTAGCATGATAATATGAGCAGAAGGGTGTTGTGGGTTAGTAGTTAGATCCAACTGTGCTTGAGTCTGTTAGCTCACTGTGAGTCACTTAATACAGTGTATGTCAAGCAGTGGTCATGGTTTTCACTCTCAGTCAGCCGGGAGCAGAATAAGGTAAGTGGAGGACGCTGTCTCTGTGCTGAGTGTTACTTTAGTTTGGAGCTGCTCACATGCAGGGTTGTGCTGTTCTTTTGTTCATCTAGTTATTGATTGTCTCTCGCTGAATGTTGCAGGCATCCTTTATGTTCCCGTGTTGTCCATTGTGCCAGCTGCTTGGAGCTGGGAGCTCAGGGGTGAGGGTACTAAAGGATAGACAAAGGCAGAGAGAGATGGACTCATTTCCAGTTTAAGGGGTTTTGGGGACTGATGGGAGGAGGGGAGGAGAGGTGATTTAGAGAAAGAGGAAGACAAACATAATTTTGGGCAGAAACCAAGTGAGGTGTTCAAATTAAAAGCATATAAGAGGAGATAAAGAAACAGTTACAGTTATTAATTGTTCTCTATCTCACAGCCATTGTCATACACTAATTTACTTCATTTGAGCTGTTACTTCCTATTGCTGTCATACATGGGAACGCGGAGATGCGATAAAAGAATGTGAGAAGCAGATTTTTTACTTCTGTCAGAGTCAGGAGACAGATTCTGACAGATTTTTTGATTTCCTCCCCCTCTCTAATGATCCTGTCTTGTCCTTTTCTCATTTTGATCAGCCATTTAGTGGAGCTCATCCATTTTGCCTTTACTGTCCGAACTTCAAAGGTGGAATAATTACAATTGTAGATTAAGGAGCTGAATAGTCACTATCAGGTGACAGTCATTCGGAGGGTTATTTTCTGCATTGTTATTTTGCTTTGTTTGCCTGTGTGTTCATTGAATGTGTACTTGCACAAAATTTCACAACTGAGCACAGTGTGTGCAATTGAACTCACAGGTATTGCTTGTTTGAACTTGTTTGGTCGAAACAGGGCAACGGTGACATCACTTGCCATGTGTCAAGCCCATCAAACAGAGGGGGAAATGTGTCATTCTGAAGCCATGTCTGTCTGATCAGGGCTATCGAACTGTCTGCGATTGAATCATATTGGCAGAAATATACCTCCTCTGTAGAGATAGACAGTGTCACTGGTTACATGGATGCCATTCTTACCTTAATCTGTTTAGCGTTTTCCATCATGTATTTTCACCTGTGTATTTAATGTGTATTCAACTGATGGCACTGTCAATGCTGTGACAGGTTTAGGATTATATCTGAAACTACATATGTCCTTAAAAATTAATGTGAATTACATTAAATGGTACAGGCTAACCTCTGATATGTCACTGTTACAGTGTACCAAATTATGGGCACGGTTTTTGAAGAGTGAAAAGAACTGAAAGAAAAAAAACAGATAGATTACAGCTTAGTTGTCTGGAAAAAAATGGTTAAGTCACTTAAAATCCTTCCCTTCCCAGTAAAGCTGCATGAAATAATAATGTTGATATAAATATTACATTTGAAAACTTTTGTAATACTGCCAGTTCCTGCTCAGAATCCAGAATCCAGAATCTGTGGACAGAAAAGTGTATCTGTAGTTTTTTTTTTAAATTCATCATTATTAATTAACTCCATCAAAAAACCCTCAACAAACATCCTAGTCAATTTCAGAATTGCTAATTCCTTCACAGGAAAAAGTCAGGAATATGACAACAAAGTTAGAGAAATATCATTTTCTTGTAACTCTAAACTTTTGCTTCAGTCATGCTGTGTGTTACACTTAAATGTCTTGTTTATGGGTAGGTCACGTTTCTGTCTTGTTCCTGCTGACCTGGTCATTTCTGTGTTTGTGCAAGAAGCTTCTATTTGTGCATGTTGCCCTCTATTATCTTGAATCCTGCCCTAGTCAGTGAAGTTATAGTTTATGCTCCACTAGATAGCCTTTGGAAAAAATAGCAGCTGGAAGAAGCTGTTGTGCAATTTATTTATTTATAAATCAATTTAATATTATTTTTTATTTTGCTGTGCTAAGGTTCATATAATGATATGATACCCCCCCATCTGTCATCATTAGAAGTGAAGTAAAAGACATAAATTAGTAAACAAAACAGTCTTTTAATATGACAACACACATATCTAAAATACACATTTAGACACCTGGACTTGAACAGGGGAGGAAGCACTAAATCTTCTAATCCTATGTAAAAGCCAGGTGTGGCAACAGCTGGTGCAAAACTATATCACTGCATCTTTGTAGTGCCAAAGGATATTTGCTCAGTTTTTTGGACTACCACTTCAGCTGCGTTTGATCATAAATATTTAATTCTTACATTTACTTCTTGCACATTTTCATCTCTCTCTCCCTGAGTAGATAACAGATACTCACCAGGGTGTAACTCATCTTGTAGACTGTTTGTCAGCACCCTTGTTGATGCATGGCTGCACACTCTAAAACCTAGTTATTACATATTCTAACATGTGTTTTAACCCATCCTCCAAAACAACAATCATGTGGCTAAAAAGATGTGGTAAACAACAGCTGACAACACTTGACATGCACTTGTGTGTATTTAGGTAAGCTTACAGCTATAATAATGATTGCAGACTGAGAATACGTAGTTGTGAGATTAACTGGGTCTGAAATGAATCACAACATACATTTTGATACCAAATGTAGTAGTGGTGTAATGATTCAGTATGCTGAATCTGCCTTACAGTTCAATTTCCAGTCAGCTAAAACCTAAAAAAAATTTAAAGTTTCACATAAAGAAATACTTAAAATATGCATGTAGCTCATTTCAGATAGTTTTGTCAGTAGCATAATTAACAACAGCAGTGCTTGGCAATATAACAATAAAACCTAATGTAGTGACAAAAACACAAGCTGTCACCTCAGCTTGAAAACCAGTGTGTATATTGCAGCAGATTTTAAACAATACACACAGTAAATTATAGGATTCACAGCACATTTAGTGAGGAACCTTGTGTGGGGCAACATGTTTCAATAATGTTCTATATTATCAATAATAGATTTAATAATAATGTTAATAATGCACTCAAAGACAATCAAATTACTTTGACCATGCAGGTATGGAAAAGAGGTTGATATAAAGACTGAAGGAGGCAAGGGAGATAACATAATCTAGTGAATGGAAAGGCACTGGATTAACCTGGTGAATTGTGTGTGTGTCCGTGTGTGTCTGTGTGTGTGACTTTCTCATTAAGAGGAGATTGTAATCACATAGTCAAGTGTTCCACTGGGGCTTGAGGGATTCCTGTTTCTGGTAAATGAACTACGCAGCTTGCTTTCTCAAAAAGCTTTGTTGTGTGTGGATGCAGGTGCACATGTGCCAGCCAGCACACAAACTACACAACAAAGAAACGTTAAGCAATCCATAAAAAATGCTAATATTATTCAAATTTTAAAGTCTGGCTCATGAAATAAATAAATATTTATTTGTGTAAATCACATATGATGAATATTTAATCCAAAGAGATCTCTTTTCATATATAATGCATCACCCCCAAACTTACCAAGTGCCTTTGGCTTTGCCGTAATTGGGAACATTTCCCGCATCAGACCTGCATTATTAGTGTCAGTTAAACAGACTGCATGCAGGTGTGGATATGTAGACACTGTAGGGTGGTAACCATAGGAATCATGGTGGTAACGCAGTCACAGTATTGCTTGACACCTGAGGGTGATGATGGCAGAATGACAGCTGTGTCAAAGAGAATGACATTTATTTGTCATCTCCTGTGGGACAAAAGCTGCTACAATAAGAATTGTTACTGCCATGCGGAAACAGAGACACATCTCCACACAGCCAAATACTGTATGTGCTACAGTATAAGCTACCTGATTATTATTCTTCTGGTTCTGTACAAACATACAGACTTACTCTTTCACAATAATTGCTGCATCTTTTAACACTGCTGTTTTTTAACAGAGTGATTTAATATCCCTCTAGTATACATCTCTATTTTCTTCTCTTAATCCATGCTCTCTGTGTTGCCTCACTGCATAGGTGCTTGACCTCATTGTTGCTGTAGAGAGTTAGAAATTTTCAGGATGTGGCTCCAAACCATTATCCTGTCAGTGTTACACCAGTGATTGGTTAGACTTGCCTTCTAGCAGGATGTCTCACAGATAGCAAGATTTTCCATGAGCCAGTAATGCTTCATGACATTTGGATGAAAAAAGAAAATGACATTTCTTGTCAGATCTACTGTGCGTTCTGTAATGGGGTACATTGCAGTATCCTTGACCAAAAATACTACACTACCCGGCTAGCGAGGGCAGCAGAGGTGTGAACATGTGTCTTGTCTGTGTGAGAGGGTGCTTAGAAATGTGACTCATTTAGTATTCACTGTAGTGCAATCTTTGCAAGCACCCGGACATGGGCATACAAGCGTGTGTACGTGCAGAGGCTGACATATTATTTTACTCAGGTAGATGTAAGTGTAGTTGCCCTGGCTGTATTGAGCAGAAGATGCAGTGAGTAGCTTCTGTGACCTGATTTCCTATGACAGGAATTACTCGAGCATCCAGTCTGACACACATACACTCACATCCATCTCCCAGTCTCTGTCTTCCTCTCGTTCACTGCCGTCGCAAAATGAACCTCGCCTGCTTCTCACATTCTTTTATCCCATCTCCGCATTCCCATGTATGACAGCAATGGGAAGTAACAGCTCATAATCTCACATGGAAAATGCAACACGCTATTTAACCTCCAGATGTATGAGCACTGTGGCACAGTTTTCCAAAGTGTGTCACAATCCTGCTGTAGTCACATGCTGTACACCCTGTCAAGTTGTTTTGTGCTTAGCTGTACTGCTTAGCTGTACTGCATGTGTGTCTCCAGTCGTTTCTTGTCTCTCTCTCCCATCTTTCTTTCTCACACTCTCCTCGCTTGTTCATCCTCACGTTCTCACCCTCCTCGTGCAAATCCTGTTTTTAATGCAAAGCTCAGGTATTCATTTATGCAAATCAGCCTCCAAACACCAAGTCATACAGATTGCCCTACAGACACACTCACACTGCATGTTGTGTCACATAACACTGTCTGTGTGTGTGTGTGTGTGTGTGTGTGTGTGTTGGAGTGTGATTAATGTATGATACAGTGTTGATGTACTGGCCTCACCATTTTTGTAAACTGTACTTATCTGTAGTTAATTTGTGGCCAGTTTAAGACCATTGATGAGCACTTAACCTATCACCGCACCAAAAGCCGCACTGCAGCAGCTTCTCTCTCTCTTAGCTGCCCTTCTATCCAATTTAACGCCCCCCTCCCCTCTGTCTCTTGCTATCACTTGCTTATTTTTCTTTCTCTTGCTCCCCCTGCTGTATCTGCATTTTCTTAATTTTTCACTCCTGTTTCAATTCCTCCTCCATTGTTCTCTGCTCCCTGTCTGCCTTTTTTTTATGATTTTGGCTGAGAAGGTAGAGGATAGTCCAAAGCAGCATGCATCTGTATGAGTCACTGCTTATTGTGTGTGTGTATGTGTGGCAGAAGGGAGGGGGTGTGTAAAGAGGTGAAGAGCATTGCGTCATTGGGGGTGTGTTGAGCGGTAGGTGGGCTGAGCCGGCTGTCAGTCAGTGACGCGAGTGGAGCACGTGTGTCGGTCGTGGCTGGGAAGACGTTGCACGGCAGTTATCTGGCTGTAGGCGAGGAGTGCTAGAAACAGCCGCAGCTCCCCTCACCAATGGATGGATTGAGGGAGTGTATGTCTGTGTGCATGTGTGAGTGCACGGGTGTGTGTGTGTGTGTGTAGGTCTGTGCACATGTAGATGCTGCATGGGCTGCAACTGGAGCTGCTGCTGATGCTGGTGAATAATGCAGACAGGGGGACACAGTTTGGATAGCATGCGGGGAGCCAGATTAATAATGCATCCTGCTGGGTTACAGGCTCTGCATTAGTTAGTTTGCGAGAACCTGTAGCTGCTACTGTCTGCCTGCTTGACTTACTGACTCCCTGCCTACCTTTCTACCTACGTGCCAGCCTTTCTACCTGACTGGCGGACTGTCTGATTTACTCAGAAAATGTCTCACTATCATTTCATCAAATGCTGTAAGTAGCCATTCAGCATCTCTTTATCTGTACATGCAAGTGTGTGTGTAAGTGTACTCATGTATGCCTCAGCCATGGGTGTGTGCTTGTGGTATTAGCACTTACTATATATGCAGGGTGTCATGAACTGTGAGTTTACATGCTTAAGAATTCTGGTCACCTGCTGTTGACACAGTAATACAGTCTAAACATGAAATGGGTATTTGTGTCCCTGTGTATGTGTGTGTGTTTGTGCAGTATGTGGGTGTGTGAGCTTGCTGCAGAGAGCTGCTGCAGATGTGTGAAGTTGACCGGTGAATGCGGCAGGTAGCAGCAGAGAGGAAGAATAGATGAAATAGAGCCACAAAGATGCAGATCCTGTGAGCGTCTGGCATATTCATAACACACTGACAGAGTGAGAGTGAGAGAGAGAGAGAAAGTCATTTCAGAGAGCGAGAGAAGGACAGATGGAGAAAAACTGAGGGTGATTTAGAAGAGTGTTGGGGAGAGGAAGGCAATGGCGGGATTGCGAAATGGAGAGGAGGTGAGGATGGGATGAGTGACATATGAAGAATGTGGTCAAGTGGTGTGAAGAGTGGTGAGCAGTCTCAAGGAGGAATAAGGGAGGGTGATGCTGATATTTTAGGGGTAATGGAAAGGAGGGAAGTAAAGAGGGAGAATAGAAGAGGATAAATAATTGAATTCTATGATAAAGGTGATGCATGCTGTCATTAAGTCTCTCCTTGATTCTGAGAACCTTACCTGTCTCACCCCCAAATCTCTACCTGCTACATACATCTATCTGCATCTTGTATATCCTTGGTGTCTGCAGTTTGCAACCCTGTGTCTGTGTCTGTATTTGTGTTTGTGCTTGTGCTTGTGCTTGTGCTTGTGTGTGTGTGTGTGTGTGTGTGTGTGTGCTGTTTTCTAATTTAGAAGCTCCTCCTGTGCTGTCAGTGTTATTAGCTGGAGCCTGCATGCCATGTTCCACATTCAATCAATAACTGATAACCTGAAGATGGGATGGCAGGAGAAGAAAGCTTCTGCTTTCTATTACTCTCTCTCTCCTTCTCCTTCTCTCCTTCTCTCCCTCCCTCTCCACTCACTCCATCTCTCCTTACATTCATTCAGCCCTGTTTCCCATTAGGCTCAGTCCTACTGTCTTTTCCTTTCTCATTCACATTCCATCTATCCGAACCATTCATCACACAGCAGCAAATGTGTCAGTGTTATGTTTGTATGACTGTTCAGAGCAGAGAAAAGCAAGATATATACAAGACAAGATATAAAATAGGATGATATACAAAATTATAAACAACATGTACAATATAAACAGGACTATGTACAAAGTAACAAATTGGATTCGAGTACTAATATTGCACTGTTTGAAATCATAACCTTAAATGAAATAATATTAGACTAGCACATTTCTATCACTTTATGTAAATATCTCAAAATGCTATTTTACTTCAGCTATTCCTGATAAATTGTTTTTAAATCTAATCCATTCATGAGTTGAATCATGTCTGCATCAATATACCATTTTATGTGACGTGTCACATGTGCTGGATGTGAATGGGTTGATGTGCCTGTAACCTTGAATGTATGTTCAGTAGATGATGTGTGTGGATGACAGAGTGAAGGATGTAAGTGGCCAAACCAAGGAAGAGATGGCACAAAATCAAAGCAGAGGTTTTGACAGAGCTGCTGTTCTCTATGTTACTTACTGTCGCTTATAATACTAGTTAAGTCCTAAAAAGCAGAGGAAAGAAAAAAGAATCAAATCTGCAGTATCTCAGTCATTTTTTTCAGTCTGGCAAATCTTTCTTTCAGTGAGGGTTCTGCAAAACTGATTTAATTGGCTGACTGATCAAATACTTGATTATATTAAAAAAAAATTGGCCATTGTTTTGATGAGTGCAGATGCAGCTGCCAAAATTGTTACAAAAAGACTGTTTGAGTCTCTGAAATGTAGCAATCTACTGCTAGCAACATTAGCATTATAGTTGTAGTTAATGCAGAACATGCACAATCTGCATGTTCCTGCTCTAATGTGAAAACGGTTTTAGACAAAGAAAACTAGCAATATGAGGATCTAATGATGTTAGACTTTATGTCATTTTGATGAGAATTTTTCACATTTTACTGGCATTTTACAGATCAAATGATTAATTGATTAATCAAGAAAATAATGTCTAATTGGCTTATAGTGAAAATAATCAGCAGTTAGCTTTAGTTCTTTACCTTGTACCCACCTCCACACATCAACATTGTATCCACCTCTGGCCATTAGAGTGACATAGTCACTTAAGCTAGTCATCTGGGGTGTGCATGTGTGTATATATGGACATACAGCTCACCACACTTGCACTAGTAGTGATGAGTTATGCTCTTGTTGCTCTTTATTGGTTTTTTTTAGCCCTGCAGTTAACTATGTATCAGTACATTAGATTGGGGCAACTTATATCAGTGCACCCACTTTAATAGGTGTCTACTATGGATCTAGACCGACCACTCATCACAGCTACTACTAAAAGTCAAAGGAAGAAATATGTGAGTAGAAGGGGAAAGAAGAGGCAATAATGTGGAAGTGAGGATGTTGGACTGTGGAGAAATAGAGTGGCATGATATTGGGAAAGACAGTGGGCTAAACATGTTTTTTTTTTTTTTTTTATCTGTGTGTCTGCTCAACCTGCAGCCAAGTTCCTAAAATAAAACACAGTTGAAGCAGACACCTGGTATGAATGGTATAATAATGACCCCCCCTCCCACCACGTCTGGAACCTGAATACAAAAAGAACCTTCTTTACATGTCTAACCAGAGCAGATGGCACTGGTGTATTGTGCAAGAGGTGTTTGTGTGTGTATGTGTGACAGAGAAGGGTAGAGGGGGCAGGTGTTTGAATGAATGTGTAGATATATATCACACAGAAAAAGCAAAGTAAGCAAAGACGCCGTAGCTCCATTTGTCTGCCTGCATGACTTTGTTTCTATTAGATAAAAATCTAGTCCAGGCACACCTCAGCCACTACTGTATAAAGCAGACACAAAGTAGACACAGTCTGTTCATGCCCATTGGAAGACTGTTGAGGATGCCTTTTATTGTTGTGTTATTTTTCACTCCAGGACATTAGCACTGTTCACAGACTTCAGAGACAGAGGGGGATGGGGAACCATGGGAACAACATGTAGTACTTCAAAGGTGTCCTACTAACAATACTTTCCACCTGACGAACAGACTGATGTGTGCTCAGTCACCCTAACAGAGAGAGAGAGAGAGAGAGAGAGAGAGAGAGAGAGAGAGAGAGAGAGAGAGATGAAATACAGGAACAGAGCTACATTCAGTCAGATCAGTGGAGAGACAGGCATGCTCCAAGGAGAGTTAAAACAAAATGGGCACAAAAAAGAGCAACAACAAAAAAGCAACAAAGGAACAGCTAAGTTGAGTTTGATAAAAGAATGTATGACATATAGAGACAGCCATGCCAAAGGGGGATGAGTTGGTGAGTCAGAAATCAAAAGACAGAGCATATTACTTCTGCAAAGACATCCTTTTGCCCATCTTCTGGGCTGGCAATGACCCGAATTTGTCAAAAGATCGATGTCTTATTATCATCTGAACCTTGTCTCATTAGCTCAGTATCAAACTGTATTAGAGTAAACAATATGGTCTGCTGTGTTTTCTGATTCACCATATTGTCTTTCTCACTGATTGCAAGGTTATCTTGCCACCACATCTTGATTGGTAACAAACAATGCTTGAATAAACTACATTTGCATTTATTTTTGCTCTGCTGTATATTGTTTGACTAAATACCATTGTCATTGTCTTTCTCTTTCTTTCTCTGTCTTGGTCTGTCTCTCTTTCTCACTAGGTTGTTTCCAGCTATGTAATGTTTTTCGTCAGAACATGGAGATAGACCAGTGTCTGCTGGAGTCTCTCCCCATTGGCCAGCGCCAGCGGCTGGTGAGGAGGATGCGCTGTGACCAAATAAGAGCGTACTATGAGAGGGAAAAGAGCCTTCAGCGCCAGCAAGGTGCAGTCAAGGTTCGAGCCCCGCCCACCCACCGCAAGAAGCACCACGTCCGCTTCAGCATCACTGATGTCATACAGGATGCTATCATTCGCCATGACAACAAAGGAAGGTGTGTATGTGAGTGCACGTTTGTGTCTGTGGTTCAGTGAAAAGGTAGCAGTATGTGCGGATGAGTATACATTTCAGGAAGACGAATGGCTACTAGATTTGTGCGGTACTGGCACACACACACACACAAACACACATGTACACACAGTCAGAGCAGTGGGCCAAAACAGTGCTGGCTGACTGCAGGTAACATGATTTGTTCTGGCTGGAAGCTGTCCACTTGACTGAGGAGAACAGAGTGGAGCTTTTATCCTGCTACAAATGGCTCTGAAAGACAAAAATACCAAAGCAGAGATGATAATGTCTGCTGTTGAGAGCAAACAGTAATTCCACAGAATGGCAGTCACTTTTTGTAGGAGTCTGTATAAAAGAAGCCCATTCCGTTTTGCTTTCTCACACCAACATAGTTCAGCGACTGGTGACAAGGGAGGTATGAATTATTCTCCAAAGATGAACAAATGTGAAAGTAACAAGAGAACATATAACACAGATCCTTGCTCAGTTGCTGGACCTTGCTGACACAGCTGTGAACAGGGGATAGCTAGTCTGTAGGATTAACAGTGCATTGTTTATGGATTCATGTGTGTTTTCACATTTGTAATGCAAACACAAACGAATGCATCAACACAAACATTAGCATGATAAAATATTAGCTCAGGAACAACGAATACTGGGAATTGTTTCAACCATTCAAACATTTGTTTCAAACAAATGGTAGCTTGCCAATACTGGATGTACTTGAATGATTTGTTTTCTATAAATACAAATGAAACTGAAGATAATCAAAATACATGCAGCAGAGCATTTAAAAAATATATTTAAAAGAGAATTTGATGAACTTTCCTAATGACTTCAGAATAGTAGCTTTTAATAATAGCTTTTAGGTAATATAAATAATATCGTGTTGTGTATTTATGTCTGAGAATGTCTCTTTGTTTCTGTCACTGCATTTGTGTGAGGGTGCATATTTGTGCATTTGCCTACTTTTAATCAGGTGAAAGGACTATGAGAGCATTTTCAAATAGTAAATCATGTTTGCCCTGTTTAGGCAGGACTGTAGCCTAGCTGCCAGTGAAAACACAGTCAGATTCTCAGGCAGTTTTTATGAGATCAGACAGTCAATGAATTCAAAGATTCAAGAGATTTTCACACCTTCACTTGAAAGGACTCTGATTTTCATCCAACGTTACTGTCCTACCTTTTGTCCATGCCAGTCATTTGCCAGTCATTTACCCAGCTGTCTGGGTGTATCTGTGTCAGTCCTACCAGCAGTCTTTGCAGGTCACTGTGTTAATCTCTGCTCCCTGGCTGCCAAGGAGGTTCAGCTGGGGTCTGTGGGAGCAGCTGGTGTGCCATTGCAACAGCCAGACTAAAACCAGGGTTCCTTGGCTTGGCATGAATCAGATCTCATACCCCTCTGCTTAATGCTTAGCTACCACCCACACTCCACCATTGCCACCAAACTGGTACGAGACCACTGTTTGCTCTGGGAAGCCTCCCTCACCTTTTGGTGGTGTTCAAGAGTGGATCTAGATTAAACAAAAAGTAGACCCACAGATGCCCCTGCGTAAGGGACAGATTCACTTCTAACAGGCTCCTTGAGTCAAGGGTCTGCTTGAAAGCTTTATAGTCTGTTCATATCTTGTTTGCCTGTCTTGTTCTTCTGACTTAAGTTCTGTGTCTCTCTTTGTGAGGGCCTAGGGGTCTGTCCAAACCACTCTGAATCACTTTTAATGATGGTTCTTGAGCATTCTTCAGTGGTGCCAGTTCTCTGAGTGATAACAGTTTTTCTCACCATTGCTGCTTGAGTTAGCTCTCTTCTTTTTTTGTACAGAGTGATAAGATTTGCCTCAGGCTACAACCCTCTCCAGAGTAATGTGGGAACATTTCTGGATCGTTTCCCCTTACTACAGAAACATTTTAAGAGAGGAGGGAATGTGTATCAACACGTGTTACATTGAGAGCCCAAAGGTTAATCTGGCAGATGGGAGTAAAAGAATAAGGAATTTGGAGTTGTAACTCTGACAGTGCAAGGATAACCCAGTCTTTTGTCTAGAAAGCAGACTGCATCCTTTTTATGATGCAAGCAGTTTCATCATATCTATATCAGATATGATTCCCAGAAAAATATGATTTCTTGATTATGTTGCACTGTAAGTATTATTGTAAAATCATAATTTCACGGATCACTTCAAGCGTGAAGTGGCAAATGAGAATTAAATATGAAATAATAGACAGTTGAAACATTGTAAGAGGCCCAAAAAAAGGAACACCCTTTAGATGATAGACAATTATATCTGTAACATTGTTGTTATCTTGAACTGTGCATATTTCAACTTGTTAGTTTTCATTTTTCTGCACCATGTCCCCCAGATGGTGATGATTAATTAAAAACTTGGCAGAAAGATGTTTTGGTGACTCATCATTGTCTTTAAGAACTTGTGAGTGCAAAAGAGAAAGAGAGAGTAGCTAAATAAGACTCAGAGCAGAAACAGCAAAAGATACAAAGGCTGAGAAGGAAATAGAACAAGAGAGATGGTGAGATTGGGTGGACACGTGTTATGTCCTAATTAAAGACTGTTTTTAGTGAGTTGGGTTGAGGATTAGAGTCATAGATAGTACAGAAACTCGGTCTGCTGACATGGCAGCCAGGTAATCAGAGATATCAGTCACACACACACACACACACACACACACAGAGAACACAAAATCACAAAGGATTTATTTTCTTATCGGTTCTCTTGTGCAGGAAATAAGATGAAGGAGAATGAGATAAAGAAGAGGAGGATGAAGAAAAGAGGAAAGGGTGAACAGTGGGTAAATGAAAAAAATGGAAAGCACAAGAAATTGAAAGGCAGCAGGGAAGAAACCTCAGGTCAGGGAGGATATTGTAGGGTTCAGGTGAAGATATACCAACAGTGCATCAGCCTATAGTTAGATAGGACCTCGCCATACCTCATTTTGCTTCTCAGTCCCTATCTGTCATATACAAACATCTGCCTCACTTGTGTTTTGACATTTGGTGAAATTGCTTTTCCCAAACCAATATCCTAACTTCATCAAAGTGGGACACCAGTGGAAAGGCAGCAGCTGTTGTCCTTATAGACATGGAATATACAATCAATTTTTTATCATGTCTTACTATTTCAACAGAGTTATATATACATACATATATATATACATATTGTATTTAATTATATTAAATACAATATGTATATTTGGTGTTGATTAAGTCTTAAAAAAGGTAAGCAGCAATTCAGGTCAATTTTAGATGACTGTTCTGTTAAGGAGATGAGTTTAAGTCACGTTTTTTAAGCTACACATGTGACTTGGCTGTAAAGAATAGCTTTCTAACCACTGAGATAGAAGGACATCCGTGGTCGCCAGAGAATGAATCCTGCTGTCTTTGTTGTTCCTCTGTCTTTGCATTGAGCACAGCCCAAAACTCCCAATGTTGCTAAATATCAGCCATATTACCCACCCATAGCTACGCTGAATTTTCTTCAATGTGGACGCTAAACCAGGCCAGAAATATTTCCGGTGCTGATTGTACCCAGCTCTCTACATTAACAAGTGAGTGCTTTTCCCCTGTGCTCATGTTGTGGTTGAAAACATGCATGCTTATGCATCAAGAGGTTGAGATATTTAGGCACTTGAAAGTGTAATTACTATACATATGATACAGTTAGTGCATATGTGTATGTGCTTGCGCATACACAAACAGTTGTCTGAGTACCCACCTTCCATTATTGATCAGTGTGTATAGATCCATCCTGCAGGAACAGCACAGTGACTCACAGACTCTAATCAAAGTGAAGCTAGCAGCAGTAACAGTAATAGCTTTCAGTCCTGTGTGGTGTTTTGGAGCACTGCTTCAGACACAGTTCATAAAGTTGAATCATACCATGGCTAAAATAAGAATGCCATGTGCGCCACATCTTGTGTTACACAATGTTCTTCCTTTTGTGTTGATGCAGCTCCCACCTCCAGATCAGTACAGCAAAGCTTTTTAACAAATGGAGCAAATTTCCTGGAAGTTTAAATAGGTCTTTGTCTAGTTGACTCCAGCCCCTAAATACCTCTTAATCAGAGGAATTCTACAACAAGGTGGTGCTCTTAGTCTCTGTAATACAATGACCATATAGTAGAGTAAGATTATTTTCATTTATCTCAATCACATGTGAAGACGTGCTCATACCTGTATGGTATTAACTTAAACTGTATCTTTCTCTATTTTTTATAGGTTGTGTGTCTTTTCAAAGGGGATCATATTCTGTAGACACTTGTTTTAATTGTAATGGATGTGCCAGGCAGCACTGCAGCTGAAGTTGAAAATCAATGCAACACTCAGAGTAGTAGTGATGTAGTGGGAACTTCCAGACATTTAGCTGTCTTTTATTTAACAGTCAGCTTGCCATCACCACCTTGCATCGATCCAACACTCAGGTGGCTTGCTCAATGGAGAAAACATGTCACACTATTACTACACCCCACTTAAGATTATTTATATATGAATAATCTGCCCAGATGGTAAAACACAAACCAGAGCAAGAAGGAGAAATAGGCAAATATGGATGTTAGTGGAATACATTGATATTTTCCTGCAATAGAGCATGCTGGCATCAAAGGCATGTCAAACGCCTGTCATATTTTTGACAGAACAGGGCCTAGGCCCACAGAGGTGGTAGAGATAGATGTCATCATGTTGGAATCCAATTTAAAACCTTACAACTCTCAGTCTGATACAGCAGAGATCCCTTTAATGTCAACTGCAACATCAGGCAGCATATTGAAACTTTTCACTGGCAGTGGTGTTTATCTGAGCGCTGATATTAAACCTTTGGTTCACTTGATGACTCATCAGTGTTGCTTTTAGGGGTTCAGCTGTACAGGTTAATATGAGAGGGAGCTGAGGATGTGAGAGTGTCAAATATACTAGTACTTTATGAACTCATTTTCTCACTTCACAAATACTAAATTGCAAAAGGGAAGCATAGAGAGGAGCTAAATATTAATTATTATTATTATTATTATTTTCCTTTATCATTGCCATCTACACAGGGTTGTGAGTAAATATTTCTCTGAGGGGGGTGCAGATTAGCCCTTTGAAATACTTTGGCATGTAATGTGAAAATGCATTAACAACCTTGTGTATTTGCTGTAAATGTATGACATTGTTCCAGAGACTTTTAACACCTGAAATTCTTGAAATCATCTCTGAACATGTGGGCAGTAGATTCCTGATCCATCTTACTGATCTCAGCGTAAGATCATCTGCATTTAGAGTTAAGCATTATTGGAAAACTGTACTGTGCCTTTTTTCATGAGGAGCTAAACACAGAAAAAATGTCCAAGCTCATTTCAGAAACATGGGGCAGTGAGTTGAGACGGTCCCTCTTGTGACTATGACTGTGTGATAAGGATGAAAAAGACAGAAGCATTCATAAAGGTGAGGGATTTGAACAGAATCTCATAAGGGGCTGCCAAGGAATAATGCTGCACATGGGGAGAGTATGTGTAGTTGTTAGATGAAGAAAATTGGCAATACTGCTTTAAGTGGCATGTCATGAATGTTGCATTACAGGGATTTTATCAAATGCATGGGCTCAGTACGATAAGGTCGAGCCAAAGAATTGAAAAGAGAGGCTGAAGAAAAGTACATTTAATCTTGTACTGTATCTATAGAACATGCTTATTCAGCATATACATCATATCTAATTCAGGTAGTTCAAATTGAACAAAGGATAATATTGTTTTTGTAGAGGTTAGTGATATTATGTCTTAGCATAGGAAGAAAATCTGTCTAAATGCTCTTTTCAGAAGTGGAGAAGTACTAATGTTTTTACTAACTGTGAAGTATACCCTGTCATTTTCTGTCTAGGCAAAGGATTTAGATGAGCTGTATTCATGTTTTACACAAACACAAAAACAGGTTAAGAATGGAATCTCTGTCAGTCTGACTAACAGCATAGACAATGACTTCTTGTTCATTGCTTTAGCCGCAGTTTGACTGTAGGTACAGGCTGTATATACATACACTGCCTGGCCAAAAAAAAGTTGCCACCTGGATTTAACTAAGCAAATAGGTAAGAGCCTCTTATTGGATAATTACTGCATGGGTGATTATCTTTCAGCTGATGATGATGCAATGAGTAGCTTCTCATTTCTTAAAGAACCATGTCGAAAGACACATCAGGATAAGAATGCATGCAGAATGCATCAGGGTAAGAAGAGAGGCAGATGAAGTGATGCACCCATCATGCCTGGTGCCTACTGTACAAGCCTGTGGGGACAGTGCTATGATCTGGGGTTGCTGCAGTCGGTCAGGTCTAGGTTCAGCAACATTATGTTCCCAAAGAATGAGGTCAGCAGACTACCTGAATATACTGAATGAGCAGGTTATTCCATCAATGGATTTTCTCTTCCCTGATGGCACAGGCATATTCCAAGATGACAATGCCAGGATTCATCGGGCTCAAATTGTGAAAGAGTGGTTCAGGGATCATGAGACATCATTTTCACACATGGATTGGCCACCACAGAGTCCAGATCTTAACCCCATTGAGAATCTTTGGGATGTGCTGGAGAAGACTTTGCGCAGTGGTCCGACTCTCCCATCATCAATACTAGATCTTGGTGAAAAATTAATGCAACAGCTGGATGGAAATAAATCTTGTGACACTGCAGAAGCTTATTGAAACAATGCCACAGTGAATGCGTGCTGTAATCAAAGCTAAAGGCGGTCCAACAAAATATTAAAGTGCGTGACCTTCTTTTTGGTGGCGACTTTGTTTTTGGACAAGCAGTGTAATATGGCATTGCTATGGGGTGGAAGGTTGAAGTAGCTCTCTTATTTCATGAGAAAGGCAGGCTCATGGGATCTTAAAGGGTTGGGGTTTCTTAAGAATCTGATACATTCAGTTAGTAGGGCATCCACATAAAAAATTTGTGTTGAATCTGTCAGTCTATACCTTATTTAGGTTTCCCTCTCATCCTCTCTGGTTCTCTCTCTTTTCTGCTCTTTCTACCAGTTCCCATCTGGTTGCCATGGAAACTCCACATATGACTCGAACAGCTGTTTTGCAATTTTCCACAAAATGACAGTCGACTTTGCTTCATGCCCACTCTCTGTTTCCCCTTTCAGCAGTCTCCTGATGGAGGGACTCACACACATATACACACACACATAAACAACAAAACCTGAGATCAGCATGTAATCAAACACCAACTGACATATAAAGATTTAACATAAAGGGAAAATGACTGTGGTTGCTGTGGGACAAACATATATCTGCTCTGCTGTGCCTGTGTAAATCATTCAGTAGGTATCAATCTCTGTGATGACCAGGACTTTTTTTCCCCTTTAAGCCACATTATAACAGAGATAAACATGGTCATTCTTTACTGTAAACCTTCAACACCACCTAAATACTCTGAACACTCTAAATGTAAATGTTTTTTCCCATGTACTATTCATTATGTTCATGGGTAATATTTCTTTTTCTATTTTACCACCAAGTAAAATGAAACTATACAACTGGAATTCAACTTTAAACCAATATTGGATGACCAGAATTACATGTTATCATTTCTAGCAGCTTTAGAGCCACAAATCAAGATAGTAATTTGTGTCCATTCTGGTGTTGAATTAATATGTTGTTTTCTGTATCTGCTGTTAAAATCCCTCTAACTAATACACTAACAGGAAACAGTGTTAATGTTGCAGAGCTATAAGATAACTTACACTAGTTTGACCTTCATACCTTATATTGCCGGTACATTTACTACTAGTGCAAATACCAGCTAGATATAGTGGCTAACAGTGATTGGTCTTGATGAATCTGCCAATGGTACAACAGTAATATTGATTCCTGTTGTCCATACTGTGCTTTGCATTTTTTTAAACTGCTTGAGTGTCAATATGTAGCTCTTGACCTTTCACCCCTCTATAGACACAGTCATTAATTAACTGTTCTGACCACTGGCAAACACCAAACATCAAATTATGTGATAGTTAATTTTTATTTAGAAGCAAATCATGTAATACCATAAATGGTTTAAAATTTCTACTCCACACTATTGAGCAGCCCTGTGAAATATTGTTTGACAGACAAGAAGACAAGAACATTCTCTTATTCCCTTGTAAGTACTTTAGTGTTATATGAACCTTAATTGGTGGTTTACAGTCCTGAGCCCCTACAGTGTGTTGAAGAGTTGGGAGATAATTGTTCTGATTGACTCCAAGGTTGGCCAGTTTGTTTCTCATCAACAATATAAAGGCCATTAAGCACTGGAAGGCCATTAGAGGTCTGGAAAAATGTATGTGCTCTGTATTCTTTTGGCCTGTTTGCTATGTGTGCATGTGCAGAACACCAAGCATTTGCTGATTATATCTTCCTTAATGACACATCTGTTTCTTGCTTTTGTATATCTATGTTAATTGAACACCTGCTCAGCTCCTTAAACTATCAGACAAAAAGAATAGGGTTGCAACTCACAGTTTCTGACTTTTGATTAATTAATCGCAATTCATTTGTTCAATATAATTCAGTAAAATGTCATCACAGGCCATCATAGGTTTCCAGAGTTGACATTGCTGTAAAACTGCTTGATCCCAGCAGTTCAAAGTCCAAACTCATTCAATTCACAATCGCATAAAAAAGATACAAAAACATATCACATAAAACTGCTTTAGGATATGCTTGCCGTGTATGTGTGTGTCTGTGTGGTATGGTCATATTATTTGAACATGTCAGTCTAGGTAATGACCCCTTTAGTGAAATGACCTCATGGGGGTCATCGGCGGGGTTCATCCATTGGAATTATCACCATGGTAATTACCATGGTTACTGTCTTCAGAGCCATTGGCTTTGGTTAGACTCTAGTATTTATTTGTGTGTGTGTGGGGTGGGGAGGGGGGTGTGGGGGTGCGTGACATGTGTGGTTGTTTTGCTGGTACAAGGTCTTCCAGCATTTAGTCAGTATATCCATCCACTGCTGTCAGTTTAAGTGAAATCACATATGTCCGAACCATAGCGCCCCACCTCCCTCTGTCCTCACCCTCCCTTGTTGTCTGTACCACTCTATTTATCTGTCATGCACTTCAGTACACACTCCCTTCTCCTTCTCTCACTGTCTCCTGGTGTGTTCTCCTTTATTTTTTGTACATGATGAATAAAATGTATCAGTGCTATGGTATAATTACTGTCATCTTGTATGTCCTACTACACTCTTCTCATCCCTTTATGGGTCATATTTGAAACGGTTTGCGTTTTCTTCAGTGGATCTGTGTCAGTGTATGATTGGGTAGTGCAGCTCTTAAGAGCCAACACTGTGATGTGAATGTGTGTAACCCAGAGGCTTTCTGACCTGCTGCTGCTACACACACACACACACACACACACACACACACACACACACACAGCCTTCACATTGATCCTCACTGACGTGTCAAGGACAGTCAGAGGACACTCAACATATATTGGTTTTGAAAGTGAATGGCACGTATCAGCATGTGTGTGTTGTGTCTGAGTGTGAATGTGTTGGAGTACCATGTCTGTCTTCACATACAGCAGGTGTTAACATATAGATGTTAACTTTCTTGCAGTGTTGCGTCTCTTGAAGGATGGAACAGACCTCAACAGTCCAATTTCTTCTGGGGGATCCTTGCTGCACCTGGTAAGATGAGACTGAACAGATGATGATCACTGAATTCAAGAAAGTAGCTCTAGTGTGTATATGTGCTACAAAAAGAAAGAAAATTCCAGTTATTTTTGCACTATGAGGATGCTCATGTTATGCTACAAGTGGCTGAGGAAGAAAGGAAGGAAGAGGTTGTCACTATATCCCTATAACCATTTGTCATGACTTTATCAGTATTTTGCAAATTCTTGCACACAAGGCATCCCTGTAGCAATACAAGAATGTAATAATTCAGTTGCTGCACATTACATTTTCTACATACATTAGGCATTATGCATTAAACCACTCATGTGTAATATTTATTGTTAGCAGTGCATCAAGAAACAAACATTTCTGCAAACTAATAATAAGGAAATCTGTCCTTGCAGTGTGCTCGCCATGACAATGTGTTTGCGGCAGAGCTTCTGATTGAGCGAGGCCTGAATGTCAACCTGCAGGACGACGACCTGTGGACAGCCCTGCATGTAGCGTGTGTGTGTGACCATGCAGATGTGGTGCTGCTGCTGCTGCTGGTGAGAGACACACATGCAAACATGGATGTGTAGTATATTGGTATTATTGCTATTTTATACAGTACCACAAATATACACGCAGACATGCATGGGAACACTTTCTGGATGTAGTTAGTAGTGTAATTTCCTTGTTGATCCTTGCAGCTCTAACCGTGTCAGGTACAAATTAGATTAGTGTTTGGGAATGGCCTGGCATACAAGATTCATGTTTTGAATTAGCTTTGAACCAGTGGCTCTATCCGCATTGGTTACCCAGAATTTTCTGTCCAAGTGGAGCATCTGATGAGGGGTTTTAGATTACAGAGGGTCTGAAATGCAACTTTGCTTTCTCTAACAAACCCAGCTGAATCACTGAAAATGAGAATATTTAGAAATTCAGCATTAGCATGATATCAAAGACAGAGCCTGTTCTGTGGAGGATATCTTGACAAGAGCTGTGGTTGTACTGATTAGGTCCATAACGAGAGCAGGGCCAGCTGCAGGGGAGGGCATACACATCCAGCCCAGTCACTCAGTGGGCTGGGTCTGCTCTGTTGGTGTTGATTAGACCTAGGGAGGGTTGACTGCAGTCTGGAGCTCAGTAGAATCCTGTACAGCCTGGTTCTGCTGATTGGGTCCTGAGTGATTGCTGGCTGCCTATCTGTGGAGCAGGAAAGAGATGTTCCTGAGAGGAATGGATATGTTTGAAGAGCTGCCAGGCAAAGGGTGCAGAGTGAATCTGTATGCCTGATCTGACTGTATGACAGTTGGGTTCATGTATGTGTCGAGCGGTTTGTATTTGCATGCATTTAATTTTGCTCCAAGCAAAGATTCATGCAGTCTGTCGTAGTAGAGCAGGGTGTGATATAGATACGCCAAATGAAAATTATGCAGTGAATTATGCTTTCATGTTGAGCAATACCATGAGAGAGAAAGCGAGAGAGATTTGGTATTGCTCCCAGGCAGGCAGTACTAAATATTTCCCTTTCACTACCGAGACAGAAGTATTTTCTAGTAAATTAGGTCATATTTACGCAGACTTCAGCTCTGTTGCAAGAGAGCAGGGTGATAGAGAAGAAGAGAACGTTTTGAAAAAATTCAAAAAATCAGATCCAATTCTGAAAAAGTTATTTTCATCTTACTTTCCTTTGATACAAAGTGCTTATTTATTTGACTGTATCTACATTTGCTTGTGTGTGAGTGTGCCCTTGTGCTTGCTTATGTGATTTTGAGAGTATTTCCAAAATGGTGCATTTTTTTCTTTAGGGAATGATAAACACTTGGTCTAATCGGCAGGGAAGATGGTTTCTAAAAGGAGAGCCCAAGGCTCTTCCTGTCTACCAGGGTAAAAATAGCTTTAGTCAAGCCATATTTCCGATAGAGATGCAATATTTCTTTCCTTCTATTCATTCATTTCACACACGTCTCCTCCACCATAGACCCTCCCAATGCCCAGTCATTCTGTTCTCAAGCGGCTTTCTTATCAAGGCTGTAAGTGGGAGATCTTCCCTCTCAATATACGGCAGCAAGTTTACACTTTAATGAGAATTTGTACAGTGGTCTCACCAGAGGAACTTGACTGGCAGTCTTATCTTTGATTGGCACAGGAAGGAATAGTGCTGCTAATATATTCTAATCTATTATGTCCTACTCCACCATCTCTTTCTCTGTTTCCCCTCCCCTCGTCCTCTGCTTTTCTGTCCTTGATTTCCTGTCTCCAGTCCCTACACAGAGCAGCGGAGTGGTTTTTGCTGACAGAGATGTTACCAAGCTTGTCTTGTGGGGAAAGTAGGGGGGTTGATGAGAAGTCTGGGTACATTGTCGCTCTGTGTCCGGATTGGCAGTAATGTTAATTCTCTTATCTCCTGCCTCCAAACAGCAGGAGAGGGAGCAAGCCATTTCTAAACTCTCTCATTCCCAACCCATTTCCAAACCCATTCATAAACCTATTCCTAGCTCCAGCTCTGGTTAATATTTATCATTGAGAGCCTGGCAGGATTAACTGGAAGTGCAGCAACATAGTGGATTGGTGCTTAAAAAATAAAAACATGACATGACAGGGTGTGTAGTCTTTATGAATAATTCCACAAAATATTACACTTTTGGTGTGTTATTTGATCGTGAAAACAGGCAGTGATTATGAAACAAAGCCAGACTGAACTCTCTGCCTTTTCATATTTATTTCCATGTCCAGTACTTAAATAGAATTTGCTTGTGCCATGTACATCAGGATGCTTCAACAGAGGTTCTTGATCTCAGCTGTTACATCATTGCTGGCCTTCTATTCAAACCACAGCCCACAAGATACTTAGCAAGTCCTATTTTTTCTGGTGGCTCAATTATCTGCCCCTAATTTCATTTCTTATGAAACCCAGAAAAAGATGTGGTAAGTGATTAGGGTTAATTGCAGACTTGCCCTAATTTTGCGTCAGAGTTAAAGGTTCTTCTTTTGACACTGTTGAATATATATAATCTTGAAGAACATAAAATATATCAATTTTGCTGTCTTAAACTGTTTACCACCACTGCACTCAGACTAATTAAAAGAGTCTTTCCTTCGCTTCTGTGTCATATTGTGGTTCTCTGTCAGATATTAGTTTATAGTCTCAAAAATTGTGCAGGGGTAAGATTTAGCTATGCAGTTATGCGATCGACAGGAGACAGGATCTGTTCCAAAGTGTTATTTCTCATCTTACAGTTCAAAATCCCAACAGGGTTACAGTTGCAGAAGTGACCCACTTTCCCTGCTGGTAAGTGATGAGTTTAGAACTTCTGAACTCGGAGTCCTTTGAAGTCAAACGATTAACAACAAGCCCTGTGGCTGCACTGAATTGAGGGGGTGTTATAATGTAGCCCTCCCTTCTCTAAACGTAACAGTGGTTCATGAAGCATCTGTTGCACACACCTGTAGTGCATGAGCTAGTTTAAGTCCCAAAGTCCAACAGTTTATGGAGACATTTGTTGAGATATTTTCATGAGATGCAACATTTTTGAATAGATTCCTAAGTACAGCAAAATCACTTCATGGTGGTTGTTGTTGTTGGTGACTCACATGTGAGCAAATATTTTATGTTGTGATGAATTATACTAATTTATAGAGAAGATATGAATATATTTCCGTGTATCAGTATCTGCATGATGGTCAGTATGCAGCAACAACAGCAGAAAGTACATAATACATATGAAAAAGTGTTATTTGATTTGAAAATAGTGTGATCATTATAGTTTGTCCAAAAGACAATTGTTTCCAATACTGCAGCATGGTGTATCAAAACTGAGCAGATGTTGTTTGCCAGTTTTTCAGTTGAAAATAATAAGTTCATTGCTCAACTGTAAAACATGCTGCCTCTGGTACATTTCTTTGTCACAACTCTTTGATAATTAAATTTGAAGGTTCCTTGAGACTAGGTTACATTTTTTGCAGAAAAAAACAAGAAAGAAAGAAAATCTTAACAGTACAATGCACAGTATGTGTATGTATTTTAGTAGAGAATGTTTTGGGATTTTTTTGCACCATCATACACTGAATTACAGAGAGTTAAATAGTCTGAGATGGATTAGATACACATGTAGTTCTCTGGAAAAAAAAAGTATATGGGAACTCTCTGCGATTTCCACTGTTCCGTGACAGTGTCCAGCTCAGCAGTTAACTGCCACAGGGACTGCTTTCAGTGCATATCTTGTAGCTGTTATTGATTCTGTGGCAGTCACTGCATGTAACAATTGCCATTATGAACCACAGGCAGCAAGATATTAACAGATTTCCATCTCAACAACGTCCACAGTGGATCCATCATATTGCAGCAGGGAACGTGTCAGGGTCAGAAGTCAACTTGTTAACCCTTTGTAGCCTGCATGGCTGCCAGCCAGGCATCACCTCGTTTATATCTGTCACCACTTCTTATCATGCAAGCTCAGACGCATGATTTATGTCTCTCGATCAATGGCCCACACATCATGCCTACTTCACCATAATATGCGTGTGTCTGTTGGTCTTGGAGCTTTGTGTGGCATAAAAGGAACCATTAGATAATATTCAACTAGGCTCAGGAGGGCATGCATAACAGTTCCACATTAGTTTAGTGCATTTTCCACAATTTTACTCCAGGATAACTTCTATCTCACACAGTTTTCAAGGCAACACGTACATTCCCACGTTTCCCAAGCTGGTTTTTGTACAGCTGTGAGTGAAAACAGTCAGTGGTGAGAGTGGCTGTGAGCTGTCAGTCAGCTGATAACTTCATCCAACCAGACTCCTATTGACTTTTACTGGACCTTGAAGTGAATTGTCTGGGTCAGCACACTTCTTCACTACTGTGCTCTGCAGCACACACACACACAACAACCACATACTTTAACAGAGGCCACGAAGTGAGCCATCAGGTTTATGAGGGAGTTGATTACTGTTTGGGGGTGAAGCACAAATCAAAGTTATATAGTTAGAGCAGTCCAAATTTGACATTAAAAGAGTGTTGGAGTGTGTGTGTGCTTGCTTGTGTGTGTGGTTGTGGGGGTGGGCAGAGAAGGTATAATATTATTCTCTCACTCCGACTCACTTATCACCCCTATCTCTCGCTCCTCAAGCTATGCTTCATGCTGCGATAAGGTTTCTTGTTTTCTCATGAATATTTGCAAAGCAGGAGCCGATAATTGTTAATTTTAATTAAGTCTCTTTGTTAACCCGTAATAAACTTTCATAACTGAGCAAAAAGAGCTCCCACTAGACGACACAGATGGATGCACGATGAAACGGCAAACCTCATCACAACAGATTCCCTGATAACTTGAATTGACAGGACTCTGCCACCATTATCCAACTGTAATTGCTTGGCATTTCTTGAATGAAAAACGTTTCCGCTGAATATACATAAAACATATTTCAGAACTGAAAAAAACAAAATCCAGTTGTCTAATTTATAAATCGATTTAACAGTTCAAGGATGCTTTGAGGCTTCAAGGCTCGGTGTCTGTGTGGTTTTGCTGATTGTTTTTTAGAGCACTAAGGTTAACGGCTCTTCATGTTGCTCTGTCAGCTGGCTCCCCCCTCGCATTTTCAGCCATCTTCCTCCCATTTTTTCGTTTTCCCTACTCGTTCCCTCTCTGTCTGCCTAAGAACTGGGTCATAAATCTTTTTGCCGCACTGCAACTGGCTCCTTAGAATTATATTAGCTGTAAATATTCAATAAGGATCCTCACTTAGTCCTCGGTCCCTGTTATCAGACATGGTCCAGCGACGATCGTTACACTGGCTTGTCTTTTATGGTTTAGTCAAACAACAAGAAGCGATTTATGGCTGGATGCTGACAATTGCCACTTCAAAGGATGTATGTTACTTTTAGTACTTAACCCCAAAGAGAGGGTGATAAAAATGAGTAAGACAGTTGGATGGTCCACATAAGTAACTGAAATACATCCTGCATGGCTTGTATACAATTCTGCTCCACTGGTGAAGTGTTGCAACATTTTTGCAAATAATAAGTGCAGTAGAGTTCCCCCAAAGAGATGCAATCAATCATAACCATATTGTGACCAACGACTGTGCTGTAGTCAGAGTAACAGTCATTACAGGAGCCAGATAGAAGGTCTCCTGTTATCTCATACTATAATAGAAGGCTGCTTAGCAGGGTCCTTGTTGAGTAAACATACATTAATCTTGTCATACATACACGCACTTACCCTGATGATCCCAGGTAGCATTAACCAACGCCCTCGCTCCTCACTGCTCCACCCCCCAGGCAGTTATTTAATGAGTTCTTTAATTCAGTGTATTGTCTGTTAATGTCTCCATGGTTCTGCTCAGCTACATGCCTCTGGGAAGCCAAGATAATTGGGCCCACTTTATCATTGATTCGAGTCTGATGAATGGGCCCTGCTAAAACTCACTTTGTTTGCCTCTACTCTGCTTTTTTTCCCCATCCTGTGTCTGGAAGGCTGGAGTGAACGTTATGCTGCAGGATGTCAATGGAAACATTTCTCTAGGACTACGCATCTGAGGGAACTGAGAGCAGCTATATCCTCCGAAAACACCTGGAGGAAAATGGTAAAGCTCAGCACATTTCTTATGAAGAGAGAAAGACAGAAGCAGCTTTGACATTTCACATTTTATTCATCATGAGCTGTATTAAAGGGGATTCCTACCAAGTTTACAGGTCAAGATCTGTTTACAGGTCTTATGGAGTACTACTGCATATATGCAAAAAACATCCATAAATCTAAATGTCATTTAAGGCAGTGTCTGTTGGGTGTGAAGACTAGAAGTTTGAAAATGAAAAAAATCTCTCTGTGCAGAGTGAGAAGAAAAAAATGCTTACTATACCCCTGCCAGCTACTTTTCCTTGAGGCTGTACTCACCACTACTAGCATAGCACACGAATCTGAAAGACTGAACCATCAATGGTTTATTATGTCACCTGTGAGTCTGACAGTGTTTGTAGGGGTGCAGTGCTAAATTGGTGGAGTACTCTCAACAGCATGATTCATTAAAATGTGGTGGCTCATTTCCATGTTATCACACCCCTTTCAGAAAGAGAAAAAATGCATGTAATGACAAAAAGTAAATATTTCATTTCCTTCATTTAAGATGTGCTCAAAATGTGAATGGTTAATAAGTCCTACCCGCTGTTAAAATGAAAGTTTTTTGTGTTTATGTGTGAAGGTGAAGTACACCCACAGGCCTAATGGTGGTGGATTGCGAATAGGGCACTTCACTTTCTACCACAGAGAAAGGTGAAGGTCAGCACAGGAGCTGTGAATAACAGAGATAAAGACACAGAAGAGGAGGAGGCGCAGACAGACGAAAGTGGTAGTGGCACGAACATAGAGTGATAGAGGAGGAGGAGGGAGAAATGCCAGAGAAATACAGAGGGACAGGCAGAGAAAGGGTAGCCGGAATCATGCTGACAAAGCAAGACAGAAACAGATATAGACAATGATGGAGGGTCTTCCCTCATCCATCTGTCATTGGCCACATATGAGTCTGCACAGGATCACATGACAAATGCAAGCTTCTGACTGCAGACAGCTAGCTCATCAAAGCTGAGACCACCCTACACACACACATACACACACACACACACACACACACTCACTCTCTAACTCCCTGGCCACAGATTTTTTTGAGACTTTTCTCTGCTTCTGTCTGCCAGCCCCTGTGGTGATCTCTTTCCTCCTGCCTACCTTCAGCTCCCCCGATACCGCCCCCCATTGCGCTGTGCTTTGCCACCATGAAACACACTCTTAACTCACACAGGCTCACTCAGCTTCTGTTGCTATAGCAACTTGGTTGCATGCCCTCTATCCCCATCAAGTTTGTGTGCTTGTGGGAGAGACAGACTGTCCATGTGTCTCTACATCAGGGATAAAGGAGGAGAAAGACAGTTGTGGTCTACCACAATAGAAATTCTGTTTACCCTCTTATTGTCCTTGCTGCAAAAGCTGAGCTGCTTGAGTTTCATGTAATACTGTTGTACTACATGTAAATGTTGGCACAGGTATTCTTTTCTGTTATGTTATTGATCATATGAGCATGTCTCAAATAGCTGTAAACCTCGGGGCTCTTGTGTGTTTGCAAAGGCAAATTTATTGATTAACTGATACAACTAGTCTATTTGGAAAATTCCCATTAGTTAGTGCCCTAGAGCTTATCACAGTCAAGTATAGATTGATAGATAATCAATCCAGAGAATTACAGCAACTGAAGTCAGGTCCACTGGACAGTGCATTGATCTTGATAGTATTGGATGCCCTTGGCCTCTGTATGTCTGTGACAGCCCAGTAGACAAGTTGGACTTGAATCATTCAAGTCATGGACTGGGACACTGTATGAGGACTCTGTATGTACCAGACCTTGGTTTTGGGGTGGGGGGTTGTACAGATTAAATGAACAAACATGTTAATTAGTGATCTTTATTGGTTTAGGCCCATTTGTTTCTCTATGCTAAGAAAGCTAACCATCTCCTGCATCCAAGCTTTGTGTTTTACACAATAATATGTCAGTGATATTCTCACAAGAAAGTGAATGAGTATTTCCCAAAATGTTTTTACACTTGACAACTGAGTACATATTGTAGCATTAGAGTGTCATTTGTGTTTGTGATTTATAGGTGTGGATGTGTCATCTATGCATGCAATGAAGACGCAGAGACCCAGCACCATGTTGTCTGATGTTAGACAGCTTGTAGCCACAGGTGGAAACCTTAGCCAGCCCAATGATGATGGGGTCACTCTGGTAGGTGGTAAAGAATTGACCTTTTTGTCTCTCTCCCCTTCCATCAGTTATTTATTCTCGTTCTTCAACTCAGTCTTTACCAGATACTGTAGCTTTTTATTTTTTGCTGTCCTAACCTCTCTTTGGTTCTCTCTCTTTCTGAAGCTCCACATAGCCTGTGCCAGTGGTTACAGAGAAGTGGTGTCTGTGTTGCTGGAGAGTGGAGCGGACCCCCATCCTGCTGACGACAACTTCTGGACCCCTCTCCACCTGGCTGCTAAATACGGACAGGTAACTCACAGATGCAAAACAAATTGTCAGAATGTTTTTGTCGTTAATGAAGAAGTCCCCAATTTCAACTCATCTAGCTGTATCGATCCCATGTGATTGCAGTCATTAATGGAAATAATGAGGAAATTATTGATGGATTGTTCCTCAGAGCAACTTGCCTCCAGTTACCCTGCATGCTCTCTGATAAACTGCTCTTTTTGGGCCTATTGATCAGAAACAGTCAAACCGCTGGCACAGAGGAGCACTGCATATGCATTTGTTACAGCATTTTAGATGAGCAGTTTAATGGTCTCTCTTAGAGGAAAGCAGATTGATTTCCAGATGGGGTGGAGGTGAGCTGTTGGAGCGATGGGATCTGGTAGTTTGGGAGTGGTCCAACTATGAAGGAAGGGAAGTGATCACATTCAGATCTTGCTGACCCAACTGGATATTTAATTACATTTCTGGGCTGTGTGCTTGGCTGCTGACAGAGAGAATTTAATCATTTGGTATTTAGAGTCGCTCTCTACTACTTTGGTTCATTTACCCTCAAGGCGTGTTTTTTTTCCCCCACTGGCATGTATTTTCAAAATTATTTCTGTTACCTCACAGCTTATTTCTGTCATTCATACAGATCTGCTGCATTTTTTTTCTCTCTTTCCTCTCAAACGATTCCTTCATCCAGTTGTTAGTTGATCAGATGATAGTTGATCAGTGGAACTTACAAATGTACAAATCTTCCTCCAGACTCTCTCTCTCTCTTTGTGTGTGTGTGTGTGTGTGTGTATGTGTGTGTGATATATAAGTGCATCTGACTTCAGAGTGGCAGTCTAGAGGATTGGAGAATCGATTAGGTTTCCCTTGCAGTGTTAAATCACTTCGGCCATTGGCTGTTCACTAGTGCCGGTGCTTTGCCTCCTGCATACCAACTAAACCCTGAGCCTTCTTAACACACGCCACCATTCCCTCACAGCTGACAATGACACGTCAGTAACACAGGACATTGTAGGTTCAAGATGTGTGCATGTATTCAGTAAAGTATGGTTCTGCTGATATGAGGCAGAAGTAAACTGTTGCCTAGAAACATTGGCTGGCAACTGTAACACTAGCTGGTACATTAAACCCAAAGACCCCTTCTGCAGTGTGGCATACACACTGGACTGACCCTTTAAGAAGATGTATGACCCTATTACTGCAGCTAATTAAGCTTCCCTCTCTCGGTCTTGCGATAAGTTAGACCTTGGCTCTTGGCTTCCCTTGTTTGAGTTAGGGGATTTTAAATTGTGTCCTCTTGAGGGAAGAATTTTTAAATAGACCTGTGTTGGATTTTCAAACAAAAATGACAGGATGTTAAGATACAACACTACTGGGACTGGATTAATTCACTTTTTTTTCATTGTGAAGTTGCACATGAAGGCTGTGGTGATATGCCAACCACAAGGTTTATTAACAGTAAAACATTCTAAGGCACTTTAGTGTTAATCTTAAGATTAATTTTCATATCTGAAATATATTGTTAAAAGGACATTTGGGTCCTTACCAAGAAATATCTGAATGTACGTCAGCTTTAATTCGGTTAGGTGAGGTTACTTTGGCCCCGCTGAACCCTGTGTACTCACAACCTTTTCCTGGTCCTCCTGTAAACTTTGACCCATTGAAGAGTTCAGATCTTGTGGTGGTACTGACGTGTTGTTAGTATTTATAGGGTGTTAGTGCAGCTGACAGGGTTTGTGGGCAGTCGAGATGCTGTAGACTCATAAGTGAACAGCTGTTGGCATTGGTCAGAGCCAGTCTGCTGAATGTGCTAAGTCACTCTCCTCTGGTAGCTGTGGGGCAAAACCATGTATATCCAAAATTTGTGTTGGTACAGGAAATAAAACAATAATTGGACCCTGGGAGTCAGACTTAATACTTAAAACTTAAAATCTACAGACAGATGTAAAGGTTGACCAATAGAATTGATATATAGGAAAAAAAATTGAGTTAAGAGGTTTCTACTCTGATTTTACTCTTGTCTCTGGGAAGCCTTTATGATGCAGTAAACTGAAAAAAGTAATCAGGAAAACTACTTTAGACACATTTATATTTTGTTTTGCCACCTAGTAAGGTAGCTCAAGCATAATTATATATGCATATATATATACTTGCTGTTTAATATACTGTATGCACTAATAAAAAGATGGAAATGCAGTATGTTGAAGTGTAATGTAAGTATTTCCATGGTAGTGAAGACAGTATAGAGCTCATTCTTTAAACAGTGTTTCATTGCATTGAAGCTAAATATGAGTCTGAAAACAGAACCCTGGAAGGGGATGTTTTGGGTTTATTATTTCACAAGAATATTCCCCTAGAATTAGCTCTGGTTGTGTAGCTCCTTGTGTATAATTATTAGCCAAAGTCATTTCATTTACGTTTTGCAATGACTGATCTCTTTATGTTTATTGAGCTGCTGAGACCGCCTCTGAGTCATGTCATCTCTCCTACATTACCAAGAAATGATGTAGAAGACCTTTGTCTATTATCCATAAATCGAATCACACTTCAGATATGACAGCACATCACACACTAATCATAAATCAGTATTCACAGATCACATAGTGCATACACTTCTTGAATTCGATACAGCAGTCAATCTGCAGAGACAAATTGGGGTGGTAAAAGAGAGAGTGTAGACAGACTGAAAATAAGAGAGTAATGAGAGGGAAAGGACAACAAGTCAGAATGTAGCCTGTGTGCGCACAGTTTTAAGGTGAAATGGAGACAGAACAACAGAAGACAGAGGTGACATCCCATGTCACTTTAGAAATGAGGGTAGATGACTAGAGGGTTCTTCCACTGTGACATGTGACAGAAGATAGACCCATTATTAAAGGATCTCCTCAGTCTGGGGCAACACTTGTACAGACATGTCATGCGTGACATACACTGTATATATCATCACCTTAATTCTTAAGACCTTTACCAGGAGGGTCTTCCGACAAAAAAAATAAAAACATTAGAAATCTGCTATGACATGCTTTTCAGTTGACATATTGGTGTATTGAGAGAAGGTGCAGTTAAATAAAAAAGATTGATGTGGATATTTCTCCCATCTCTTACAGACAAGCATCGTTAGCCAGCTCCTGAGACATGGGGCGAACCCGACTCTGTTGAACTGCAACCAAGACAAGCCTTCAGGTAACGCATTCATGTATTCACACAAATACACACAGACACACAAATAGTGCAGGTAGAATGAGAAAGCATGTTTTAGCAAGCAGGAGGTAATGGAGCAAAGAAGCTGAAAAATGGATTTTGACTTATTCAGCTGAGCCTTTTCAAATGCATTAATAACTATGATGATATAAAACATAAGCTCACACACACACACAGCGAATAAGGCTCCCTCATAATCAGTCTCTGGTGAGCCTATCTGTGCGCATCAGAGTGTTATCTTCAAGAGAGAACGCATTTCTTAATGAAAGAAAACATTAGCACCTCATTCTTGCCTGTACACACATATATGCACTGATTAAATTTGGGTGTTATCAGTAACCATAAGAGGCTGGTGTGATGAATTTGCTAATGGGCATAAAGTAAGCATATCAGCCAAGAGTGTGAATTGTACTTTTTAAAATAATGGACGCACAGAGGATCAACAGAGGATGTCCAAAATAAGACAATTACTGTATGCTTGGCACCAGATATCAGGAAAGACATAAATAAATAAATTCTTCCAAATCGCAAAGTGATATAAATACCATCTGAAAAATATTCCCCACTCCTACAGTGATATTGTATTTATAGGTGCCCTTTAAATCCCACCCTCCTAAATTTAATTTGGTTTTAGGTAACTTATAAAGTTTTTGCAGTTATTGGCTTATGATCCTGATCAGTCTTCCAAATTTCCTCCCCACACACACAGGGACACAGCAGGGGTAGAACTCCTTGCATCTCAAACCTGAACAAAGTCACTATAAGGCCACCCATTGAACTGGGCTGCTGAAGACTGCAGTGTAGTCACTATAAATGTTAGCAGTGTCTTTTGTGTGATGGTGATGAAATGTGTCATAGAGAGGGTTCTACCTAGAATATCACAGCTGCCTCTAACCATTTACTCCTGTGTCTTCATCTCACCTCTGGCTGCCTCACTCCAGCCTTAATCAATAGAATAGGCTTTGTAAAGACGTGAGACAAGCCATTAGAGACTGACACAACCCCCCTCTTTTTCACTTGTAGACCCTGCACCCCTCTTTAAGCAGTCACATGACGAAAGAAAGACAGAGCACGAGATGGGAGTCTAGGGGGTTGTCAGTCACAGAGAAATAAAAAGACAGGATGAAGCCATTCCCCTCCCTTGTGCCCTGTTAGACCTCATTACAGAGAGGGAGGATCTTAACTCCTCTTCTTCTTAAGCACAGTTGGATTGATCCACAGTGGGGTTTACATTCTGCACCAGTGCAGGCTCATCCACACAGATTGTGAGGGGCTGACATGGCGAAAGACAGGAGAACAGAAGGGTTGTTTCACAGCAGAGAATATTATGCTTTTGAACTAACAATATCACCATAATCTCAGTCTCTTTCACCAGTGTCTTTACAGTATGGAGATAACCATGCAAGTCGTAGAGAATAGTGAGGATATCCATTTTGGAGCATACACATTTGACATTTTGGAAGCTTTAGTCTATAATTAAACTCAGATTGGCTGATTAACCTGTCCTGTGTGTCCTTTCACCAGACATTGCCGCATCAGAGCCTATAGCTGATATGCTTCTGAACGCAGAGGAGAGCTGGCTGCAGAGACTGAAAGACCCCTCAGCTCCTCTGCCGTCCACAGACCAACGTTATGATGGCGGGTCACACGACCTCACCACACCCGTCAAAAACCTGTGGGTTGACAGTTTCATAAGCACAACTGTTGTTTTACGGTTACCACATAGATTCTGAATATTTTTTTTTCCTTTTCTCTCATCCACCACATTGCCCTGAACCTGCCTCCTGTCTGTCCACCTACTGTTTCCTCCATTTCCATGACTACTAAATGCAGGAACCCCTTGGGTTTGTCTATCTCTAAGCGGGACAGTCTTCTGGAGAAATGTGCCATGTTCAGAGAGGCAGGTGGAGCATTGAGTGGACAGCCCTCCCAGGACAACAGCCTAGATGGCCCCTTTAGCTCTGGAGCTAGCAAACTAGAGCAGGTACCTTGTCTTCTTATAGCCCCTTTTGCACAAAAAACACATTTTGATACTGTAGTAGAGCACAGATAATCCCAAGTATCTCGGTAGATTATGAAAGAAATTCATTTTAATTTTGCAGTCACCTTATAATGGCATGTTCCTTTTAACTCTTGACCTGCATTTTCCTCAGGTCAAGCTGATGCCTCCAGCACCCAATGACGACTTGGCATCCCTTAGTGAGCTGACGGACAGCAGTCTGCTCTATGAGATGCAGAAGCGCTTTGGCAATGACCAAATCTATGTAAGACTTCACTCTTCACTCTAGTTGTTTATTTGTGTTGGAGTGTTGTGGTGTTAATGGCTTGGGAATTTCAGGATGAGATGTTTAAATCACATTTCACATACTTCATACCCATGAGCACCACCATGGGTTTCCTTCTAGCATATGTACATGTAGTATACTCTCTTTATATAAATGTCACACAGTGCATCACACATACTGTATCTCCTCAATCTCTAAAACCTATTGTGGAAATGATATTTGTATTTGTGACCCATGACTACTGCTACAGTCCAGTGACTGGTGGTCAATAGTTTCCACACATACACACACACACACACACACACACATGCATACATAGACTGGTGACAATTGCAAAATCAATACCATTTAGATCAATTTGAAAGATAAATCCATAACTATATTTAAGAGTAAAATACCCTCTTACCATCTCCAACAATGGTCAATTTCATATTCCTGTCATTTTCCCCACTCCTTTAAAACTGTGGTCTGGCCCATACTTCTCCATTGGGACTGAGCTCCATAAAGACTGGAACTAGATCAATGTGAAGCTATTTGGTTCACTCTTCTGTGAAGAGGCAGTCTGTTAGTCTGTTATTATAGAAACCCAGATGGGCGACAGACAGTAGGGTTAGCCTCAGCAGGGGACACAGACAAGGGGATGACAATAAAGGGAAGTAGAGTGGTGGATAATGAAAAGAGAAACAATTAGAATTCAGCATAATAAGGACTGAGTACTTACCATTTGGAAAAACTGGTGAAAAGAAAGAAGAGTGAGATGACAAAGGTCAGCTACCACAGGTATATCTGAGCACACCTGATCTGATTTTGTATGAATCCTGTATGAGTCATGTGTGCACAGGGCACAGTAATGTTCAATTTTCTTTGTTGCAAAGATGATATTAAGCCAGGAAAACCCAAATAATGGCTTGCAACTTGCAACTTGCAACTTAAATGACCCTTCTTACCTGTGTCTATCTAATGTGGTTGATCTTGCATACATACAGTAATAGAGGGAATTTCAAGGAAGAGGTGAACAAAGTAGACGTTTTGAAGGACAGAAACGGGGAATGGACAAAAGCAGTGAACGCTCCATATGCTCCCAGCAGGGTGGTCAGAGATGGAGCTTTGATGAGTGATCTGCTGCCTTCTGCCAGGATAGAAGGACCAGTGTACCACTAAACCCCTGAGGAGAGCGGCAAGAAACTGGGGGACGAATATGAGAAAAGACAATGATGAAGGCTGGGTTATTGACAAGCATGTGATGAAAGAGTTAGTGAGGGCAAGTGGCTCACTATTTTTAGGTGGGTTTGAACAGTTAAAACCACAGAACGCTAGGACAGTTGGGAGAATTTTCCTCTATGTCTGCAAGCAGTGGGAATTTGTTCAAGTCATTAACCTTGAGCCAGGGCCTAAGGACAGAGCAGCATGTTACAGAATGTTAGCAATGCCTGTGCTTTCCCAGGGGACAGTGTGAGCTTTCAAATAGCTTCCAGGAGTCTTTGTGAGAAACAGAGTGTTAGCAGTTTAGTGGAAAGGGTCAGAAATTGGCAGTTGGTTATTTTTGTCTAAATGGCTTGGGGTTTGTGTGTACTCTGTGTGGGAGGGCAGGTTTGATATTTTCATTGGAGAAAGGTCATTATTGAGGTTATCATTGAAGGTAAGGGACCTTTGGACCTTGACCTTTTTTTTGCCATGAGTTTACCATATTCTTATGGTAATAGAGATGATCACTTCCATGAATATTGATGTTAAGGAAAGAGTGGGACAGCACTTCTGTTTTCAGGTCAGTGTTAGCTTTGGGCAGTCTGTAAGTAATTATAACCCAGCAGTGTGTATGTCTAAACAGTCTGTCAAACTGTGCCCCCTCAAACCCAAAAGATAAATCTTTTATGGTACTGTGTGAACTTCATGGTTTTCAGCTGAGTTACTGGGATGAAGATGACTCACATGTGTTTTTTCTGCTCTCTTGTAGACTTACATTGGACACATCCTTCTGCTGGTCAATCCAAATAAAGAGCTGCCAATCTATTCCACTTTGGTAAGCATTTGTCTAAATGGCCTACATTTCACATAGGCTTACAAGATATGCCAAACTTAGTTCTCCTGATGTTGAATTTGCAGGGTCTAAGTATACTATGATCCCTGCCAGACTTCATACTAGGAAAGCTATGCATGGTACTGATCATGCAAAATCATACCATAAAGGAGGCATGTTTGCTGTACAATGAGCAAGGCATAAACAGATGAAATGGACCCCATGGCTGATAAATAATGCAGTCTTCCTGTCAGTGATACACAGCTAAGGCTAAGATAAGGCTGACTCTGCACCAGCCAGGAAATAGAGGGATCCAGTTTAGCTAGATGCACACACTCAGGAACATTATTACTCTACCTCTACAGTATAATGAATTAATTTCAAAAAACACTATTGGTGAAAGCAGCATATGTTACATTCTACAGCAAGACTAGACTGTCAGTGAATGATTGACAAGGTTCTGGTTCTTTAATTCAACAAGGTGTGTCACCTTATCTTAAATAGTGGGTTTCATTTTGAAATAGCCGAATACATGCCAGGTTAGTGCTTGCCCATGTGGGCCCAGGAGGGGTTGAATGGAGGAGGAGACATCTTCCACTGCCATGACAGAATGATGCCAAGCCCCTTCTGGCTGTCCCATTCCTGTCTGTGTCTGGATTCACTCCAGGCATCTATGCCCAACTGAGGGTGTGCAGAGGAGCAGGGAGGAGCCAGTGTAAGAAGGACATATGTCACAACATGTGTGATCTGCTGGCCGTCTGTCACCTCTTCTGGTCTGGTGGTCCATTGCCCATTCTTTTCCATAGTCACAAACACATCACTAGCACACATCTGCTGTGTTGCCTCACAGTTCAGTATTATAAACAACTGAGGCTTCACCGTCTGATACACTGAATTTAGAACTAGGACTAATTCCTTATTTAACCCTCCCTGGGCATACATTGTGCAACTTTTTCAAGTTTCATCATTTCTACATCATCACATGGTTATAATTAGTAGTAATCTACACCTTGTTAGTGAGCTGGACACACAGGTATGTAAAGTTAAATGCATCTGTGTTGCTTAGTGCAGGTGTTTGTCACTGTTACATAAGTTTGTAATCCAGTGTTTTGATTAAATGTCTCTCTCTCTCTCTCTCTCTCCCTTTTTCTCTTTCTCCCCTCTCTTTCTATCTCTTTCTCAGGTGAGTCAGCTGTATCTGAGCTCCACAGGTCGTCTCTGCTCCTCTCTGCCCCCTCACATCTTCTCCTCAGCAGAGCGAGCTTACCACATGATGCTGCAGGAGAGACGTCCGCAGTGTTTTATCTTAAGGTACACCCACTTCCTTCAACATACAGACACTGAACTTTATGCCTTGGGATTCTGAGACAAAAATGTTTTCAAGTTCAGCTGTCCACCTGGTTTGTCCATCCCCCTCTGCCACACACCTGTTAAACACTCCCCGTGAGATTAATAGCTCTCAGCCTGAGCCGAGCTGCAGACCTGTTCAGTGTTCACAGAGAGATGAATGTTTGCTGGAAGCATTGCAGCGTTTTGTTCTTTGTCCTCTGCTGGACGGAGGCAGCTCCCTGATTGCAGTTAAATTCTCTTCCGGCTCTCGAGTGACATTCCCACTGAGTTGTAACAAATCTGGCAGAGAGTTCATCTCTATCTCATTCACACACACAGTCACACACAAACATACCAGCATGTAGGGATGTTGTAATGTGCATTTGCATGTGTACACATGCTCTCATTTCCTTGATTCTCTTCCTATTGTACTCTGTCTCTCCTTATTTCTCTTTTGTTCAAGCTTTCTGTTAACTCTGTGTCTCCTCACACATACACTTAAGTACACACACACCCACACACTTCTACACGTTTACAGGCAATCAGCGGCCATGATCCCTCGAGGCTAGTGCTCTAGCAAAATGCCCTTGAAATCTAATATAAACTGGTAAATGAAAAGACAGTGAAAAGGCCTTTAGACCTCACACTCAGCAGGGCCATTAGTAGGAAATATAGCAACACACATACTCACAGACAAACAGTGCACCACAGCGCACTGCGGTCATTAGTAAGGGCTTCTGACCTTCTGAAGCCATCTGCTTGGTGTTACTATGCCAGTCTCAACTCTCTGCATGCCGGTGAGTGTCAGAGCATGTACTGTAGAGGTACCTTATGTCAGATTTTAATATCCACTCAATGCCAAATTAAAAACAGGCCTCCAGTGTCAGGTAAATTGTGGCGGTAACAGCGTGTGAAAAGTGGTGGTCAGTAGAGCAGTACTAGTGGTGTGAGAAAGAGAAAGAGAAAATTTGATGGAAAAGGGTCCCTTAACAGGTGATGTCAGGTGGGTGGAGACATGTCACTGAGGTGACAAGTAGGATGACTAAAGCATCACACCTATTCTCCTGAGACATGTAGAGCAGTACAACACACAATGTTGCTTGATTTTTGCCTTGTTAATTTTGCCTTTTATGCCTACTTTTGGCTTCCTTGTTTGTCTTGATTCAAGCCAGGTTACTGTACCCTTGTTTAAAAATCATATGGTATATGATAGAGCAAGATCTCCCTTTTACTATATTATACAATACATTACAACTTATTTATTCATAAAATGTGTACACATCTCTGCGATAATAATAAAATACTTGCCTAAAATATGAATGAGAGATTCTACATTTTTCTGTCTTTGTAGTGGTGAAAGTGGTTCTGGGAAATCAGAGGCATGCAAGCACATAGTGAGACACCTGATGGCCCGTTCCAGCTCCAAAGGCTTTGCACTGGATCCCAGGATGAAACATGTAAGTCTGGACCTGTACTACTCTATAATACACTTCAGACAGTCTTCAGATGGGTTGTCCTGGAGGCTTATAAGGAACATGTGATGTAACTGCAGTGTCCTGGTCATGATCCTCGAATCCTTTGTTGCTCTCATGTCCTTGTTTCTTTACTTTGACCAAGAAAATGATCTTAGACACAATTGTGCTATCTTTTTAATTTTATTTCCATGCTCTATGCAATGAGTCCTCACTGAGAAACTCCTGAATATTTTTCTGTTCTTCAAAATGAAGAACAGATCCTATTGTGAATCCTATTGTGCTTATTGTTCCATCCCCCATGTAATCTCTGTAATAAAAAAATCAGATATCAGATGAATGCATCCTGCTGTTCCTTGTTGCTGTAGTGTGGGAGAGAATAGATGTATGGCGTGGCACACCACAGTATAGAGCCATTGCTTGTAGTCTTTTCCTCTCTATTAGATGGCTGATCATTTGTCAGAGATGCAATTTGAGCATTCAGACCCATGTTTGATCGCATCATTAAAATTTCCATTACTGTGGCTCTATCTCCATGATTCTGGTTCTTTAGGACAGAACCATTTGCAGAAGGGCGTTCTTTTTAGAAGGGAATTCATTCCTCCTTTTCAGAGTATAGAGGGAGAGTTGATTAAAAAAAGATATGTGTGTATAGAAGATCAACAAGTACCCATTGTGGTGCATTTTCCAAGTGAATCAGGAGATGCTAAAATCTCAAAACTTTTTGGTAGAATAGATAATGACCAGAAATGTTTGTGGGGAAAATATATTGGCATATTTTGATGAAAGAGAAAAAAATGAATTGGCACGGTTGGAACTTAGTACCCTCCCTCCTTCTGTATATGAAAAACAGAAGATAAGAAAAAAATCTGTCATTAAGGTCAGCACTCATATCACTGCCTCTTCTTGTATTCACTGGTGGTGCTTATCACAGCATTGTATAGCCTGCAAGTGCAAGTACTGTGTTCTAATGAAGTCATCGTTATGTTGTCGATATCTGGGTCAGCTCGCTCTCTGATCATCCTGGGACAGAAAAAATAGAGAGTACCCATATAATGGTTGCATATTGACATCTAGTGGTAGACTGTGGAATGTAAGTAGAACTCATTTTGTTATAGCTCTAGAAGTCTAAGAGAGGTACTATGGGTAAACCAATATCATTATTGGAAAAGAAGATGGAAACAGAACATACTTATTCTACAGTAAAAATCTAATTCTAAAAATATTGTAAAGCACTGTTAACTTTTCTTTTGGTTTGATATACAGGTGAACTGTATTCTGGAGGCCTTTGGCCACGCAAAGACCCAGAGGAACAACAGCTCAAGCCGCTTTATCAAGTTGTTGACCATTCAGTACTGTGATAAGAGGAGGACACTGCTCAGAGGTAACCTACATTTCTGTCACTATAGCACTGGATGTGAACTAGTTGTTTGTCAATGAGCTTCATTGTTATATCTAGTGGCTTTCAGAAAATCCTCACTTTCACATTGTATTGTTCTGTAGATTTTAGAATCTAGCTTTTGTGCAGAACTTTGCACTGCTCATCACCTGGCTAATATAATCCCTGTGGTGAAGTATGGTGGTAGCAGCATCATGCTGTGGAGGGGGTGGGGGGTGGGGGGTCTCAGCAGTAGGGACAGGGAGACTGGTCAGAATTGAGGTAATGTAGCCAAGGTCCTTAAAGAAAACCTGCTTCAGAGTTAAGACCAGGGATGGGGCCATGGTTCACCTTTCAACAAAACATGGAGTGACTTCAAGTTTCTGACTGTTCTTGACTGGCCGAGCCAAAGCCCAGATTTCAGCCCCTCAGAAGATCTGAGGAGAGAGTTTGCACACACTTCCTATCAAATCTAACAGAGCTTGAGAGGATCTGTCAGAAATGGGATAAACTGTCTAAATCCACGTGTGCAAAGCTTGATGAGGCTTATCCAGGAAGACTCAAAGCTGTAAATGCTGTCAAAGGGGTTTTAACAAAGTACTGAATTAAGGGTCTGAATTATTTTATTATGTCTATTTGTATATTCAGTTCAGTATTGGATTTTTGATAAATTTGCTAAACTTTCTGAAAACACATTTTCACTTTGTCATTCTAGATTGAGAGTGCAGATTGATCGATGAAAATAAAATTAAATGCACAACACAGTGTGCTAAAGGTGAAGTGGTTTAAATACTTTCTTACGCCACTGTAGTATAGTGTAGGAGTAAGATGAAAAGCTGATAAATGTCTGGACGTTATACTAAATTCTTCTATCGCTATCCTAGGTTTGTTTTGCTATACCTTAAGTAAAACATTTCTTCAGTTCTTTTTTAGCCCATTTATTTGTGATTATTTTAACAAACTAAACATGAATTGCCAAGAAAACTGAAAAAATTGCTATTGTTTTCACAGTCTGGATCACTATGTTTATAAGAGTAGTACAACTGGCTGTAGGCATAAACCATACAAAATTACTGTAAGTGTAATATCAGGTGCAAAGTAGTGAATCACCAGGAGGGGGCATTAAAAACTCACCAGTCTGCTGCTGTGGTGCTGTTGAGTTCCATTCCTACAGCCCTGCTGACCTTATTTAACCCAGTTAATTTGATCAGAGCACTGGTTTTTGAACAGTGGCCGCACCTTTGATACTCAGGACTGACTGAACTATAAGCAACACTGCTGAAATTGTATTTACATACTCCTTTTATTAAAGTATGTATCACATTTGGTGTTTAAGCCCGTGTGTACACCTACATGCTGGAGAAAGCTCGTCTGGTCCACCTGCCTCCTCACCAACACAACTTCAGCATCTTCTATCTGATGGCTGAAGGCCTGTCGCCTGAGGAGAAGAGCACACTGTACCTCAACAATGTCCTGGCTCATAGGTATGAGGCCATCATGTGCCATATGTGTATTACTAGTTCTAAAAATCACAAGAGCTCTTCAGTTTAATGTTGCTTTAAGTGTTCAGACATCTCAAGTTCAGTCTAAGAGACCTTACCTGCAGAGGCCACAATATACAGTTCAGTCCCACTCTAATGATATAATACATGTCGGTGCATGAATGTGCTGTATCAATGTGTAATGTACATGTGTGTGCCTGTGTCCATGTTTGCACATTTATATGAATTTGTATTTCCTACTTCATGATTTGTGTCTGTGTCACACATCCCTACTCATGCATGCTCTTACTTGTGGAGTGACTATGACTTTGAGTTACTATGGCTATAACAAAAATACTTACTCAACTCAGTCTGTTCTGGAGCCTGAGAAGCACGCTAGCCCCTCTGTTATCATATCAACCCACTGTGTGTCTGTATGTCTTTGCTGTGTTGTGTGATCCAGTCTTACAGATTTAAAACCCCGTTTGCCCTTTCTCTAGAAGACTAGGCCTCACCTTGTCATCCATGCTTATTTTGTTTTTGTAGTTGTCTGAAGTATTGGTCCATGTTGCCTCAGATTTCTGTCTCTACTTCAGGTATCTCAGTGGAGGATTTTCTGGGGAGAACCCTCCAGTAGCTAAAGCCTCTGCCCAGAGCAGGGAACGCCTTGCTGCAGTCAAACAAGCCCTGCGAGCCCTGGGCTTCAACAAGCAGGTATTGACTGGCACTGCATGCTCCTCCTGTTGTGTCTATTTATTCAAAGGTTATTTAGAGTAAGGACAATTCAAAGTGTCACAGACTCTGAAATAGCCACTTAATGATGTCATTAATGAGATTTTACCTCAGACTTTTGCTGGCACAAACTGATACAATATGACGTGTTCATATTTTAGCCTAGGGCACTGAGGGCTGCAAAGGACACAACAGTTCTACCAATTCAGGCACATGAAGCATTTTAAATGAGACAGGTGTCACCTTTTGAGACGTATTTGACACAGATCCTGAATTGGAATTCAGCACCTGTTTCAATTATCTATCTAAAGACCATATGAAATTTTGTGACCAAATGCAGAAGACAGGACGTTGATTTATGCATACAGTGTGCATGCAGTGGGCCATGGCACAGTCCGTCCTGTGCTCGACCAGCTGTGCTCCCAGCCTGTTATCAGGTTCTATTCTTAGATTTCCAGTCAGCATCTGTCAGCAGTGAGTGACCACTATCTCACCTTTTAATCCTGTAGCAGTCGATACATGCAGGCAAGCAAGGGACAGAGAAGCAGCGCAAATAGAGACTGTATTATTAGGGCACTAATGTGAGAGACCAAGGGATACAAGAAGGAGTGGGGGAGTAGGAGTGGACATGGTGGACCACCCATTGGTCTCTGTCTAAGCTCTCATCAGGGGACAACTCCCAGTCCAGACCCAAAGGTCAATCGTCATTAACGCTCCCTATCGCTACTTTTCTCTCCCTTGTTCCCTTTCTTCTCTTCCCTAAGTGGGAGGAGGAGGGGGCTTCTCTCTGTGTGTGGAGTGTCAGACAGAGACTAATGCTTGTGTTTATCTCCCAGATATCAGCTCCAATATCCTGCCTTGAGAGAGTGCACACACAGACATATTCACACACACGCACACACAGCACACACGCACGCACCCTCAAACTCAAACATCCCCCCTCTCAGAGCAGTAGGTAATGGGGTATTCCATTAAGCGTCCTCTACTCAAGGGCAGAGAGGAAGGGAGAGTGGGAAGTGTGTGAATGGAGGGAGGAGGGTTGACGTGTTATTAAAAAAGCAGTGTTTCTAAATGGTATTCATGCTTTTTTTTGGCTGCATTTTGAAACACATTGAAGTAATATATAGATATATAAACATGATATATTTCTGTTATTGTCAAGGAATCCCTTGAAAATTAAAAACCAACAATACTCCTGTGTAAACAATGTGTTTTTGGACAATAAAGAGGTCAATGGCAAGGGAGAATAAACTTTGGCTACACATGCTTGTTAGAGGGATCAGTTTGTAGGATTGTGTTTTTCTGTTTTCAAGGGATTTGTTGACATTTAGATAAATTTAGCTTATCCCCACTCCTGTGCTTTAAAAGACACTGGACTTAAGGTCATGACAAAAAAGAGAGCTCAGCCTTTCATGTGCAAATTGGTATTAAGAAGAAAACAAATGTTTTGGATTTCACCAATTGCCAATTTCCAACTGCTAGTAGTAAATATTTTATCTCTAGATCACCACTTTCTTTGCTCTGTCTTGCTTATTCCTTTTTCCACTGTCTCTCTCTCTCTGCTAGGAGGTTGACTCAGTGTTTATGCTGCTATCTGCGGTGCTCCATATTGGGGACCTACGTTTTACTGCGTTGACAGATGCCGATACAGCCTTCCCTTCTGATCTGCAGCTGCTGGAGAGAGGTCAGTCCCCCTGTCACAACCAGGCGTCATTTCCACCCTATGTGGAGGTAGTGAGGAGGAGGGAAGCATTACACTATCTCTACTGGTTTACCTCATCATCATAGCTCCTCCCTCCTGCTCTCTCCCTTGGAGTTCTGCTTGGCAGCTTACCAGGATTAGCTTAAGGCCAGACAGTCACCTGTTTGGTAAGCTGCATTTTCTGCCAAAACGTAACCTTGGTGAGGAGAGAGTGTGTTTCATACACGCACTTTCCCACTTTGGGGCAGTGTTTTCTCTCTGTCTGGCTCCTTCATTATGCAACTGCTACATGTGTCCCTGTGACAACTGACCTTTTTTGAGATGGTAAACAAATGACATCAGCGCCTGAACGGGAAAGACACAGTTGTTGTCAAGGAGATGTGATGTCATGGCTGGTGATTTCAGCAAAGGGTTTTGAGGTTGCTGTTACCTTCTTCTGCTTGTTTTTGGGCTCTGCTCAGAAATCCACTGATGACTAATTGCTACCAGCCCCACCAATTGATTAAGCAGGAATGAGCTATAGCAGAGCTCAGCTTGTTGTGCCTCCTGCATGATATCAGTGCTGCATGGAGCTGACTAAGTTCTTGGATCTTATCAGCAGTTCCTCTCTGATGCTCATTTAATGTTTATTGTTCTTATTTTTATGTTTTTCACCATGTCAGTGTGATTTACTCTGTATCTGTCTCTCTTTGTCTTCCTGGTCACAGTTGCTGGAATGTTGCAGGTGTCCTCCAATGACTTAAGCACAGCCCTCACCTCTGACGTTCAATACTTCAAAGGTAGCCCTTCCTATTTCTTGTCTGCTAAGACATGTTAAGGAAAAACGTCAACACTGTTATAAAGAGAGCTTTTAATGAGGTGCAGCAACTTAGGTTTCAGCAAGTAGCATCATTGTGAATGTCAAGCCAATAATACCCCAGGGTATAGGGAATTAGGCATTCCAATTTGGCAAAAAACATGAAACAATCATATTGGGATTTTTTTCTCTGTAAGATCACATAGCTTCAGCAGGAAGAACTAGAGTCTGACCTATAGCAGATTTTTGAGGCTAGTATCTAAAAGTAATAATAAAGTGAAGTTTCACAATCAATATATTGCCCTGTATGTATGTTTTAACATAAACACATAACATAAAAATGTGTCTTAAGGTTCCCCTATTGTGAGAAAGATATGCAAAGAATCAACTTGTCAGTGCTCTCTGGTGGACAAATGATGAAGTGGCAACACTACAACATTTATTTGTAAATCACTTCAAAAATATGTTTGGATGTTTTGTACTGCAAGTTGTCAAGTCAGAATAGATGCAGACAGATATTTGTGATAAGCTAAAATCGACTGTGTTAAGCATAAACACGGTGATCAGTGTGGTCAGAAGACACTCATACTGTCACTTTGCTGTCATCTGAATTGTCAGGGGCCAGAAATTGCATTTTAATGTCCTCTTTGTGTCAGGTGATGTGATCACTCGGTGCCACACAATTGAGATGTCAGAGCAGTGCAGAGACCAGCTCGCCAAAGCCATCTATGGACGCCTCTTCAGCTATCTGGTCAACAATATCAACGACTACCTTCAGGGACACGATGACAGCATTGGGTATAGCTCTGAGAGTGTGTGTGTGTGTGTGTGTGTGTGTGTGAACACTGAAATGGAAAATACTAAGCAGTAGCATAGATGTGGAGGACACACCCAACGCAAAAAAAAACTTAAACACACACACACACACACGCACACACTTCCAAGGTCAAGGCCATAAGATCCTTGGAGCTGTTAATGTTGGGAAGTGTTATCACAATTATATAACCCACGCTGCATCTTCTGGAATGTGTTTGTGCTTTGCCTTATTTACACACCAACCACAGAGTATAATAAATTTGTCAACCACACTGCTCATGGTACATCCCCTTCAGATGTGTTATTGCACACACATATACACTGCTCACAAGCATGATAATTCTTGTCAGAATGACGCAGGCAAGCAGACAAGTTCTCATGTTGATTCTGAAATAAAAGTGATGTTATATAATAAATATGCTGTTTATCAATCTTTCTCTTCCAGTGATCCTGCCCTGGAAATTGGGATCTTGGACATATTTGGGTTTGAAGAATTTCAGAGGAGTGGATTTGAGCAGGTGGGACTGTGCTAACATTTTTTAAGACTTCAGTCAACACCCTAAAAAAAGAAAAAAAAAACAAAAACCAAATTGGTGTTGTGTTCGTGGCCTCGTCAAGCTAAATGATTTCTTCTACTTAAGTCAAATGCAGTAATGACATTACTTGAGTAACATGATTGGCTGAGCTAAAAAAAAAAAGTCTCTGATAATATGTGTCACTGTCATTTCAAACAGATCTTAATCAAATTGTTGAAATATTTGGGCCTGTTATCTATTTTAGCTCCCAAACATTTTCGTCTGTAATTGTAATGAATGAGGTGAGGTCTGTGGCTGACTGTGGCGGGATTTCCAGCTGTCCTCAGATGAACTGACAACTGATATAATGACTGCCGGTGTGCAAGATGTTAGCGTAACACACAGCTTCAAACCTGTGTGCGTGTGTGAGTGTATATGCGGATTAGGGATGAGAATTTTGTTTTGACAGTATGATTCAGTTTTGGTGCTTAGGATCACAATAGAAATCCTTACTGATTATTAATTCAAAATTAAATCTCAGGTCCAATTAAATTTCTCCCCACTACATTTGTCTTGGGGCTGTATTGTTCATATTAGTGAATAAAACTGTCAGTAACAATGACATGATTTCACAAAATTTTCTTTGTTGTTGTACACTAAGTTTGAGCAAGATCAATTAGTTTCACCTGCTTATACCTCTGTTTGATATTCAGCAGTGTAACAAAAACACAAGCAATTCCATCCTGTGTGCTCATTGCACAACAGTGACAACCTGAAACTAGCACACCAGTTTCTTCTTGGAGAGATTATTAAACCCTGCATTCAACAAAGATCAGACTAGTTAATGTAGTTTGTCTATCATACAACACCTACATACAACTATACTATGCACTAAATTAATGTATTAAGCGAGGAAAAGCAATAACATTTTTAAATGTACAGAAGTTTTGGAAATTTGGAAATTAAATTTGATTCATATTAGATATAAATCTCAGTTTCTTTTGTCTTATTTTTTTGTCAGTTGCCTTTCTCCCACTCCATTGCATGTTGTCAGTGTGTCAATGTGTGTAATGATTACATTGCATAGTGTACTGAGTACATGTGCAGCTCCATGCAGCTCACCTGCTATGGGCTGTAAATCTGCCATGGGCTCATCAAGCATGCACTGTTAATAGACTACTCCATTGTAAGACCAGTAGGGATCAGGCAGACAAGTCTGTATATCACTGTGTGTGCGTGCGTATGTGTGTGGTGTCTTGGGGTGTAATTCATCGTGCTCAAGAGGCTAAGTGCTTATTCCCGCTACCCAGAGCTTATGTTCCCTCCCTTTGGAGCCACCAGCCATGTCTCAGCTTTTATTAAGGCCACTGTGTGTTTTTCTTGACTTCTGGATTTTGTGCATGTGTCTGTGACTATGATGTTTGTGTGTGTGTGTGTGTGTGTGTGTGCGTGCACGTGCGTGCGTGGTGTGGTGTGTGTGTGGCTGTAAGACGTTGGTAGCCATACTCGACCTCTGGATGTTCTCTAATCCAAGCAGAAGTCAGGGGATTGCATAACCTTTTTTACTCAGGTCACCGAAAGAGAGCAAACAACAAAATGAGCAAAAAAAAGGAGAGATAAACTACTTCTGGTATGTGTTGGCAGTGCCCGCCTCTTTCCTCAATACATCTTCTCCATTGTTGCTGCTGAGCTGCCTATTAATATAGGCCTGCTCAAACACACACACACACACACTCATTAACCACCACCCACAGAGAAGAGGAGGGGAGGAGCAAGTTCTGGATAAACAAACATGATGATCTCTTACAGTAGATGTGGTACATCAGTGACAAACAAGTCCTGACATGTTTGTACACACATGTATCCACACACATGCAGACACATACGCTGCACAATCAGGGTCATTAGTGCTTGTTAATTAGAGCTGTGTTTGTCGGGGTGTGTTGTACCTGCTCAGCACTTTGCTAATGAGCTAACTCAATCAACCACCTGCTGAGACTGAGCCTTTAATGGACTAGACTAGCCTGAAGACAAAGAATAGACAGACATAGATGAAAGAAAAACAAGACTACAGCTGTCTGCAGCACAGAACAACATGCCTGTAAATCAGCAATTTTCAATCAAGCAAGCTCTGAGACACAATGAAAATGTAGAATTATATGGAAACTATGTTTCTGTATGATTTTAACACTTTGATCAAATGGACATTGAGTCTTTTCAGTGACTGGACAAATCCTTTGAACATTACCTCAAAGCTAACAGCAGCACAGCACCAAATACAACATCAGTATTTTCATTTTCCACTTGATTTTTGAGTAAATCATTATCACCTAATGTACAAGTTTGTGTTTTTATCACATGGATAGTATGCCTTGCTCAAACTAGCATCTTTTTTCATGTTGGATGTGAACATGAAGTTAGAGTACAAAGGACAGATGCATGAAATTCTGAGTTGAAAAGAGGGACACCTAACTAAAGTAAGTGTGACAAGCTTGCACACTCGCCAGACCAATCAACGTGATTGGCTCCTCCCTGTGCTGTGATTGGTCCACTGCTGGGTTAGGAGGAGTTCATGTGTCTCAGCTGTAACACTTTGACTATATTATTGTAGGATAGCAGAAAGGCCCTTCAGAGTGAACAGTTCTCATAATTTCAGGGTCAGGTGTCTTGTATGAGTTGTTTTGGCAGTTCATGTATGCCCCATTGACTTCCCTGTTGGTGCCACAGCAGGCTATGTTTGAGATTGTATTCATGGATTTGTTTGCTTTAAAAACAAACATTCAGCATTGTGTCTCAGAGGAACTTCATCATGTGCATTGAAGTGTGTTTTTACAGGTTGATGTGTGTCTTAAAGTGTGTGGTGTGTGTGTTCCAGCTGTGCGTGAACATGACCAATGAGCGGCTGAGGCAGTACATCTCTGAGGTACTATTCCAGCAAGAGCAGGCTGAGTGTCTGCAGGAGGGCATTGCCATGGAGACCCAACGCTCCCCTGGCAACCAGCCAGCCGTTCTGGATTTCTTTCTTCAGGTACTGTAGGTTTCTGGTTTAGACCAGTCCAGTTCAGTTTGGTCTTTCATGATGTAATTCAACATTGTAAGTCCACCCAGAACTTTGTCAAAAGCTTACAAATCACATGACTAAATGAAATTCAGCAGTTTTATCACTTTTTTTAAACTTAGGAATGGTTTTAACAAGTTGCTTTTGCCCTTTTTTTTTCATTGAAATTCCATTTGACAGTCAGACAGCCAGTTAGTCCCCTTTACCCACACCCATCTCATTTTTTCTGTCTATATTCAATAATTGCAAAAATGGCCAAAAAAATTAAACACAAAAATATATAAAATATATGATTGAAGTTATTTGATATCAGAGGCACAACCCCTCAGGGGGTCAATTAAAGTGCCACAAGGACACTGTCTGAGCATGACTGACATAAATAACATATGAATGTTTGTTTGTTCCTCCTGCAGAGGCCTCAGGGACTGCTGTGTGTGTTAGATGAGGAGAGCCAGAGCCTGCGGCCAGTAGAGCAAGCCATGTACAAGAGGCTGTCAGCCCAGCTGGACTCCAGTCCAACTCACGGCCTCTCTCTCACTACCAAGGATGGAAATGGAAACCCCCCACCCAAAGACCAGGGCCCAGCTTTCACTGTCAACCATTATGCTGGACAGGTCTGTCTGTATATATAGATACGCACACATGCTAACTGTCTGTGATTGTTCTTGATTGTTGATTGTGTGATTGTTCTTCACATTGCAAATGCAACACTCGTCACGACAGTAAGAAATGGAAAGAGATTCTGTTTATGCATTTGTGAAATTTAGAAAAAACACTGCTACTGTCAGGTGAGAACTAGAAAATGATGTAGAGGTTTTCCAGTTTTCTCCAGTTGGTGCTTTTACAAAGATTCAAGTCAATGTAAATTAGAGTATTGTTAGTATTTTATGTTGCATGTAAGAGTAAATTTATTGAATGAGGATTCAAGTGAATGTCCATCAATTATTTGTTTTTCCAATAGATTTCATATGACCTCACGGGATCGCTCACAAGAAACAAAGACTTCCTTCCTCAGAATCTCTCGTTTACGATGAAGTGTAAGTACCCAATCAATAACACACATTTAAGCACATTGTGGCATTAGAGCACACTTGATCACAAAGATGTACTCTTGTCCAAACTAACAACACACAAAACCATTCTTTGTCCTAGTGCGGTTGTGTTTGTATGTGTGCGTTTCATCCCACTGTGCAGCAGACAGTGCCGTCTGTGTGTATATTGTCTATAGAAGGTGCCAGATGTGGGTTGTTGTGGTTAGCATGACACAGGCAGTCGTTGTGTGGCTGCCAGGCTAACCCTGTGTCCAGCAGCCTAATTGCTACAATTTCCATGATGACGCTAATCTTCTCAAAGCTAGCCCTTCAGTCACGCTTGGGTGTTATCCCTGCGTCCGACTGAGGAGATGCCTTGCTGACGTTCTACATACACTGACACACAAACAATTATTTTTCTCTGTATCGATGTCATTCCCTCCTTAAGCTTTAAGGCTAATAGGTTCAAAGAGATCTATGTAAGTCAGTATTCAGGTAGTGATGATGGTTGCTTTAATTGAAAAGACAGTTACCCTTGGGGCTGTGCGTAATTAAGTCCTTAAATTAGTGTGATTTATATTTGTTTTTTCTTGGCTTAGTACACATACCTGTCATCATCTCTTCTTCTTCTTCTTCTTCTTCTCCTCTCTCCCTCTCCCTCTCTGTTTCTCAGTCTTTCAGGAGAGAGTCACACACCCACATTCACACACATGTTGTTTGGCTTTGTGAATGAGCTCATTGTTGTTGTAGACCGCTCCACGTGTTGTCGAGTGGCATAGTCCACCCCCTCTTGTTGCCTAACTGATTGTTTACATGCCTAACTTTATGCATCCTCCCCACTCTCACTCCTCCTCTGATTCTTCTTCCCTTGTTTACATCCTCCTCACTGTTCTTCCCTCCTTCTTTCTTTCTATCTCTTCATCTTACCTCTCCTTATTCTCTTCCACCCCCTTATTTCCACCAATGCTGTTGCTTCTTTTCACTCTTATTTTCCTCCCTCTCTGTGTGTTTGTGCTTTGTGCCCGGCAGCTAGTGAGAGTGTGTTACTGCAGCAGCTCTTCCAGTCCAAGCTGACTCAGACTGGTTCACTGGTGCCAGCAGCTCAGGGCCGCATAGGGCTGAGGGGGCCTAAAGCTGCCTTGTTGTTCCACAGGATGCCATCAGCCTCTCTTTTCACTGCCAACTCTGTCCCCCAACAGCAACGGCGGTACAATGACCTTACCAAGGTACAGTACACTGTTCACAGTGTAGTGAGTCCAGTGCTACAGGGTTTTGCTGCTCTGTGCCTGTAGCTTCCTCTGACTGCAACACATACTTCAAAACTTCTTTCCATTATATATATTTTATATAATTTTCCCAGTGTATTTGAATCATACATTTGCTCAAAAATACATTGATCACACTGCCATTTGAAACTAGATAAAATATAAGAACAGGAATTGATGACTTCAAGGAACACAGTGAGTCAGGAAGTGACACAATCAGTTGGAAGCTTTTTCTTCTGACTGGCAACGGACTGCTGTGCCGATCAATGGAAAAACAGGGATAGTATTTTTGGAAAAAAACAACAGTCTAATTTAAGATACTTCCCACCACTGTGCTATATATAAACCTCTGGGAATTGGATTTGTTTGTACGGCCCTGCAAAGAGATAGAAAATCCACAAGCATGCATACACATGCACACAGTCAGGACATGACTGTGATTAAACACTTTTCTCATGATATACAATCACAAAAACACAAGTCACACACCTGATAATTGTAGTCTTTACATATCAAGTCTGCTTATTGAGGCTGTCTTCTCCACCTTGGTTTGTCTCCATTTTATCTGCTTTAATGTTTTGGAAAGCGCATTGTAGAGGGGCACATGTGTGACTGAAAAGGCTTGCTGGTTGTGTAACTTCTGTGGGGGTCGTGCCTGCTGTCTCTGTGGCTCATTAGCCATCTAGAGCAAAGACTTACATAAGACCCCATCCACCTTTCCAATCTGTCCCAGAAACCTTATACGGTAACATTAAGTAATATTGCAGTACTACACCAGCTGTGAGACTGTAAATAAGACAGTGTCAGACAAGTCAGTTTTATTTATATAGCCCAATATCACAAATTTGCTATAGTGGGGTTTTGTGATCTTTGCAGCATGGCATGCAAAACAGACAGACATGGACATGCAATAAATGTTGTGTGTAAAGAATAGAGCAACATAGTACATTTACAATAAGGATATTCAGGATGACAACATTGTAGGCAGACTGTAAACATATATGAAGGACATGATCCAGGAGGACCTCCGCATAACCCCCTCTCCATCGTGGATAAGACAATAAAAGCCATAGTCATGTTGGGCTTCTCATCTTTGTAAAGCACTGTGGTCAACATTTGTTGTTTTTAAATTTGCTCTGTAAATAAAATGACTAAAGTTTGTGAAACATCATAATTGACTGACAGAGAAGTGATTCATAGGGACTGTTTTGTGTGATTGCAAACATCCTATAGAGCATCAAAGTCACACAGCTTAATTTCACGATAGGTGATTATGTTGTACATATGTTCCATATTCTTCAGATGCTGCTTAAAGTAAGGTGCACAGCTATCTATTTTTTTTCTCCCTATTGTCTGTTTCTGTTGTCAGATCTTGAAGAAGAAAGGCTCAAGCTCCTTCCTCCAGCGACTGGAGCGGTGTGGGCCCATCACAGTGGCTGTCCAGCTGAGGGTAAGAACCATCTCAGTCTGCACAGGATTTTCTCTCATGCTAGTTTCCTCCCACAGTGCGTACTCCTTCTGGTCCTGTACTAAATAAGTATTTAACAAACATACTCTGTAAAGTAAAAAATGTTTAGAATAGCTACAGCTTAAATTGAACAATTTGTCTGGACTTTTCTTTTTTATACTTACTTGATTACTTCCTGGTAAGAGCAACAGATTCCAGCAGTTCTTTGTCTAAGCATCTGCTAACTGGTAATGTGCCACATGCACAATAGCCAACAACTGTTTCCGGAAAGTATATAAAAACATTTAATTTATTTTTTGATTACAATCAGACAAAACCACTCTGTTCACTTTACTCTTGGCTTTATTTTTCCTTTCTGTTTCCTGCATAGAGTACCTGCCAGCATCTGGATTAGATCTTAAATTGCTGCAGGAATTTTTTGATGAAACTGCAGTTGATGCATCCTCGCACACCCACCCCCTGGTGGTAGTCCTTATACACTGAACATTATTATTACACAAAACACAACCTTTTTAACAATGCAGCCCCAAGACCTATTCAGAATAGGATACTGTGATTTCATAACTATATAAAGCAACAATAAGAGAACAGTTCAGTGTCTGCTGATGACGCCAAGAGGCTGAAATGTGCTCAGAGAATCAGCACCTTTGGTTTGAATGAAGCCAGTGTGTTGCACAATCAGAGTTGTGGGCTTGTGGTCGACAAGTCCCTCAGGGAATGGCAGGGAAGGGGAGAGTGGGCAGAAAAACGATTCTGTACCAAGCCAAACATGAAGCCCTCCACATGAATGAATGAACAATGAACAACAGCCACTGTGTGCATGCACACGCATTTGTGTGTGCATGCGCATGTTTGGAGGGAATGTAAATGCTGGTAGTGACGCTCAAAGACGAAGGGTGAGGTGTTGAGCATTGTACCTAAGGATATGCAGTGCCTAGACTGACGTCAGTTTGAGGAGAGGCAGAAAAACAGATGTTAAGTGTTTACTTGTATGTGGATGTTGGGGTGTACGTGTGCGTCTGTGTGACCTTGGATGCAGCATCTGTGATTTCAGGGCTTGAAGAAAAGCTCCCTCACACATACCCAGAGAAATGGCAAAGAGCTCTTTGTGTTTTTTTTCCTCCAGAGGAGAAACACACCCCCAAAAATCAGACCACTTTGTCACAAACACTTTGTGATCTCACTCCAGTTACTGTGGCTCACACATCAACTTATGACATCAAAAGAAAAAGCCAGAGAGCCTTCCCTGTCCCTCTGTAGTGCTTACTGTAGAAGAGCTGCCACAGTGCTCTTCGCACCCAAACTCTAATATTGTTAATCCGATCATGTTACTCATTCTGGTATTCATATCTGTTATTCTAATTGTAATTACCAGTGAATGCCTTCAACTGTATCCTCTCTTCTTTTCCCTTCTTTCCCAGAACTCATTGTCAGAGCTGATCAGTAAACTGCAGACTTGCACTCCCCATTTTGTGGAGTGTGTGCGCCCCAACGCCAGCGGTCAGCCAGACAGTTTTGACAGCTTTCATGTGTCTACCCAGCTGCAGTATATTGGGGTGCTTGAGATGGTGCGCATGATTCGTTATGGATACCCTGTCCGCCTGTCCTTCCCAGGCTTCCTCAGCAGGTCAGTGCCAGAGCATGTCGCATAATTAAGAGTGCTGCAACTGTCATCAGTCATCCTCTTCTTGTTTTTCAGCGTCTTACAGGTGATGGGATGCTCTGCCTCCTCTCTTTGTCTGTCTCACTGATCTCAGTTCTCCAGACACATTTCACTCCCAGCAGGTCACTGTGATCTCTGTTAGTGTATGTATGACAGGGTGAGCTGGCCAAAGTACACTGAAAGCTTGACAGCATATTTCGTCTCTACATCTGCAAGTGAATGCAAGGGCATATACTATACAGGATAACACACTCACATGCAGGCTGAAGCATTAGCATTGGCAAGTCATAGCAACCTTCATTTATGGAAGTACAATTTAACCTTGAATGGCATTTTTAGAGAATTATGAAGTCCATTGCAGCTGATGAATGGCACTATCACATTACCCATGTCAGCCTGACACACATTAACCAGTCAGTTGTGTGTAAGGTCACTATGTCCCACACGTAAGTGTTAGTCATTATGACCACCTCTTTCCTCTCTCCTCTTTCTTAGCTCTTACACTATGTTCCTGGCTTTCCATGTCCCCCTAGTTAATTCACTCCTTCACTCTACATCACCAGTTAATTTTGTTTGTCACTTGTTTTTTCCCTTTTTGTTATTGAGAGGCAGATAGAATGATGTGTCTCTGTCACACCAGCTCTTCTCCATTTTTCTGTTCACAGTTTGTCGTCCGGTTCTTCAGATTCTGAGAACCAGTGGAATACTGAGAGGATTTAGCTCTAAATCTGTCTTTTCCTCTTACTCTCCCATCCTCAGTCTGTCTCTCAGCCTCTCTCTCTCTTTTTGAGGATAAAGGGATTAACACAAACATTCTTGCCAGATAGTAAGAGGACAGAGCTGGTCATGTGACCCACCCCCCAAAAAAGTTTCCACTACTCTGCTGTAAACATCCTCTCAACATCTCTCTCTCTCTCTCTCTCTCTCTCTCTCTCTCTCTCTCTCTCTCTCTCTCTCTCTCTCTCTCTCTGTCACTGTCACTGTCACTCACTCACTCACTCACTCACTCACTCACTCACACACACAAATGCACACACAAATTGAATTCCTAGTGGACTGGCAAATAATACTTAACCAGCAAAGGGATTCATAATAAAGAAAAGAAGAAGCTGCTACTTAGTCTCTGTAATTTATTGTAGATGCAATCTGTGCATTCTTTTTTTTCCTTTTTTTCTTTTTTTACTTTTGTCAAACGAAAATGAAAGAGACAGTCATGCAATAAATTTTCATGAGGGAAAATTCTGAACAGGGAATTGAATCGGGAGAAGAAGGCTATATCAAATGGTGAATCTAATTAAAACTGTAAAATTGTTGAGCCAATATTCTCTCTGTTACTGAGAGATTCCTGTGGGTTTTGTGAACACTGTTAAACCATTGTATGTGTGTCTGAGAATGTGTATGTGTGAGTAGGGGAGTCTGTGAATGACTGTCATACATTTATATTTAGGCAGCCATGTGTTGTGTTATAATCTCTGTGTTAGAAATGGGTGTGACCAGCAGATAAAAAAGGGAAACTTAATTGTTGTTTGGATGGACATAAACTGGAGCATGTGAGGTCAGTAGTGTTTGTTTACAGGCTGGTTTCTAGGATTTCTTTTGAACATAGTTAATTTTGAGTTATTTTTTTATGCAATGCATGGATGGCACTTATTGTCTGTGCAACAGCAGAACAACAGGACAGCTCCAACATCCACAGCTTACATATCCACCTCAAGGATAAATGGTTGAGAAGGTTTCAGATGAGTTGAAACCCAAGCAAAAGGGAGGCATCACTTCTGTGGTTCTTAAAAGCTGTTTTTGACACAATCAACATGTAACACAGGTCTCTGACTGGAATTGAACCATGGACCTTGCAGATATGTGACATGCACCTTTACTTGCAGAGGTTGATTTGAATAAAAATGGTAGCACTCCAGAGGTTTTCAAATCTAAAGCCAACACAGGATGACTGAGCAGTTCATTTATATTACGTAGAGGATAATGTTCAGTGTATGGGTGGAGAGAACCAAATTTTTAACCAAAAAAACCTGCTCCAGCTGGTGACGTGGGTGGATGCATAAACCCCACCATGAGTGCCTCTTTGATGTCTTCCTCCGTGGCAGCTGTGTCTGGAGTGGAGAGGGAGCAGAGATGACAAAGAGGTGGACAAACAGGCAGTGTGATAGTTAGGATGTTTTCTCACTTATTGCAGAAACACTTTCTGCGGGTTGGAACTAGAAGATCCTAAATCACCCTTTTGACTTGCAGAGGCAGGATTGGTGATCTGGTAGTTGACTGGTAGGGCATCTATGAGAATTTGAGATTGTATTAACAGTATATACAGTATAGCAATGTGAACAGATGATAATAATGGTCTAATGGATCAAGGCAAACTACTGGCTACTGGCTATTGTAATCTAATTACATAATTGTGTACCACTTAAGGAAGAAATCAAGTTACTGTTATGCTTAAATTAGTAGTGTGTAACTGCCCAGCACTGGTTTGTGTGCATTGCGTATGTGTGTTTGTTATGGCACATGTTCATACAAATGGAACTTTTGTGTGTGCTTTTGTATGACGTGTGTCCCTGTTCTGCTGTTTATACATTAAGGCCATGCTTAATTTAAGTGGCTCCCACTCACAAAGACACCAGTCAGCTCAGCCCAACTGCCATTCATATCTTTCTCTCTCCTTCACTGCTCTCAACACAGACAAGACCAATGAATGAACACAGCCTGGCTAAAGGAAGGAGAGAGCTGCTGCAGAGTGGGGGTGGACTGCACCGCTGCCTTCACAGAGCTCTTTCTCACTCAATTTCTCATTCTTTCCTCATGTGTTCTCTCCTCTGAACTGCCATTTTCTTTTTTCCTTTCATCTTTTTCTATTTTTTCTTCCCGCTCCCAGCATTTTCTTTTTCCTTCCTTTTAGTGTTTCCATTTAAGTCTTTTTCTTTCCTTTTTCCATGTGCACATACACTACCTCAATTTTTTTCTGTTTCTTAACCCTTTTTCTCTTTCCATTTGTCACTCTTTCAAAACAAGCCCTGGCCCTTGACTAATCAAAATGACAGGCCAATAAATCAGCCATTAATCTTGAGGTTGCTATATTCTCCTGAACACAAACACACCGTTAAATGCACAAAAATACACACTTGCACGCTGAAACCATGCAGGCCACTTCACTAAGTCATAGTAGCTGCCTGAGGTGAATTACATTAGTGTCCTGGTAACCAGTGGAGTGATTTATGAGGAGATCTATTTTACTGTTGTTTTTATTTGTCTTTTATGATACACCATGTGTTTTGTGGCCGGGTTTATTCTCTGCCAGTGTGTAAGGTCAAAGACTACCACTTGAACCTTGTTTCTTTAAATTTCAGCCCTCCATGCGTGTTGCTTTCCTCATTTTTACATTCATTGTTGGAAAGTGAATGAGAAAGCGGCATCAGTATTCATAGAACATGTCACACGTGTAAGCATATAGGTAATATATCCTAAATGGCTAGTTCCAAGTGGGTCCACATCATCACCTTCCACTGATGGATAAACTAACACATTTGTAGGCTATTAAGTTGCCTACTGAAGAATGTCCATCATTTCAGTCTGATGCCTGGGATGAATACCCATTACTAAACAAGGTCAATAGGCTTTGAAGATGTGGCAGCTAAAAATTTGTCAGATGAATAAGAGCAGCTTTACCGAGGAAGTGAAGTGAGCAGTTTAAATTCTAGTTGCCTTCTACCTGGCCTTTACCATTTTAGTGACGCTCAATAACAGTGGTCACTGATGGCCCTTTAGTCACAGAGAACTCAGTCAGTGCCATGTAGCCCTCCATTTAAACTCTTATCAAAGGCGTTATTTCACTTCTTTGACTCCACATGAAGCCCCCTTGGGTCTTGTAAAAGCAGGGACCATCTATGGTTTTCATATCCTCAGAGGGGAGGTCATGGGTTTACAGAGTTCCTTTGTGTTTTATGGGCCCAGGGGGACTGCATTTGTTGTCTGCAAGACTGGTATTACCATACAGAGAGAGGGTTAGGGAGAGTTCAGACAGACCCCACTCCTGCAAATCAAACATGAATGAACCATATTCATGTGCACTCACTATTACCCACTATTGACAGTACAGGTGGTTTACGCTTTCAGCCTTCTGCCTGTTAGATTTGTGTCATCAAATGTGTGACATCATCAAGTGGCTCTGCCTCACTGATAACAGCAGAGATGAAGCACTGACTGACAAAATGCACTGAGCACTGACATACCGTATTTATGTGTGTGGTTGGTTGACATTCCCATGTCTTATAGAACAATTATGTTTACACTTACAAACTGTGAGGCTGCTGAGTCTTTTTGGAGCAGGGGGAAAGGGCCTCATAAGAGCCCTTTAGAAGTAACTGCTTGTGAAGGGGAGGATGTTTTGTTTTCATTCCAGTCCACATGTTTTTATTTGCTCCAGGCATTCAAATTGGCAGGTTTCCCTATATAAGCCGGCTTCTGTCACCTTTACAGTACTCATTCATTTATGACTACGCATTCAGAATTCACACAATATATAAAAACATCTACAGTTAGGTACATTTAAATATGTGTATCTGTCTATTTTCTATATATCTGTGTTCTATATCAACATGGCTCTCTCAATCCCAGGCACAAACAAACCACTGTCTCCATCCAGCTGACAATACATAGCAACGGTTGCTCAGGGCAACACCAATAGGAACAGATGCTGTTTCGCTGGTCTGCTGTGTGACCCCACTGATCTTTGAACATATTATTTCTGACACTTTTGGATCTTTTGTCTCTGCAGTTCTAATGTTTTTTTTTTATTTATTTGTGTGTCTCAGATATAAAGACCTTGTGGTCCCAACTTTGGGAGACAAGAAAAAATTGTCACCAGTGGAGAGATGTCGCTCAGTTCTACAACAGTCCAAACTCCAGGGATGGCAGGTTTGTGTGTGTCTGTGCTCTGTGCCTCTTTCTGTCTCCATCAATAACAAAAGATTTGCCAAATTGCTTAATCCCTGACCCTCTGTTTGAAAGATCCCATGGAATCTTTGACAATTTGTTCCAGCTGTCCCGCCTCATCATAATTCTTCTCACACACACACATGCACAGACACACACACACACAGAGCAGCATGGATCCCTCCGCCTCTCTCTGTCCTGTCTGCCAGACTGCTGTTGTGTCTGAGCGTGTGACCTTATAGGTCACATCAGCTTCTGCCTCACACACGCATACACACTCCTTAACAATGCCCCACAGACACCTTTTCATCCAGCCTTGCTTTACACACACACACACACACACACACACACACACACACCACACACACACACACACACACACACACACACACACACACCACTTCCACAAGTGACATGTGTTGGAATGAATATTGTCTGTCTGTGGAAGTATGTCACCCCCACAGTTCTGTGTACCTGGTCTAGAGTGACCTCAGTCACCCCCTAAATGCCCCCTGAATTCAGGAAGTGAATGCAGTGTTAACATGCAAACCAACACCCTGCACACACTCCACACCCACTCATTATCATACATCATTGCTACATCACTGCTCTCCCATCTTGCAACTAGTAAGTCACAGACTCACAGGGTCTGCTGGCTACTCCCAGAGGCTGATGATGCAGGCAGTTTAGCGTGTGACAATGCTTTCGTGTATATGTTTGATCAGGTTACTTATTTCGCTGTGTGTGTAGATGGGCAGCAGTAAAGTATTTCTGAGATACTGGCAGGCAGATCAGCTCAACGACCGCTGCTACCAGCTTCATAAAAAGATCATCACCTGTCAGAGAGGTAATCATCTAAATATAACAAACCAACAACCAAGATGTTCTTTTAAGGTGTTCCTCGCTCTCTGACTCCTCGGATGTCTCTATTCTCATCTCCTCACCATGTCTCAGTGGTGCGTGGCTGGCTTGCCAGACAGCGGGTTCATCGCAGGCTATCATTGCAGCAGAAAGAGGAGTGCAGTGTGCAGCGGTTCCTGCAGGGGGCAGAGGATATGGGGCTGCGAACCTATGACCAGTTGGTCATCCAGAATGCATCCGACATCGCCCGGGAGAGCGACCGCCTGCGCTGCCATGGCAACAGTCTTCTAAACACCCTTGGCAACAGCCCACCACTTGGTGAGAGGCCTGAGCCGGTGGGTAAGGAGGAGGATCAGCCTGTTAGGAGGTAAATTAGAAGGCACTCCCACAACTCACACGTCCTTATTTTTCACCATTTGTCATTTGTATTTCTAATGTTATTTTGTCCACATTCATTCGGTGAGAATGTGAGTGTTGTTTGGAAGATAGACTTCTACCATGCTACTGATTACTTCACACTAATGCAGCCATTCACAACTGTAGACCCTCTTCAATAGGGCTTTTATTACTCACAACACTGTAATTCATAATACTAAATTTAATGGCCTTATAGTGACTATAGCATTATTTAGCCTGCAAAATAACAGTCTGCAGCCACTGTTACTCACAGGATTTATGACTGTATGAAGGAATCATTTACCTTGAATCCCTGTGCGCTGTAGGCTTTTAATTTGTAAGTTTCGTGATGAATAGTCAGATAATGAGCTGCGTTATCAGATTGTATTAGTATTGTGTTGCACCTATGGAACCTCTGCCTCACCTCTTTCTAATATAACATATCACACGTGGAGAAAATGGCATAACCCTGGAGGGTTAGAAGGGGTATAAAAAAGAGTAATAAGGAGCCCTTTAGAGGAGGTACCAAATGAACAACCTTCATTTTGAAAAGTCACTTAGCTATTTTTTGAAAAAAATATGGCCTTGTTTCATGTAATACCTGAAATATGACTTATTAATTTCAGCACTAATAAACCTGTAAATCTATACATGTTATATATTTTTAAGCTTCCTGATGGTATGCTGCATAATAACTGCATTTATTATTTTAATGCCATTTTTCTTTCACTGCAGAGGAGGCTGTGTCATTTGTGTTGCCTTTTGCCATTGTTACGTAATAGAGACTTTCATTTCAGGTTGACACTGAGTGGTGACTAATATGCTAATGTATCCAGGCTTTGTGACAAAGTGACAAAATAAATGTGTGTTCGCTTATATTTTGGAGGATTTCTTGTCACATATCTTCAGAAAGACACATACCGGTTTTTCACTTAAAAGCATAATCTTAAACAAATTTCATGCTTTAAATGCTCTGAAATAAAGTTAAATGCAACTGAGCACAGTGGAATTAGTGATTCATTTTAATAAACAATGTCCACGATTGAAACACAAAATTTTTAAAAGTCACCACATTGCAGTGACTGCAACAGCAGTTTTAATACTTTTTGATATATTTTAATAATTACATTGCATGTTACATACAAACATACACACACATGATTTCTGTATCCTCTGTGTGTCTTTGTATATGCAACATCTGCTGCCGGGACAGAAGGCAAGAACGCAGGGGGGCTTCTAACAGGAGGAAGGGTGTCAGTAGGCAGAATGGGAGGGGAGTCATAGTTACTGTATCGTATGGGGGATAAAAAGGCGCATACGCACTAAAACACACTTACATACAAATGCACTCACTTCACGCATTCACCTAAACTCGCCTAATTTCTTGGCAGGTTTTTAAAATACCTTCCGCCACCAACTACACATGTGCTTGGACACCCTCCCCCGCCTGCAATTGTGGAACCAACAGATGGCACAGCCAGATTAACGAAGGAAATTTCAAACTGGATGTTATCAAATTACTGCAAAGAGATTAGATTTAAAGCATAACCTCTTGGGTGTTTAGCATCCAATTGGCCTCCTTAGCTCATATTCGTGGAATGACAGTCGAAGCAGGCATATATTGAGTTTGGGTATACTGGTTATGTAAATGATGTAGTTAACTGAATCAGAAAATTAATTTTATGGGAAGATGCGCCTATGTGGCTAAAGCCTTTATGCCTCCTTTGTGAATCATGAATGAATAAATCAAGCACAAATGATGGAGATAATGCAAATGGTCAAACACAACAAAATTATTATAATTTTCTATATGAACATTAATTCTGTTATTCCTTATACCCATTTGTAGGGTCGTGGAGAAAAGTGGGAAAGTCCATGAGGGCCCTGTCAATGGAGGCGGTCGAGTTATTCGCCACTTTCGGTCCAGCTCAGTACCCATCCCCCTCGCCATGGAGAACATGGTCCATTGCTCTGCCAGTCCACCCATCAAATCAGCCCTGCAGCAGGTAGCTCATACCAATGAAGATGGGGCCAGTGGGGGAGGTCTTTCATCTCCACGGAAGCAACCTCCTCCCAAACCAAAAAGGGACCCCAACACCCGTCTGAGTGCATCTTATGAAGCAGTTAGTGCCGGGTTGAATGATGGCAGCCAAAGAGAGCCCCACTCCAGAGGGCTACTGTTCGCCAGCTGGAAGCCCCCCTAAATCCCAGCTGTCTCCCACAGACCCTGCAGGTATATCACCTCCACTGGTCTTAAGAAGATACAACAGATGGTGTTTTTTGTGCCTCAGCACTGTTGCCTAATTCTTTCTCTCTGTATTTAACTGTTTTATTTATAATGTCCTCAGCCTTGTCCAAGCCCCGTCCCCACAGTGATGACTACACAACCATGAGGAAGGTGCCACCCCCAAAACCTAAGCGCAGTCCCAACACTAAGCTGACAGGCTCATATGAGGAGATCAATGCTGTGGCACCCCACCTCCACCAGCTGCGCCCCGCTGATGTAAAGCTGGCCTTGCTGTCCCGTGCTGGGGGATTTGGAGGGTTTGGTGGTTTGATGCAGAAAGCAGCCTCCATTGACGCTCCACAAGGGGTAGCACTGAGCCTGTACCAGGGTCATGATGAAGAGGATGTGTACATAGAGATGTTAGGCTCCCAGCCACGGGCTCGGAGTCTTCAGGAGCCCCCCGATAGCCCAGAACAGGCTGACTCAGAAGCTGTCTATGAGGAGATGAAGTATTTCCCTTCGGAAGATGGTGGACCTCCTGCCACTGTGGTCACTAAGGCAGCAAAACTGGAGGCTTTAGGCTTGAGCTTGGTAGGATTAGGAACATCTCCTCCTCAGAGCGGGGACAATAAACGGGTTGCAGCAGGGGTGGCTACTGCCATGGACATCACTCACTCACAGAGCACATCCAGCAGTGGAGCTTCCAAAGCTCAGCATGGCAAAGATGGCAGCTGTGACATCCCTGCTCCCTTCCCCAACTTGCTCCCACACCGTCCACCTCTCCTGGTGTTTCCCCCTTCCCCTGTCACCTGCTCTCCGGCTTCAGACGAGTCACCCCTCACCCCTCTAGAGGTAAAGAAGCTGCCAGTATTTGAGACAAACCTGAACTATGCTACTGGCCCAGACAGCCCCCTATCCCCACAGTATGCTCGTCAGAGGGCTGACTCCTCCCCTAGCCTCTCTGTCCTCATGCCAGAGAAAAAGTCTACACCTCCGCTTACCCCTCCACCTCCACCCCCTCCCCCCAACGCCCCCCCTCCTCCCTACAGACCTCCTTCACATTTCCCCTTCCCGCCTGAGGCCAGCTTCCTGGTGCTGACACGAGCAGCATCTGTCACAGGGAGCTCGGACTCCCCCAAAACATCCTCCCAAAGGGCAGGTGGGGAACCACTTGGGAAGCCACCTCCCTATTCCCCAGTGAAGATGTCCCGTCCTGAGCCTCGGAGAGCACACTCATGTTCCTCCTCTCCCCTCCTGTTCAACCCAGCCAATGGTAGACCCCTGACCAGCCCCCTGGATGAACTCAACACTCTTTTCAGCTCTGGACGCAGCCTTCTGAGGAAGTCCACGTCTGGCCGGAAGATGAGAGATGGAGGTCTGTCTGTAATGCTCATACATGCACACGCATACACATCAAGCTGTTGGTGTGTTGGTACACATATATAAGGGATGGGGAGTTAGCCTTTGTTTCACTTTATTTTGTTATATTTTATTTTATATAGTCATTTTATACACAGTGTCTCATTGTGTTTATTTATTTGTGTGTGTGTACTCACATTTGTGAAGGGATTCATGTTTCCATTATGCGTTCTACCTAATGTGATGACCTCATGATCATCACAACCTAGTTTGTGCCAGATAATTTATTTGGCACTAGGTGATTACCTTCTGTACAAAAGGAGTGGTGTAGGGCTTTTACTCTGGGTAAGTAATAACCCCTTGTTTTTGGATGTGGGTCTATAACACACATGCCCTATGTTTGAGTGGTAGGAAAGTGAGATTCACCAACACACATTACATTAATTTGGGTATTGTAGCCAGCCACCCTCTTTGGCCCACTTGAGGCAGTCCATTTGTTACAGTCTCCAGTGCAGTGCCCTTTGGCTGCAGCAGCTGCCTTCTAACATGTTAGCTAATGAGCTAGCTGGTTAGTCCACTTAGAATCACACTGCACTTTAAGTATGATCCAGCAGTGTTGTAATTTAGTGCACTACATGCCAAGCACATACAGACTCTGTGACACTGATGCAAAGGTTGACCTTTGCAAAAGGAGGACAAACATATTTGTCTTAGAGTTAATGAAATGGGTGGGACCTCAGGTCAGAGGTTTCAAACCCACAAGAGATTACTTTGTGTTGTTTTTGTGGAGGTAAAGTTTCCATTGATACTTAGCACTGATAAAGCACTGGCTCACCCAAGAGGGTAAAAACTGTGTTGTCCCACTGTTTTTTTTTTATCTGTGCCTCTGTTTCCTTGAAGTGTATTAGTTGTGGCTGGGTTAATAATACATGAGCAGTAGCATGATGAGGATGGGCATCAAATATTTAACAGCTCACTCATGTTCTGCTGAAGGGAGTGTGACTGCTGCAACAAACAGGACATCCTGGACAATTATCGAGGAGAGAAGTTAGAAACATTGCAAACAAGTGAAAGTATTAGCTGCTGTTGTCAATAATGAGTCATCTGCCCAGAGGCTTGTTGTTGTGGAGTTATGTGATTGGTATAGTTGTATCTTACATCTCTGTAGCAAGTTCAAATGGCAGGTAGCTGAAGCCCTTATAGCAGATTGTATGTGAGCAAGTGCAAATGCTGATGCACATGCGACATCTTGCACTTGACTCATCATCAGCACCTGGACTTGGCAAGAAAAGTGCTGGTGTCATGGAAACGGTGTGTGTGACAGGGGAACCTGGTGCTGGGGTATTTTGAGTGGGAATAGCAAAGCGGTGCGCTTAGATCAGAGTGCAGAGGGATGCCGATGGGCTTAACAGGATGGCCTACTTCCGTTCCCTCTTGGCTGTTAAATGACTGAGTGTGATACCTGACGCTGTGGGAGTGGCCAGGGGTTACAGTTGCTATCCCAGACATCTTTGTGAAGAGCAGCTGTCTTTACCTCCTCCTCCTCCCCTTCCTCATCCACAGGGAATGACAAAACCACAGGAATTCTAAGGGAAGAGGGGCAGGTGGTCTTGGCAGGCTTCAGGAAATCACTGTCACAAGACCTCTCATGCCTCAGCAGCAATGTACAAAATTCACAAAATTGGATAAAAGTCCAGTTATCTCTCATTATAGTCTTCACTGTATAAATCCAAAAACGCACTGTGACTCAACACTTCACAAGCATACAACCCTCACATGGACTCTGTCTCTCTTTACCTGGCTTTTTGTTTGTCCCTCACAAGTGCACATCTACCCAGTTGGAGCTATAGTAGAGTTTGCTAAGTTTATATTTAGGCATCTTGTGACCATGGGGGGAGCAGAAGGCTCACATTCTCAGTGTGGAACAGCAGCTGACGAATTCCCATTCACACTCCCACACACGTGTACCCACAGTCACTTACTCATTCAGTTTGTGAAGTATGAGGAGCAGCAGCAGGGGCAGAGGCAGGTCATGTACAGTCACCTTCCCACTACTCAGATCTGAGTGAATACTTTTTAAAGGGCTAGGATATATGTATAAGAAGGGTTGGGACTAAGTGGAAATGATGCATACATACTAGCTAAGTTATAAAATTGTAATATTTTAGCAGTATTTGAATATTTTGCAGTAACATAAGCAAGAAGCTTCCTCCAGTGTTTTAGAGTTTGTGGTACTTTACTCTGATGACTCTATGCATAATGTAGTCTATTGTCTGATGTTTAATGTGTATGACATGCATTGATGTCTACTGTGTTTTCCCGTGACTATATTCCTTCCCAGGATTCAATTCTAATATCAATCTGCCCGGGAGGGAAGAATGTGGCTCTGCCCCCACCTCACCTTCTCTGCAGCTACAGGACAAGAACGCCAACAACCACTCTCCCCACTCATCAAGCCCCGCCCCCGTAGAGAACGGCAACCAAATCTCCAATGGTAACAGCCATTCATGTATTGTACATTTACAGTCAGAATTCAAATCACATGGTTTTCACAGGCAGAGATGAAAGGCAGGGAATGAAATAATGAAATGACCTATGAAATGTGGAAGGGAGAACACAGGTATCATAAAAGACGCTCGGCTTGTCAAGCACTATTTTTCCTTAACATTTCCCTGAGCTTTTCAGAAGGCTTATACAACCCCCTGCTGTATGCCTGTGTCTGAAAAGTGAGGAGTCCTTCAGCTCTGTACCTGTGTGTGGGAGGACTTTCAGTCTTCATAATGTGCTTTTGTTATTGTGCATTCAGGATCGGTGGAAGATGAGAGTCACAGCAAGTCAAACTCCACCAGCTCCACCTCTCTACACAGACACATGGACAGCCATCATACTCAGGTAAATACACAAAGACAGCCAGTTAAAAGCACAAACCCAGTGATGGTGGCACACATAGATATACTTACATGATATATTGTCACACTTATTATTTCAACTGGACATACAGTCAGATGCTTATACTGCAGTATACTGCTTATACTGCTCATACTTGTGGCAACAGGGATCGTTTCTCTTTGTTGTTACCTACACAGAAACTTCTCTTTAAAATATGTGAATGGCATATACATAAACATACAACCTCACTGACACACACACAATTACAGCACAACCATATCAGCCCTGTATTTTGTTTTGGGTTTGTTGACGTTTTGAGTGGGCCGGAAAGTGGCCCCCTTTGAACAACACGTATCACTCATGACATGCGAGCTTTCTCTGGCTCTGTAGACAGGTGTACGCTTACAGGATTGAATTTAATGTCCTGCATGCACGCACACAAGCTTACGTACACGCACTACCACAGGAAGGTATACTCACACAGACACACACAGCCTCATTATGTGGGATTGATAAAAGCAGAAACATCTTGAACACAAAAACCTTTTGTGAACTGAGACATAACACAAACCTGATTAACACTTGTATCTTAGTGAGCATTAATAATTCAAATATATAAAGATATTGGGTCTTATCAGCTTGATTACACTCATATCATCAATGCAGCATACAAGATGACCACAGGGAGAGTAAGTTACAACTGGGACATAGAAAGTTGTTATAACAATTATGTGCTTTGCCCTCACCTCAGGCAAAAGCAGACACTCAAAAGGATTTGTCTTTTATCCACAAGACCAGAGTCAGATTCTCTTTTGATCGGTTTTGTTTTATTTTAACAATATATGATTAAACTGAAAAAAGATCAACCCTCTCTCTGTCATTAACAGAGAGATTAAACACAGTTTTATAACTAAAGAGCCACATCATTCTGAGGGCACTCTTCATCCTTTTTGTTCTCTTCATTCACTCTGTAAATACTCTCACATAGTTTATGTGTAACTGCATTGTGTAATCCAGGAGGCAACTGTTTCATCCTACACTTAAAAGAAAGTTTCACTGCATGGAATTGATTCAGATTCATAGCAGACTGAGTCAGTCAGTGATTGAGCGTCACAGTCAGTAGTGCATGAAACACAAGAATGAGCAAAGCACGTAGCAGTCCCACTTTGAGAGCAGCTCAGAACACATCATTCATAAGACACTGCCACTAGAGATGTGAAGGCACACTGTGTACCCACTTCACAATCCTCAGGTTGACTAAATGTTATACACTTGCTTCCACAGCTGGGGTGAGCTCACTTAATGCATCTTAATGCATCATTTGAAGCTTGTTTGTATGTTTTATTAAATAAGTCTGAAGCAGAGTCTAGCTGCTAATTTAATAGTCAAATTTTTTTAAAGGTTTTTCTCTATTGGGCCTTTCTCTTACCAAAATAAAATGATTTTCTTTCTCTCTCTCCCTTTGATTCTAATGAGCTTGGCTGTTACTCTCACTCCCTCCTTTATCTTCCAGAGGGGACATCTCAACTTTTCTCCATTTGGTGCGGGGGCTGCCCTCTAAAACAGCAAGGGGGGGCAGGGGGGCTCACTGGAGGCCCTGTAGGGATGTGGTGAGTGTATGTCATGCCTCGCTGCTCTCCACCCTTAATAGCAGTGTTTTTCATAGACCCAGTGTGGGATCATAACAGTAATGACTTTCATTATGTTAAAAAAAAAAAAAAAAAGTTTTGTCTAAGTTACTCCACCTAAAGTCTATGTTTGGTGTATGAAAGACTTGCCTCCTGTAGTCTTGTACTCCTTCATAAAGAACAGAGGCCATGGTCATCTTGAATTCATCGGACAATGGATTCCAACAGTAGTCAGTAGTCATGGCAGAAAAGTATAAAATGTTCAGATCACAATTTACAGCAGTTATAATACAAAGATTCAGATCTACTGAAAACATTGGTCCCTGGAAGAAAAACCTGGAAAACCACTGCTTTTGCATCATCTCAGCTTTGCCCCACCCCCCACCCTTTTTAATCCCTTATTTCTGGAAGTAAACTGCAGCTCTTGAGTTCAGCTCCACTCTCTGCATCAGTATACCTGTACATAATCACTACATTATGACACTGTAGTCTTGCCCTCTCATTTAAGTCCATGGCCATTGTTTTTTCTTCTGTTAGATGATTTATTAGATGCTGAATCCAGAAAATACATTAAAACAGTTTAGCTATATGTAGTGCTGTAGGTTCTTGTGAGGGAAGAATATCAGATATATCAGCTATATATGATGTATGGATTTTTTTCATTTCAGGCAGCAGTGTAACAGGGAATATCTTACATGGAAGATTTCAAGGTTGCATTTGCAGAAAGTAATGTAAGAAATAAGAGAGATGTGAACGATGTTGATGATTATTCAGTAAATGCATCTGGTAGTGGACAATGCATGCAAATGTGTATGCAAGTGCAAACACAGAGGAGCATGCATATCAACACTGATAAATGTGGATAGACACTCAAACTTTGAGTGAGTCTGTTCAACAAAGCAGAGCTGCAGTTTTTGTTGTTGTTTATCCATCTGCTCTCATAATATGTTGCTGAATCCATCACATGACCCCCCTTTTTAAACCCTCCTCTCTTTTATCTAGCATCATTGTTGTCACTGGTGATACATCTAACCAAGCGCACTCCAGATCCTCATTCTGATGTTTCTGACATTATCTCTAAATTTAGCAAAAAATATGTTGCCATCTGTAGCGGTGTAACAATTCTGAAATCAAGACTGATACTGTGTACAAACGTCCACAATCTGATTTCGCAATAACGATAGACAGAACCCCAAAACTGTCCTCTGCCCCAACCCTATTTCTATGTATGCTCACTGTTACAACTGAAATATTGAAGAAGTTCCTTTTATACAGTCTTTAAGTTGGGAATATTGCAGCACTATTCCACCCTGCTGATCTGTGTAAAAGGTACAGTGGTGGAATAGGGGGCCTCATCGCCCCACCTTTTAGCCAGCAGCTTAGGTAGTCATAGAGCTGAATCAAGGTCTATATGAAAGGGAGAGCTGGCACGGCAGAACAGATGCCAACCAATGGTTAGGATTCTGATTCTGTGATGCCGGCATGCTGTATAAAATCACCGGTATCATCAGCATTGTGCCGGCTTTGTGTGGTTCAGACAAAGGCTGTATATTCAAGGGTCATCTTAACACCAGTATTGTGTAATCTCTGTGTACAAGGGGCTAGAGACACTTATCTTCCTCACTTCACTAATTTGGTGTGTTTTCTGGAAACAAGTTCATTATCATGGGACTAACTCTGTGACCCGCTTACCTTTCAATTAGCTGCATTCCAGACTGTGTTTATGTAAGATCAGCATATCTAATGGGATAAATGAAAGGGAAAGAATGAAGGAAGCAAAGGGGGATGGATAACTCAGTTAGGAATGAATGGCCTGGTCTGTTTGGGTTCCTGTAGTTAGTTGTCAACAGCAGTCTAGACTAATCATATAACAGATAAACAGACTGCCAACTGATCAGATGGTACAGATACTAATATCCTTTGTTTATCCCTTCAGACAAAGTTAGGACAAAGGCAGTAGTTAGGACATTTAAAATGGAAGAAGTACTGAGCTACATTTACTGCTCAGAACAGCAACACTTAAAGGATGGGAAGAACAGACGGAGAGCCTTTAGTTTCTCTGCATGAATCCCCTGTTTGCCAGGGTTAAGCATAGAAGCGAATAAAGGTAACATGCCAGTTTCTCTGACATTCCCACATTACCCAACCAATCTAGTGAAATTTCCAAGAAAGAGCTCACAAATAGGTCATCAGTGACCAACAACATCTCTTCCTCTCTGTTTTTCTTCTCTTTTTCTGCCATTGCCCTCTCTCCTCTTATCCAACAAAATGGGCTAAATGGTTCTAGAAATACGAGCTACTGGGAGAAGTAGGTATTGATATTGCTGATTTTCTTGTGCTAGTTTTTGTGCAAATTATGAAAGCTGAAAGCTATTTATTGTGAATAATGAAAACACAGTGTTCTGGCCACCATTTGTCGGTCTGTGTACATGCTGGGGTCTATACATAGTGGCTTGCATAGTTGTCTAGAACTGGTCATTTTGTGGAGAAGCTTAGAGGTTGTTGTCACTCTGCGTGGCCTTGGGAAATCCAGCCTCTTAGTGACAGTTCAGAATGACCTCATGTCGTCCTACATTTTCATATTATTAACATAACATTACCAACTCATTAACATGTACATGTGGTTTGGATATTGGTTCCCTCCCCTATGCCCCTGTGGTCAAGGGTGAGGTTAAAATTTCACAAACAGAAGGATGTTTCAGGGAAGGAAAAACCTAGGAAGTCCAGTTTGACTTAGACAACAGAACACAGTAAATTACCTGCCAGGAATGTGCCCTTGCACGTGTATGTTTGCAACTGGCAAGCACAGAGCAAGGTTCAGCTTTGTCTTTGCCAGATCGCTGAGCATTGGCATCCCACATTGTCATTGCAGTGGTTGAATGAATGAGGGGTCTTTTGCCTGTCTGCCAGCTCAAGCCCAAACTATGATGGCTTTCTTCAGTAGTTGGCATTTTTTCATAATATTATCAAGTACATTGTAAGTATATGGACAACCCTGTCCTGTGTGTGTGTGTGTGTGTGTGTGTGTGTGTGTGTGTGTGTGTGTGTGTGTGTGTGTTTGTCCATGTGTCCATGTTAAGTCATGCATTGAATGAGGACATGGCGTTCCTACTTGCTGACTGTTCCAGTAGCTGATATTCCTGGCTGGCGCCAGTGCAGAGAACAGCCTGGCAGAGGAGGTGTAAATTATGGATTAGGTTGTTGAGTATTGTGCTTGTGCAGGCAGTCAGTCAGTCTGACAGTGTGTGTTTGTGTGTATCCATATGAACATGCACAGGTGTGTGGTTCTCCAGATATATGGTCAGTAGTAGTCAGGAAGTATGGAATGGGTGCACTATGCTTTTATTGGTATGTGTGTGTGCTTGCCTGTAGCTATATAGCAGTGCGTGGAATGCTTCACTTACTGCACTGTATACAAGGAAATGCTGTAATACATGTACTGCTGACTTGATTTAGCTCACTGGTGTAATTTAGAAAGCAGGCATGAAAAGCAGAGGATAGAGGTAAGGGGAGCTACTATTGCAGGAAAAAGTTATGAAAAAAGGCAGAATACAGAACAAGTTTTAATTTGTGTTTATGAGAATGTAAAAGGATAAGACTGTTCTCTATATTTTTCTTCTTGTCAACAAATCCCATCAAACAACTAAAGCCAATAATGAAATGATTTGACAAGCAACTATTGTTTATGCCATCAAAACCTGATGTAGCTGATTTCTCTGTGCCATAGAGCTCTGTTGTTGTTCAAAAAGTATTTTAAGCACATCAGTAAGCCACACTATTACACTGGATGACATGTTCCTTATTTATGATCAACAAGGGCACTGTAGTTTACTTTGAGTCAGACCCAAATAAATTGTCCTGCTTCCAGAAGTTCTCACCACTCATCAAATGTCTGTTAATCTGCAGCTGAAGCTAATGAAACCATATACAGTATTTAAGAGTTATTTTTAAGGTGTACATCTTCAGGGGGAACCAGTGGAGTTAGGGCTGAGAAACAGTGCAAGAAAGCACTATGAGAAACCCATTTTTCATTTTGGTGTTTTAATGGGCTTCGTTGACAGTAAGAAAAATACACAGTAGAGAAATGCAAGCCTTATCCTCTAAATCACACCTCTGAGCATGAAGGAACAGTTTCTTGCCCTTTAACAGGCCATCAGCTGCCACCATTATAACCTTCAGTTCCTAATCTGATCTGGATCATCAGGGTTCGGTCCTGTTGCTGCTATTACTGACTGAGGGAGATTGGAATTCCTTTCTGATTGATTTACTTGGGTATTGACTGGCAGATGATTGATGTTGTGCTCTATACAGGCTATTGTGCATGTGTCTGCATTTGTGTGTGTGTGTACACGCGCGTAAATGTATGTGTGTGTGTGTATGTATGCACTTTTGTGTATTTGAGCTTCTGTGAGAAAGTAGAAGTGCCTATTTGAGATGCTCCCTGCATAAGGGACCCCACTGTATTGCAAAAGATCTTCTTCGAGGTGATGTTCAGTTTGTGGTCTCCGGAGACAGTATGGAAATACGTTGTCAGTCAAAGAAGGGATTCCTCCAGCTGCCTCCTGCTGTATCAGTGGTCTTGTGACATGGTTGTGTGCCAGCCCCCGATTCATCTCTGTGTTATTTACTGTATTAGAGTGATTCATGACAAAAAGTGTCCCACTTCCCCAAACTCAGCCCACTGATCATCGGTTCTTTCAAGATGATGGATCAGACAAAACTGTAGGTGGTAATCTCTAATGGAGACAAGATTAGAAGATGATATTCTCTGTTCTTTAAGGTAGTTTTGCAGCATTTTTTTTTTTTTTGATAAAACCACTACTTGTCATGTGCACTCTCTTCTCCCTGCTACCTCCAATCATAGCCTGGTCATTCCAGCTTTCTTTCATCTGCTTGTCTATTCATTCAGGAGAAAGTCATTATACAGTGTGTGATTTGGATGTACACACTCTCTTTTCTTTCCTGTCCTCTCTTCCTCCATCTCTTCTTCCAGGCATTCCAGCGACCTCATCTGTCCACCGGGGATGAGAGTGCCGCTCTGGGGGTGCTTCTGCGGTGGCGGCGAGGGCAGTGTGAGGGGCGGGGTAACTGGAAGCACCGTCCACCCCAGTCCCCACCCCTGCCCCCCACTCTGCTCTGGACCAACAGGAAGACCTCGCCCTGACAGAAGCTGTATGATGCAGTTACATGTATTGGCTATGAAATTCCTCCCTGTCTCTTAAACCACACTCACACATGCTCTTCGTGTTTTTTCTTTCTTTTTGTTTTTTAATTTTATTTTAATGTGGACCAAGTAACCTCAGTACCCAGAGGCTTGGCTGAAGCTCCAGCCCCAAAGCCTCAGCCAAGTCCCTGGCCTGGAGGTCCCGCCTCTTGGCCTTTGACCTTGACTGTGGAAGGATGCCTAAACCTATACACTAGAAGCTCAGCACAAGTGCTATCCATGAAAAATTAGAGGAAAGCAGGCATAGTAGAGGTTCATGGGCAGTTGGGGCGTTATTTTATTATCAAATATTTTACTAACAAAAAGAGACAGTCAGAAAAATAACGAAGACAATGTTATTGTTATCTCAGGTCTTCTGAGATAAAATTTATGATGTCCATTGATGGATTAAAGAGCAAAGTAGCAGTGTTTTCATGGTAGTCAAATATTAAATGGCAGTCTTTGGCCATCTTTATCCTTGCCTATCATGATGCACTGCTGCACACAAAGGAGCTCCAACCTAAAACATGGTGCTGATTATACTTGACATGCTGTCCTGTGATGTTCCCTTGAGTGGTTGTGTGTGCACCCCTGAGTCTCAGACTTCCTTTAAAGTTTACAAGTCAACTCGACGCCTTTGGACGACTCCGGTTTTTAGCATCAAAGTACTGGCTTAGACATGGGACATTTTCAGGTACACAGCTCTCACTTGGCCATTCATGTTTGGGCTCTAAGCACTACTGTAGGCCTGGCGACGTGCAACCAGGGGTCAGGTTAACCTCAATAATATCCCAAGGTGCACTTTTCTTCCCCATTGTTACCACCAGCCTTTGAGGATCAAAACCCTCTGGCCAAAATGCAAACCACTGCACTTACCTTTACTATGAAAATGGGATCTAACAAAAAAGGGATAAAGCTAAAAGCTAAAGCTATAATAACAAAGCTTTAGCCGAGAGGTATAAAGTTCATGTTGTGAACATGAAGCTCTGTGCCAAAGTGACACAACGTGTGAAAGATATGTCTAAACTAACAAGTATAGTTATAAAAACTTATGTATACAGTAGTCCCCATATACTCATATTTGTACAGACTGACACAAATGACCAAATCATAGCTGTTAGCACGGTTCAATGATGATCATTTATGAATAGATTAAAAAGAACATGTCAAAAACGGGGGAGAAAAAAAAATCAACAGTCTACACTTGAAAAGTAGCAACTTAACTCTCATTTTGTCTCATCAACATCTGAACGGTTTTATGTGTTCAGTGTTGTTCAGGAGACTGTGCAGAGCTCAGGAACTCAAGCACAGATGAACTCGATTATTGTACAGATTCCTCCATCGTGGGCGAGCCCTCACAGACGCTCACTACCTTCTGTGTCCTCTCTTCATGTTCTTTCCACACTTGACCTCTGATAAACTGACCCCACTCTCACCTTGGTCTTTGACCCCTCCCTCACCGCCACCTTCCTAATGGATCAAACCGGCTCTACGGGTGTTTCCATGGTAACCACTATGTAAATAGTGAGTAATGTCATATGTTGTAGCTTTTACTATGGCAGAAAAGCACAGAGATTGAATTGAAAGACAAGGAAGAAATGAGATAATACTGTCTATGATGGTGAAACTGAGATTTAAGAATGTCTTGGGTTAGATGCAATGACTAAGGTAAAGAGAAGAGGTTTATTTTAAAATGTGAATATCTTTTTTTCAGAATGATGATTAAGTATGAAATTCTTTATACTCTATTTAATATTATTTGTTTTCCCCCCTCTTGGCCCTGTGTTAATGCAAGGCAGATGTTTTCATTGTATATTGTGTTTATGTGGTGTTGTGTAATGGGCTGGGTGTGTCTTGACAAGGTGTTTGATCTTTGAAGATCATTCTGAAATGTTAGAGCCACAAAGTATCAATAGCTCTAATTGATTTCTCATTCCCACTGATCACCCACAATGTGTCTGATTGATTCAGCCTTACAAATTAGCAGCACCATCAGAGGATCAATCTCAGCTGCTGTCGATGCGTGAAGGTGCACAAATATTCAAGAGGAATTAGAGGAGACCACTGATATTCACAACAGAGATGGCAAATAAGCTGAGCTGCATTTTTCAACTGACTGGCTGAATGTATAAATGCAATTTTTTTTTCACTGCCTGTGCACATCAATGAAACCCTATGTATCTTATTACTGGAACATGCGCCTGTATCTAAAGAGTGTACCTGACTGCTTAATGTTATTATCGTCTTCAAAAATCACGTATGCAGTTCATGTTTTTTTAAGGCAAGTTGATAACGATAAGGTATTGATTTTCTCCACGATTCATGCCTCGTTTACTGTGAGCAGTACTGCATTGCAGAACTATGTCAAACATTTTCATCATGGTGCGCTCATTCACACAAGGATTTAAATCCATCTGTGATCAAACAAAACAGACAGGAACCAAGATCAAGCTGGTCAACTTTGCTAATGCCAGTGAAAGAGGTTTATAGCCTCTATAGTGTCCTTGTAGTAACATGTTTACTAAAATCATGAAACAAGGACATGATACGTTTTTATGGTCTTTTAAAGTATATCATTGCTTTTTACCTTGCATGACCATGTGTTGGACCTAGCCCCCTAAAACGTGCTCATGCTGAAAAGATTTTAAGAAAAAAAAAGAAAGGATGTCTAATGTGAAGAACTACGTCCCACTGCACTGTGAGTCACTGCACTGTCCTCTGCATCTCATCCAAACGCTCTTCATCTCTCCACGTCCACCTTTAGCTGGACCGCCCTGCGCGCTTATCATTTCCATCATATACAAACCTGAGCTCAGTCTGTCATAAGCATACCAAACTCTGGCAGCTAGATTACTGCCAGTCATTTTTGTTAGTCAGGAATTCTCTGCTCTGAGATTAGCTCTCTGGTGCTACAGCCAGTGCAGAATGGCCATTCTATTGTCCCCAGTTCACATATAGTTGTCCAGAGAGAGAGACAATATTTTAGCACCTAAACAGGGGTATCTCACTGCCTTTCATAGTGTTTTTTTATTGTAATCTTTATTTTGTACATGACATACAGTATGTTTTAACCTGCATACATACGTGTTTGTGGAAAGAAAAAGATTGTATGTGATATTTCATAATTATCATGTTCCCAATGTTTTATAAGTACTGTACCTGTACAGCAATAAAGCACAATTGTGTCAATGCCAGTCTCTATATGTGCGTGTGTGTGTGTGAGAGAGAGAGAGAGAGAGAGAGAGAGAGAGAGAGAGCACTGTGTGCTTTGGTGCAGTGGGGGAAAACCTTTTCAGATCATTATGCAAAAGGCCCTTATCAGTGTTATATTATCATATATTGTATGGACACAGCATTTTAATGATGTAACTGGTCAAGGTGACATACAGCAGTGCATCATATTTTATGACCGATAACTAGTAACCAAAGTGGTCATATAAAGCAGTAAAATGAACCATATTTGCATCTGATATGTATTTGAGCAGTAGTACAAAATGGTATAAAGTGGACACATGCAAGTAAATTACATGTCCTTCAGAATTTAAGTACAGCACATGTGCAGCACATGTGAATTCTCACTTAAGTTTCGTGGTATCCAACCAAGATAGATTGTTGTGTTTTGTTTTTCCAGGTTTTGGGACACTTGGGAGTTGGTGGCACCACCCAAGTGACTGGAATTTCATTTGTGGTGCTCACAGCACTGGAAAAGGTACCACTAACAAACTCAACCACCATGTCTCTTTCCTGTCACTTTGGGTGACGTGCATACTTGTACTGTGTACTGTAAGATTTTATGAGAACTATTTCTTTTAGAAAGTAGCCTCACGGGAAAGTATTGAAAGTGGGGTGTTTGGATTAAACAGGGTAGCAGGGATTATTCTTGAGTGTTGTTGAACTTTAAAATGTGAGCACAAACTTGTATTTATCTCCAATTTTTAGTATTTGGGTGGGGACAGAAATCCCAGGGGACTCAAAACCATCTGCATATGTAGATGCCACAAGAGGTTTGTGAGAAAATGTGGTTCTTTGTATTTTAGGTGAAACCAAAAGAGGTTTCATCTCTTTGCAGGGCCCAATATAATGCCTGAGTGGTGACATTTCCCAGGGCGAGAGGCTGCCCTTCCAGGTATTTACTAACCTGTGGTGGTTTCTGTTCAGAGTCAGGTCAAGACAAGCATGAGTTATGCCAGCTGCAACAAATGATCTATGTCTTCCCACATAAATAATCCACTATAGTAACTTAGAGGAATGTTTCCCCCAAGCAGTAGTCACTGAAAGGCTTCACTTCAGAGTGTGGGAGCCTGCATTTGAAGTTTTATGTGTCAGTGTGTGTCACAGTAAACAGCTTCTACTAGAGAGTGCTGACTCATACACTGCCAGGTGTGCATGGTGTGTGCTCCAGGATAAAAAACAGGGAGGAGAGGAAAATGTACAGCTTGGAAGAAAATTAGTTAAATCTTCAGGTTATTATAACAGGACTGAACAACATTTTTATATTGTCCTGTCAGGCAATGTCATAATTTTTAAATGGTGGCTGCGCTCATTGGCTTTTTCATTTTGAAATCCAAACCAGCCCTATAGGAGGGCTGTTTTCACTAGAAATTGCACTGGGGCCATTTTGTCATTTATTCCAAGTTGAAAAGGTCCACCATTACACAGCAAGAGAGGATTAATGGCCAAGAGGTAATTTGGCCAGAACTGCCCCCTGATGCTACACCAATAAGCTCTTAATCAAACACACAGCCCCTTCCTCTCAGTCTCCAATTTAGGGCACCTTTGCCATATTTCCTCTGTTTCTCCCGATTCTCTTTGGTCTCCATCACTCCCTCAGGGCTACTTAAGGGAGTAGTTTGTACCTAGGTGTGCCTGCATCTGTAGTAGTAAATAGTAGTTGTATGTGTTTTAAGGGTGGATGATCAAGAAAAATGCTGTAAAAGAAGTTGAAGAAAATGATAGAGTTGGTGGCTGCGACAATCTGACACCTTTCACAATAATTGCAACAGAGAACATCAAAGACCGTCCCTTGAGATGACAATTTGCACCCTACACACAGCAGGATAGTCAAGCTTTGGATCTCCATGGTTATGTAATGGCTCATGAGAAGCACTATTACTTATTAACAGGTGTTTTTTTCATGTTACCCCATTTATAGTATTCTTAACTCCTGCCAAAAAAATGATGTTCCCAGTCAGTATTTGCATAAAATGTTTGCATCATCTGGCACAAACCAGATTTGTTTTTGTTCCTAGGAAGCACTGAATAGTTGCTCAAAGACCGAGATGTGGGGGTGTTGGGAAAGAGGGAACTACTGCATTGGTTATGGACAATGAGATGGAAGGGGCAGGCTATTGATCATATGTCTTTGTTTGGTCTAGAAACCACCTTTACACATTCACCAGAGACATTCTCATATACAGTAGTGTTTGTCTTTGTGTCTATACATTTGTGCTTTAGAGAGACAGAGAGAAGCAAGAGAGTCCCTCTATCTGAGATATTTCAAAGGCCATGAAACACAGGAGTAAACATGATTCCCACCTCTATTGATTATTTGAGCACTGGTTGGAAGGTTTGTAGGTTTATGTTGACTTATAAACAGCCTGGGGACTGACATGCTCCAGTCTGATCGATGCTGTGAGGAAAAAGCATGGGTTGGCAGGGTTGTTCCTTGAGCTGTGAGCCTTCACAGGCTTTATGATAGCCAAAGGTTACATGAAGGAGCAGCTCTTTAAAGGCCCCATAATGTTCACTTTTCACCACCTAACATCAACCCCACTTTACTACCTGCCCTTCCCTCCTCCTCCTCTTGTCCTCTCTGCTCTTCCTCTTTATTACCCCTTACCGGTTTTCACTATCCTGCTTTGACCCCGCTGTTGTTTGCTTTTCACCTCTTCAACCATCTCTCACAGTGGCACAGACTTCCGTACACTGCTTGCTCAGAGTGTGAAAATCAATAACATCATCTCAACACTGTCTCAATTTTCAATTAAGAAGTTTGAGGTCTGTCTCTCCAGACACATCCATCACATCAGACCAGCCTCTTACACAACACACACTTTGTGTATACACCAGTTACAGCACAATAAAAAACAAAAAACAAAAACATGTTCCTAAAGCTGCATTTAATGTTAAAAGGGTTGCTTGTAGAGGCGAAGCCACACTGAATTATATCCAACTCATTAGTTCCTCTCTGCTCTAAAGAGCATCTTACATCTGTTAATAAGGTTTAAGATCCACAGCTGTGCTCTTATCAACTTTGCAGCCATGGCAGGAAGATGTTTCTGCCGATAAAGCTGTGATAAACTCACCTGCCGAGCACCAGCCAACAAAGTTAGTCACCACCTGGTAAAAACAGTAGAACATTTAACTTCTGCTGCTGATACTCAGGAGTATGTGGAGACCAAACTGAGCTAAAAGGAGAAAGAATATAGGACTTAAATTTGTCAGGTGGCCAGAGACATGACTCTAACTGTATGTTGATACATTTGTCAGAGCAGTTTTAGAGGGTTTATACCTTGCCAAAAAAAACTAAACAAACAAAAACAATTCTCAAAAGGTAAAGTGCAGTTTCAGAATATTGAGAATAATAATATATATTTTTAGTTATATCTACTATATCTTATGTTTTATATAATAGGGTATAAATGGGTTATAAAGGGTAAATGTGGCACCATGTGCTTTTGGTGCAAGTTTCTCTACCATAGAGGCATCAAGGAAATTGCCAAAATGAAGGTAATTTTGTGGGAAATCTCTGAAACTATGTCAATAACCTCTGTGTCGTTTTGGGGAGGCCCTGTCTCTTCTTATACTGTGGAAATGTGATTTTAAGGTAGTGACTCTTTATTATAGATGCAGATAACAACTTTTTCCCTTTCTACTCTGACCACACTATAAAGCTATCCACACTATGCACTATAAACACTGTTCTCATCAGCCCCCATGATGAAGTATTGTTTCAATAGTTCAACAAAAATACGCACACCCAACATATCCACCATGTAAATTCTTTCCCCAATCTGAACTTGATAAACATCCATTAAACTCTCTTGCTGCCTGTGTCTTGATGCTGAATCTCAAAGATCCCATGCCCATATGCTTTTAGAAAAGGAAAACAAAGTGATAAATCATTGACAGCAAATCAGTAACAGGAGATGAATCCCGCTTGCTCCACCCTCCCTGAATCCAGACGGCAGCCACTGAAATCATCTTGCCTCCATTTCCCTTTTACCTAGCAGTCAGCAGATCAGCAGACACTGAGGTTGTCTTTGATGATAAAGCTAATTAACATGGCAATTAACAAAGCTCTATACTGCTGACGAGATCACATAGATGGTGACACAATTTGTCTTTGATTTAGACATGGGTGATCATGACATGACATGTGCACATATACACACAAATGTCAGGTAAGGTACTCAGTAAGGGCTCATAGGGGAACAATTAGCTGTAACTGTGTCTGTAATGTGGCTACAGACACATAGACCTGTGTAGTGCTCTAGTGATTTCACAAATATATTAGGAAAAATAAGAATAAAGCTCTGCTCCCAATCAGACAGCTGCTCTCACATGTTTTATATAATATATATAGAGGGTACACATGTAGCACCATATGCTTTTGGTGCCAGTTTCTCTACCATAGAGGCATTAAGCAGATTGACAAAATAATGCAAAGGTAGGTTCCTGGGAACTCTGAAATTATGTCAATAACCTCTGTATCGTTTCCATGGCAACAGGGGGCCCAGTGAGTGCAGTGTAACCATTGTGCTGCTATGCTGCTTTTCTCCCCTGGGTCGTCTCTCCAAGGACCTCTCTTTTCTGTCATATTTACATTAACAACCCACATAGCTCACACAAGCAAACATATGGTACTCTATACCATGGTCTATATCCTGTGAGAAGTGCTGCAAAAGGAAATTCCTCGTGCCATTCCAGTTTGCATGTGCTACCCAGCAGGGGTTTGTGAAAATACCCATCGACTCCATGGATATGCACATTTGGAGGTGAGATCAATCATGCATTCCATGAATTCAGAAGAGAGACATTTGTGCGGTAAAATGTCAGGAATATGCTAAATGCTAAGCAAGCAATACAGCCTTGTCAGGAGGGAAAATGTCAGATGTTTCTCTGCTTTGTCCCGTGGCCCCCGCCTTTGTGCGGTGGCCGAGCCTTCTCCTTCATTTGTCTCTGCTGTCAGCAGTAAAATGAAAGATTAGAGAAAACCCCAGACCATTTCTACACTTAACATCTGGAAGAGACACAGTGAGAAATGTAGAGAGGAAAACGCCCTACCACTTTCTTTTGATCCCACATATATACATATGTGTCTATTTAAAATGATCTGAGTTCTCCTCATACCTACCCTCCCCCAATTGTAAATGACAGTCAGCACCACATAGTGTCATAGCACTTTTTAATCCAGCATTAGTTAACTATCTAATCAAGCATTCATAAACTAATTAAATCTCATAATTGCCCTACTTAAGAGGTATGAGTAATTTAATTAGCATGGCTTTATGGGTGAAAGAGGAGCTGCTGAATGGTACCACAATGAGCTGCTAGTCCATTCTAATTTACCTTTGAGTCGTCTACAGGCCATCTGCATTCATTGTCTGTCAAAAACATTAAGGATTAAGACCTGACAAGCACACAAAAACACATGTACACACCCACATACACACAAATCAGTATGGTGGTTGTGCCTGAATGTAAGAGACATTGCACATATGTGCACTGGAATATATTGCTTGAATATGTATGGGCAGTATTGTGCAAAAGTTTCAGGCACTTAAAGTAAAGTGAGGATACTTTCAAAAATAATCCCAATGAGAGTTATTTATTTATTTATTTGACAGTGAAGAAAACAGAAAAATCTAAATCAAATCAATATTTGGTGTTAGCACCCTTTGCCTGTAACAGAGAACACATTAGGCACAATATAAGCACAGTATGTATTCAAAACTCCCCTGACACATTAGCTGTATTGGTACAATATTTTCCTACAATACAGCACAGCAGGTGTACAATTAAAGATGCTATTTCTTTTCCAGTTAGTCAAAGGTCTTCCATCTGTCCGCCCTCTCTGCATGTGAGTCATGCATGAGCATTGGCAACATTCCACTTCAAGTTGACGGTTCTTATCTCCTCATCCTATTGGAGTGGTCTAATCCTAATCAGCACATCCCTGCTAGATCTGTGTATTAGTATACAGAAAGCATAGCACAAGACTTTGTTACAAACAGACACATGCAAAGACACACTCATACATTACATACACACAAGCTGTACACAATCCTCTGACATCTAATTTCTGTTATATTGTGATTCCTGCTCTGTAGTGTATTGTTATGGAGAAAAAAGCCTTAGGATTAAACACTTATGTAGGATTTGTCGTATTATCTACATATAACAATTGCTTTAATACCCACCACAAAGATTTAGAGATCCACTGGTGCTGAGCATTTATGCGAGTGTGCTTGAGTGTAAGTGTTTCACTTTTCAGCGCTGGCTCTCCACATGGAGATTGCAACCCATCTGGTATGGACACAAAATGGAGGGTTGGGAGAGGAATGAAAATATGAAAACACATTTCAGATCTGCTGCAAATGTGCAATGATTTTATATCCTTTTGGAGATTTGCCTCCTGTTTATTTTAAATATTTAGTATTTGCAGCTATGAGGTGTAAATTAGCTGAGAGAGAGAGATGGCAAACTCATTCTAAAACATCACAATTAGCATTTATGTGCGTGCTCACTTGCGATTGCAATTAGCATGAGTGTATCTTTTATTTAGACATTCTAAGTGGGACATTTTGACAAAATGCCAAAATAGAGCATTTCTGTGAATCAAATGAAGGTGTACAAGGGCTCAGTCTATTATGACTGACCTGTTTCTGTGTTTTGCCATGGTTGCCAAGTGTTGAGCGGTAAGGATGTCACCTTCATGTTACTGGTAACTATTTGCAAGGAACACAAAAGGGAAGTGGCAGTGGCAGTTAGGAAACCTGAACTGTGCAACAGGCACTTAATATTTGACTCTCTGCCAGGGGGCTCGTGGTACCCAGGTTTGGAACAGAACGTTACGGGGCCAAAGTAGGTTTAATTTGGACTGCTTAGCACCCTGCGTTCTCCAGAGCTGTCAAAGCAGCTCAGAACAGCCCTCTCTCTGAGTCAGCTGAGGTACATGGAGTGAAGCATTTGCTGTGCACACACACATGCACAGCAAGATTAAACATAGAGCAAGACAGAGTGTTCCACCCTCAGAGCAAATACCAGACCATTCTTGACAGGAACATTTTTGATAAGTGAAGAGATGTTTTTCAGACACTCTGACTGATTGCTTTACAGAGGTGAGAACGAGCTCAGCGATGAAGTATGTATAATTCTCACTGAATGAATGTCCTTTCTTTCCTCTTCAAGAATTCTGCTCATGCAGCCAGAAGCACATTTCACCTCTGTGTGTATTCACATGCGCACATTGATGGGTACCCATAATCAAACACATATGCGCAAATATACACTTAAACCAATTGTACTACAGTTCATGGTCATGTGCTTTTCATAGCTGAAGAGAGTGATAACACACAGCCTTATCTGTAACCATGACAACACACCGGATTCACCGTGGGCCCTCTGACGCTCGTTCGGCAAAGTGCATGAATGGTGTTCAGATAGGAACAGAAGCCTGCTGCTGTGGGAAAAGATGTGAGATAGCAGGTGCTTTGATAATTCAGGAGATTTCATGTTAATATCCAGCTTCCATTTGAAAGCTAAAAATAATGGTTATATGGTTATAACGGGAGTACATTCATGATGCACTGCTCTCAGTGCTAATGCAACATATCTACAGCAGTGTGGCTGCATGATGTTAATAGTATTCCTTACATGTTTGGACCCAAAACAAGGCATGCTTTTTTTGAGTCAACCATAACAAGAGGCAAGCACCCAACCCCCCACTGTCTGCCATCCTCCCCCAGACAGAAAGGTCAGCCAGAGAGCACCATAAAGAGGATGAGAACATGGTCATTGAGTTCCTCTAAAGTTCAATCAGATTCAACAGGGGCCCACCCGTGTGTGCGTGTGTGTCTGTTTGACACAAAAAAAGATTTTCAGATTGTGTTTAAAGAGAAAAAAAGAAGGGGGGGGGGTTACACTGACCCTGAGGCAAAGTGACCCCAGGGTCAAAACAACAGGAAGAAAGTCATATGACCATTTCAGACACTTCAGACTTTCAAGGGGGGGCAAACACAGACAAACAGAGAATGGGAGTAAAAGGATGAAGGGGTGGGATTTGTTCATTGTTGTTCACTCTTGTTTTTCTCAGTCAGTCTGACGCAGGTGTCTGCAGACATGCCTGGCACCCGTCCAGGTGTGGATTACAACATCAAGACCACTATAGTGAAAACAAGGTGCAGGGTGAGACAGAAGGGGAGTGAGTGAAAGCGACAGACTCAGAGAAAGATCAACAGATTCATTTCCCTGAACATTTTCACTTTCTACACTTCATATTCTCTTGTTGTCAGCATGAAGCCGCATTGTCTGTGAGTGGCATTATCAAAGAAAAAAAAACAAGAGATGAAGCAACATTTAGGTTACTGTAACCTAATGTGGTGTGTTTGTGTGTTTGTGTGTGTGTGTGTGTGTAGTAAGGCACAGAAAAGAAAATGAATGACATTAAGTGTTTGTAGTGGAATTGACATGAGCAGTGGAGAAAGGAGGGGAAATCAGTGGAGCTGACTTTTTCTTGTCCTTTTTTACAAGAGATACTCAGGTCAAGAGGCAGGATAAGCAATGGCTATTAATGACACAAGTTATTGGTCCCTCAAGTCCTAACAGAGTGGTCGTGTGATATTGGGTCATGTAAAAGCAGGTTGGAAAGACTGCTTATTTATTGTTGGGTTGTTAAACTTTGGCCTTTTGATGTATCCTGTGTGGGACATCTCTGTGAGAACAACTGGACAAGGATGGTGGCCATAATTTTGCTGTTACAGCTCTGTGTGTATCAGCTGATTTCAGGATGAAAAAGGATGTAGCTGGTGTTCATTATTTTTCTTATTGTCATCCAATGATTGTTGCCACAAGTACATATTTAATTTTTGATGTAAGCAAAAAGTCATATAAAACCATGATATTTTATTTTCCACACTTGATATAAAATTCATAACAACAGAATGTTCCATTAGAACGTACTCACATACTTCAGACTTCAGACTAGGCATACAGACAGTTTTCTTAAGCCAGCAAAGGTTAATATGATCAAGCGGAGATGAGACAGACTCAAGTAATAAACAAGTAAAAATACAGGATTGGTGTGGCCAGTTTCGCATTTTTTATCATAACTGAAACAAGAGTGAATTATGTTTTTGTTGCAGACTACCTTCATACACTGAAGCTCAATGTGAAGCAGATTTAGAGCAATATTGAGATTTTACTTGATCCATTTTTGCCTCCTGAGGGAGTTCAGTCTGCCATAGGTGTCATGTGCCACGCTGTACACTGCACCTCAGAATGCATGCAGAGTAAATTCTTTCAAGCCGGTTTCCCAGACTGCATTGCATAACACTGGATAATTTGGTCACTTTACTATGAGAGCTTGTGCAGGGTAGAAATTAGAGCAAATTACAAATTAAAAGTGGCTGAGTGCAGGGAGTGTGTGAAATTCTGTCACTGCATAATGTATTAAATTCTCTATCTGCTAAAGAGATGGTAACTTGACTGCAAAAATGCACACTGGGATATGTTTCAGCAAATAAAACTCAAAGCATGTGTTACAGTGATGCTGTCATGCAAACACACTGTTGTCATGCAGCGCCCCAGTAAATGTAAACCATATTTTTATATTAGTGTGTTATAACCATAGCTTTTAATTGACACATCTGAAATTTAGTGACATTTAGAAGTAATGTGAGTGGTATGTGGAATCTCCCAGCATCTCAGGCAGCAGCTTTGTCTGGGTGTTAGTACAGCTCTGGTCTAGTGTTTCGCATATACCCTGTGGCTGTACTATCTCTCCTCTCCCTCGCTCTACACTGATAGTGATCAGCGGAAGTCTTTATGACTTTCGTTATGGCTGAATAATTATCGTGCTGAGCTCGTGTGTACAGGCACAAGCGTACACACACGCACCCTTCACACATGGGCTCTGCTGACTGCTATGTCCTGTATCACATACAGGAAGGAGATTATTAACTTCCTGAGGAACTGAGGGATTGGCGTTGGAGCGGGGGGGGGGCAGACAGACATAGAGGAGGACAGGATGAGACTAGCAGTGCTATGGATTGGCAAGTCAGAAGCTCTCAGTGTCAGTTACTCCCTATGACCTCAAGGTTAGAAAATGGGCGGGTGTTAATGTACTGCACTGGATGTATTAAAAGATAAAAATAGGTGTGAATGATGGGAAATGTCAAAACAGGCTTTTACACCAAAATCGGTCACAGTCATGTTTGGACAGTGAATGCTGGCTTCGAGGATGTGGAGTGAAAGTGATATTGCTAGAAGCAGGATGTAGTGGTCAACGGACTCTCTAACCATGGTCAAATCCTTCCATTAAAATTGGCCTGACCTTCGACCTGCCACCACTGTCAGGGAGACTGTTGTTTGCATGGATAATTATCAAGGTTTTACTATGCGCACACACATTGACGCATACACACACATAAAATACCATCTCCACAACAAACACACCAAAGTGCCGACTTGGACAGCGCCAAAATGTCCAGCACTCTTATCAGCTTATCATGTGTCTGTCTGTCTTTGTGCACCACTGTCCAGTGCGTATATTTGTACAGCAGATACGTGAGAGTGCAGGTAGTCCACACAAGGTCACAGTATGCCCTGGGGATTTTTGTCTGACCTGGAGTGTGGAAGAGAAAGAAGACAAGTTGGACAAAATGCCAATAGCAACAGGCAGAGGAGAGGAATGGTACAAATGAAAGCATATAATGTGCTGACAGGCTGTGCGGCTTTAGATAGGAGCTGATCACAGTGAGTCTGCCATGCTTCTTTTTTTTCTCCTCCACACATTTGTGTTTCAGATGGTGTGGCTGGGTGAAGGGCGGTGTGGTATATTGTTGGTGGTGGAGAGGTAAGCTCATCATGCTGTCATTACCACAGAGAGAAACAGAAAACACACATGCGCACAGATCCTTGTAAACACAAACACATCCTTTCTCACTGTCTCTTTCTCTTACGCACAAACACATTTGCCCAATCCTGCCCTCAGCGCAGCTTTGTTCCAGCGAGCAAGTGGGTTTAAAAACAAATGACGTGCTTGGCCTTTTATTGTGTTCCGGACACTGTTTTTCCTGAGGCTGGAATGCGGACAGGAATGTGTTGTTGCTCTGCTAGCGCTCAAAGGGAGAAAAACCTATCATGCTATCATGCTCAAGGAAAAAGAAGAGAGCAAGTGAGAAAGAAAGGAGAGAGCAACATATTGATGCAGATAAGTAAGGAAAAAATAGAAAAAGTGGGAAAAGTGACTCAGGGCAAGAGTATTTGCAGAAAAACAGCTCATTACTATTAAGGGTAAACTGGGGAGTAGCAAAATCTCCTCAGTGATGTCGGGGAGGTTTGCTGCTTTTAATTGGCCTCCTCTCTCTCTGTCTCTCTGTCTCTGGTTTTCATTACAGTTGTTATGATGTTCTGTGCTCAGGCCGGCACAACGCTTGCATAACTGCCTGCCTGTTACTGGGCTGCTAGTCTAAACATTGGTCCTGCCAGTCTCTCTCTGTTTTAATGTACAGTTCTAATGTACCTGTACTTCACTAGGACTGTGTGGAAGTCAGCTTAAACCACACGCAAAGGTGAGAGAAAAAACCTGCTCTCATAAAGAGGGGACAGAAATGTTAATTGGGGTAACAGCACAAACTTTCAGGCAGTCTTCTCCGGAGAGGAATTTTAAAAGAGAGCTTGAGAATAATCCAGCTATTAACGTAGGGTAAAAGTAACCTTTTTGGGATACTGGTTTTCAAGGGGTATAATATATATAGCCGATCAGATATTTCTTTTTTTAAAGAACTAAAAGACTTATCTTGGGTAAAAATATCACGTTCAGGTTGGTATACAAGAGAAGCTTCTGGATAATTTAAGAAAAAAAAATAGATATTATCTTACACCCATCTGTTTTCATAAAATACATTTACCAGAAAGTATTTGAAACCAAATAACATTTACAGTCCTGATGCTGCACTAAAACGTACCTTTGCAGATGCAGGGACTGTGCTGTGCAGGGTGTTGTGTTGACAAATCCTCCTTAGAGGGACATCAGCATTAGTCATTTAAGTGTCCCAAAACAACAAATATTTACATTCAAGTGACAAAGCCCTTTGGCTGCGGTAGCAGTTATGACTGGTGCAAAAGAGGAAATAATGTGACAGGGTCAGCATAGGGAGGAGGTCGGGGTGGATGGATGAACAATACATCAAACTTTAACATGGGAAACAGCTGCTCATTTCCCTTTCACAACCAACAGTCAACATTTCTGTTTTTTTAAGCATGATCATGATCATTGTCTAAGCTGTCTTATTAGTATCTTCACATCTTTATTTTTCAACAGTGACTTGTAAATGTGGTTTTGGGAGACACCGACAAATGATGTGGAGGACTAGTTGGTGTTTATTAAGCAACACACATTCATCCATGGGTGACACATTTTGCTTCTTGAACAACAATAGTTGTAATGTAGTAGCAGTGTGGCAAATGTGTACCACGTGTAGGGACCTTAAATGTAACAGGTATAGAGAACATCTCCCCATATCTCTAACAAATCATGTAGTAATGGAGTTGATTCATGCATTTGTCTAGAAAGTGGGAGGTGAGTTTGATGTATCTGGAGATGAAAGTGTGTGTGTGAGGGCGCAAGACGCAGGAATTAGTGACAAAAAAAGAAAAAAAAATCAAGAAAGAAAATGGTTGTATGTGTAACAGGCTCATCCTTCACCTGGGGCACTCAGGGACCTATTTGTCCCAGCAGGGAGAGCTGGGTGAGGGATGATGTCTACAGCCGCTTGGCCCGTCTGGAGCTCAGAGCAAGGCAGGAACACCCAAGATGGATGAGAGAGGGGCTAAATGAGAAAAGAGTGGGAGAGAACTGGAGAGGGTAGCTGGGAGGATGAGGAGAAGATGAGCAATGGGTGGATGGTCTTTCTTTTGATCCATCACTGAGTGATGCCCCATTCAATGTGTTGACTGAGACCACCTGGGGGACTCCAAGGGAGGCTGTGTGTTTGTTTATTAGTGCTCTGGGGGGAGGGGTATGACTTTGCCATAGATGGCTGTCAGCCGCACAGCCCTCCACATTGGGGTGATTGAAGGAAACTGATGGCCCACTTCCAGACAGTGTCAGTGTCTCTGGAGTGCTCAGTAAACCTGCTATGTGATCTCAGTGATGGAAAAGAGCTTTCATTACAATGATACAGGAGAAGCCAGACAGGGATCTCAAGTCCCATTTTGTTATTGTTGACAATGAAATGAATAATCAAGTGGGGAAATTAATCCATTCCTCTGTTCTGTGAACGCTTTAGGTCTCTTTGTCTCTGTTTTTCTTACTTTGCCTTGAAAAGAGGAAGCCTTTAATTGTTCAACTGTATGTTTCTCTTATTATTTATTTATCTTGGCTTCACCACTACCAGCCTCCATCATTCATATAATAATGTGGTAATTCCCATCCCCCTCACTTCTCCATCCACAAGCTCTGCATTCTGCACCCATTCACCAGTCATGTTTATGTTTACTTGTTTATGTATTTTTGTATGAGACTTTCTCACACACACACACACAAATGACCTCATCTAGAGATCAGTGCACAGGCTGAATATGTTTTTTTGTGACCAGAGATGTTCTAAACATACAAACAATCTAAATGTAAACAATGGCACCATTGTCCTCCAGTTCTCATTCACCTTCTCTCGCTCTCCCTATCCATCACTCACAAATATGGAAACATTGGAAAAGAGCATGTTGTCTCAGTGTAGCATAGAAACAGCATGTCCTTGCTGTTTGCTGCTGTGTGCGTCATACGGAGAGAGCGGCCAAGATAAGACACAAGCTCTGGTAATTCAGAGCATTATCAGAGATAAAGAAAAATGTAGATGGAGGTGACGCAGAGATTAGAGAAAGTGAAACATTTGTGGTCATCAGTTAAGATGACAAATGCATTTTAGGAACAGGTTCAGTAGAGAAAGCAGTGAATGAAGAGGGGAGTGGTCAAGATTAAAGAGAGGATACATATGTTAACATTCATGTCTAAAGATTTGTTGATCTACAATAAATCTTTTCTTGCAGTGACAAATGATACTCTGATTTATTTAGATAAGCTGCAAAACATTTCCACTGCTCAGTGTACACTTACCTCATCTGAGTACAAAGTAACATTACTTGTGATTGTGTTAGCTTGTGCTTCCCAAATAGTAAATGTTAGCTAATGTTGCCTAATTTAAAACTGACCGTCCTGTGTAACTGGTATTACTTAAGTCGGTTTGCTGATTTAATGATGCATTTTCTGCACTTTGTGTCTACAAATGTCACAGATGAAGATTTCAAAGGTTTTATCGCAAAAGTCAAACAAGATGTAGACATACTGTAACTGAGCAGAAGGGTATTCATGAACAAAATTGATGTCTCGTCATTTATCACAACATATGCTTTTGTCCTCTCTGTGAACACACTCATTCAACCTTTTGTTTCCTGCAGTAGGAACAGACTGCAGACTTTTCCAGACTGACGGATGTCAAAAATTAAATGCTAAAGTGGTTTGTAAAAGCTGGAATTACCACAATATCAGTCAACAGGAGTTTCACCAATGTTGACTTTGTGCTGGGAGGATGAATTGCTGGCAAATGAGGATATCCATGACAGAGTGTACCATTTAGAAGCATGCTGAGTTGCATGTTTCAACACAACAGAATTTTTTCCTCAAAGCAAGGAACCATCAGTTGACCCGATAAGAGTGATGCACTTTTATTTACTACAGGTTATATCTAAGCTGGGAGTTTTCCAGAGCAACAACTCATTTTCTAATATCCTAATCGCCAGGTTAATGTGTCGTGATCATAAATTCAACATTAATGCACATTCAAATGAAATACAGACACACACACACACTGTGGCACATTGACACTCAGCAGCTTAAGAAGCAGATGGTGTTTCCTTCTAAGGAGCTGTATGCTGTCTGCAGGTTGTGTGCCGTCTCTGCTAACTGCATCCATCATTTTGAAGCAAAAGCAGGGTGGGGGAAAGAAGACTTGTAGTGGGGGCCCGCTGCTAAAAACTCTCCTTCATGCCATGCTCTCAGGGAGGATTTGGTTACTTTCAAGGGGCTGCGTACTCAAGAGTTTCCAAATTTGTAATCCTTGCATCATACACTCTGCAGGGCTACTGTACTCTCAATTAATGTTCCAGAAAACTGATTTAATGCCTTTCTTTCTGTCGCTCATTCTCACTTTGATTAGCGCAGCGCCATAATAAAGCTGTTGAAACACTAGTGTGATGAATAGCTCTACTTGTGCTTGAGGAAACATGTTCCCCAGCAGTGTAATGAGGACACACCCTGAGCTGACCTGCAGCTGTAAACACACATGCACCTGCCAAGTATGACTCACGCAAGGTGGGCAGGGCCAGGAGAGAGCATTAGCTCATCCTGATGGTTCCTACACATTCCCACATCTCATCTCCCATCTCCTAGTCCCCCTCCCCTTCTCTCTTACCTGCCTCTTCCTGTTTCCCCCTCCTCACATCTTACTTGTCCCATTCCCTCTCCTATTTTGTGTGTTTGTTACTGAGTGTTCTTTCTTCCCCCTTGTCCTCCCCCTTTGTTTTTGCTGCTTGTCTGTTATCAAATACAGGAAGGGGTGTGTGTTTGTGTGTGTGAGGTGGGTTTTTGTTCACCTGATGGCCAGGTAAAGAGGCAGAGTAATGTGTGCATGCATGTGCGTGTGCATGTGTGTGTGTGTGTGTGTGAATGTTGGTAGGGATTACAGTCAAAGCAGCCAGCGTGAGAAACAGGAGATGCACAAGAAGCGTGAGAAAACTACCTGGAAAACAGCTGGGAATGTCTGCTGAACAGGCTGACCAAACACACATGCGTATACTTAGAAACACACATACACACTAATGCACGCCAAGTGAGCAACAGTCACTCACACACACACACACACACACACACACACACACACACACACACACACAGATGCATTCCTGTAAAATACATGCTGGGTCAGATCCAACTGGGACATCCATACTGACTCATTTCTCAAGAATCATAGTTTCAGGGTCTGGGAACTTGCAGAAAATAGAGGAAAGAACTCTTCTAAAATCCTAGGAGACCTTCACTTACAGCTTTTAACTCTGAATCAAATATTATTCCAGACAAACACAACTTACCAGAACATCCACATCCCCACCAGAATTATCCTGTCCTTCTGCTCGTTGTCTTTCCTCTGTCTCCCAGATGTTCAGACAGACTTTTCCTTCTTTTAATGCACACTTTCTTGGTTTAACTCACTTCTGTATATTTTTATGAACACCGACATACGTTCACTACAGTATGCACGTTTTTGTTTGTGTGATTGCATGTGTGCATGTGTTTTTGTGTGGATGGGAAGAAACAGTATCTGCATTCTCGGGTTTCACTGGAAAGAGGAAGTTGTTTACTGCACTTTTGCTGGCGGATTATGCAACACTGTGTCTGAGATGACACAAGGGTGTTTATACAACCTATTGCTCCAAGTGTACAGTATGTACATGGGGAGTGGAGGGGGTGGGGGAAGGAATAAGGTGTGGATAGTTGGGATCCATGGTGGAAACACGTACAAATAGGAAGTGCTATTTGAATAGGTGGCCAGAGTTAAAGAGGGATCAGTTAAACACAGACACACAGGGTATGTGCTCTCTCTCACTTGTGAACTTGTCATCCATTCTCTCCCCTGCAGTATATATACAAATATGGTGAAAACATTCTTGTAAGTTTGAAGTGTTTGCATTCCCGGTTGTTGGATTTATGGGACATACGTGGGAACCAGAATATAGATGACTCCATGCAGCACCAGACCAAAGTCTGATGAAAGCCAAATTGATGGCTTGAGAGGAACACATTTCATTCTGCATGTAAGCATCTTTTGTATTGTCACCTGTGTGGATTTCAGCCAATTCCATCGCCAGCGAACCAAAATCAGCTGCAAACAATCTGCAAACAAAATTAACTGAGCTCAAACTGACAATGAACAATGTTCTTTAATAGGCAAGGTGAAGAAAATATTAACATTACCTTCCACAAGTTTTCCACATTCCACGTGTTATACAGATACCTTTTGTTCAGTTTTTATATTTCTTTAGGCACGGCAGTAGCCATTTCCATTTTGATCGTGTGGTCAGTTCATCCAAATAATGTCTCCATCTGTCATCCCTGGGAGACAGTCTTATTTTGGCAACTCTTTGGCAATTACAGCAAATGCTGGCTCTGTTGTCCGAAGGTAAAGCAAATACATGTTTTATTGGACAGTCTAACAACAGTGCTGCTTCAATGGACTTTAGGGTTCAAACATGCACAGATTTCTTCACATTTCAATCAAATGTGGTGGAATGTAAACAAAAATGAACAGAGGCAGTGCAGTGTATATTAAATTTCCCTCCATTTTTCAATATATTTAACCGATTGCCTATCAGGAATATCTTTCCTCTACTCTGTACTGTTTTTGCTGCATGTGCAGCATGTACTTGTTGAATTTCTGCATTTGTAACACATTTCCCTGAATATTTGTGCCTTCTCTCTTGTTTGTGTTTTGTCCACAGGGGCCACCATAAACCTCACTCTAATGGACACTACCACATGCACTATAATGCAGATAATATGATGCATGTTGGCCGAGGCTGGTTGCACAAACCAACTGAAGACTGATTGTTGTAGGAGACATCAACAAACAGCCACAGAGCATACGCACACACACACAGGCACTAATGTAGTGGCCATGTCCCAGACAGCTTTTCCGGAATTTCCTGTGGAGCTACAGCAGGTCTCTGTCCATAAGGCTGATGACTCCCTGGGGCAATTGGCTGCTTTACGTTGCTCATATGGACCTAGCTACTGTTTCACAGCTGACCCCCCTCACACGGACTCTCACTCACCTCCACACATACACAAATTCACACACAAGCAGATACGCACTTAGTTGGTATTCAAATAAGTTCATTGAGTTTCCATTATCATACTGTAATAGTGATTTGCATGGTTTTATCTTGAATTTTTCAGCATCAGTTTCTCCACATAGTGTGTGTGTGTGTGTGCAGGTATTATCTTCTGTTTGACACTTTCAACATACAGTAATGAAAGTATAATAAATTTCCTCTCCTCCTGGCCAGTGAGGATGTGACTCTTTTGACAGTGACTAGTACAGAATGGCTGAAACACCGAGACTAAAGGGTCTGCAGCTTATTGTCTGTGCCTTCTCTAAGTCTTGTCTTTAATTAAACTTTAGGAGCAGGTCAAGCAAGAGGGAGAGCAGGAGCGGTGACAGATGAGATTTGGTTAACAGAGACTATGACACACTTTGCTCTCCCATTAGCCTTCTAGCTTCTACATATGATGTAGGAACAAAGCTGCCTAATAGAAGAGCTCTACCTTCTGACTATCATTCTGTCGTCCCTCTTTCAGTCAACCTGCACATTTCTCTGCAGCCCAACCCTTCTTTCCAGCTGTTCTCGACTACTTTACTGCTCTCACATACTTAAGATTAAATACAAACATGTCATGTCCTTTGCCCTGCACATGCAACCTGAAAGCCAACCCCTCCTCCCATCCAGTAGCTTTAGCAGAAAATTAGACATATTTCTCAGCATTAATTACCATTTTAATTAGCAAGGCTGTGAGAATGAATAATCTGACAGCATATGGCTATGGGTACAAAATCATAATCCTATCACAGTGTTATTTATTCCCTCCCAGTTCCAGGGGCTGTTTCAACATGCTGGTCTAATTACTATTGCTGGGGGTGGGGACCGGGAGGCAAGCACTGAAAAACAATAACAATGCTAATACTGGAGGCAATGCTATGGTTAGGCCTACACCCAATTCTTGATGCATGCTTTCTCAATAGGGAGCAGGGCTTTAAAACACTTAGAGGAAACAAGGAGGGACATGGGAAATGAAAGAATCAAGATATGTCCTCTCTTTCCTTCTCTCATTCCTAATGAGGGTTTTCTTAATGACAGAGGGAGGAATCTGAATCGAAACATCTGCTCTAATGAGTGCCTATTCAAATGAGAGATGAAAAGCTAGTGCTTGTTGTGATGTGGTGAGGAGGAGACAGGGCGGAGTGTGGAAACAGAGGCGAATGGCTCTCTTAAATAACATCATTATTTATTGCATGTGTCTATAAAGAATCAATACAATCTAAAGCAAAGAACTAAGTTTAAATTATCATTTCTTAGTAGCATCACAATATGCAAGGTATGAAATATTTACAGTGAAAGACACAGCAAGATAAGCCAGGGCCCATATCATAACCTTTAGATGCTGAATAAAAACTTGAAACATTATCCAAATGCAAAACACAGCTCAAAACAGAAAAAGGTTTCCTTTTCAAATTTGAAGAAAAAAAATGTACAAACAGCATAAATCTGATTTAAGGTTTAACAAACATTATTAACAGTATTTATACATTTGGTACATCTTTGTAAACTAATTTTCAAAAGTGTAAATATTGCATATATGCCATTTGTGTTGTACCTTAGTAAGAAGAATTTACTATGTCAAGTAATAATGATTTCTCTTAAAATCTTTTTCAGAATTACAGCATTAGAAAATGTCCTCTTAGTGGCATCCATGTCACAAGACTATTCAATGACAGTTAAAAAAAAAAAAAAATCAAAGCCAAACCATACTGGTTAGCATATAACTTAATTAGTGCTTTTGTTGTATCAGAAAGTTCACTCAAACACGTACTATGTACAGTAAAAACAACATAAGTTATTTAACTTAACATCTATCAAAGTTTCGCAGCGTTTGCTTAGATGTAATTCTCTGTAGCATCACACTATTTACAGTATATAGGCAAAGGTTAAGTACCAGTGAATTCAGATAAATAATAAGATACTTCCCCTGGTTTGTCTTTTTTATGCGGCTTGTATCTGTGTTATATTCTCCATTCAGTACCTCTGCATGTTTCAGTATTGTTGTTGCCATTGTTGTGGTGTTTGTTGGGCTGTGTGTTCCCAAGCTCAGAACACAGCATGTACTACATTCAACGTGTCTTGTGTTACAATCTATAAAGTTTGTAAGTGCAAGACCATGCAGTGGAGGCCATGGATTCAAGCTATCGAGCCACTCATCAAACAGCCAGTCAAGACTGCGTCCTGCATTCGCCACATTGCTCAGTGCTGCCATGTGTGGTGCGACAGACCTTCACAATGAGGCATCAGGTGAGTAAAATGTAAGATACTGGGACTGTCCAGTTACTCTGTATAGACAACACATTCATGTTCCCATCCCTTGTCCTGACAGGTCATAACTTCCTGCAGGCTGTGCGGATGTGTGGGATATCACAGGTGAACAGTGGGTGAGTTTGTAAAGCGTATAAAGGTGGTGAGACTCAGGCTCAGACAGGCCACAGATCTGGTGCTCAGGTCCAGGTGGACCTGGTTTGTGCTGCATTGTTTGGGATGCATGACACCTGCATGCATGCGTGATGCAATGCAATGTCAAGTATTACTCTAAGGTCCTCTGTGTATTCTTTTAGTATGTATGAATCCTCCATCTCAAACATATTAATAAATATATTACTCTGAACTTTTAATACATAATCTTGTCATAAATGTAAGTGGGGAGAGAAGGAACTTAATCTCAGAGAGGCTGTCTCTCATTCGGCTCTGACAAACATTCAGTCTCTGAGATGATCAGTTAAATCTTTGATATACTGCGTGTTGATAGGTCCAAAATAAAAAGGTCCATCAGATGGGGGCTGATGGTTAAGAGTAAGGCTTTGGATTGGTGATTCTTAAAAAAAACATTCACCTCTGAAAATAAATATTTTATATATATTTCTACTGTGTGAATTGGTACCAACCTGGTTTTTGCTGAGGTAGGGTTTTTTAAGCAAATGTTAACTTTTTAAATATGTTATTAAATGCCACCTCTTTTTGCAGTACAATCTGTATAAAAACTTACACACACATTTCATTTACTGCATACATACATGATAAATAAATAAATACATGTAATCGGTATGCATGTAAAGTTTTTTTTTTTTTGCATGTATGTGTGTGTGTGCACACATGCTCTCCAGGTTTGGTTCACAGGTTTTCAGGTGAGAGTTTCTGGCAACTCTTGGCTGTCGCCGCGGGAAAGCCAGTTGAAAGCGTATGAATGGTAATAACAATAATAATTAACATAATGATATTCTGCAGAATAATTTTGCAGGCCTACATACAGAGATAAATAGATAAATAGTTACCTATCTATAGTTAGAGTTAATAGTCCATTTAAGTTGTTATTATTTTTTCTTTTAAGTAATCTAGTACTACAGCAGCAATGGCGCCTGAATGTTTTGGTGCCGAGAAAAGCGGAGAGAAGATTTGGGGCAAGGGTCAAGTGTCTGTGTTTCCATGGTGATGGCTGTCCCTGTGACCCTTGAAGGCAGCAAAGAGGTCAAAGGACACTGGTTCCAGCTCATGGTCCAACTGTCGTTGTGGTGACCTTGTTGCTCGGCTGCAGCGAAATCTTACGTTCACGGGGGGGTCGGGGGGGAGGACCCGTCAGCCTTCATTCTGAAAGAAGAGGAAGAAAAAAATGATACAAGTGAGTTTCTTGTCATGTTATTACAGACATGAACCTGTGTATAACTGAATCAGATTTCTCAGTCAATACTCCCTTCAGAAACTTAATCTAATTGTGTGTATATACAGTATATGAGATTCATTACACAGGACGAAGCAATAGAAGGAAGAGGTCAAACATATACCCCCACTCTGTTACCAAGTAAGGAATAAGTGCTCTTCCAGGGGCCTGCGTTTGTGTGTGTGTGTGTGTGTGTGTGTGTGTGTGTGTGTGTGTGTGTGTGTGTGTGTGTGTATTCCTCAGCTGGTAGACACTTAAGTGGCAGGTGCTTTCACAGCAGGGGAAAAACAGAGTGGCATTTAACACTGTGCAGCTGACACAGGGCAGTCACCATGAGCAGCAAAAGACACAACACTCCCACACACCCACACACACACACACTGGTATTCTTGACTGCATACCTACTGAAGCCAAATAAACAAAGATTTACTCCCACACACACCCCAAAGCTGTGGATTTTCACATACTATAAACTCAGTCTTTAGAGTGTCGCTTTTCTCCCAGAGGAAAGCTGCACTGACCCTTGCCCCTGTGTACTTGTTTCTGAGGTTTCATTTGCATGCAGAGCTATCAAATGGGAGCGGAAGTCTTGGCTGAGGCAGACACACACAGCCCTTCTCCATGGCTGGATTTCTTCCCTCATTTGCTGTCTCCTCTCCCTCTTCCCAAGCCGTGAACAAGAGCTGTTTTCACAAAACTGGATGTGATCGTCATTCTTTAAAACAAACCTTTCATTCAGAGTCCTCAGTGTTCCCCCCTCAGCTACTCCCACCATAAACACACATACATGTCTGTTCTCTCTCTCTTTGCCCTATACAAACTCGCTGTAAATGAAAATCTGATGTTAATGTCAAATCTAAAGCTTTATGGACACAAGACGCAAGCACTTATTGATGATGAAAGCATCAGAGAGGGAGGAAAAAACACATTAAAGAGGCTGAAGCATTTCCACAGATGCTCGGGAATGCAAAAATATGGGACCAGGGAGTTCATCTGAAAAATAACGGATTTCATTCTTGTGGCTACCTGGGCTCTGTCTCTTCATTGCTATGGGTGTCAGAGACAGAGGAAAATAGAAACACTTGGGTGGGAAGTGGTGGAAAAACCACAGTAACAGAATCAACCTGACAGAGAGAAACGGGAATGCAGTGAGGTCATGGGACCGACGGTCCATAACAGTCTGAATGTGTGTGTGTACGTGTGCGTGCATGCATGAGTGTGTGTGCTTTTTTCTGGAGGGGCTGGGCTAGTCAGTGGCCTGTAGAGGCAAACACTTGGGTGAGAATGACTGAGATCTACCGGGAAGGAGAGCTGAATCACTAACAGCTCAGATTAGCAACCAGGTGTAGACATGAACATAAGCACTCTAAAACATTATGATTATGCACAATGGTGCAAATGGACAATGTGACATATAGGGTCTCGCTTCACACGCCGCTATTCAAACACATGCTGATCGGAGAAAAGTGTGGGTGGGCGGGGAGATTTTGGGGAAGGGGGGGAGAAGGGGACAGAGGTCCAGTGGGGGACTGAACCCAATGGCTCCTACTCCTCCTCTTTTTGGAGCACATACACACATCCCTCCACCCCTCCCAAACAACCCATGTCTGTGGCCTGTCCCAACCCACACACAAATACGCGCACATACACACAGGCTCTGTTCATTATTTATTTAGTTCTCACAGGCTAAATTTAGCCCTGCTCCATTCACGGCTAGGACACACACACAGGCACGCATTAGCAGCCTCCTCTCTAGTGCTTCAGAAGCAGTGTAAACAAGTGCCCATGTCTGCTGATGCACAGCCTGCTTGAGTAGCTTTGTGTTGTTGCAGAGCTAAGTTACTACTGGGCTTGTAGGGGAACTGCTCCAACTGTATTTCTGCAGCAGCAACACTAACAGTAACACCGACTGTTGTTGTTATCACACATATGCTGGTAATGGAGCTTCTGCAAACAACAGAATTGATGGTAGGAGCAGGTTTCCTCCTACAGACAGGGGGAGATCAGCAGGCTTAGATATGTTCTGTTTACATTCCTGCCATGCTGGCTCCTCCCTGATCTACAGCAGTGCTCCACCAAACAAACACTGACTGACTTCCCACCTCTGACCTCAACACAACAACAACCACCAGTAAAGCTGTTATCCTGCTGACTCATTATTACTTATCTATGTTTTTAAATATTGTCTACAAAAAAAAAAAACTGTCCAGACACCTGACATTATTTTCACTACTGATTACTAAGGCCATTTTTTTCCCTCGATGAATCATTTGGTACATAAAATGTTACAAATGAAAAAAGCCGATCCTACTTTCCTGAAGCCACAGTTGATAAGTATATTCACATATCTGGTTTGGTCCATCCATGCACACTCATGCCACATTCATAGAAGCTGCATGTCTTCCTCTACCTTTAGGAAAACAAGCTACTCAACAATTTCTAATCCTGAAGTGAATGTAATCCTTCTTACCTCCAAGATAAATTGAGGATATGGTAGGTTAACTTTGTTTTTATCTAGTGCTGGAACATCCTGCCCTACTTTGCTCAAAGAGTTATGTATCAGACAGCCAGGAGTACTGTGTATGTGTATGTGTAGGGGGAGGCGTGTACAGGGCAGGTGAGAACAGAGACTGTATGTTCCTCGAAAAATACTGAATGTAATCAAGCAGAGCTATTAACAATAAATAATATAATATATAATAATATAAAACTTATGATGTATAAGCATTACAATTAAGTGCACCTTCTACAGAAAATACTGTTTAGATGATGATGATATCTCACTGCATTCATGAGCTATACTTTCAACCAAAAAAACGGTCAAACCTAGAAGACAAATATATGAATATGGTTGCTTCTTGAATTAAAAAGATTATAGTTTTGTCTTCTAAATGTTACAAAATATGGTTATATAGTAGTGTTTGTTCATAGCAACTCTCCAAAACCCAAAGATATCAAGTTATAATGCTAAGAACCGATAACAAGCAGCATATCCTCAAATTAATGAAGGTGGAGACAGAGAAAGTTTTGCTTTTTTGCTTTGAAATGTGACTCAAAAGATAAATTGATTATCATTACAGGCTGTGGAATTAATCGATTCATCATTGCAGCGCTAGACATTTCAAATCAAATGTTCAAACCAGTTGGCTGTTTGTTTTTGTGCTTGGTGGTGTGAGATAAACCAAGCAGCAAGAAGAGTGAGAGTCTTGTTAGTGGCTCTAATCAGATATGATTAGCTAATTGTTTAATGCATTGTTAGACAATCCTCTATGGCCTGTGGTGTGAAAAGCTAATCAAAGACAGTCCACTGAGGTCAGACAACAACAGGAAAAACACAAGGCTCTGATGACGGTGTGATGAAGGATAGTGTTTGTGTAAGCAAGGAAGGGGTGGGTTGGAGGGGTTGAATCACATGATTTCTGACAAACAGAAACCAATGCCTGGAGAGAAGAAGAGGAGAAATGGGGGAGGAGGAGGAGAGGCATAGAAGGAAAGGCGGGGGGAGGGTTTGGGGTTGGTGTATGGCTTCTTGAAACTGCTTCGCCACACCCCCACCTTCTCCCTGTTGTTGTTGTGGCAGATGGTGGATGGTCATTAGCGTATTGTCACTCTTCTCTGAAGGGCCAGATAACCAGTGAGCACTGCTTGGCGGGGCAGGTGCAAAACCCCTGACCCCCCTACCCACCCACCATCTGCTGATATATGTGCGCACCAAGGTGATGAAGACACACAGACAAAGTGGAAATGTGTGTGTGTTTTAGTGATGGTGGGGCAGTCTGGGCCCACAAACGGAGAGTGTGAGTCAGTTTTATCCCCTACCCCCTCCTCACCCACTCAGGACTGTTTTTAGCCAGAGAGAGAAACAGTAGATAGCTGAGGACAGAATTGGGAAAAGAAGATGACAAGGGAATAATAAGGAAGCGTTTATGGAGAAAAGAGAAGTAGCAATATTATGTACCCTGAAAGAAGAGGTAAGAGAACAGCTAAAGAAAGGGAGTAGAACAGTACATATAGCTCCCCTTTTCTTTACCAATACACAGGCGGAGGAGTGTGGATTTCTGGAAATGCCCTGCTGACGATGTCTCTCAAAGCCCTTCTCTCTCACTCACACACACACACACAGTGCTAGTTCAAAGGTCAAGAAACTGACATTGTCGGCCGGAAAACGTGCACTGAAAGCTAAACAGCCCCCACCACCACCACATAACGTCAGGGCTAAAACCCAAACAACAGTGCAACCTACCAGCTAACGGGCCAAACCACTCCTTACTGTGAACACCACATGAAAACCTCCATTAACAGACCAGTAGGATATGCTTACATATTTGCATGTTTGCTGAGATGGGAAGCAGCATCTCCCTCCCTCTGCTTCTCTTCCTCGAACCGCAATGCCAAATGAGGACATGTGATTTGTTTTCCCTAACGTACCTGTTTCAAACTCATGTACTGCGGGGAATACTAACTATGCTTCACTCAGCGATAACAAGAAAATGTTGTAAAGCCTGTCACCTTGTAGTAAACAGGTGTGTCCTCTCTGTCTCTCACACACACAAGAAACAGAAATGTTTTGTATTTTGATGTTAGTGTCAGTGACTTGCTGCACTGGTCACAACCCTCATCAGTTGAATGGTTCACTGTTATGCACAAACAAATTGTTAGGAAGGGCTTATATGACTAAGATACAGCAGCAAAGACCATCTCTTACCAGAATAACACTGATCTCTCTCTCGCTCTGTTTCTTTTCTTTCCTTCTTTCTTGCTCCTCCATTCTTCTCCTTCACTCTCAGCCAGAAAAGCTCAATTGTCTATTTTGTCGGACTTGAAAAACAAAACAAGTCATCCATCCATCACCATTATTCTTTCACCTCTCTATTTCCTCAGCCTGTGCTTCAGTAGCCTTGGACCAATATCTCCTCTGAGGGTAAAAACTCAATATTTTGGTCCTGAGACATAAAAGTACCAGGACACAATGAGCTGATGACCTCTCAATAAATGTGAGGCTCTCAGTAGATATGAGGGTGCTCATGCACACTATGTGTGTGCGTATGTGTGCCTGGTTTAAGTCATATGTGTTCATACAAAACAGTAGTGAGCATCCACTCCTGTGTAGAACATGTTTATGAAGTTACTCTCAGGGAAAAAAAATCCTCCCATCCCCCTTCTGAGCCCATCCCACCAGGTTAGAAAAACAAGTGAGCATTCACCTCTCCCAGCAACCTTTGCACACTGCCCGCATTCCAGTCCTGAAACCCAGTACCTGACAACTGATAAACAACTGACTCACTTGTTTTTCTGGGGAACCTGATGACTTCCACCAAGCCCCACGCTGGCTGTGCTAACAGCATGAGAGCCAACAGAGATGTAGACAAAGAGAGACAACTTGGTTGTGAAACCACAAACGGCAATTAAACTCTTGTATTTCACCATCAGGAACACTGACTCCTGACTCAGGATGATCCTGGCACAGTGTTTTCTTTTCAAACAACAGCAGCTTCTGACATGCCCCTGCCAGGTCATCTATCCTGGTAAATAATCCCTGCCTTTTAGAGATGCATGAAAAGCCACTGATGCAACAACAAATACATGAGGTGAAAGGTAATATTTTGATGGCAACTGTTCTTTCCCACAAAGACATCTAGTCACAAGGATTTCACAGCTTATTCATACACACGCCTGACTTATAAATGTGAAGCTACATTAAGCACTATGCAATAAAATTAACAATGAACAAGTCAGTTACTTCTATATGCACGCATGTGTAGTGCTGCGTGCGTCATCAGCTTTGGATTGGATGTTTTTTGAAGTACAGTAAAAGTGTCACTGGGGAAAACCAGAACAGGCCATTCACACAAACTCAAAACAGCAGCATCAAGCAAGCCAGAATAAAATAGAATAAGTCAATTTTCAAAATAAAACTATTTCAAAATAAGATGGTTGCAAAATAAAATCTCATTGAAATCCAGTGTAACCCTGAATTGAAATACAACTGCTGTTTCTCTCTAAGGAGATGTATGGATACATTTCTGTTGTTTTGTGTACTTCAGTGCTTTTACTCAACTTTCCAATTCAAAGCTCTCATTTTATGGAAGTAATGCATTTATTTTTCAGTGCTGTTGCTCTAAAATCTCTCTGTTGTCTCAAACAGATCAAGGACCAAGCAAAGGACTTCCTCAGCATTGCACAGCTTTGAGATCTGCCAATGTGTCATGGGCGTGACAACTAAGTGACTAATGCTATCTAAACACCACAGCCCACACCAACAAGCGATGTTAAGAACAACTTCCCTTCCCTGGGCTCCTGTTGCCTATGTTTACAGACTAAAAATTGCCATTCTAACATACAACATGTATTAGTATGTGACCATTGTTAAGGAAAAAATGGACACAACTGATGAACACTGTAAGATATGTTTAATTACACAACACTTTAGGCTGTTATTTGTCAGTAGTGTTATTTCTACTTTGAAACGTGAAGACATAAACCAAAAATTAAATAGTGTCATATTTAGCAGTCAATGAGTTAAATCCACAATCAGTTGTAAACACTCAGGATCTGCTGCAGACACACAAATGAAGCTGTTTGTTTTCGGCATATTCTCTGAAAGATCATCATCATTATCAACTGTGGAATGAAAATGTGCTCAGAGCTGCTGCTTAGCAACAAGTAGCTTATCTCTGTAGCGTAAACAGGGGCCCTGAGGCGGATCTCTCATGTACTCAAGCCCTGACACCACTCCCTTCATGAATGAAAACCTACTGTATGAATGAGTGTGTGTGACATGTATGAAAGCACTCACCTTTCACAGCAGCAGCAGTCTCCTTGAATCCCAGGCTAGCATAGGGGCTAGTGTTGAAACCATTCATGCCTCCCTTGCAGCCACAGGCTGTGTTGAATCTCAAGAGTCCATCACAGCCCCCTAACCTGCATCCTCCAAAGTTTCCCTCCATCAAATTTAAGGCAATGTAGTTAAGTCCATTTTGATAACCAGCTGATGTCTCCCTGCACATGGAGCTGTTGTTGCCATAGTCTTCGTCAGGTCCCTCAGAGCTGCGAACAGTGCGAGATACATTCTCCACAGAGGCAGAGCTGTGCCGTTTGGTGTTGTGGGCAAAGGATGGACACACAGGTGTGACAGTGGTGGTGGAGGAAAAGGTCTCAGAACTGTGCCGCCGGCGTCCCTGAGGGTCAGCCCTTATCACTTTGGCCCCCCTGTGCGGGTCCACAAGGGTGACAGATAATGAAGATGAGAGCCCCCATGAGAAAAGAGTCCTCTGGCACATGGGGCACCCCATCCACAATACTGCTCTCAAGGCTGAGTCTCTGGACACAGGCGGTAGGGCTGGTGGAGAGGGAAGCAGCATCAGTGGAGCAGAGAGCAGAGAGAGGGACAGGAGGACTGAAAGTCATCTCGGTGTAGTCATCCTTGACTGGAGCAGGCTGACACACCAGGCTCACCTGCTGTTGAAGAGGATATTCTTCTACCATCCCCCTCTTGTCTGCCTGCCCCTCGGTGCTTTTTTCCTTTTCTTCCTCCTCATCTCGCTGCTTGTCCTGCTGGGCGTTCACCAGAGGACAAGTCAAGACTTCAGCTGTGTGGTTTAGGCACCCTGTAGGGGGGGAACCCCCACCTTGGAGTGAACCAAGGTGACCTGGGGAGCTGACATCAACATTAGCATAGTCTGAGAGTGGCAAGGAATCCCTCTTTCCACACATTAAATGCTCAGAGCTCCCTGACACTGTGGATGTCTGTGTGTTGTGGGTAGCACTACTGAAATCTATATTGATGTACTCTCCGGGGCTGCGTGGCTCTGAGGGAAGGGGGTGTTCGCTCATACATGGTAATGTTCTGAGAGATTCCAGAGCCAGGCGGGTGGGTCGACACACCCTACTCCGGTGTACCAAACCCCCATCTCCTCGTGCCAGTCTGAGAGGAGATGGAGTAGAGGATGGGGTGCCTGGTGTCCCTGGAGTGCTGCTAGCTACAGATTCTCCTGGAGACACTGGACAATAGTTGGACTCCTCTTCTATCCGCTGCCTCTGTAAACTCATCACCACATACTGGTTAGTGTCTGTGGACCCATTGCGCTGCAAAGGGCCTTTAAGCGAGCGTGGTAGAGAGCTGTAGGAATAAGGCTGTCTGTGATGTTGTTGGGGGTGTGGCTCTCCTCCTGTGGGACTAAGAATGTAGTCAGGGGGTGTGAGAGACACCAACGGGTCAACAGGAGACATATTCAGGTACTCTCCGTTGGTGAGCTTTCCATCAGTGCTTTCCACTGACATCTTGGTTCCGCACCACATGCGCATATAGCCACTGTCCTCCAGAGAAACACTCCCGGGGGAGTCTGTACGTGGGGCCAGCCCTGCTGTGGAGGAGTGTGACCGGGGGTTGATGATCTGCTTTGGTGCAGAAACACACATTGGGCTCATGGGCATGTAGGGGTCATCCTTGGACCCTGGTGTCTGTGGTACCACACCTGGCATCATGGGCATATAGCCACTGTCAGCTTGGACACTGTTGACTCTGATCTGGGCATCCCTGTAATCCTCGGGATAGGTCCCTTTAGGAGAGGCAGTGTGACACCTGCGAGAAGACTGGCTTCCGCTGGTGTATGTGGCCCTCATAAGAGTGTATTCATCCAAGGAGGCTGAAGATACTTGGGGGGGAGCCCTCTGCTGGTGGGGGGTGGTTAGGGAGTATGTGCGCTTTCGATAAGCTTTGTCCAGCTCTGGTAACCGACGGTAACTGTTTTGATTCTGCCTCTCCATCACCATGTAGCCATCCAACTCACTGCCATCCCGGGAGGGGGGAGTGTCCGCCTTGAGAGACTCTGGAGTGTTGCTACGGAGGGTGAGCGGTAGTCTGAGGTCCCGTGCATCTGCAGGGCTGGAGCCATACTCCTCACATGATATAAAACCAGCATCACTGGGTGAGCCTGAGAAGGAGGCACTGCAGCTGGAGGGGCGAGGAGCACTGCTGTCTGGGCAGGAGGACAGACTCACTAGGCTAGGTGTGGCCATGGGTGGGGAATGAGACAGGGGCATAGACATGGACTTACTGTGCTGGAGGGAAGAAGATTCAAATGTCCGACAAGGGCGAGTTGTAATGGTGTGAGATCTGCTCAGGAGGGTCCTGTGGACCCCGGGGCTAAGTGGGCTCCCGGTCACTGACATGGGGCGTGTCATGCTGCCATCGCCCTCGCTGGCCGTGCGTATTCTACAGGAGGAAAATTTGCTCACCGGAGAGGTCGCAGCCATGCTGTCAGTGCGCGACCGCCGGGGAAGCCCGGTCTGACTTGGGGGGAGGTTGTTCAAGTGCCTCCGTGTGGGCACAGAGATCGGGTTTGTACCAGATGATTGGCTTTTGCTGCGCGGGCGGAATTCCGACAGCTCCTTCATGGCTTTCATCGCCTCCAAGATAGTTTCGTGGATGTTTTGTGCCACAACAGAGTCATCAGCCTGCATCCATAACTCCCCGGGACCCGTGGCTGCAGATCGACCCACTTCAATGAAGAAAAAACTGTCAGAGTGGCCGCACCTCCGGATATTCATCAGCTGTAAGATGACAGAGGCAACCTCCGAGTTCAACTTGACAAAGCTGATGGTTCGACTGGAGAGACACAGCCTGTATACCCCGGTCAAATTTCTGCTCTGTCCCAGGCCTTTGGATTTCAGATTGACTTGCCATACCTCCTTGTAGGCGGCGGTAACCGGCGTTATTACACCGTAGCTCGCCTCGTCGAAGCCAACCAGTGAGGACGCTGAGTTGGACGCTGAGCCGTCGTATACTTTCCCCTCAGCCATTAAATCCGTTAGTACCCGGTACCAGCTCTCCTGTTCCTGTTCGTTTTCTGCTGCCACGGCAAAATACTCGTCCTTGGTATAAAGAGCAATGAGATATTTGTGTTTTGCGTCCGCTCTCTTGTTGATATTGAGACAGCAGTCAAGAGAGATAACTCTCTTTGCGGCCGATTTGTTTTTCCATTTCTTCTCGCTCTCGTAGTACTCCAGCCGCGCAGAGAAACCTTCGCTCGGCTTTTTCAAAACAAAAAAGCGCTTGTGTCCGTGTTTCTGCTTCTTTAGATATCCGCATTTCTTGATACCGTTACTCACGCTCGTATTGCTGGGTAATAACGTCTGATCTCCCGTGTTTGGCGGACTCGCCATCCTCGCGTCTTCTGCCATCAGACACAATGCTTCGTTTCCTCGCGTTGCTGAAAGAAACGACGCGCTTTATTTTAATCCTCTATTTCCAGAGCCGGCTGCGCGTTCGTTCGTCTTCTCCCGCAGCTGAGCAATAAATAACACATGTCTCCTGGTGTCCGGACTGAGGAGGAGGGAGGGGGGAAACAACATGTGACGATCTACACATCCAGCTCTGGTTTAAAAAAAGAAGGGAAAGGAGGAGAAGGGGGAAAAAAATACACACACACCGACAGTGGGTGGTGCGCAGTCAGCTCATTGGGCCTATTGGTGGAAACGGGATGAATGCTGGAGTGAGATGGCTCCGTTCAAAGGAGAGAGAGAAGGAAAAGGCCCTCCTACTATCACTCTGCCCTCTTCCGACTAATTTGAGCGTAGTCAGTCAGTGCTGTAGCTTTTCTTAGCAACTCTCTTCCTATGATCTAAGACTTGGCCGCTGTGAAGATTTTTATCAAGATATGTACACCAAACAAAATGTTCCTGACCTCCAAAGACCACATCTGCGCCATTTAAGGGGTTGAGATGGATTATAAAACATATTAATACACAGTGACCTAAATATACAGGCTGATTATGTGCATAGAGAGAGGGAGGAAAGTATGCATGATTTAGAGAGTTAATTCAATTCAAATTCTAATGTAATACTTTTTTTGTATTGTATTATTTTCTCCTCACAGCCCATTTTCATTGCTGTAATGCTTTCCACACCCCTTGATTTTATTATAAGGTGACTGTAGAGAATCATCCCAGGCTCCCTCTCCCGCTGTTAAACAGGCATCAGCTATAGTCGAGACTGCAGCTTTGTCACATGAATTTTATATTCCCTCTGCGTCACCCAGCCAGTATACAATCGCAGTTTAAACAGGGACTTTCTCAGTCCCCGTGCTTTCGCTGTGTTCATGATAAACAACCAACGCACGAATATGTACTAGACACAGAGCAGTGTGACTTTATAATTGCATAACGCGGTCCTGCTTTATTCACGTTCGCCCGGAGCTTCCCAGCATAGCTGGGCGGCTCAGATATACTCCGTTTCCGACTGCTTCATCTGTATAACAGTCAGAAACAGTGTGGCGGCGCGACAGATTTAAAACGATAACAATATGTCCAAAATGTTTAAGATAATGGTACGTTAAAGCGTAACCGAGCGTAAAAAACAGACCTCCCTCTGTCAGTGAGGCGGAGGAATGACCCATATATGGTTATATTAAAAAAAAAAAAAAAAAAAAAAAAAAGAGGGGAAAAAAATCAGTGCTCATGATGACGCAAAAAATTCTCCTGATCTTGATGCGTCAGTGGCCGGCAATGTGCGTAATGATGAATGCGGGAGCCAGCTGGGTACCGCGGTGTGGTGGTGATGAGAGTGTGCTGCTGACAGCCAATAGCCTGTGTTCCTTTGACCTGAGAGAATGAGATTCGCTCACCTCATCCTGCCCAACAGAGAGGGGGGGGCTGCCTCACTGACGAAAACAGGCTGTACAGTGTGTCCTGATAGTTATACCGTATGTAGGCTAAATGTAAACACAGCAGACAGCCATAGAAATCACACACAGTTATGAACTGTAGGCTAATTAAGTGTGGATTAACCTACATTCCCATTGCCACTCCAAGTACATTATGGTTCAGTAATAAGTCACTGCAATGCCACTTTTTAATAGTCACAGGCCCCATGATCATAACATGGTGAAAACTACCCCCCACCTTATTCACACACATCCAAACACCCCCCACCTTATATCCCCATTTTCTTTCTGATCCCAGAGTGCTGGCTCAGCAGCAAGCCACCCTGTCTTCAGCAGCAAGGTCAATTACTATGTCCTGTGCAGGTCAATTATGCCACCAGAAGCAATGATTTGACTACTGCCACTGTGGAAAAAGGATCAAATCAAGCAACCCCCCTCTTGCGATCGGTCCCTCAAACAACCTTTAACTTACAAATTTGTTCCACAAGGTAGTCATAGGTATTTTTAATGTTTTATGTAGTAGCCTTATTGTAATTATTTGAGCTACTGTGTTTACCTCAGCCTTGCCTAAAGTGCTATGAATGCATATTGATATAAATAGATGTAGCAGAGTTGGCTTCCTAAACCCCTTAGGCTCAGATATCTCCCTGTAGGATAAGGAGGGTTCCCTCTCTGTTTATATTAGGTATCCTACATGACAGACACAGGCTCGGATCTTAGCTTTTACACTCCAATTGAAAAAAAACTACAGCAGGTTAACTGCGATGTGAATGTGTTTCTTTATGTAACATTTGCAGTATTGTTGCTCAAATCTCTTATTACCATGATGACCTGGCTTGTATAATACCATGACCTGACATCTGGCAAGATAAACAGAAACTAAGTGGGGGTAGTGTGAAGTGAAGGCAGGGACAGAGGGAGTGTCCATGAAGTGTAACCCATGAAATATAAGGAATGCAAATCAGCTGTCTATAAAATACCAATAAGGTGGGTGATAGTCCCATAAAGTGTGCTGCTTGCAAACCCAATCTGGTTGGGTCTGTGATATGTCCTTGCCCTTTTCTTAGGTAACTACATGAATATTTATCACCGTCCAATTTACACAGCATGGTGCATTAATTTACAAGTTAATTAAAGGGCCAGCAAAACGTGATTTACAAGGCTTTAAATGGTCCCTCTGATCGTCTCCTGTTATGAACCTGTTTTCTGGTTTATTTATTTAGGGATGGATAGGGGTGTGACTTTAAGAGTGAATCCTGTCTAAACAGATAGGTCTTTCTTACTTTCTGAATTTCTTTCCTGTTGCAAACCATCTTTATGGTAGAGTTTTAAACAATCAAAAACAAAAGGGTTAAATAAATACATTCTAATAGGTTGTCTAAGTGCACCAGGAGCCTGTAGCTTTGAGGACCTAATTTCATTCAGGCTCTCCAGGCAGGCCATCAAATACAAACAGCCTCAGTTTCCCCATTTGCTGAGTCACAAACACATAATGCCTCAGTCACCCACTGCACTGTCACTGTGTGCAACGATTAGTTTCATAAGCTTTCATAAAGCAGATTAGAAAAGCTGATCTGATGAGATAAGATTAAGGACAAGCGAGGAGCGGGGTGGTGTGTGGGGGTTAAAGATTAGCCTCAGTCATACTACTCCCCTCATTGCCACATGAGGCCCCATCAAATGAACAGCACAAACATGTATTGTTCACGTCCAAACATCACACACACTCACCCAACCTCGGCCTCATCTCATTAGTCAAAAACGAAAGAGATTATAGCCAAAGCCCAGAGTGTCTGTTTCATATTGTTATAGTAGTGTTGTTTTGACATTTTTGTTATTTATTGTCTGGAATAGGGAATATTTTGAGGGAGTTGTTTGTTTGTTTGTTTTTGGGGGGACAGAGACTGTGTCAGAGACTGGATTTGATAGGCTAACCTTTGTATCAATGGTGATTAACCCATTTTACAGCTTATACAGCTTGTTTATAAACCTGATTTTGAATTGATGACATTTCAGACATCTGACTGTAAAACATAGATAAATATGGTGGATTTTCATATTTTATTTTACTTTTTATATCACATTACTTCTCCCAAATCCCAAAAGGAAATCAAAATAATTTATTTTATGGTTTGTTTGGTTTCTAAGATGTCAGAGAGTAACTATGTAGGATGACACACTGTACATTGTTTTGTCTGCTCAAGAATTTTAGCAAATGAACATGATCATTTTTGTTCATATATAGCTCTTTATAGCTCTTAATGGTCATCTCTGTATTTTGTTAGTCATCAATTTGTGGAAAAGGAAAGTATTAGTATTTTGTAACATACTGGGTTTTGATTAATGATGGGAGAACATTTACTTGTCATATTTCTTTCTGTGAATATTTAAACATCATCCCCTTCTAACTCTGTAATTTGTAATTTCGTAAAGCCAATATTGTATTCAGTTGATGATAATGAAAGCTGTTTTCCGTGCTCTTGAGCACATACTATATAGATTGCTCTGTTCAATCTCACGTTGTCACCCATAATTGACTCGATTTCCTGATCAATACAACAAAGGCAAAATTGAAATTTCTCTTCTGGTTAATTTTTGTGCTGATTGATCACAGGCGGGCTGACCTGGAGGAAAGACAGCATGTGCTGATGGAGATCCTTGTGTTATTGGACATGACTGCCCGCGCCTTTATTGAGCCACAACACAAGTGATTACAGTTTGATTACTTCAGTTAACCAACTCATTGGCATGGACTTCATTTATTTTTTATTAATCTGCAAGTTGAACACAAGTTATGCATGGCTGTGTAGGATGATACCAGAAAGTCAGATATAGTGTTTGTTATACTATATTCAATGCCACCACCTACATCATGTAATAATGGTTTTGGATGTTTGACGAAGAAGTGTGAAGTTGTAGAGATGTTTACTTTAATATTTTTGTTTTATAATATTTCCATACTGTGAAAATTTCACTCTTTATGATCATATCTGCCTTATTATCACCTCTTCTTAATAATTTGTTGTACAGAGATTCTGAATGACTTGGGTTTCTCATTTCACAGGTCACTGAGACAGATATTTATTTAATATGCTCATTAGAGGGGACAGGAGACATATCAGGCAGACACAGCCATAGCGTGCTCATGTGACCAGAAGAGAAACCAATGATAATATGTTTATGTAGGCTGAAGACATGCATAGACAGCATATTTATTCATGAGCACATCTTCCCCCAACAAATTACTCTCCTGGCCACACAGAGAGATATAACAACAGCCTGCCATCTGAAATCTTGGCTTTGATTAAACAGATATGAATGCATATGATATTCAAGTTCCATAATACCATCATCAGTCATTTGTCATAATTAGACGTTATCTGGGAGTCACATGGTTTGATACAAATGACAATGATACATGAGCCCCCTCTCTGCATCTGTCAAAAGGGGAGAAACTTGTGACTGTGATGGAGAGAACATATAAAAATGACTCTCAAGTGTGTCTCTGTTCATACGGAATCATTTTATAGTCAGCTTTTGAAAAACAATCGTTTGGCCCAATATATTTGGACATCTGAGGTTATCTCAGGAGTTAAGACAGTTTCCTCACGAGACCTGAGACTGATGATATATGCCAGCTTATCGACTGCAGAGGAAATTGTAGGCAGAGTTCAGATCATAGCAGTGATATTTTTTGCCCACTGCAGCATAATGACAAATCAGTTTTTAGATGTTGTTTTCTTAGAGTCAGTCACACAGATTAGTAGATGAAAGATTAAAGGAATGTAGGTGGTATGTTCAGTATTTAAAACAGATCTGATCTAAGTAGAAGGAGTGTGTAGGAAGTTACCATTCCTGCTTGTTTGTGTGTGTGTGCGTGTGTGTGTATGTGTGTATTTTAAGCGTGCATTGATTTTCACTGTGACTTAGCTTCAACTGACCTGCTGATCTAATATTCCTTCTCTTCTCCAAAAAACACACATTCTGGCTTTCTCTTTTCTCGGTCTCTCACACAAACAAGTTCACACACTCATACTATGCACAAACACATGCACACACACACACACACACAAGCGAATGCAGTAGTTATCACTGTTATGCGTTTTTCATGCCACTGATAAGTTAACCAGAATTGTACCACAGGAGGGTAAATGAGGTAAACATGAAGGTGCCCACCACAGATAAACAAATACTATAACTTTAATTGTGGCAAAACAAAAATCACTTGAATAGCTAGCGTTAACAGCTTTACTAAGGTGTGGCGATTCTGCAGTTGGCTGAGTCCATTGCTGGGTGCGGGGTGGGGTATGCTGGGTCTGCCTCCTTGAGAATTCAACTTGGTAGATAATTAACCTCTAAAGTGCAATTCAAAGCATGTGCTAATAGGAACTGGCAGTTGGAGTTGGGTCACATTATGCATGTTCTGTTCACTGATTTCCATATCCCATATTTATTAGCACATGTTATCCACACCTGTTTGTTCATTTGGAAGCTGCACGCAGAGGCATCCTCCGTCTGACGCCATTGGATTCTTTTTCATATACAGCTGTTCAGCCTGTCTTTACAGGCACACAGCACACACACCTGCGCGAATATATCAACAGTCACTGGTTGTTGGACTGACAGTGGCCACTTCACCACTTGCTGGTCAAGAAGAGATGTTGGGGTGGCTTCAGTGCCTACGTTAATTTGATGGAGCACCATGGTGCTCCTCTACTAGATTTTAGGGTGTGGAACTGGTGATATCACAGGCAATGAATTAACAGCAGATGTCTTGTGCTTTATTACTGTGCTTTAAGGCAAAGCCACAACTTGAAAAACCATATGTCATTTTATGAAGTCTCCTTTTTTTTTAGCTTTGCGCCATGTCAGCTTATCTTGGTTTAAAGGAGCTTGAATCAGTATCGTAGCTGCCTGACCTGTTTGCTGGTGTTCACAAACTACAGCAACAAAATGGGTTAAAACTCTCCCACTGCCACCAATAACCCCAGAAATGTGATCCAAGTTCCACACCTGGGGCCCACGCAGTGAAGTGGTCTGCTCAAATCACACTTAGAAGTGGTCAGGCATGTACGTGAGCACATTCCAGTGGTGTGAAAGCAGAGGAATCTCCAAGATTCGAGGACCACTCAGTCAACTTTGTGGTTAAGTGTGCTTAAACCTGTATCTTGACAATCCATAACAACTTAGAGATAATGTCTTTATGTCTATAACCAAGATAAGGTATCAGCAAACATCTTAAAATGAAATGGGAGCAGGGAAGCAAAATCCAGTTACTGATCTCTGGTACTGGTCTCTTGAGACATATTATAACTATAATCCACTTTAACTGACTGTAGAAACAATCTGAATGTGTACATGGGTATAGGACACGAGGTCTGAAGGATTCACAGAGAAAACTATGGTTCAGGTCTTCCTGCTGTCAGGAAGAGGTATATGTCGCTTCCTCCCACCACTGCTTAGTCATATGCCACTTTCTATAAATCAGGCAAACACAAAACGGAAATGAGGAACACTGCAAGGTTATTATATTGTTGCACATGGAATATATGCTTGAGTTGTTGCTTTATGTGACAACCACCAATTAAGCACAGCCTGAATGAAAGTCTGTATTTGTGTTTATGTGTGTCTGAGCCTGTAAGATAGAGACAGTTTGCTTAAAAAAAGACACAATGGCAATCTGGTTAGACACAGCACTGGTTAAAAATGATCTCAGCTTTGAACCACCTCCTCTCTGGTGCAGCCCGGCCCTTGGAATGATCTCACTCTGTTTTCTCTTGATATCACAACTACATTTCATCAAAGGCTGAATGATTCATAAGGAAGACATTTAAAAATGGCACAAACAGATGAAGGAGACAGGAAATAGAGAAAACAAAAGGTGGTGCCACTGCGACCAGTTTCTTGTTCCCCCCAGAAGTCATCATCTCAGGACGTTTCCAAACTGAGCTTAGTGAAGACAACAAATATTACACATTTAACATTAATGCAATTAGTACCCTCAATATCTAGACCAATATGAGCAAATTGGCAGTATAAAAGTATGTCAAATTAATTTGTTTCCAGTGTAACCGAGGAGTTACAGATAACTATCACTGGTTTACTTTGATGCAAAGAAAACTTAAAGACTTAAAGATGATGATTCTGGAGTTACAGGGAGCATCTTTTCTATGGCTGATTTAATGACATTTTTTCGCAGAGGATATTGGAGACAATGATATTCTCAAGAAGTTGTATTTTATCACAAAATACATGTATTATGTCTGTGTGTTCAGATTTGTCTTTTTCTCCCACTTCTATTTGAAGAAAAACATGAGCTTCTAGCTCTTAGAGATTTTGACTCTTTCTGTTAGAAACAGGACTTCGACATTTCATGCACCTCACAGGGATCAAACTCACAACCCTAAAGCAACCAAAGTATCTGACTCCCTGAGCTGATGTATTTCTTTCAGTTTGTACCCTGGGTGCAGGACCTAAAAGTACAAGTTGCTGGAGAATCAAACCCACAATCTCAAGAAATATTGTATGTGTGTATGTGCAAGTGTGTGTGTTGTACTAATTGTAATGAAGAGAGGAAAGAGAATAGGAGAGGTTACAAAGATAAATTATGCATGTAGTGTAATTAGCCAATCAAGTGTTTAAATTAGATGTTGATGACTCTTTTCCACAAATGAAGCAATGGCATTCCCTCGGGTCAAAGAGGGCTTTCCCCAACACCAAGAAAATCAGCCTGACAAACAAATTCTTGCTCACAAAAACTCCTGCTTTATTGTGATTATAAAGTACAGTGTGGTTGTTTGTGTAAAATTTGCCCTTGTATTCATTTGTTTTCATCATTACAACATCCTGTAGTGTAGTTATACTGAATACATCCAGCAATTGTGAACTTATCCATCAATGTCCCCATTAAGGTTTACACTGATTTTACCTCACACTAAAAAACAATACATGGGGCAACCTCATTGGGGCAGTGTATTTTTTAGCTCATCATTATCACCTATTGGCAAATGCCAACATTCTGAACAAAGGAAACTTGCTGGTTTCCAATTCAGTTTTTTTTTTTTCTTAAATTAATCACTCTTGTTTTGTGGTGGCATTTAATGTTATTAGTCAGGGTAGATAAATTTCAAATAACATAAATAATTTGTTGAACACCCCTCACATACACACACATAATCACATTTATTTGAAGTGCAACATGCTATGAGTTCAGCATGATATCTAATAAATTGGATGTTGATGGGGGTTATAATGAAAACCTATATGGAGACAGAGGGACACACATGACATGAACACATGAGCACACACATAGATACACGTCCACAGACATGCATATCTAAATATATAAAGTCCATGCATGCAGATAGGCTCCGCTAATGAAAGAATCAGTCATAATAGCATATCCCAGACACACTTACATACATAAATACATTCATCCAACATTTCAGAGAGTGCGTTCTAGCAAATCATCTGAAAAACGAGTATATTTGCTTTTATGTATCATTAGAATTATTGATATCAGCCCACCCTCTCTTGGCTGTGTGCAATTAAAGTGGAAGTGATAGGTAATATGTATTATCACTGGCTGCACAGCACACGTGTGTGTGCGAACACACACACACACACACGAAATGGCTGCGCCATCACATGAATATGTAATGAAGTCCACATTGAAATTAGAAGAATGGAGTTTTATATCATTCTACCCTCTCCTTCCTCATCTTTCACACTTTCAGTCCTCCTCCCCCATCTCCTCTTCCCTCCCCGCTATTGCTCAGAGGCCTGCAGCTCTTAAATATTTAACATTTCAGAATGATCTGCATCCATCCTCCTCCTTTACAGTGAATCACACGGCTGTGCTTGAACCCGGACTCACCATATTGAGAAGTAAGCCATTTTTTGTTGGTTGTCTTCACACAGTCTGTAAGATTCAGTGGCACATTTCTTTCAACATGTTTGGGCCGGTGGTGGGTGGAGATCACAGAAGATCACATGTGTATTGTATAGTAGGGTAAAATATTCTGTCTGCCTGCACATTCATCAGTCAGAGGCTGGCTGTGTGGGTAGTGGCTAGATAGAGTGGTTTTGGCAACCGCAGAGATGGGAGGATGTGAGGAGGTGGACTGATTGCCAGAGAACACAGGAAATATCCTCCTCAGGCCCTGGACACCCTGTGTGGGACAGACACCCATGATTGTCTGTATCCTGAATGACAAATGCTGGTTCAAAACACCCATTAGTGATCAACTGTAGCAGAAATGCCCATTTAAGGTTTATAGACAAATCTGATCATCTTTCATTCCTTAAAATCTGGAAGAAATCAGACCAGAGCAGACTTTGCACTAGTGATAAATAAGTTAATAATAAGTAAGTTAGTGATGTATTCCTTGTAAGGCTAAAACTTAAATGTGAGTTGATTTGATTCACATTTGGTTCATTTTTTATAGTTAAAACGCGATAAGTACGGAACTATCGCGAGATTGAGCTTTTAAACTTAGCGGAAGTAATAGCTGTAAGGCCTTTCGGTATATACACACCTGTAAAGAAGCTCCGGTGTTAGCGGGAAAAATGAAAACTAAAACGGACTCTCAAAGGAACTCTCTAAATGACTCCATAACCTCCTCATTGCGGGCGGCCAACGAGGTATTTATTTGTGTAACTCGGCTAGTGCCGCTTGTGTCCTCGCGCTAATGTCTAGGACGCATGTTGATGTTGATCCTGTGTTATATTTAATTGCAAATGCAGTTCTCAGGGCGTGGCGGAGGCATAACGAAGGAGACGTCAGGGTGTTAAAGCAAAAAATGCCCGTTTAAAGAACCGACGTGTGTCTGTGTTGCTGTGAGGGAGCTACACTAATTACTGGAGGAAAAATAAGAGGATCACCATAGTCAGTGGGATTCATCCTCTGGAAATCATGATTGTCCAAAATTAATTCAAGTTGGTGTTCAAGTATGTCGCTAGATGAGAGAAAACTCTGTCTTTCTGGTGGTGTTAGATTAAAATCAGGGGATTCATCCTCTGGTCACCACTGATATCAAGTGATATATCATGGCAGTCCATCTAGTAGTTGCAATATCACAACCTCTTCATTGTGCAGAATATGTTGTTTTGTTACAATCAACGTTTATATTAAGTCAGTCTCACATACTCTGTCCTGATGTAAATACTCACAAGAACACTGAATGTTTGCTAAACACTATAGTACCCAGCTGTTACAGAAGCATAGTTCTAGTTTTTAAATCAAATGATATATTTGTGGCCTTATTTTAAAGATTTACATTTTTGGTGGGAACAAATGGGCTTGGTGTTGAGAACCATTAGACAGGGCAGCGTAGTCAAAAATTGTTGATTAGGTCTTTTCGTTGGATTTGCTTAAAATGACAAAAATGTAGAATATAGGCAGCTTTAACTCTCTTCCTTTAAAAACACACTATACATTCTGCAGTGAGGTGAATAGGAACAGATTTTGCTCATTTACTCACTAATGAATCTTTGGTTTAATTTAGTTGACCACAATTGATTGAGACAGGGCCAAATTGTGCATACATTAAGCACAAACCCAGATTTCAGATATAATGATTTTGTAAGAGAATTAAGAGAGGAATGCACTGAATAATGAAATTCCACCTGAGGGTTAGTCTTGAGGGGGCAGGGAACCTGTGGGCCATGGCATTGAGGTTTTCTTCCTGTAACCACCGGAATACTGACAATGTCTATCGCCAGCATGACTGACACTGCAGCAAAGCTCTTCATTTACATATATTTGCATACCAATGTTTCATATGTTCCATTCTCTGCTTAATGGGCTTTGAACAACATGGCAAGTGTGTAGACATGATAATGAATACCTTACAGGTACAAGCATTGTGTTACTGTGCATGAGCGCATGCGTGTATCTGTGAAAATTCATGTGTATGTGGGTGATGAAATGTATATTTGCACATACAGTGCAGAGTGTATGGATGTGATAGACCTAGACATACCTTATATGATATTAAATTCTAAAACTGAGAATAATCAAAAGACCAACATCAGTGGAAATGGAAATAGCTGTGTGTGAAAGAGCCTGCAAAAGTATGGTATAGAGAAGAGGCATTTGGTCAACACATGGCTGCCCTTGTGTATGTGAATAAATTATATGTTGAAAGGATATATAGGGTAGAGTCATTAAATACACATTTGCATTTGGAGGCATTTGGGATGTGAGAAAGAGTGGTCTTGCAGGTTGCGGCCTCATGAGATGGGTCTTGACAGCGATAGTGTGTGGGAGGAGCTCTGGTAGGCAAGAAATTGGGTGGTTGATGACCTGAGCTTTCATGTGTGACGGTACTGAAATAGGAGGATTTACTGCTGCCTTCCACGGTTTCACTTGTCTTCATCAGCACCGATGCCTTTACTTTAGTTACACACTGTCAACCTTTAATAAATGCAGACTAGACACAGCATGGGTCTGTCAGCATCAATTCAGATCATTTGGGAAGTTTCAGTCTGGAGAGGCTCACAGCTAATCATTAGGCCTCACATGCATTAGCAACAACAAAGCTGAGTCCTGCTTTATAAAATGATATGATCTTCTAATTAAGATTAAAGGGTCAGACATCTCTTCCACACCTCAATCCACAATGGAGAAGAATTAAAAGATGATTATTATGACAAGCCTGACCTCTTAATTTGTCCACAATAGGTGCTGCAGATCACAGAGGACATGATGACAGAGACTGTGACAAAGGGCTTAAACAATGGGCAAAGCCATCCCAAAAATGAACTAACTTTTATATTTTGTAGGGTTACAGCACACATCAACTGAATGGGTGCTGAGGCTAAAATTAGCTGTCTGTCTGTGAACTGTAGTCTAATTTGTTAGAAAGCTTTAAATTTCCCAAACTACAACATCATCCAGAAAGCATTTTGTCTTATTAAAAGGAAACCTACTTTCTGAATTCTTATTCTTACATTTTAATATACTGTACAATAATACTATGGCTAAAAAGCTGCTTTTTATTTGCAAATCTAACCCCAAGTTAATTAGTCAGCTGATGAGGATGCTTACTTTTGACCCAGGGCTTGAGGCTTTAGCCTCAGTCTTTTACAATCATATCATGGCATAAGGATTATTTTCAAGATCCTGTTTTAGGGCATGTGTGTTCATGTGTGAGATTGAAATGATAGGGGCACCTGGGTTAGTGAGTGAATCACATACTGGTAATGTTGTTGCCAGTATGCTGCTTTATGTAAAAGTTTGTCAGTTGATAGAAGAGCAGAGGAGTCAGATGTGGAGACTGTATACATGGAAGTTTCCAGAGAGCAGTGAAAGGTCAAAGGCATCTCTTATCTCTCTGGGGGGATCACGCTTACCAGCCTCTTTATAGCTTTCCCTTCATTGCCCATGATGATGGAAAAGACTCATGCTACACAAACATTAAAGGCCAGAAACACACATGCATAAACACACACACAGAAGGTAACTAAGAAAGGCAAACTCTTTAGATGTGTGTTACATCCTTCATGTATTGTCGCCACAGGGCTCCTGTATGTGATTGTGTGTTTAATCTGAAGCCTCCTGAGACACTGAAGGACAGCTTTGCTCCATAGTACTGTTGAGCAAGCATGTGTCGCAGTGGTGTAAGCACATTTTCTGACGTGCTCAGACCACTGCTGAAAAACAACCAACTCCCATGAGGGCACCCCCAACCACCCACCCACCGACAACAATTGTGTGACAACATTTGTGTCTATGAGTGTGCATGTGTTTTTGTTGATGCAGGTATTACTCTGGCCTTCACAGAGGCGAGTGGAAGGGCCCATTAACACCACAACAACCCCAATAGTACTGTAAATACTGGTGGTGTGATGATAACTTTGTTCAATAATTCAACACCTGCTAAGAAAATCAACAATGCAGCTCTCTGAAAAACAAACATCGTAGACAACGTCATGTGCTGTGAAGTTCAGTGCAGCCTGTAATGTAATGTACGGTGTATAAAAGTTAAAGCAAATGGTAAATTGATTGCATTTACACAGTGCTTTTCTAGTCATATTGATCATTCACACACACATTCATAGAGCACTTGTTCTATACATACACACACACCATAGTGTGCCACTGGGAGAAAAATCAAATACCTAATGTTTAACCCACTATTTTGGTCTTTTATTCATTGACAGCCTTACTCATTTTTTGAAGATTGTCAGTGTTAGTAGAAGTAGCTGGTTAGCGTCAGCATGAATGGCCCTTTTATTTGTTGTAATTGGACTTCTTTTAGTGGAAGGACGTTTGTTAATGGTGCTTGAGTTAAGTGATGACTTCACTCATCATGTAAATGAAGCAGCCAAGGTAGCGAGAGATTCCTGCATCCTGCTTGTCATATTAACTGAAGTAATTTAGCATGAAACACGGTAAAAGGTTATTTACTACGTATGGTATGCTGTTGCAGATTTGTCTATAGAGTAAATTGGAATGTAACTTACAATGTAGTCATTTAAACACAGCCAGTGCATTTTGTGCAGTGAGCCGAGACCTCTCCTCCAGCCCTTCACACAAGAAAGTGACATTAAGACAGATGGCAGTGTCACGCATAATCAATTGAGCATTTCTTCTCAACATATAGTTTAATAAAGATTAGTTGGTAATTTACATTATAATGTAACAAGGCAATAAAACCTGGAGAAAGTGTTGTCATCAGTTTGGTTCATCATGAGTGAAAACTGGTCAGTCATGGATGAGATATTTCAGTCCTATGTTTCTGTGCTTAAACAGCAGTACAGATTATTTTCAACTAATCATGTCTGTTCTTTAACGACATATCTGGTTAATTAGAAGAAGGAAAAGTTGTGTTCTACTGAAAATGTAATTTTAACTGAGTCTTCACACCCTTAGCTGCTAATGTTCACACAACACCCACAGTCCTCTTCTCATACTCAAAAAGAACAGTACCTAATCACTATTCCTTGTTGGTGTGAGGAATGGACTGTACAGAGCGTACCTTTTTTTCCTCCTTGTTTAACACTTAAAATGTGAACTTCATTTATAACCAGAGATGGATGCATACATCCCGACTCCTGTAAAAGGGTGTTTGGTCAAAGAATATATGCTCTGTGCAGATAAATGAAATTCATACAATGTCAGACATTTGCTCTCTCTACATATTAATCAACTTTAATTGATAATATGTGTTAATATTTGATTTCTGCATACACATTACAACAGACAAGTTGTTGAGGCCAGGTTGAAATGGGATGGGCTGTGATCTCACATAATGTATTTCATGACCTTTTTGCCCTCTCTCCTCAGTCTGGCAGTTTTGTCTCAGTTTCTGTGAACGGTTTCCATGGTTTCTTTTTTGTCTGACTTCCACACACACACCATGTCCCATCTCCACTCTCTGTTCCCAGTACTGGACATGAACGATCCATGAATGCCAACCATCTGATCATACTGACGGTCCAGAAGGGCCAAACAAACCGTCCTGTGCCGAATGCCAGTCATTTTACCGCAATAGCTGTCCCTAAATGCTACATTACGAGGGGGCTTCAAAAAGTTAGTGGAAAAAGGACAGTTGGAAAAAACGGTTGAAGTTATGATGTTTATTTTTGCGTTGCAACATGCATTTAAGGGTTCATGTTAGAACATGTTATGACACATTAGTATGAGAATGTACAGGTGCAATGAGATCACGATGCATATGATTTTTAGCTATGTACTTTTTCCATTAACTTTTTGAAGCCCCCTCATACTTCCTGCTAGAGTCAAGAAATGGGGAAAGTAGTTGAGAGGTTCTGACATCTCTGCTGTTTTCTTGTCGATGTCATCATGACAACAGGACTTCAGGAAGTCCCTGCTCAACTCTGTTTTACACTTTCGATTTTGTACAGACTAAATAAGATATTACACATTTAATGATGAGTACTGGAAGTGCTGATAAGTAGATTTTGTTATCTTTGGAAAGAGCCAAGGTTAATTGTTCTTCTCTGTTTCCAGCAAAGCTAACCATCTGCTGGCTGTGGCCTTTACCTTTGATTTACCTGTGAATCAAGAAAATGGTAGTGAGAGAAACATGAAGAGTTCTTTACAAGATTTAGAGTGATTGAGTTGAGATGAATAAAGAGAAAAGGCAGATTGAGAGTTATACTAGAATGCCTCCCACATATTCACTCCCACTCTTCCTCTTTTGCCCACGCACTCTCTGTTACTGTGACGTCCACTCATCCTTTTTACTCCTCCGCTCAGCTGTGGAGGCGTTCTGTTCCCCTCTCATTCATGGATTGCCATGCTATTTCCATATTTCTGAGTGGACACTGTGCATTGAGTTAAAATTCCTGTAGAAGAAGAGGTGGCAGAGGAGGAGGAAGCACCATGTTTGGCATCATCCGAGCACATCAGATTTCCGATCATGCTGAGATCGTGATCAGACCTCACATGAGAGCCAAGCTCTACAGATGGACTTATGTCATCTTTGTGCACGAGAAATTGAAGCACAAACATGATACAGTCATACTCTCTTCTCACTATGACAATCATTCTAATGACAAAAATAGCACAGATTTATTGTTTTAACTAAAAAATAGCAAACATTATGTATTTTTTCCTCAGGGAGTTATGCCAATTCAGAGCGGTTAATAGCTGCTACTTCCTTCTAATCAGAACAACGTGTATGCTCTGCCATACAACTTTGCTGATTTCACTACTCACTGTGAGATCAGTACATTATCAGTATAGGTGGCTTCAAACAGAGGGACATCCCGCAGCTCTGAGTCTGATCTGCCAAAGACAAATAGCACAATGAACTTTGTAACAGAGGGTGTTATTTTTGTTTGATGTCTGGGGAGGACATGTACTGGGAACTGTTCCAGCTACAATTATAGTGTCCAACAATGAGAGCAGTATGTTTCATAATGGTATGTTATTTATGTGTGTACTATACTCTGTGTACTCCGTATATGTAAACCTTTGGCACTTGGTTTCACATTCTGATCTTAACAGTGTTTTTGAGAAAGGGTCATGTTAGACTTCATTTTGACTCTTACAGTGCCACCACTCCACTGTTAAAAGAAAAAGAAAAAAGGCCAACTTGTCACAGCTGACTGATGTTCTTAGTTTAAATGCTAATGATTCTTCATGAACTTCATTTTTTACACAATGTGAGAATGTGCTTGACACTCAGAACAAACATTTGTGTTCAATACGTGGTTAGGAATTTATATTATATTTATATTTATATTATTTATAATTTTTTCAAAGTTTTATGTTTCCCCTCTTAAGGTGAATTATCTGCCGATTTGTCCTCTGTTCCTCCAAAGATGTTTCGATATGCTGTTTTACTGAAAGAGTTTACAGTTTAAGAAACCATAATCTTTTTTTAAATCTTTGAAGGCCTTAACCATATATATTTTGGTTTGAGAAAATAGTTTGTATAAATGGTAAAGAAATAGACGAAGGTCATCTGAGCATTAATCTTCATAGTACCCTCTTAAGTATAATGCATTTTTTCAGTTATAAAGTAGGACCAATAATAATTGCTTACAATGAAGGTTGTATATCCATTCCCCCTCACTGTACTTGATTCCACTTTTTTGAGAAAGATGACCCTGTTGGTTGTTGTCAAGATGTTGCGGACACATGATGAAGTTAATTAGAGGTGTCAAATGCTGTGGATGAAATATCCTGGGTGACATGTCTCCAAATAAAATGATATCCTGTGCCTGTAGCTCAGTTTCACAGAGAGGAGGATATGAAAGCTTAAAGAATCCAGCATGGAACTAGGGTTGCACCATGTATTGTCAACACCTGATCCTCCTCCCATAAACTGGCTAATACGGGAGCCGCAGATGGATGGAAACATGAGGTGGCAAAGTGAAGGTTTACAGCTAAATCTTGTCCTTAAATTTTTTTTTTGCCATCATCCAAAGTAAAACTGTAGATAAAAGAACGCTAGACGCCAAAGTCTTTATTTAGTGAATTCTTTGAAAAAGTTGACACCACAATTTTTGATGTCTGCGACAGGCGGCAGGTCATCGTTTGGAGTGAAAAAATGTCAAAATTTCAGGTCCAGATTTTTCACCTAAAAACTACTTAAGGGCATATAGAATTATTCAGGGGCATGTTTTAAGTCATTTGAAGTGGATTTGGACAGGTTTTGAGTGAATTCTTTAAAAAAAACTTTACATCATAGTTTGTGATGTTGGTGACAGATCATCATTTTGAGTGGAAAAATGTGATAATTTTCAGTTTCTGTTTTTTTCACCTCAACCACATTTATTAGGTATACAGTAAACTAATAACTAACAAGTTGTATTGTTATAGAAAATGTTACAGTATGTCTCCACATGCTGAGACTGCAAAACACATTTTTTGAAAGCATTTGGAGCATTGTTTTCAGTGCAAACAGAAAGTAGGACTTTGCTACACTATAATATTTATCTATTTTTTCTTTTTGGTTGACTTGATTTCTTTGACAATAGAGGGACATTTCATTATGGGTCATTCGTCAGACCAGCCTAACATTTTGAGTAATTTTAATAAGCCTTTTTTTGCACTGACCTACTCATCTGCAAAGTGCAATTCCCACAAACAAGCTGAACTTTTTGCAGCTGAACCACCACTGAACCTACAGTCCACTCCATCAGTTTTCCTTCATACAGACCTTCTGTCATGATCTGCCCCCTGTGAGACTCTGTCAGTTCTTTTTTTTATTTTGAAATTACTTTTCTTATGTGTCTTTTGTGGTTTTACTTCCTGATTTAGTGTTTTTCCAGCTGGTTTTCTGTATCACCCGAGTGTCCTTATTTAATTAGCCCACACTGAGCTGTCAGACTGTTGTGTTGAGTATTTTTGTACTTTTTTCCTGTTTGCCTGGTTTTTGTTTTCTGCCTGGTCCCCATTGGATTTGTTAGCCTCTTGCTTTTGATCCTTTCTTTCCTCACCAGTCAGTAAGCCTTTTGTTCCTCTTTTGTTGTTTGAAAAAAGTCACTGAACTCCTTCAGCCCTGTCTTTGTGTCTGTATTTGGGTCCTTCTCTGTGGTCTGAGCACCAGTTGTCACAACCCTCAATGGTTTAGGGACCTCTAACCTGCTGATATCATCATATTCAAAATAATTATCTGGGACTGTATTTTATTGTATATTTATTGAAATCTTCTCTGGAAACTTTCATCCTGTGTGCTCACCTTATTTACCTGTGATTTTAGTTGTTTATGTCATCCCAAACTGATGCATAGTTGTTCTCTTACAGTTGTGTGAGGGTGTGTGTATGGGTGTTTGCCCTGCATGTTTTCTGTTGCATGCTGTGTTGCAAGCTAATCTGTATGACTCAGGTCAAGGGGGTGTGGTGCTGGTGGTGGCCTTTGTGCTTGATCCATTCAGAAGAAAGGTCAGGGTCGTGCTAACATCCTGAGACATGCCCAAAATGTTTTGTAAGCATGTCCTGGAAAACTTGAGAAAGTTATTGGAATGTGGTCAAGTTGTCATTATCAGTTTGACATATATTGATGTACTTTTTTCACATTTCAGCAAGGGTCAAGGCCAGTACATAAAATGCTGTTTGTTCATTTCAGCTTCTTCAGTTCTGTATATTATGTGATTATGTGTCAGTGTAGGTTAGTTTGCTGCCTCCAGAAGCAATATCATGGATATTTTACTGCAGCAAATTTTTACCAGCATAAACCCAGCTCTCTGAAGGTGATCCTAAACAACCAATAGGATTAAAACACTTAAAGAGGTTAAAGTTTTCAACTCTAAAGCCCCTCAGCAGGGCTGAGCACTGACCCAGCAAATGGCATTTATGTGTTACCATCCATCCAACTATTATCTATACTGCTTATCCTTAAGGGTAAGCAGGGGAGGAGGGAACTGATCCCAGCTGACATTGGGCGAAAGGAAGTGTACACCTTGGACATGGGGCTGACATATCAAGACAAACAAAGAATCTCACTCACGGCCACTTAACAGTCACCAATTAATCTAACCTGCATATTCTTGGACTGTGAGAGGAAGCCAGAGTACCTGGTGAGAACCCACACAGGCACGGGGAGAACATGCAAACTCTAAAATGACATTTTATTTTTCTAAAATCACTCCATTAAATAAAGTAATTCAAATTTTCAAAACAGCAATCTTCTGGTCACAAGCCTGTTTCTCTCATCAAGCATAAGGAAGTTTGAAGCTGTTGTCATTGTATAATTACTATGAGATTATCACACCTAAAAATAATACGGTGATGTTATACTATATGTGGTGTATACTGTTTGTATGATTTGTGCTTTATACTGTGTATACTGTTTGTATGATTTGTGCTTTATACTGTGTATACTGTTTGTATGATTTGTGCTTTCATTCTGTCTACAGATTACATGGCAATGGCAACAATGTGAAATGTTTTACCAGGTGAGTCTGCTTACTTACTTACTTACTACATCAGCTTGTGTTGTAACACTGTTTCTACAGATCCTGAAGTCCTCACAACAATAACCACCATGATATTATTACTCCATGACATTGCATTAATTCATTGCCATATCTTCTCTGTATAATTGAAGCGTTACACCAAGTATTACTTTTGAGTGACTATTTCCAATAATTCAGTCTTCAAAATAATTTGTTGAGGGACATAATAATAATTATCAAAATGATTAATGTGTGTTTGTAAGCACTAATGCCAGACATGGTGTTGATGGTCACTTGAAAGCAACAACAATATACTACAAACAAGCACTGGATTTTAAAGTAAACGTGTATATACACTGATCAACCCCGTTTTCAGCCACTTGACTGTGAATAGAGCCATTGCCCGCCTCAGCCTCAGCCTTGTAACAACTCATCTTGATCATGGTCATTAGACCAGCTCTCAGTTGTACTTGTCACTTGACCGTGTGGCCTTTACGCTTGGTTTGCCATCCAATGTGACTCCCACCTGAGTGACCTTGCACTTGTCAGTCAGAGGTCAAGGTCCTGTTAGACATGTTTATGAAGATAGCTGGAGGGGTTGAGGCCTATGTTTCTCTGTCTGATGACAAGAGAGGAAATAAGGGATAGGATTCCGGTAATAGATGAAAGACGAGAGTGGAGATGAAAGGAAGGGTTATCTGGTTCTCTGCGGAGAGTATTGATCTGTTTGTGTTTTCATGGGGTGAACGGGTTTGTTGGCCACAGTCCCAGCAGAAGTGCTGAGGTAGTGGCTGCATTGCACTGTGAAAGTGTTGGTGCAGAGGCTTGGGTTCAAGATAGATTTGAAGTCAGCTCTTGTTGCCTTTTGATGGAACAATAGCCAGTGGTGTAACAACTAATAACACTGTGGGCTTGTGAATCAGCCAGATGGAAAGCTGGACCATCAGCAGCTTACTTAAAAATTGTGCTGGTGCTGCCATCTTGTGGCATGTGTAATGTACTGTTTTAGAAACCTTGACATTTACAGAAACCAAAAAAAGCAAAAGGAAAAATAACACTCATGGTAAATTAAAAACATTATTCTACAAATCACTTTATTGCAGTAATTACACAGTATGGGATCTGGAAAATATAAAATGTTGATGATGTATGCTCTGTTCTGTTTGTTATTCAGTTAAGATCATTCCCACTAAAATCAAGTTTGTTTTACGATATCAAATGCTGGTAATACTGTGTGAACTTCATGGAGAATTTATCACAACCAAGCACAACACACAAACAAAAATAGGTTATGGTCAGTGTAGAGTAACTGCTATAACTTTAACAGTAGAAAACCTTGCATCTTTTGAATTGCTCTAAAAGGGACACAAACTGCGTTTGGGGTCTGAAAGTCCTTTCTAGTATTGACACAAGTTATCTCAAAATGCTGTATACAAAACACAAGCCTATGTTAACACCTTAGCTTGCAGAGACACTTATAAATATAATCCTTATCTGTATGAGTTTGACGTAAATGTGGAGCCATGACATGATGACCTTTTAATCTTAATCAAAAATAATTTTTGCATAAAATCAACAGGGATAACAAAAGTAATTCACAAATGGGAAGAGTCAAGTACATGAGCAGAATAGCAGTACGTGTTATGTGTAAGTATATATACATGTGCATTTCTTTGGGATCAAAGATCAGAAAGATTTGGTTCACGTAATGTGAGAGGAGTAAATTCTTTAACACACAGCTGACAGAGTAAAGGCACAGGAAAGGTGATTTTCTTTTTTTTGTCTATTCCATATTGTGCATTTGTTTTGAATTATGTCAACAGGGTTGTGCAACAATATACACTCACAGAGTACTTTATTAGGAACACCTGCTTATTCTTTCAATTATCCAATTGGCCAATCATATTACTGCAGTGTAATGCATGCAGATACAGGTCAGGAGCTTCAGTTACTGTTCACAGCAAACATCAAAATGGGGAAATAATGTGATGTATGACTTTGACCGTGACATGATTGTTGGTGCCAGACAGGATAGTTTGAATATTTCTGACACTGCTAATCTCCTGCGATTTCATGCACAACAGAATGGCGTGAAAAACAAACAACAAAAAACACAACAACAACAACAAAAAAACATCCAGTGAACAGAAGCGCTTTGTTGATTAGAGAGGTCAGAGGAATAGAACCAGAACCACTCTTTACAACTTTGATGGACAGAAAAGCATTTCAGAATGAGCAACATGTTGAACCTTCAGGCAGATGGACTGTGAGAGCAGAGGACCATGTCAGCTTACAAGAAAAGAAATCTGGGGCTCCAGTGGGCACAGGCAGACAATCGAAGACTGGAAACACGTAGCCTGGTCCAATGAATCTAGATTTCTGCTGAGGCAGCAGATGGTAGGGTCAGAATTTGGCATCAACAGCATGAATCCATGGACCCAACCTGCCTTGTGTAAACAGCCCAGGCTGCTGGTGGTGGTGTAAAGGCATGGGGAATGTTTTCCTGGCACACTGGCTGCTTAATGCCAATCAATAGGTTGAGATAGGCTGAGGCTTGAATGCCTATCTGAGTATTGTAGAGAAAGAGGTACCATATGCATTGCTTTATGGCAAATATTTACCCATCTTCTAGAGCTACTTTCAGCATTATAATGCACTATGTCACCAAGCAAAACATGATAGTGAGTCCAGTGTACTGACTTGGCCTCGGCAGTCACCAGATCTGACTCCAACAGAACGCTTTTGGGATGTAGAGATGTAGAACAGGAGATTGGCTGCATAAATGTGCAACTGGCAAATCTGGAGATATAATGTGATGCAATCATTTCAACATAGACTAGAACCTCAAAAGGAAGGTTTCAAACATCTTGTGGAATCCAGGACACAAGGAGCTGAAGCTGTTTTGAGAGCAAAAGGAGGCCCTACTCAGTATTAGTATGGTGTTCCTAATAAAGTCAAAGTGTTCAGTGAGAGTATATGCAAACATCACAACAAACACACCACTTTCGAGCAGCTCAGTGCACTCATGTCTGTACATTCACACACATACACACGTACACACACACCTGCCAATGTTATGTCAGTGCTGTTTTGTATATTAATATGGCGCTGGTTGTTGAAACACTGTTTTTGGATCAACAAAATCTCAGACAGACACTCAAGTCCAACATATTCTCATAAATCTCATAAATAAAAATGGAGCTAATAACACACAAAGTAATTCAATAATAACCTGAGGAGAGTATGTTGAACTATGTTAGAGAGGAATGCATTATATTTACAACAGAGCGATTGTTATAAATCTGTGGTGGCAACATATTGTGATTTAACAAATGACAAGCTTCTGTAACCAGTGGTAAGTCCCATCCTTTACATTAGTACAAGTTATAAAGTGTGAAAATCTATAATATTAATGTAGCTATATCTTTGGATGCTGTGGCATTTGTGGGGAAGGGAATAAAAATTGAATAAGGCAGATAAGTAAGATTCAATAGCACCTGACTTACACAAACAACCCTTTCAAAATGAACACCAGTTTACCAGTTTAGGGGGCATGTACTCAGTGCATTGATAAACTAGGTGCCATTCTTTAGAGACATGTTGTGATCATGTTTGTTAAGTGTTTCTGCATGGAGCAAAAGGCTGCTTGGTCTCTGTGTTCTGGTTTGTAAAGTTCGATCTCTGGCTGTTCTGCAAACCACGTCTCCGCCCCCCTCTTCTCACACATGCAGGGAAATAGCACCATCCTTTCAAAACAGGAAGTAAAACCAAGTCGAGGACGTCAGTGTACGTGGTATTGCTTGCATATTAGGAGGGAAGAGTCAGGTGTTGGGGTTTATGTCCTCTTCATGCACACCTGACAGCGGCTTATGTGTGTTCGGAGACTACCCGCTTTTAGCGTTGTTGGGACAGGTTTCCTGAAAAAAGGTAAAGAGAAAAATATCAGGGGTGCATGTATTGTCATAAGGCAAGTGAGGATGAAATGTCTTAATGGCAAAAACTGAACCACGGACACCAGGCTGAAAAGCTCTCACTTCCCTTTCTGACTGAAAGTTTTAAACTTTTTTAAACTCTGACCACATCCAGCACCACTGAAGGGTGTGGTTGCATGTGTAACCACACCCAACAGTGATGTCAGTGTCCTTGAGTGCACTTCCACATCACTGCGACAAGGTGAGAAGTCAGCCAAAACAAGATTTTAAGGGGGTGTTAAGTTATTCTCTAACTGGGGGGGAATCAAAAAAATACAAGATATGAGTGTCTCAGCCTTACGTAAACATCTCATTGTCTTCGATAGTGGCAAGCCAGAAGCTGTAGGAGTTGGCGTAGTAATTGCAGGTACCACGACCGTGACACTCAATGAATGGAGCACTGCGGAATTCCTCCAGACAGGAACCAGGAGAGGCCAGAGCCTGGCCTGAACCCTCGGCACCAGCACTGGTATGCTACACAAACACATACAATGAGAGAGTGATTGGATTGCATTTAGATTAGATTTTTGTTTGACAAAAATGAACAAAGCTGTAGTTACCACAATGTGTATTGAGCCAACACCAAAGGGATATAAATGGCCAATACTTTGGCTCAAGTTTCTCTAAAATATCCTTCACAGATATTAGTGGAGAGAGATTACAGCATGGGCTTGGCTGATACACAGTGTCAGACAGTTTACTTGCACTGAGACCTAATCCTGTTTTTCTTACCATGACAAAGGAGTAGCCAATCCACAGAGAATCCCAGCCACGAGGACATGGAGGAATCATGATGGTCTGACTGTGAACTGCTATCACCATGGCTGGGGCTTCGCACACAGCACACCTGTATACACACATATATGAGAAGGGTATAGTGTGAGTGTCACAAGTATCATATACACGTGACATAGAGCAGTGTGGACAGTACTGTAGACATTACCTGCTGATGAAAGGTTTGATGCTTTCACCAGTAATAGGTGCCATGCTCATGGGCATGGGCTCAGGGGAGGTGAGCCAATAGGAGTAGTCGTTACGAGAGGCAAAGTTGCACACGTTGTTGATGTTACAGAACAGGAAGGGCATGGGGCTGAACTTTTTTAAACAGCTGCCCGCCGTACCTAAAACATAGTACCACAAGAAATGTAAATCATCCCATAAAACTATCCTTATTCCTTTTCTTTCTTTCTCATATTGTGTTTCCTACCTAAGTCCTGTCCGTGAGACCGTTCATTGCCTTGTATGTAGAGCAAGGAGTAGCCATCATATATGAGTGAGGTTCCCTCAGGGCAGAATGGAACTTCTACTGTTTGGCTGTGACGGGTTACCAGGAACCCATGATCCATGGAGGAGGGTCCGGGTGGACCCACTTGACCTGGAACACCATCAGGTCCTGGGGGTCCTGGGTATCCCCTGGGTCCTAAAGACATGGAGCAAATAAGTCTTAAATGTGACCGCACAACAAATCGTATAAACCTCTTCATCCTTGTTACGCTCGCACCTTCTGGTCCTGGCAGGCCAGGCTCTCCTTTGGCTCCAGGCTGACCATGATATCCAGGGAGGCCGTCTTCACCTTTTGGTCCCGGAATACCTGTCACTCCTGAGAGACAATAACAAAAACAATGAAGCAATCAGAAAAATGGATGCGGAGCATAGGTGAGCAGGAGAAAACTGACGAATCACATGGGATTACATGTAGGGGCACATTGCTAATCAAAATATCACCTTGCTGTCCTTTCTGTCCAGGAAACCCCTGCGGCCCCTGTGGCCCTGAGGGACCTTGACTTCCTGGGAACCCAATGTCTCCTTTGATGAAGGTGTGGGGGCCAGGAGGACCAGGAGGGCCTTGAGTACCTGAAATATATAAGTATATTTATAGTATAGTAAGTATAATTGGATGAGATTTTTTGTTACTTATGTTGATTTCTAGCAACAGTCATAGAGTTAACAATGGTTAATGGTCAACGTGTCTGAAAATGAAGAGAGACATGATGAAAGTACCAACATAATTATATAACACAATGATTCCAGTGCTGAGAAGTTGTCAAAGTTTTGTATTACCTTTTTCTCCTGGGAATCCTCTGTCTCCAATCTCACCTTTGAACCCAGAGTCCCCGACATTACCCTTTACACCTAGAATTGGTATTTGAGATAGTATGCTCATATTTCCTCTCACAATTGCATGGACATATGTCTTCCACACATAAATGCACACACATGCACACACACACACACACACATATTTACAGACATATTGTATATTATACACAGATATATCACACTGTATGTACTCACCTGGGAAGCCAGGGACACCTTGTAATCCCCTCTCTCCCTTCTGTCCATCAATACCTGGAAGACCAGATTGTCCCTGTAACAGACACAGACACACACCCCAACCAAAATGGCAATAATGTCAATTTTTTTGCAACATTAAAACAGCTCTTGCTGTGCATATATCAGCTACCTCTCATCAGAATGCACCTTAACTAGTGTCTGACATATACAACAAAAAAAGCTTAAATCATGGAAAACAGCCTTGTGACATACAGGAAGTCCAGGAACTCCAGTGTCACCCTTTTGTCCTGTCTCTCCCTGGAAACCAGGGGGGCCCTGATCTCCTTTGTCACCCTTTTGGCCCTGTCTTCCTGGCACACCAGCAGGTCCTGGTGCTCCTTGGGATCCTATTTGATAAAGACAGCAATACAGGTGAGGAAATACAACATACAGTGTACACTATTTCTATTTAAACAGCTATATACTATGTTTTTGTATATTTTGGAAACAGGTCTTCATACACATAATAAATTGATAGCATGTCATGAATTCCACAATACCTGCTTCTCCTGGTTGACCTGTTTCTCCCCTTTCTCCTTTTGGTCCCTCTAGAGAGATACCTGGAACCCCCCTCTCTCCTGGCTCACCGTGTGGTCCCTGTGGGCCCGGGAGTCCCTTGTCACCTTTGATACCAGGGACACCTGGATGACCTGGAGTGCCAGGGAAGCCAGGACTACCTTTGTCACCTGGAAAGGGAACGAGAAGGCCACAAAATGAAACTGTGTCTAGCTCCAATGACTGAGAGGTTATATGACTCAATGATGGAAGGGCTCTTACCTTTGATACCAAGCGCTCCAGGTGGCCCTGGGAAACCTCGGCCAGGCAAACCTGCAGAGATGGACAGATGATAAAATACTCAGCAGATAGTTTCACAAATGTTTTTATTGATAGTGACTGGTGTGCAAATGTTAGGGCTACCTAAGGAGAAAACCTACTTTAAAGACCTTGCCTGGTGTCTGCATTAATTACTGTCACTGTTAGAAGGTTAATTTAAGGGTCCCCAGCCAAAGTGACCCTGTAGAATTTATCAGGCTGAGAGCTCATTGAACTGTAACAGCTTATTGACAAGTAAATTCTTACAGTGGAGTCTCCTAACTCCTCTGATACTAACCTGGGTCTCCTCTCTCCCCTGAGGATCCCGGGATGCCATCTACTCCAGGATCTCCCTTCTCTCCAGGAGGACCAGGAGGCCCCTGCAAGCCACCTTCACCTGGAGGAGAACAAGTTTACATACTACATGTTTGCGTGTATTCGGCAGCCACAGGTATAACTTTGAGTTCACTTTTTTAGTAAGAGCTGATTAAATCAGCCGATTACTTACCAGGCCGGCCATCATGACCAGGTTCTCCTGCAGACCCAGGAAGCCCAGGGGTACCCTTCTCACCTGGTCTACCTGGTTGACCTGTTCAACACACGCACACACACACACACACCATAAGAACTCACATGGTGTAACAATACATATGATTACTATACCAAGTGTTCTGCTTTCACACAAACAGGATGACTGTGACAGCACAGACTGAAATCGGACCTGGATATCCAATGCTTCCTTTTTCTCCTTTGGCTCCTTGCAGCCCTGGTTTGCCAGGCATTCCCTCTTGACCCCTCTGACCCTTCTCTCCTGGTGATCCTGGAAATCCTGGCTGGCCGGTTAGACCCTGCAAGAGTAGATGAGTGGAGAAGAATGATGAGTAAAGACAGGTAGATACTGATGATTACTGAAAGGAACAAGTCAGAAGATGTTGAAAGTGCAAAAACAGTATATATCACAGCAGGTTTTGTTGTGTATATTTATGGCTACAGGGGAGACTTGTCTGTGTACAGGGTCTCCAAAGACAGAGATGCATAGAGAGAGATGGAATTTATAAATCAGGTCACATTCACATTCACATTCAAAATACTGAACTGAAATGAAACAGGAACTTTTGAGATCAAAAAGTAAGAAACCCATATTTAAGATCATATTGACATTTGTTATCTTGGGTATTTGATTTTTCTTACTGAAAGCTCCTTGGAAATCTTCTCCCCCAAAGTTTAAATGTACACACTCTTGGCCTTATTTGGCTGAAAGAGTCCATTCCCATTCAAACCTTAAATTGCTCCAGCTGCCAATTTTCAGTGCAAAGAAGCTGAGCAGACAAGCATCTATATCCCAGGAAATTACCTTGTCTCCCGGAAGTCCTGGGAATCCCGATACCTGGCTCACCAGGTACTCCCATGTCTCCTTTCTGTCCATCTGTGCCTCTGAATCCTGGATGTCCCGGTGTACCAATGTCTCCTTTAGTACCTTTTGGACCAACCACACCTGGTATTCCCATTTCTCCTACACTGCCCTTCTGTCCAGGTGGTCCCATGCTGCCAGGCTCTCCAGGAACACCAGGGTCTCCTTTGTCACCTGGGACATATCAATGAGATTGAACTTTTTGTTTAATATTTACATTCACTCACTTCATGCTCACTGGGTGATGAAACAAGTGCAGAGAATCTATCACATTAATTCTACATGCTTTGTATATCCTTCAACTTTTGTTGGTGGTCAGGTAGTTCACCTTGTTGTCCAGGTAATCCAGGCTCTCCATCTTTGCCTCGCAGTCCAGGGTCTCCAGGCATTCCACGGTGGCCCTTCTCTCCAGTGAGTCCAGGGTTACCTGATAGGATAATTGAATTAAAAACAAAGACCACATAATTGAGATATTTCTTAAACTATGGGTCAGTATGTAGAGCCATCCATGGACCGTTTTGTAGTGAATCTCTATGATGAATATACTCTTGTAGATCAAAGGGTCAGTATGTTGTTACCTGTGTCTCCAGTATCTCCCTTCTCCCCCTTCATGTTCTCCATCTCAACTTTGCTCATGTTCCCAGGAGGTCCCTGAAGGCCTTGCTCTCCCCTTTCTCCTTTAGGTCCAGTCTCTCCAATTTCACCTCTTGGTCCAGTAATACCAGGATCACCTGAGATTAATGGTGAGAAAGAGGAATTGTTACTGCCGCTGATAAATCTTAAAAAAAAAAAAAAAGAAAATGAATAGCGTATACTGTTTGACTATAAATAATTTTCACCATTTGGTCTTCCTCACCTCTCAGACCAGGAGATCCAGGTGTACCAGGTTGTCCAGGAAATCCTGGTACTCCTGGTGTCCCCATGACTCCCATTTCACCTTTAGGACCTGGGAAACAAACACACACAAAGCAAGGTTACCATGAATAAAAACAAGGAGAGAGAAAAAGCTGACCGCAACCCTCATTTCAAATTAAATGGTTGGTCAAATATTCAACTTTATGCATTACTGCTGTTTAGTGTAGTAATGTATATATTGAAAAAGCAAAAAGTGATAATGACAGTGAATTCTCAAATAGTAATTCAACTGCAGAAATTATAACTTTTTACCTCAAAGGGCATAATCTCTTCCTTCGAAGGCTTTTAAAGTGAAACACATAGGAAGTGCTGAGTTTCATTAACAAGAGCTTCACACCGAACAAAAACATGGCAAAGTAAATGCATTTTTTTCTCTTGTAAATGTGTTTGCTGTGTCCATCTCACCTTGGTGTCCAATCAGCCCATCCCTGCCTGGTAAGCCTGGTGGCCCTGGCAATCCTTTAGAGCCTGCGGGTCCTGGGAATCCAGGGAGACCCTTTTCTCCCTGAGGCCCTGGCATGTCCAGACCAGGAGGACCAGGGTAGCCCTTTTCTCCCTTTACACCTTCTCTACCTGTTCAACATGCACACATACAAATATATTTTTAAGGACTTCAAAAACACCAACTGACAGTCAGGAGAAGGAAATCAAGAATATGAGTAACAGTTTGACAGCAGACAATTTGACTTGTAGAAGCCAAAGCATCTTTATTATTAATTATGTTACAAAAGCTGTGTTGTGTGTTGGTATTGTGCAGACAAGTGTCCATGCATGCACAATGCCAGTACTCTGAAAATAAAGCAGCTAAATGGAATTTAACAATCATCAGTCTTATTATTTATACCTGTGCTTTTCAGACTGAAACATGTTCAAATTTCTTGAATGAAAAAGGCTAGTTTTGCACTCACCGTGCGGTCCAGGCTCTCCAGCTGGTCCCTGTGGTCCAGGAGCTCCAGGTGAGCCTTTTCCTGGAGCACCCGGTAAGCCAACCAGTCCAGGAGGCCCTGGGGGTCCCACGTCACCTAATTTTAAAGATCAAAGAAAAACACTGTTGGGTCAGGTATAGAAGATGGCCCTTTTAATTCTATGGCACAGACTAAATTAAACCAGGCTTTACACCAGGGTCATTGTAACAGTCCTGTAGTACCTTTGATGCCCTGAGGTCCTGGTGGTCCTGTCTCGCCTTCTCGTCCAGGAACACCAGGTAGTCCAATGTTACCTTTCTCTCCTGGGAAGCCAGTAATTCCTGTGAGACCCTGCAAACCTTTTGGGCCTGGAAGACCCCGCCCTGGTTCACCCTGCAAGGTATACAAATAACCACTGATTTGCATGTCATCTCTGACAGCAGGGTGTTTGACATTGACATTTCAATTTTTCATTGTTTATAAAATAGACAGTCCTGTAGTTGTGATGTTTGGATTTAATGTTGTATAGAAACAGAGCTGAAGGAGTAATGCATTTGTTTGGAAGTTGTACATTTTCCATAGTAGAGACCATATGATTTAGGTCCCTTGTTGAATCCTATCCTGTGTCTAACTCCACATATATTTAGATTTAAACTGTAATTAAATACAAACTTTTTGTCCAGGTGCACCAGGTTGCCCAGTTAAGCCATCCTGTCCTGGTCTTCCTGGCTCTCCTGGTAATCCTGGAGCTCCTGGAATTCCACTGATTCCTGGACACGGACAAAACATTTCTGTGTTCTGTGTTGTTCTGTTTGTGTACCTGTACTGCATTATAGATTATCTGTTCACTTTTTATAGTTTATATATGTAAGTATGCATGAAATGTCTGTGATGCATACATGAGGAGGAGGAATTGGGTCAGTTAACTCACCTTTTGGACCCGTTGGGCCAGGAAGACCAATTCCAGGAAGTCCATGTTCACCCTTCTGTCCAGGGAAACCTGGCAACCCTGGGTCTCCCGGCAGGCCTCTGTCCCCTGCAACCAACCACATGTTGTATAGTAAACAGGACTAATCACCAACAGTCTCCATATATATGTGAATAATATGCCTCTGTGTATGTTAATATAATGTTTTTTCGCTTGTTTGTTTTTGAAATTATGTGATCATACCCAACAGACAAATTTTAAATAGATTTTTTTTTTTTTTAATATAAATGAAAACATGCTGACAATGGTCTTACTCACCTTGAAGTCCAGGTCTGCCAGGTTCTCCTCGTGGCCCAGGTGCTCCCTGAGGTCCTGGAGTGCTTACTCCTACACCAGGTTCACCTTTTGCACCTGGTGGATGCAAGGTATGTGCTTTCAGTGAACCATAGAAGGTGTTTGTGTGCGTTCAGTACCAATGTGTGTTTGACACATTTCACATGCAATGTTGAAATACAGTTTAATCTGACTTCTCTTTGACCATATGAGTGCATCTTTTACAGTAACTGTGTCGATCTCGTGCCTACCAGGTAATCCAGGAGCTCCAGGATGGCCTGGTCTCCCTGGGCTGCCTTTCTCTCCAGGCTCTCCTGGTCGACCTATGCCTGGCAGACCGGGGGGGCCCCTCTCTCCTGGGACCCCAATAAGACCAGGGTCCCCATCTGGTCCACGCTCACCCTTAATGCCCTCTTTGGCCTGAAAGCAATGTTAGCGAAAGGGGATATCTGATCTACTTTGTTTTTAAAAAGGCTGACAATTAAAACAGCCACAATTGATTTTTGGGCTAACACAACAATGATGTTGTTCACATAACAAACAGACATAGAGCAACATTACTAGTCATTTGGAGTCATATTTCAGGCCACCTGAAAAATGTAAATCCAATATTCACACTTATATACTCATATTCTATCTCTGTTTTGAGTCTCAACCAACTCTTGAGGGAAATATCTGGCTCTTTAGCTGCTAGATGCACAACTATGTTCAGCTAGTTGTTAACTTTATCTTTCTGTTTGAAAACCACACAGCGAATGGGCGATGAGATTATGTCAAAACAATGAATATTTGGGTAATGGCACCAAATAAATGAGTAGAAAGACATTAAAAAGTGTAGAGCTGAGAGAGACTGCAATATCAAGCCAAACTAATCTGTGGGCTCATCACTACAGCTGCCCCATTCACACCAAGTCGAACACATTATGTCGTCATATTTTCGATTGTTAATATAACCATGGCATCTTTCACTGAAGTTTCATTTCTAGCAAAGGGTTTTAAAAATTAAGTCTTCAGTTTATTTATTAATTAATTTTTTACAGGTTGGTCCTTTCAAAGTTATCCATTATCATTTGTCAGGCAGCTCAATAATTTCATCTACACACAAACTTACGGGTTCTCCTTTGAGGCCAGGTACACCCGGAAGCCCATCTCTACCTGGCTGTCCATCCAATCCTGGCCTCCCTGGTGAACCAGCAGCACCAGGAAGACCTTTGTCTCCCTTCAGACCAGGAGCTACGAAAATGTCCCCAGGCTCACCAACAGCACCAGGAGCTCCCATCAGTCCAGGACTGCCTGGAGTACCCTGCACAGGTCAAAAAAATGTATCATGCACTGAAGAAAAAATCAATAGCATACTCTGATATCTTTCTCTTGCTCCATTTTCCTCGGTGTATCTGTGAAAATTCAAAATTCAGCTTGGGTCTTGTCAGTGTGTCTCAAATGTTATTCCACTCACAGGTCTTCCAGGTTGTCCAGGAGGGCCAGAGAGACCCTTTTCTCCTTTGCCTCCTACTTGCCCAGGAGGTCCTGCCAGGTGAAGATGGACATTGTACATCCTTAGTTCACTCAATACTCATCAAAGCGTGTGTCAGTGCACAGGGGAAAAAATGGGTGTCCAGAAAAAAGGTAAGTTTCACTCAAATTTTTGAGGTATATGATTTGAATGTAACAGATTCACTAACCTCTCTCTCCTTTAGGCCCTGGGGCACCAGGTAATCCAGGTAGGCCAGCAGCTTCACACTGAACACAGGTGTCTCCTTTGTCACCTGACAGGAGGTACAGAGACTTTAATTTTTTCTTTTTAAATCATGTATATGTCCTCATTGTGTAGTCCAGCTGTAGTACTGATACTGAACATAAATGGATGCTCATGTGAGTGGTGTTCCTTGTAGTACATATTTACTCACAAATGTATCAGTACATCTCAAAGAGGTGTCAAATTTTAATGGATTAATTAATTGACTACTTATGTTGATCATCAGTAATTGTGTTCGTTCTTACCTTTCTGTCCCACTTCCCCTTGTAACCCTGGAGGTCCAGGTGGGCCAGGGGCACCTTTCTCGATGTTACATTCATTGGGGTCAACTGTGCAGCCATGTCATAGCACAGACACAACACATGCATCCAACACAAACACGTAAAGACACACCCATTAGCTTACTGAAACATCTGTAAATACATGCTCTCTGTAGGTGTCTTCTTGTTATCTAGTCAAATGATTGTAGCATTTAACGATGAGGCATACTTGGAAGTCCTGGTGGTCCAGGGGGTCCAGTGATCCCCGGTTGTCCTGGAGGTCCAACCATAGACTCTCCTTCCATACCCCTGTCTCCTTTCTCACCCAAGTCTCCCTTCTGACCCTTCTCTCCTCGAGGCCCTTCAATGTGCCGGCCTAAAGTATGAGAAGAGAGCCAAAGTTGGTGGGTTATTCAGATTAGCATGAGTCAGATACATGCAGCTTTAATGCAGTGTTTACAGTAATATTGTTGTAGTGTACCTGGTGGACCTGCCTCTCCCTGAGGCCCTGGAAAACCTGTAGATTAAGAAGAAACCAGAAATGATGGAAACATGGACACTGTGGGAACTGATCCAAGATAGATGTTTATGTATGTGTCCCCACACCCACATATTCCTTTTTTACCTTTTTCTCCTTGTAACCCCGGGAGACCAGGAGGACCAGGAGGACCAGGGGCACCATTACCCTAAAATTATATATTTTCAAAGATTAAAGATGTCCATTTTTAAGATTAAGATGTTTAACTTTTATTACACTGATTCCTGGTAAATCGCCACAGCTTTAAAAAATTCTCAGAAGTCAGGGGTCCAAATTCATCCAGCACAACTCAGTTAATTTACATAACTGTTCTGTTATAGTTTCTGTAAAGTATCCCTTCCTACAAGATGGAAGTGTAGGTACAGAATTCTTTTGTTATATTTTAATTTAATTCATCATTTTGGGATATATGTCATACATATGAAAATATGTCAAACTGAAATAGATTTGGTAAATCAGAATCAGCCTTCAAAACCTACCATATTGTGTTTAGCTGCAGTTATTTTGCTGAGTATTTGTGTGTAACTTCCTCCTTAGATTGTTATTATGATGAAGAGCATGACCTTAGTGTTCTCAACAGAAGCTTCAGGCCTGACTCAAGTGATGCAATTTGATATCATTTTCTCAAACTAGTCATAGAAGACATTATACAATGGTGAAATCAGTGGATTGCCCTTTTAACATGCTCTCTCAAAGTATATGGTGACATCTGGCACGTAGCTTTTAGAATACATCTTCTTTGCAGCTGATGTAGAAGAGAGTAAGTGGGTGAGAGAGAAACACACTTATAGAAGTAGCTAGAAAAGGGAGAGGGGAGAGATCACTCACATAACCAGGTGGTCCTCTTTCTCCTTTTTCACCCTGAAACAATAAAAGAAAATTAGCTGATCATCACACCTCTAACATAAAGTCTCCCATTAAAGCCTTGAATATGTGGAGAGTAAATCAAAGGTGCATTAGTTACCTGGGAACCAGTATATCCGGGAACTCCTGGAAAGCCCTTTTCTCCCTGTGCGAATGTGTGTACTATTTTAGCAATGCATATTTAATAATATGAAAGAGGACACGGGTGGGACAGTAAAGTAAATAGTAAAGTAAATGGATAATACAATAAGCTATTGTTACCTTTTGTCCATCCTCTCCATCCTTGCCAGGTTTACCCTAAAATCACAGAAACAGAAATTCAAGTCAGGATTAATAATACAGACTGATACATAAAACTGAAACTTTAAAATGGGTACACAAAGAACCTTAGGTTAAACAAGATAGTAGTTGTTTGTAATGACACATTATTAACAAAAAGCCTGTTTTCCTTTGTTGCATTCCAAGGTTTTGAAGAATCTGCATGAAGAATTTAAAATGACAACTACTGCTGAACTTACATACCATATGTATTTTTATACTATACATATTTAGTACACTTACTCTTTGTCCAGGTGGGCCAGGATCACCTTTGACTCCATCAAGATAAGGGATGCATTTTCCCTGCAAAGGAAATCAGGTGCTTTCAAAAAAGAAGCCAGTGGAAGTAAAAGATAACAAATGGCCTGTGTCCGTAGTAATGTAAGTCATACACTTCAGTGTTTGAATATAAAATACTTACGTTATCTCCTTTCTCTCCTGGAGGTCCTCTTTCACCCTTCAGGAATAAAAAAAACATAAACACAATCAGGAAATAACACAGAATCCAAGTAATCTTGTATTAATCTCTTTATAAGCAGACATTTAGTGAATAATTTGTACATAAAAAATAGCACAGTTTCTGTTCAGTTTATACAGAACTGAGGGAGTACCTGTGGTCCAGGTACATGCACTGTGGTCTGTCCCTCCACTCCCTGTGCTGGAGGTCCAGGGGGACCAGGTGGGCCACGAAATCCTGGCTCACCCTGCAGGTAGATGTCAATGATCAACAACAGCCAAATTCATTTTCACAAGAAAGAAAGAAAAATGTGTGAACAAATTGAAAACAAACTAAAATTCTCACCTTTTCACCTTTCTCACTCACAAAAGCCAGCCTGTCACCCTGCAGGGAAATGAAAACAGGTTCCCATGACATCTCAGCTCAAGTCAGAGGTGGACGTTGTCTCATAATTGTAAAATACATTGTTTTGTATGATTAGTCTTACCTTCTCTCCTGGAGGACCAGGAGGCCCAGGATCACCCTGCCAGATACAGTTTTCCAGTCAGTCAAATAAACTGTTAATACTATGATATCTAACTGATGAACACTGACAAATCTATCTATCTATCATCTGCCAGGTTGCAAAATTTCAGTATCTATACAGATTGTTCTTTGGCCCATAAAAGTAATCATAGAGAGTGAGCAATTGAGAAACTATTAACAGCCTATCACTGTACGAGAAACTCACTTTGGGTCCTTGATAGCCACGAGGTCCTGGAGGTCCGGTAGGTCCAGGAGGTCCAGCTGGTCCCTGTGAGAGAAAGACGTGTGGAGGGAAATTACATGAATTACATGAAAATTCAGATTACAGTTTCTCAGTTTGTTCATTTTTCTTCCAACACACAGAATTAACACATGCATGCATCTTCAAGGACACATGCAAACAAACACACGACGTACAGGTAATCCAGGTGTGCCAGGGAATCCTCTGTCTCCTTTCAGGGGAACAATCCCAATCACACCACCAGGGTCACCCTGTAGAAGACAGAACAAAAATAAATGGTTTGTCTCATCATATTGGAAAACTGGAACATACTTGTATTGTTTGACAAACTTATTTACATATACAATGTTAAAGCTTCATAAATTTCATCTTACCTTCATTCCAGGAAGTCCTGGAATACCCTGAGGAGAGAGCACAGTGGAAAGAGATCGACAGGTATTTCCATTTTAAGATACTGCTAAATTAACATATTCCTGTGTCATTAACAAATCTTGTAATTCCAGTGTTGCGGTTGTTATATTTGAACTCCACTTGTTTAATACAATCCTGTATAGGCTGTTCTCAAAACCTAATGGACCGTTCCCAAAAATGCCAGGCAGTAACGATAAAAACCAAACAGGTTTCCTTTAAATTTTTTGATGTTTTTCACAGATCAGTGGCAATAGCTGAAATGTATGATGGTCATTTGAGGTGGTCAGTTGGGGTGGGTTGTCATGTGAGTCGAGCTTGCTTACCGGAGGTCCTTGAAGACCAGCAAAACCAGGAGCGCCATCCCTTCCTCTCTCTCCCTGAGACACACATACAACACAGTCAGAGGGGATAATCAGTCTTCAAATTCTTAAACAAAAGAAAATATCAAGGGTGGACACAAAATAAGTGTGTCAACAGATCTGAGTTTAGAACTTTTAGATGTGGCTTACCTTAGTCCCATTACATCCTGGGATACCTGGTGCACCTGGTGGGCCATCATTTCCATTGATGCCCTAAGAGTGGGAGTGCACAAATAGACCATTATCCACAGCTTCCTGATGACTCTGCTGTAACCACTGAATTCCTCACACATACCACTCAAAATTAAAATGCTGCCTAAAATATGACAACACAATCTAACCATGTTAGCACTTTTACTGTTATGGGGTGAATTTATTGCATTGCTGCAGAATGTCAGACATGAAGGCAGATCGAAGGAACTTACTGGTAGTCCTGGGTTTCCTGGGAAACCTGGCAGACCAGGAGGACCCTGTAAGATCACAACCATAGCAACATTACTGTCTTATGCCAATACAACAGCTTAAACATAAGAAACTGTAAAATAGAAGCCCTCATATCATGCCAGTCACATCATGCTGTATCCTAACTTTGATGGTTAGTTACTTACCCTCACTCCTTTCAGCCCAGGAGCCCCAGCTTCACCCACATCTCCCTAAGAAGAGCCAAACAACATCAGCATGATCCTCCTAATACAGGAAATGATTCCTAATTTTCTGGTTTTGTATTTGTGTGTGTGTGTGTGTGTGTGTGTGTGTGTGTGTGTGTGTGTGTGTGTGTGTGTGTGTACTGACCTTTGGGCCCATTGGCCCTGGAGGGCCCTCAGGTCCCTGCATTCCTGGGAATCCCATGTTACCTTGAAGACCAGGAAATCCCCGCTCACCCTGTGATGCACAGATATCAGGTTAATGATGCAAGAACAAACATTTTTACATTAAGTATAATTAGAAGGAACAGTTTTAGCCACCAATATTGAAATACCTGAAATGAAAAATAAATATTTCAAGACATTGTGTGACTTGTATGTATATTTGTTTCATGGCAAAATCCAAAATAATGTTTATTGCTAATACATATATACATATTGCAAACATATTATACATATTGTTGTCATTGCATTTTAATTCATAATGAAGGCTCATACAGCTACAGTTTTAATGATTTATTTCTTATGTTTTGAAAATAATACAGACAAATACTGGTTAGATTGAATCCTCTTCTGAGTCCGTCACATTTACCTAAAACTGACCCAGGAAGACTCAGAAATGTTATTTCCACCACCAACCACTAGATGGAAGCAATGTTTCATGAGGGGGAGTCCTGCCTCAGTAATCTTCATGATCTTGCTCTGAGCTACCAGAGTGATGAGTAAAAACAGACAATTAAAAATTATGAAAAGTCAGGAAGTGATATCATCAGAAATAAATCTCACTGGAGATTTTGAGGAGGTAGTTTGGGGCCTTTCAGCAACTTAGAAAACACAGAGGTGCTTTGAATCCGTAGCGGATTGGCCAAACTCCACTGAACACAGTCAGTACATCTGTTGTTGTTGGGTGAGCTGAATGTTTGGCTACTGTTGCTGTAAGAATGAGCCATAAAAGACCAGACTGTTGCACTAAGAGGACAGATAACACTCTGCAGTTGCCTGATATAGCTGAGCCAATAATACACATTACATGCAAACAGCAGGCATAGTTGCACAAAATAAATCAACCTGGCTGCAACTGCTTTTAAGCTGTGGTTTGTGACATTTTTACAACAAAAAACAAAGGAATCTTGTGACCTTGTGTTACAGGTTGCATATGTCTGCTGGTTGTGACCAGTCCAACCAAAGAGTGATTTTTTCTTTATTTTAAAATAGCCCCATAATTGATTTGCAAATAGGCAAAGATAAGAGGAATGTCCAAAAAAAATAAACATCATTTTGTGAGGCTGAAATAATTTTGTCTTCTGGTTCCTTTCCCATTTATCATTTTGGGACCCCTTGTGGCAGTCCTGAATCCCAGGTTAGGAACCACTGCTTTAAAGAGGGAATATTTAAGTTTTTTGGCTGAGAGACCATTTTACAATAAACTGCAGTTTATATAGTAAGCAAGTATTTATATTATTGAGTATTTATATCACAGAGGATATGGTAATAGCTAAGGATGGCATTCTGTATTTGTTGACAATAAGAATAATATATAAAATCACCAGACTTATCCTTTATTATCTATTTGTAATTTGGTTCAGTGTTTTTACCATTATTGCTGCTTTTAGCTGTGCTTAGAGGAAAAAAACTATCTTTGCCTGAGCCAGTTAAAACCAACTTCTTATGTTTCAGGTCAGTGATTAACAGTCATAGCAGAGTGCTGACAGTTCAAGGGCTCACAGCCAGTTCATGGCTGGTGTCCCCACCACTTCTACATCTGTATCTGAGAGCTTCCCCCCATCCGATGGGAATAAAGCCTTCAGCCAAGCTGTGTGTCCGGACATGCTCTAATTCAAACTGATCTTTGTTCCTGTCCTGGGTCTCTGCTCTATGACTGTGCCCCATCCACTACTTTTTCACCCCTACCCAGCACCAATTGGTCCCACTGAACTGACCACATTTGGCCTGCTTTGAGCTTACAAACCCTGCCCTTAGCACTGATGAATTAACCAACTGACCTATATGTCTAATATCAAATGAGTGAAAAAGGAAATAAGGGTTTAACGGTTAGTGAACCTGGCAAATTAAACCATAAACATAATTCTCACCTTTGCTCCTTTTACACCACTGCAGTCACATTTTCCACATGATGCCCCGCAGCCCTGAGGATGAAGAAAAACATAAAAATAAATGACCCATCACTTGGACGACAAAAAAAGAGAAATAACATAGGTTTGTGTAGGTTTGAAAGAAAGAAAATAAACATGAGGAGAAGAGCACAGAGATGGTCTATTCCAGCTGGACAATATAACAGACACCTGCTGAGGGTCCACTTGATTTCAGCCATCAGATGTTTAAAGTGTGTCACACAATCCTGTCATTCTGTTATACCCTGTTAAGGTCCTGTCCCTATCAGTTGGATCATAGATATTCCATGACACTGTAAATTTACAACACCAAGCAGCTGGACAGACTCCTGCTGTGTTTACATGCAAGCCTCGCTGATCTGTCCCACAGATTTCTAAATCTGAAAGAAATGACTCAAGGATGTTTACAACACAACACTGGAAAACATCAGTTTATTCACACCAACACAATCATTCATTGTGGATTGTGTTTTGGCCACCTGGCAAATGTTGGTGAAACATTCACTCCCCTTTTAACTAGAAAAAAAATATCTGTACCCTTGAGATATTTTCACCACCTAGTTTCTAACATGGCGTACAGTAGATTTATTTTGCTGAAAACATTTACCAGCTATGTCCAAAAATGACACAGATTTTGGTGATGATTATTTGTGGACTTCTCTCTACAAGCAACCCTGTTCTCATACACTTAGTCATTTGATCTGTTGTTAACATCATTTTATCAACTATAGCAGCTTGAAGGAAAATGAAGGAAGGCTCTAGTTCCTTACTTTTAAGCCACATCAAGGTGTCACTGATTAACTTTGAAACACTACTTGCAGACACAGCGACATCAGTGCAGCTGGTTTCATCCGTTTCAGTCCCCCTCCACCCCCTCCGCCTGCTTCCTCTCCTCTGGGGTCTCCAGAGCCCCGAGCCTGGGAACTGGCCTTCATTGCCTTGGCTCTCTCTTCCACTGCTCCTCTCCTCCTTTTCCCTCCATCCTCCAGCTGTTATTAGACTCACGTGCAAGGCGTCCAGCCAAAAGTCTGTCAGGGCTGTGGACAGGCTCTGCAGGCTTAGACTGAGAGTGCACAGCTACACTGCACACAAATATTTCTCTCTGCCTGTCTCTCGTTCTCTCTCACGCACACAACAAATAAATTGATCCATTACCATTCATTGTGATCCCTTCCCAACCTTCTAAACCTGACATCTCGTACATAAGTCATTCTTAATTCTACATTTTCTATAACTCATCATCCTGTCCAAACGTATTCCATGTCTTCCCTGTTACACGCAATTCTCTCCAACATACCTGATAACTGAAGAAATATGTGGCCCGGAAACCATGAGAAACAAACTTTGCTCTCGGGATCTTGAGCCCCAGCTGCCCACACCCTGTCCCAGTACACTTGTTCTCCACTATATGCACTGTATTGCACATGTGTGGCCTGCTACACTACGTCATTTCCCATTCCTGCTCTCTCACATGCCCCTCATTCACTTCATCTTACCTCTCCACTCCTGGTTTCTTAATCATTATTTTTTTCAATCATGCCACGGGAAATCTTCAGGAACACCTGCTTAATATCAGAATAGTGTCATAAGACAAACAGCAGAGAAGAAATATTGACTCTGAGAATGACACACGTGTTTTATTATGGCAAGAGCTCCTGTGGCTGGATTAACATGATTTTTTTGACAATTCACCAAGGGAGTTAAGGTACGCTAATGCAGTGAGGGAACAAGCTTGCACACTGTCAGCACCACTAAAGTAAATCACAGCTGCTCATGGTTAAGTGTTCCCTCACTCACCTGTTGCTCTCTGTCTGTTTGTTTGATTTTTTTCTTTACAGTTTTCGTTGTCCTCTTGAAGACACAACTTAACTGAGCGGACATTCCTGCACGTTAGAGGGCATGACCAGGGAATCCAAGACTCAAACTGAACTGAACAATGAGGATGTTATGTATGATTGGGTGAGTGATAAAAAGCCACAACCCTGTGATGTCTACCTCTGGATCTCCAAACACAGTGCAATAATCTGCAGGTAGATCAAAGTAGTGTGTACGTCCACTATGCATCACCATAAACCCAAACAACAGATGGGAGCGATGGTACAAAGACCCAACTGTCATCTGCACAAAAAGAAGATCTTGCTAATGAGTCTTGCAGTCATGAAGTGGTCGTCTGATTTGATATCTGAGCTTTGCAAAGGAGTTTGGAGAGAGGGATCTTAAGAGGACCGTATCTTACAGATGCTCAGGTATATAGCATGATGAGGGCTATCACTATATTTCTATACCATCAAGCCATGGAACCATCTCCAACATAAAATACCATCATAGATGTGAAAGGCAGATGATAGCCCTACCAGTTCAGACACAAGCCCAAGATGAAAAGTGCATACAAACAGTGGTGGGACATAACAAAACAAATTTAATCAAGCGCTATACAATTCTGAGGTACTTGTTCTTCACTTAATTCCTTCCATTTTATGCTACTTATATTCCTCCAGCACATTTCTGTGAGATATTTTCCAGTTTTTACTCCACTGCTTTGTTCATTTGCTGGAGTGAGATAATTAATTAATAAAGCTTTAAATTACTTTTTAATACCCATCATCATTTATAATAAATGCATTTTAATGTGAAAAGTCGGAGTGTGCACATGTGGGCTCTTGCTGAACCCAGAATCTGTGAGAAAATAAAAGATGAAGATGATGCTAACTCTGTCCAAATAGCATGATCCTTCACAGAGCAAACAGACTGAGCAGAACCCTGAGGCCCTACACTGATGAGTGTTAATGTCCACTGTGAATATACAGTGGCTGGTGAGTCAGTGAGCTCTGAAGAAACTGTATCAGAGCCAGTAAACCTCACCAGCAGACGGCCTCACGTGTCTCAGGACAAGTGTTTTGTCATTCCTAAGTCTGGATGGCAGACCTGGGTGTCACCAAACTGTGAAAAATCAATATGACATATGCTTACCATGTGTTTACATTTACTGGTCGCTGTGCAAAACAGTGCCTTATCATGATTGTGTGTGTATGACAGTGTGTTTGTGATTGTTTACTGTAGCTGGAGCTGGCAGGGAAACACATAAAATACCAACAGAAGAGGAGGATGGGTGGGTGTACAGATTGTGCCTGGTACACTGAGGCACGTTCACAGGCCTTTGTAATGTAGACTGATATATCACAGTGCTGTGTGTTATGTGTCAGTGGTTCTCAGGGTCACATCAGTTCAGGTTCATCCCAAAAGGTCTAATGTTTAAACAACACCTGCTTGATATGTCTGACATCATTAGATACGTAAGTCCAGCAGTAAGATGAGCTGTGGAGAGAGGAAGTGATGAGTAATGTTTGCCCTTGAGATTACAGGCCTCGGCCAGCAAGAGATGGTGGTCCAGAGATCCCGACGTTAACACAAACACATTTAATGTAAACCGAGAGTGAGTGTATAGAGCTGTTGCATAATGGGATTTCCATGAGCAATTGCCATAATGATAGCAGCACCATCATGGCTGAGGCAAGTACTGCCTGTTACAGAGTAGCTTGCATGGACTGGGCACTAAAAATCTCTACGGGACAGAAATAAAGAAATACAAAACAAACTTGCCACAAGATCCATTTTCTGTTGTAGATCATGTCCTTCTCAGCAGATAGAGTTTGCCCAGTTGTCACAGAACTGTTGATGTTTAAAGTACTTTAAGGTCTTCTCATCCATGTTGGCATAAAAGTTTTGAGCGCTTCAAAATTTAGAAAGTTTGACCATGGACATGACTTTTGATTATCAGACAATATAAACATTGAACATTTACACCTGAGCAAACTATATTTGCTGAAGAAGACTGTATGAAACAATTGAACGCTCCAGAACAGATGGTAAATGGACCTTGTGTTAAACTTGTTTTGTCAACTTCTGTTTCCAAGGGCAATAACTTCATCTCTACTATAAGTGCTTTGGCTGCTTGATTTGCAATGCTCACTGCTCTTCTCTGAAGTTGTCGCTTGCTTATGATCAGTTTCTGTGCTGTTGCAGGGTAGAGAACTAATTTTTCCACAACCAATCAATACAGTAATGCATCTTAACCACACAGAATCAAACTGCATTCCTTCCCTTGCTTTTCTCACGAAATATCCTGTTACAGACTCGAGGCATCTTCATAAAATTTTGTTCCAAGGATGAACAATAGAGAGGAAAAGGAAGAAGTTATTTGCACAGTTTTGAGCTTTTGTCATGACAGCTGGATTTTCCCAAACCTACACAGAGGGTCACATTCTTTGCAGCCTGAAGGGTAAAGTCATTCACTTGGCCCCTCAGTTTTCTGTGGCTGTATGACTCACTGTCTCTGTTCTTCTCACCAAAGTTGGCAAAACCACTCCTCATGTAGTGCAGACAACCTCCAAACATGGCAAGTATACTTCAGTGTCTCCTATTTTATCTGGCATTTTACAATATTTGTACAAATCTTCCCTTGCTGGACCCATGAAAAACAGGTTTCATGAACAGTATTACAGCAGTACTTCTTATTACCACATGGGGGCAGAAATGTTCCCATCACTGCCGTGTTCTACATTGACTACACATTCACAACAGATGTAGATGTTTCACCACCCTTACTTACACTTAAAGGGAAGATCAAACAAACATCTATTCAATGTTATCTACAGACTCTTCTTTAAAACAACATCACATTCCCGGCACATTCTTGCTATAACCTCCCACTACTGTCGAAGTATCACTCAAACACCCGGGGTAAGTGTGCAAGGATTTGTCATTTCACATCCCTTTTTCACTTTTTAACCTTTTTAACACTTTTTTTAAAACTCATTTTTACAAATTCAGTTCACACACAAACAAATAAAACACCATTAAAAGCCCTATATTGAGAGAACCTTCCAACATAATGGCTATCAGACAAACATCATGAGATCCAGTCAGGGCATTGCAATTAGGGTACTTATTTCTGTAAGAATTGGATTAAATTAATTCTTCTCATTCAAAATTCATTTATGAAGCAGATATCCTTAGCCAAAGTCATGGCCTTTATCAGGAAAAAGCCCTGCAGAATACTGTTTGTCGACTTCAGAAAACAAAACACAAGATTTCCTGGCCCAGTAGTGTGAAAATTTGTGGAGCCAGAGACAGTGATTTGACTGGAGAATTCCTTTTTAGTTTATCTTCTCAGCAGTGGGGGAGCAGAGAGGAGCCTTCCTTCCACATTGATATGAATTACACTGAGGGGAAATGACAGAAAATAGATAACAGTGCTAACTCAGTTAGGTACATTTCTACTTTATATTCTGGAGTTTTGTATCATTGTGCATGCCCCTCCTCTCATCAGTGCACCTATAACCTTACTACTATAACCAGCTCGAGATAACTTTGTGAATTGCGCTATATAATAAATTGACTTGACTTGACTACTATAACAACTCTGCTATACCTTTACCTCTGTTACTCCCTTAGGTTACAGATTTTTTCCTCAATCTATCTTACTTGCATAAGACTGTGGGTTAGCCAAATGACATTTCCAGTTATCATTATTTAGTACAAAATTCTCTCCATGTCTTAAACTGGATTTGTGTTGAGCATTAGGATTGCATCATGACTGCATGGAGAGGAAGAATGATGACAGCACCCAAGAACTTTTTAATGTATATGTGTTATATTATGATAGAAGTGAGAATTTTTAAAATCTTGCCTCAGGTTATTTTTTGTAATTGTTGCCAGCTGGAGTGACAAGACAACTTGAAGCTATTCTGATCAATATCTTTATATGTACAGTTCCTCAAATGACTGTGTGGTATGAATGTAATCGCTTGTGATGACAAACCAATAGAGAGTGCTCTGAGTGAATGTTTTAGCATCTTTGAGGTCAATTGTTTTGGTTTCAGGGTCCAAAAAATATGCTGTTTTGGTTCAGTCTCTCCACTCTCATCAATCTTATTTCTAATTGTTTTCAGCAAAAGCTCAGACAAAGTTAGCCACCACATATTGAGCGTAGTCAGCCATTAGGAGCCCCAAAATAGAATGACAAATGTATGTGTTATGTTTGTTGTAAGATTCTGCCCCTAAATGGAAAAAAAACAGACTAATGCACCATTTGTAAGAATTAATTGTTTCACACCATCAGCAGTGCAACCATTTTCTTATATTGTGAGCCCAAAAGCTATGCTTCCCTTGGTGATATCTAAAGGGCAAGTTAGCAGTATTTTGCTGCCTGGATTTCTTTCATGGGTTTGTACCAGGTCTAGATTGTCACTGTCCCTGTGACTCAGTTGTTTTGCCTTGGTGTACGGCAGGAAACTGAAGCTGCTGCATGACTTCTCAACCAGTTTACCCATGTGAAAAGAAGTACACAAGTTGACCATATTCTTGCATCACTTGGTCTTGTGTTTACATTTTGTTCCATGTTGTGGGCGGTCGGCTGTTTGGGTTGATTTCGAGTTGGCTGATTTAATTACTTTTAATGACATCCGATGAGATTTTGGCTTTGTGTCCCGCCAGTAAATATTGTGCAATATTGCTAGATTGATCGTATCCATGGACTTTGATATAAACATCTGGGCTCTTCTGTAGACTGAGCAAGCTCCATTGAAATAACAAGTGGCTTTATACACCACATTCCTTCCTTTCAGTGTCTTGAAGTGAGTCTTACACACTCCTGTGTCCGGTTAAAGTCAGTCTTGTTTCCTACACAGATAACAAATGTTTCAAGGCTATTTATACAGCACCAACATTATGAGCCATCAAAAAGAATCCTGCTCTGTTACAGTCAATTTAGAACAGTGGCATACAGTAGATGTTTAACCTGTGTAAGTCACACATATAAAGCCATGCTCATGGCACAGACCATGGCTTCCATATGGAGACAATCAGGATAGTTTTACTCCATAAACGTTGCAACAATCTCACTTAGCAGCAGGGCTCATTAAGCAGCAGAAAATGGTTCAGGTATGAAGCATGCTGCGATACAGGCAATACAGTGCCTTGTAACAGATGAAGCAGCAACAGCATATACACGACATGTGCACAAGCTAGAAAACACATCTACACAAGTCGCACTGCTGCTACTACTCATCTGATTTTGATGTCACAAAAATTGCATGAGATCAGCGTCTCGCCGTTGTTGACTCATTCCAGCTTTTCTGTGGCTTTGGGTATTTATTTGTGTTTTTTCTCTACAGGTCAGTAAGATCACAGGTGCTACTGACTGCAACTATGTTGCTCCCACAACAGTCCTCAGCTACACACACAGCAGAGAGATAGACAGAAAAGTTTTTTTCAGACTGTGCTGGATTGAACTGTGCTGCTCTGACATTCCTGGCCTTCTCTGGTACTGAGAGGCTGGGATGGGAGAATAAGTGGAGGAGGGGAATTTTCTATCTGACTGCCATACTTGGAAGACAAGGCTCCTGGTGCAACTTACTCTGTAAACAAGCATGAGTGTGTCTGTGTGAGGGTGAGCTGCACGTGCACAAACTCTACAATGTGAAACAGCATATTTAGATATCGAGAGAAGCCAAACCAATTTTTCACATTAACTGCTCCTGTGAACTAGATTCTCTAAAAATATTTCATATTCTCCTATTTTCAGTGCATGAAATAAATGTTTGAAAACACTATTCAAAATTTGTTTCATTTTGTGGGGAAATTCAACTTTAATATAATAACTAACGTATAACTTAACTATAATAGATATTACACAATATTACACAAGTAATGACAATTTATTGAAAAATAATAATGATAAAATCTTTAACATGCACTTTACATTTCACATTTCACACTTGCTAAGCTAGTGAGCTGCTGCCTGCATCTTCTCCTTTAACTCCAGACAAGAAAACAGATACAGACATAATTCCCAAAAAAGTTAATAAGTATTCAATAACAAATGCCCAAATCACACAGCAAAAAATGTCTAAAAGACACAAGGTCGTCTCATGTAGCGTTACAAATAGCAGACACACTTTAGTTTTACATAAATTCTCCTGAGGAACCCAAGGCCAAAATTGAAAGTCCTATACCTTCAGACATATTATAAGCACCATACGCAATAAAACAGGGTTATGTTTTCCATTTCCTTTATCTAAGGAGTCCTGTAGCACTTATTTGTTGAGACCAACTTTATGTAAAACATGTCCTGTTCTGGCTGCAGGCAGCAGGTATACATCTGCTCTACAGAAATAATATGAGGCTTCTGTAACTAAAAGCAGATGTATCTGCAGAGAGCTTTTCTCTCTCTCTCTCTCTCTCTCTCTCTCTCTCTCTCTCTCTCTCTCTCTCACACACACACACACACACACACACACAGCCCCAAATCATGCCTGCAGAAAAAACACATGGATGAGGATGTGCAGAGACACACACACATGAACACATTGTGGACATTATGAAAGTCCTTGAAGTCATAAACTTTATCAAGCTTCATGAGGTCACACATCCTTATGTTACCCTGATGTTTCTCTGAGAAAATCTGAAATTGTAAGAAAATACATAAAATGATAGAGTAGAGGGAAAGTTTAAATACACAAATGACAACAAAGGTATGCACACACACACACACACACAAGTTAATGAATAAAAGTAACAAATGCACTTTTCAGTCGCCAGTCTGCTCATGCATGACCAAGCACGACCAGGTTAATGTTGCCTATCATCAAATTAGGGGCCAGGAGACCACAGCAGCTGTAAATGGTGGGGTCTCAAAGTTAAAGGAAGCATCAAAAAACATCAAATACATCACCGCTTATCAGTGTCATGCAGGTCCACGCTTAACCTGAGCTTTTCAACAAACACTGGGATCTAATATCAGCACAAGCCCAGAGTAATTCTGTTCTAGAAGCCAAACATGGCCTGCTGCAGTCAGACCAGCAAACACACAGCTCATCCAGTGGGGCTGCAGAAGTTGTTGAACATGTCAGCAGACATGCAACATAAGGCAGGAACATTGTACAGTCATGTTCAGGGAGACAGTGGCAGGCATGTTAACAAACCACCCAGGAATTCTCACATGCAAAATTAACTCAGCAAATGAGAAAATTGTTTTAGACAATTTCTCAGGCCCAGCTGGTCACAGTGTTTTGTGTGTGTGCTGGTACTGTATGCATGTGGTAATATGAAATCCCTAAAACTGGCTGATCTTCAAGTGCTAGTGGGATAATTGCAGCTGGTGGAAGGGACTCCAGAAAACTGTTATCCTCTGATTACTCACTGTACGTGTTAAGAAAATATGAAGTATGAAAATAGTGTGATAATAGATCAGACTGAAGCCAAAGAGAAGAATCCATTAGTTCAATGAACAAACATCACTGTGATTCATTACAATGCTTTAGCTGTTACTAAACACAACTGGCCACCTTTCACTCAACTGCATTTAGGCAATTTCCACAGCACTTTGATGATTCTAATTGATCCTATACAATATATTCCTGCCTTAGGTTACAAAGGTCCCTGATCTCTTTTAATCAGCTAGTCCATCTGTATCCCATCTTGACCAGTCACATGACCCGCACAGTGTCATCCTGTTGACCTGTGACCTCTGGTCAGGCCATTAGAGGGGATTTAGATGTTCAAACAGAGCTTTCAATATAAAGGTCATCTTGACTCTGCTCTTCTTCAGTGTTTGAGTGTTTGTGTGTGTGTAAGGATGTGCATGTGGATGAAATGTTACCTTGTTAACAAATTAAGCCAGACTCCTACTAATCTTTTGGTCTTAAGAGGGGACATTCCAGCTCTAACTACAGCACAAACACACACATACACACACTAGCACTCCACCCATGATTGCATTCTTGCCTTGAAGCTGGTTCTGAGGATAAAACACACTTTTTAGCCCCCCAAATAGAGGAGACACTGTGTCTCTGCCATAGAAAACTACAACCTAAGAACAGAAACCTAACTCACTAGCTGTGAGATCAGTAGTGTAGCCTGGACTTTTTGGTTTGTATGCAGAGATCTGTTCACTTGCCCACACATCACTGGTCTGCACAGTTATTGTTCCACATAGTGAAAAAAAAAATTCCTCAACAATCCCACAGGAACAGGGTCGGTCCAAGTGCTACTAATAAACACAAACATCAAATCAAAAGCTCTCTACCTCTGCACGTCTTTCTCTCATTTGCTTGTTTGCAGCTGCATTTTTGGATGCCTGCAGCCCAGAAATAAAATAAAATTAGACCAGCATTTGCAGTTTTTCACAAATCTGGTACTGAGGCAGTAAGAGGGGGAAAATAGTTGCGGGTGGTAGAAACAGAGAGGTGGGAGGAGGGAGAGAAGGCAACAATCACTTTGTTAGGACGTTTGTTTTCTCTGAGAAAGAGCCAGTTCAGTTCATGTGAGCGGGCCGCAGAGCTCTTGAGTGCTTCAGCTCTGCTTGTGGCTCCTCTGTGAATGTGCAGCACTGTGCCACAGGATGTGGGATTTAGGAAGCCATTCTTTCTCTAAGGAGGAAGGCCTCTTCCTTGCCTTTTATGCTCACAAAGACAAGAAGAGGTTGGGTTAACCTCGCGTCTCTCAAGAGCACTCTGGTATCTGGGAATAATGTCAGCACGTGAAGACAAGGAATGACCTCTATGACTCATGTACCAACCAGTTACATCCAACCTGGAACATTCTCTCACAAACTGCTCAGTTGTGCTACTCAGCTGTTTTCACAGCAAAAAGAAGAAGTTTTACCTCTGTAGTTGTAAAGTTTCAAACCTAAATTTGTTATCTGTCGCAAAAACAAACACGTTACATGGAAACATCTGGGATGTGACTCAGTAAGTTATACAAAGAAGTATTACCATCAAGGTGACACAATGCATCCATCTGGGAACATAAATACACAGGATATGTGTGTACATAAACCTTATTTCTTATTCTTTTTAACAAAGGCTGTTCCATTTGTGGACGCTGTACATCCACTGATGATGTTGCTTCAAGAGAGAAAATCCTCTTGTGAAATTAATGTCATCACTGCAAGCACTGTGAGTTTTACACAACTCATAACTGAGGCAGCATCTCAAGAGCAAAAATAAGTGTGAGAAAGAGGAAATTCCAAGGAAGAAAGGCAATCTTTAGCCAAGCACTTTACTTAAAAGTCTGCAACAAACTAATGGATAATTGAGCCCTTTAGCCCCATTACCAGACCATTCACTTCAGTTGATAGCTATCTAATAGACAGAGCTGCCCTCTGTTGTTCTCCTGTTTCCATATCAGGTCTCATCTCCTAAATCACCATTACATCACTGTCGTTTGAACATATGGAGAGACTGTAACTTACAGATTCCTCCGCCCTGAGGCTTTGGAGATGCCGAATGCCGACAACAGATCCAATCACAAATCAGCTAAAAATGTTTTAATCTACCCCTAGACTCAGCTATGCATTGAAGGATTAGCATATCTCCTCTTCTCCTGATGTGAACCACATCATGTGACAGGCTTAGCTAATTTCCTACGAGTTATCTGATTAAGCCTTTTTTTTCTGGAATACTTCAGTAGAATAACAGCTAGATAACTGAACAATTCTCATTGTCCGGCAAGTCAACAGAGCACAACCGCCAGCAGCAGGATAAAAGAACAACATACTAGGAGATGAATAAAGCATCTGTTCTTCCAGGAAAGAAACTCAAGGCTCTAGGTATGGATACACAGGCACTCTCAGGTCTCAGTTCGTCTGAATTACAGTTGGATCTGACTTGCAATCTGCTATTTCTATCAGTCTCACTCTGTAAATTTAGTGCAATGACAGTACAGTACTACCATGTCTGGTAAAAGCTAACTCTAGATTAGTTAAGATGAGGAGAGCACACAAGACTAAGTGAGGTCTACAGTGAGAGGTGTAGGGCACAGACAAAGTTAAAAACCAGATTTCACCATTTCAGACATCACTGTCATGTTCAGCTGACAGACACAAGAAATGTCTCCAGTTCATCTAATGCTCAGACTTGTTGAATGGCGCCACACGCCACATACGCCGCATTCTGGCAAGAGCATTAATCAGTTAACTTTTAATGGAACAAATATGAAGCATGTGGCTGTCTCATCTGTAATATCATGTGGTCTCAAGTGTCTCTTTTTCTTCAGCACTGGTGATATCCAGCTTCCCTGTATCTACCATGGCTCAATCTGCCAACACTAAGTCCATCAGTTCTCCACTCAACACTCAAACTGACTGTGTCCCCTGCTCTCTCTTAATCATCTCATCTGCACACACTCAAAACACAGAGATAAATGTGTGTGAGAGAGGAATCTGTAGGTTTGTAGCTCCCTCTGGCTGGAGCTTATTCTTGGGCATAGTTTCAAAACATTTAAGCATTAGTTCTCAGCTGGGAACATTTGCTGTGTTTCATCTGATACCATAATTTAAAGGTCAACTGTAAAGACAAATGTCTCACTGGCTGTGTAGCCGTAAAATTGGTAAATTGGGAAGTTCCAAAGTAAAGGGTCAAGTACAAATGAGAAGGTCCACCTGCTCCTGCACCATGAACCTGTCCAACTGTGTCATGTCTCATTTTCTCTCAAATTTCCTCCCTCATATGTTGTCTCTGTCACTATAGTATTTCTTTGGCTCTTTGATTGGCTTACTTAGATAATGCCAGGACTGGAATAAACAGACTGCCTTCATAGACAAACAGTAGCTGTAACTAATGTCAGGTGAGAACCTGTAAGTCTGTAACTCCTCATGACATTTAACCAAAAGAGGATAATTTCATACATCTGTTATGTGCAGTGATATTTTTTTACAATTTGCCAAATCACAACCACCCCGACTGATCTCCCGATGTAACATCAGTTTAGGAGCGCTCAGTGTGATGACCCTCTCTTGACCTGTGTGTCTTTTATTCAGGTTGTGGCTGCTTTCCTTGCAGGTACTGGAGGTGGGTGTGGCAGAGGGGCATCAGAATTTGAGCTCATTAATGACCCTGGCACATCTGGACCCTGTGTTTCAGTGATCCTTTTAAAAACCTTGTCAGAGCTCAGTTCTGGCTCTCTATCATTTATTCTTTCAAATAATATAATTTTTAATTGTCTTTGTTGTGTGCGTCTCTCTCTTTAGTCATGGCTGTGTGGCCCAGTTTGTGACTCTCAGCTTCTGATTTTTATCTTTATTTTATTTGGATTCATTTTTTTATGAGAACAATCTGTGTCTTTCTTACAGAAACCCTGAGTCATGTCTTCTGGATTTATAAGCAAATAAGTCTTGTAGATAAGTCTGTCATGTAGAAAGAAGGGACAATCTCTATGGTGTTTATCCGAGAAGATCCATCTCTACATGTGTGTTTATGTTAGAGGAACAAGAGTGACACTTATAGCAAAAATAGAGTAGTGTGTCATGACCAGTGTTTGTTTTGATAGTTGCCATACACAAACCCCTTTCCTAAATTTTCCAACATTCCAAGCTAGTGTAATGAGCAAGAGAAGGCTGCTTGATTTTCTGTGTCAGATGTTCAGGCAGTTTTTCAGCTAGGGACCTTGTAAGATGTCCAAATTTCTTTCACTACAACTCTGTATGGAACAAAAGCAGTAACAAGTTGAAGTTGAAAAAATTACTTAATTATGTGCGGATGTTGGATGTTGAGCAGGATGAGTAGTAGTCGCTCAGAGGTTTCATGTGCTGGCTGAGAAGCTCAGTTGGCATTCAACTGCTGATGTGTTTTCTGTTCTGCATTTTCATTCTGTCAATTAAGGCATGAATACTATTGAAAGGGTTTTAGTTATGAGGGTACATTGATTTAATAGGGTTGAGGTGCTTAAATTTTTTTTTTAAATATTCTAACTTTTAAGTAGGCAAATAGTTTTTAGACTTTCTGCTGCATTAAAAAGATGCAAAATCTCACAAAGGCATCATCCAGTTTAGTCAGCTCATGTGGGAATAAACTGAAGAATGACTTTGTTTTTCATATAAGACCTCAAACCTTCTCCAGACCTCTGAAGGCAGCAATTTTATAGCTTCCATTTGTGAACACACATCCATATCCAGAAACCCAGACCTGCATTGTCCAGTAGAGGAAACACAAACACAGACACACAGAGTAACCACAGAGCTAAAGTATAATAAGAGGGTTGCCATAAAGTAATCAAACATTTGCATTCTATGGCAACTTTGACTTAACTATTCTTTAGTACTGCACCTGTCCTTTGTACATAAAGCAGGACAACACAGAAGCTTTTCAGGCCAAAAGCTGACAAAGAGAACAGCTGAAGTAGAAGACAGCCAAAACTTCACTCTTCACCTCACATGGCCCAAACAAAAAAACACAAAGTCATAAATCTAATGGTACCATTATCACTGTCTTGATTATCCTCTATAGTTGGACAATTTGGCAGCAGTGGGTGGAAGTTCAGGTCAAGGATGAGAGTGTGAGACTAAAAGATTTGCTACGGGGTATCATCTCTGGCTCCGACACACATTCCTCCACTTCTGGGGCTCGCAACCCCTCGCCAGCAACCTCCCCCTCTCCATCACTCTCCACCTCCCACTTTCCTGCCAGACATACGTATCTATTACGCCATCTCTATCCAAACCACAAATGACATTTATGACTCACCAATTTCACGGTTAAACTGCTAAATTGCACTTTCACCATTACAGTACACCTCGGGGAAGTAACCGATCTCGAGGACAGCACTGTGGGTAGTTGAAGTGAAAATATCTTCGTGGGACAAAATAATGTAAACATAAATACAGCTGCCTTCTTGTGATGCTTGGACCACAGGGATGTGAAAGAGGCTTTACCATGCTTGACCACTATTTAATCCCCTCCTTACTTGGCACAGACAGGGAACACACACACAGGCAAAAAGTGGGGCATACCTGCCACACTACTTGGGTATCAAGGTCAGAGAAGAATTACCTTTGCCACCCAGAGACGCCTGTCAAAATACAGAGACACAAATGCTATCACAACTCTTCCAAATGTAGGCATTTTTACAATGCTGGGGACAGGGGTCAGGCAAGTTGTGTCTTCCCAGGGTGCATCGCTTGGTTGGTGGCCGGTCATGGTGACAGAGTCAGCTGTTGTCTCTGTGGGAGGTGGCTGGTTCTACGGGATCAGGCTTAGACCAAACAACAAGCAGCCTTGTCTGCACTTTGAGCAGCAGGACCAACAGATCAACTCTTGATCACGATTCTCAGCTTTCAACTGGCAATACACACTCACATTCCTCAGGGTGTACGGGGATTAATGGCTCTCAGTGTTGCTTCCTCCATATTTGAGTTGTGTTCATCCTCCCTGGGGTTCACCCTGTTCTGGAACAACATGGCCAAGCCTGTAGCAGGAACCTGGCACTACAGAGAAGTTCTTCTTTCCCACCAGCGACTGCCTTTCCCAATCCCTCCATCCAACATCCCACACACAAACTCTCACTCCAGGAATCTGCTAATCTGCCCTTCTTCCTCTTCCTCCTCCTCACACTCCTCTAGGAATTACTAATGACTCATTCTGAAGGGAGAGAAACTTGACTCTGTTGATATTAAATAAACAGAGGAGAAATTCACCCGGGATCAGATGATGCAGTGAAAAAATTGGGAGCAAAGGGCAACATCGATCTAAATATTAGCTTGTTGCTTCATCCTTAAACAGAGTAAAGGCAATCTTATATTATCTTTTTATTACTGGCTTTCTAAAGTCAGCCTGACCTGTTCTTCGCTTTGGGTTATCACATTTGTTAGTGCTTGCATACATCAGTGGTTGACCGTGACTTGTTTATTCTGTATATTCATTCCTGGCCTTAGTTTGGCCCCACTGAATGTGAAGGAGCCCAAACAGGAGGTTCTGATACTCAGTCAGCGTCACATCTCTGTGTATGTGGAGACAAAGAAGAGATAAACACGCTGAGCCGCCCTGTGGACATGAGCCAAACATTTATTTTCTTATACCAGACTCAACTTTATGCAAGAGCAGGTCAAAGATACAGTTGCATATTAAGTTAAGAAATACATATGACTACATTTCAGCCTGTGGTATCTGTGTCACTGTTCTGGATGTAATGAGCTTTGGATGGATGAAAGCCTCAGACAGAATCACAAACTTCCTGTTCTGGACCTCCCATGGGTGGATGGGAGGTCCAGAACCCCCCCAAAAAAATCTGAATATTGAATTACTCCAGTTTCATTGGCGTTATCTGATCAGTGACAAGATGTTCAGCCAGATACACACCTCCTCTATTCTCCTCTCCTCAGTCCAGAAGTGTTGTGTCTGTCCAGAAAACCAGAAAAAGCTGTCTCTGTTTAACCTGATATGTTGGCTCCCAGCACCATTCACTTTTATCCTAAGCAGCTCAGTCTTAATAGAGTGAACAACAGAGTGAATGATGATTGTTTTGTTGATAAAACATCTGGGGAAAGGGAAGGGGAGTCAAAGCTACTATACTTAATTTGCTGTCAGCATAACCTGGAAAATGTATGGAGAAAGCTTTACTGCGCTGAAAATGTAAAGCTTGGAGAGATGCTTTATTTTTTTAACATTTATTCTTGAGTTGACATTTGCAGCCAATATACTGAATCATTTCTCTCAAATGCAACTTTTTTAATGACCCTTTATGACATCATCTCATTGCTTCAATCCATCACAACTGAAAATATATCTGCAGAGGATGGGAAAAAGTCTCCACATGATAATGCCAGGCTCCCTTATGAGATGTAACTTTTGAAACATCACATATGGTTCCGCTGTGCAGCAATACTTAATGATTAACAGCCTGTTCTTCCTCATCTTTACACGTCATACAGTCAGCTAATGTTTTCTCCCAATCACCTGGATTTCTGCTACTCCCGTGAGAGAGAGGTTTCCGCTGGAAACTCCACCATGCTTTAAAATAAAGCGCAGCATCTGATGACCACGGCAGTATATTTCAACAACAGAGTCCAACAAGGCTGAATCTCATTGTACAGTACATGAGCATACAAAGCAGAAAGTCTTTAAAATGTTTCACTCTCAGGGGAGACTTGAAGCACAAGCAACAAGTTTGTTCTCCTACTTCTGCTTCCCATTCCCAACTCATTCATGGATTATCTGCTTTTGGTTGTGTAGAAACTGGATCTGCAAAGCATAAAAAATATTGCCCTGTCTTTGTTCTTCTGTGATACAGTCAGGCTGAAACGTTCCCATTTGTCAAGCATTTGACCTCATAAGGCAGTTTACTGATCAAAAGCTTGGCTTGCTTATTGAACTCCTGATTTGGACTTAAGTGTGCAAAGCCTTCCTTTCTCCATACAAACTGTTCCCAATAAAATCTGACAGTGACAGTGACCAGTAACAGTGACCATCAGTGTGAGTAGGGATGCACCAATCCAATATAGCAGATCATCTGCAGAGCCACATAAAATACTGTTTGTGTTGATGTACTTTTAAAATTCAGTGTTTCTGGTATCAGTAATATATGTTCAGTCTTGGCAGGTCACCAGCTACATAAAATTATTGTAACAAGCTCCACACAGAGAAGTGTGCAGATTAAATGTGGGAAAATGGGAGCACTGGCGTTGGATTGGGTATCAGCAGATATCCTGAGCTGAGGAATTGGAATTGGTGTATCTACATATATATATATATATATATAAAAAAAAAAAAAAAAATATATATATATATATATAAAACTCTGTTCCACTGGTATTACTCTCACTACAGTGGCTCATTTTTATTCACAGTGATGACAATGTCAGATTTGGTTGAAAGAGTAGCTGGTGTGCCTGATCAGACTTACAGTCATGAGAGGACATTTTTCAAAATGTTCACTGTAAAATTCCCTGGATTCCTTAAATTTAGATTTCAGCTTCTTAAGAGACACAGTCGAGAAAAGTTTATTGGATTATCTAGACATACCGATGATTAACTGCATACACATTGCTCTCTCTCTCTTTAACACACACACACACATACACTTGAGCTACTGTAGGCACTCTGCCCCACCCTCACCCTCCTCCCTCTCTCTCTCTCTATCTCTCTCTCTGCTCCTCTTCAGCAGAAGGAGGTTGGACTGGGAGAAAACCCAACTCAAAGTGTTCGGAGCAACATGACAGAGCCGCACCAAAAATAAAAGATTTACACACAAAAGAAATCAACACATATTTAAAAAGATAAACATCTGGAACAAATGACTTCTCAGTGATGCTGAAACAAATGTCTGCTGGTCGTTTTTAACTGCTTAGGCACCAACAGCACTGAACGCTATAAATAATGCTATTAATGTGTCATCAGACTGAGTATGTCAGAGATAATAAGGTAGAGCTTGTTGCACACAAAGACTGTTCATGTATTTATAGTCATTTATATACATGATGAAAGTTTAAAAGAATCCCCAGCCGCACTCAGTTTGAGAGTTGTCCACATTATCATAATCCGATTCAGTTCAAAAGATACTTTTTACACAGGTCTACCTTTAAACACAACCCAAAATGTTACAGATGTTTCGTCCACTTACCTCAGCCCCCGTCAGGTCTACACTTGAGTAGAGAGCCGCCAGCAGTAACAGAGTGCAGGACTGTAACAGCATCGTGCCGGTGCAAACACAAACAACCACCTGTTAGCCGCTTCTTGTCCTCTTTCCTCAGGTAATTCACGGTTTATCGGCGGAGCACATACAGCACGTTTGGCTGCATCTTTGTCCGAGACGATGTGAGGTTCTGATCAATGCAACTTGGTCTTGTTGCTGTGGCACCACACCCCCCGCCGCCTCCCAAAAAACGACCACCCTCACTCATGCAAAGAGACACAACCGTGCTGTTACAAACACTTTGACTTTTCTCGGTAAGGAGAGGGACTACTCTACACACATTGCTGTTTTTGTGACAATATTTGAGGGTGTTTTGGTGCCACGGTGACCGGTCACCTGAAACTTTTCGGTCCAGGAGTGCGCGCATCTTTTCCCCCGTGACTGACAACTTCCTTCGGCTTGCCATCGGCGAGCAAGCTTGGGGGGCGACTGTAAGTAATGCATTTTAATTAAATGCTATTTAATTTGATGCCAAATTAATGGCACAACCCTCGAGAAAAACAGATTTATTGTTACAAGTGTTTCCTGTCAGCAGTTTCACGTGACGCAGCAGGTGAAAACAGTGAAAGTAAGACAGTTGTACCTTTATTTAGACACTTATTCTGCTGATCAGGTGTATATACTCATGATTAACAAGTGACTTAGTAACAGTGGGGGGGGATTGATGTGCCTCAGGTCGGGCAGTCATGCTGTAGAAGCTGTCTCTGCAAGTGAAAGAGCGGCGTGGGACAAAAGTTTGCGGTCAGCACGAGTGGGACCATGCAAGGGCAACACAACAGAGGACTGAAGAATCTGAGGTAGGTTCAACACAATATGAGCTCAGCTCACTGCAGAGATCATGGCCACACGATTAACTGATCTGCGCTATTAACGCTGTCATGTTTCATTGACTGCAGGCTGTTGCTTCTGTGCCTCTCCGTTGCCATCCTCGCCTCTGGAGTGCACGCGGTAAGTTTTCTCTCCCACGTGGTGTTGATTATTTTTTGTTTATAAGCTTTGAAACTTGCGCCTGTTAACAATTAACATATGAAACTGAAGCTGATTGCGTCTCTGGGTTTGGTTTGTCTTTCCTGGAGCTGCTCAGGAGACACGCAGACCTCAGTGTGTGTTGATCGTGGGAGTGTCTGGTTTGGGGAGTTTCTCCAGTAGGTGGGCTCTTGGCTTTCAGTGATGGTAAATAGCAGCAAAGCTCAAAACAGTCTCTTGTGAAATGACTCATGTTGCAATGTTACTGAAAGAAGTACATTCCCAGTGTTTCATTTTCATAAAATGAATAAACAGAAATGGGATACGGTGCAGGGTTACACTGTGTTGTGCTTCGCTTGACCCATTGACCTGATAGGGACTGAGGAGTGAGGTCATGACCTTTGTCAGCATGATGATATGTTGTTGAGCTTTATGAGTATGCATTTGTCATTCTGTGCTTAAGTGACTTTAACCCACTACTCTGCTTAATTAGAAAAACATGCACCAATACATTCCATGCACATGTTTGTGTGTGTCAGTCTAAAAGATCCCATTAGTTAAAGGACCAAAGTAACATCATCAGATACAGTGGAAACTTTTCAGTCTGCCTTAAATCTCCATTATCACACAATGATAATGACACTTGAGATAATAAGAGAATAGGTGTTAATTCCGATGGATTACCTGTGAGTAACTAATGTTCACGTTGTGCATAAATTAATTTAAAAGATGGCTTTCTCATTGCCAGGAGAGATTTTGAAAATAAATATCTGTACATCATGCACTTTTAACAGGGAAACACGTATTTACAGGAGAAACACAACAAGTTTTTGTATACAAAGTTCATGCACAAACTGAAACTGTACATATTAACAGGTGAATGGAAAAGCACTCGGTATGGAGGAGACTTTGGGTGAATAGACCCATGGTGCGTATCCTGTTATCAGACAAAATACATGTTCATTATCAGTGGAGCAGTTCCGTATGTTTGCTGACATTACACGTCACCGCTCCCGCCTTGGAAAATACCCTCCTGTTCATTTGTTGTTTTTCTCACACACCTACATGTGTAAACAGCCTCCAATGGGTCTTACCTCACTCTCACAAGTTGTCATAAACGTTTAAGCAAAAGAGAGAATACAGATGTTACATTAGATTATTATGTTTGATTGTGCCAAACTACAAATAGATGTAATACTTCTCCTTTCTCTCCTGACCTGCTGAGTTTATATGGCCTACTTTATTTTTCCTTTCATCAAGCTCACATTTCTGAGCTAGGTGAAAGGAGACAAAAATGCACACGATACTGAATCCATGTGTGCACTGCATGATTGTGAGCTTGCAGCACATGAGCATGTTTTGCTTTTTCTGTTTGTTCAAGCTTGTGCTTGTTCTATCAGACATCTAATATCATACTGAAGGCTCTTAGATGAAAAGTTATTTTCTCGGGTGTGATGAAAAGGCCCCGTTGTCTCTTGCTTTTATCAGATTTGGTCAGGGCTTGATTAAAAGCGTGTGACACAGCTCAGCTCCTCTGTGTATTGTGAAGCTTTGCTCCAAGGTGGTGATATTGGGAGAGAGGAGGCTAATTTTAGTTTGGCACCGTCCATGTGCTCTGTGCAGGCAAGTTCACTGTTAAAAGAAGAAACAGCTCACATTAATTAAAAACAATGAATAGAAACAAAATAGCTTCAGTTTCTTGCTGTGACGTACAACCAGCATCTGACTTTTTGGAAAAAATATCTGCATCTGTGCATATTAAGAAGTTGTTAAAAGAATAATGAGCAGTCAGTTTCAGTAGTTGTGAGCTGAAGGTAATGTGGCGGTCGGAGAGTTGATGTGACATGTAAAAAATGTGCAGGAAGTAGTAACCAATCACACGCCCCTTTATGATGTTTCCCATCTGACACAGAATTTCTCAATCTCAACTTTGTCAAAGAAAATATGTTTCTGTTTAATATCAAATCCAAATCTGACCCTTGGGACTGATTCAGTTCTTTGAACCAGACCCCCGCATCTGTGTTGTACAACTCTTTCCCACCATCTGACTCCACGTGATGCTTTACATTTGGAATTCCCCTGCCCATTGAAAAAATCATTCTCAAGATATTTTGCCCTGTGAGATTTGATTTAGTTATTTTCATGTTCCACTGCCTTTGTAAACAAGTGGAACTCTGCCTTCATAGAAGAGGGGGGCATGATAATCCTTTCAATACGGGTGTAATGGCACGCATTTTCCTGGAAAGCATTCACGGTGTTGAACCCTATAATTCAAACCTTTCTTATTTCTCACCTTCGCACAGCCGGCCTCACATAGCCTGAAGTTGGCATGAATGTCGGATTGTTCGAAATGGTCAAACACATCCCCCATAATATCATGTGAGAGAGGGGTTTCTAAAGCTGTTTGATCATTGAACATGTTCTGAAGAAGTATGCTAGTGCCTTCAAGCCCTTCATATGCTTCAGTTAAAGTGCTTGTAGGATTTTTAAACAACCCTCCACACCAATCTGACATTCACACCCACTTCATACAGTGATTTTTAGGTGCGTGGAGATTAAAAAGTTCAAACTTGTCTGTGAAACCCTCTTTTGTAAAATCTTCACAAAACACTACGTGGACAGTTGAGTGCAACATGATAAATGCCTTGAAAACAATACACTGCTGTTATCCCCATTTGAACTCTCCACTGAGTCTCTCCCCTCTCTACTGTGGCAGGATTTTCTCTCCGCCTTCAGAACTGGTATATCCTCCACATCTTCTGCTGTTGTGATTTGGTGGGGGGTGGAAGGGGGCTGCCTTTAACAGTTTTTGTAACCACTAACAATTTGACATGCACTCCCACCAGGCTTCAAGTATCAATTAGTCTACTGGTTATTTTTTCAATTAATCAATTATTCCCGTTGTCTGTGAAGTGTCATAAAATAGTAAAAGTTCCCATCATTATCCAACCAACAGTCCAGATCTCAAAGATATTGTGTTAATTATCACGTTGAAAACTGGACCCAACCCATCTTTGGGACTTATGCTTGAAAATTGCTAACATGATTACTGATCAAAATAGCTGTAGTTTTTCTGTCAATTGACTAATTAGTTAATCTACTAATGGTTTCAGCTCAAAGGGCCACTTCATGCAGCAATTTGCCCTCTATTAACCAACCCAGTGCAACACCATTAAACAGGTTTGTTTGCATACCAAACCCTTGAGGTCAGTTTTGCTGCCAAGCCTACTTTGACTCTAATGTGCCACATTACAGGGCCTTGGGGACAGTTTTTGTGGTACAACAGTATCCTATTTTCTGTATTTCCTGCTCTGAATTCTACACTGAGATGCCATACTTTGTTGGGAAAATTCAACCCCTTTGGCTCATGAGAGCAAAAATATGATTCTGTGCAGAAATGCATGCACACCCCCTCTTCGCACAACCGCATAAACCATGCACACAAATACCATTTATCAGTGTCCAGTGACGGAGGAAGGAAGGCTCTTGAGGCAGTAATGTTAACAGGATGTTTCGTATAGGACCCTTTGAGAGGTTTGATTCTCATGTGTTTGAGAATATATTTCAAGATGTGTTTGAGCACGATGGAATGAGGGGATCGTTCTGGCAGCGGATGTGTGAGTTGTGGGAATTTTGCAGACTCCTACACTACCTGGAAGCCCAGCAGCAATGTCTGCTTTAGCAGTTACCCTCTTTTCGGCTAAGTGGATGATTGTGATAAATGTTGTTTCTGCATGTGCCTTTTTGGCACTGTATTCCACATGGTCAAACTAAATCAAACTGAGTTTGTTTTGAATATCCATAAGAGAATAGGAAAAAGATGCAAGTTATGGAAATGCAGTTTACATTAGTTAAAAATCCATGCGGTATAAAACCACAAGCCTGTTTTTTAGATGTGAATGAGTGATGTGCATGTTGGGGGTCACCACATGGAAAGCAGACACGTGACTGACCTCTTGAATGTGATTGTTTTATGGGAGAGGAAGGCATGTGTCCGGGGCGAGGGGAAGATGTCTGCCCGTGATAAGGGAGGAAAAAGGGCAAGCACATCCCCTGCCAAAATAGTGGCTGTGATATGGAGAATGCTTGGCTGTAACAATTGGGGGAAGAGCCCATTGTGCAGTGCTGCAGGAAACCACAGCCTCGGATGAGAGGCCCGTATGTGGAGCTTCCCTATCACTGATGTGTGTGCATTGCGTAGCGAGGAAGACATTGAAGCAGAGGTGGCATGCAATTTCCACTGAGGTGTTGCCATCACCTCTGGAATAAACCCCTCTGACCTTTCTGCATTTGTGCTGCATTACATCTGTGTAGATGGTTGACCGTGTGCATGTGTGCTTACATGTGAATGGATTTATATTATGTGTGACTTTTGTTTGTTTAAATGTAGTTTCCTTAATTTGTGAAAGGTGACTTTGTGGTGGTGATTATTTGATTAGTCTCTGTGGTCCAGCATTGTAACAGTAAGGAAAGGCCTGGTGAGCTTGGCTGTTTGCCACCATTGCAAACAAGCATGTTTGTACAATTACAGTATGAGCACCGCTGAAAGCAAAGTATTGTGATAGAGGATTAAAAGGTCAGTAAATCTGCACCAGACTTGTTTGGAGTTTCTTGTTGGGTATTGAAAGATGCTTGAATTAGTCAGCCAATTTACTCTCTATCATTAGCAGGATGTATAAGTGTGTGCCTAATTTTCTTCTTCTCGCACGTGCAGAATGTGTGGGCTGTGTTTATCTCTGGGCTTAGTGCCGTACAATTTTATGGGAAACATCCTGAGCACAGAATTGTGCGAAGAGAAAATAGATTATCCAGAGAAGCTCTCTAAACAGGAAAAGGAAACGGGGTGGAGTTAAATGTGTCAAGAGTTGCTTTACAGCCTTACTGGACCCCACATAGTTTGACTGCTCCAGACAGAGTGTTTACTGAGATGTATTCATTGTGTAAACCAGATCCTGTTCAGCAACATGAAAAAGAGAAGAGAATGTATGTGTGCAAGGACGTGATGGCAGTTTTTTTATTTTAGTAATTTTTCTGTAGCATGAAGATTATTCATTATTTCAGATGACATATGAAATATATTCTGGTCATTTCTCTTATATATACAATCTGTGGGATACGCAGACATAAACACACTAAAGTGTATGTATTACCTATCTATATTTATCTGTAAAGTATTCATGGGCGCCCGCCAATGGACATTTGACGTCACCTTGGCGCTGTGTGGTCTCTGTAGCGTGATCCCATTTCTGAACATGAATCCATGTTCTTTACATTAATGTTCTGCCTTCCGTCACATTACTGCAGCATTACAGTTGATTCAGAGACTTAAGAGCACAACAGTGATTCCACAGGTGCCCGCATTCAGTGTACTGTAGGTCACAAACAGCCAGCTTACTCAGATCCTTTCCCATCAGTCGTTTTGTTGACATAAAAATGTTTTAATGATTTTTTTTTTCACAATTTAGATGTTATAATAATGTGAAAATATGTAAAATATGTTCAATATCCAGGGCAACAGAGAGGTGGGAATACCATGTGGTTTGATTCCATGGATAATCACTGTTCTTGCTTCATTTTCATTCCCAGTGATGTGTGACAGCCTGTGGTCATACACCACACATGTACCACTGCCCTGGTACAACACACACTACAGCAAGTGTGCAGACTCTGATTCGGGACCATATAACAAAACTGACCAGACTTGACATTTGATAATTAGTAATGAACAAAGAGCTTCTCTATCACCTCTCTGGTTTGTGTAAATGTAACTTCCATTTGTAAACTCCAGCAGTTTTAACTGATGTTTATTTGACTTGGAAGTTCGGAAGTAAATTCATTGTGGACATTGTCTCTGGAAAATCCCTATATATATATATATATATATATATATATATATATATATATATATATATATATCCACCCCTGTCCTTTGCCCTTACTCCATCTCACAGTGATTAATGTAGGGACACAGGGGTCCCATCAGGCTGTGCTGAAAGAATTCCAAAGCCTCAGTCCTCCCGGTCCTCCCAGGCCTCAGTCTCTCACTACAGCTCAGTCTCTGACTTCCTTTTATAGCCTCATTCTGGTCCTGGTCTCTATCTCCCCTGTCTTCTGTCCCCTTGCTCTCTCTCCATCTATCTCAAAAAGGGACACTTGGCAGACAGTCTGTCCTCCCTCTCTTTTACTCTTCCTCTCTCAGCTTGTCTCCTTCACATTTCAGCTCTCTCTCCATTTATCCCCCCTCGTGTCGACCTCCTACACGTGCATCTCTGCTCGTCTGTCTCTCCTCAGTAGAAGTCTTCTCAGTGAGCTCAGATGGAAGGATTGTTCCAGCTGTGTTTACACAAAGACCATACGTACTGTTTTCTCACAAAATTACTTAAGGCTTTCTTATGCACTCTTCAACAGGTGCCCGCTTAGTGATTGAATTTCTGGAGTTGTTTGATTTATGGGGGCAGTTACAGACTGGGACTAGTCAAATCCTACAGGTGGTATGGAGGCCCTCCATAATATCAAAACTATGATATGTCATCAAGTAGGGACGTGGCCATTCACTGTTCTCACTGCTGTTAGATTTTTTCTGGACTGTAGACCTACATAGACCATTCATTTCCATCCCAGCTGTGGTCTAATTGATTAGACTGAATTATTTCTTGTTATGGGAAGAATGTTAACAAAGTTAAATGTGCACTCTGTGATAACATGACCGTGTCCAAATTTGCCTTCTCTCTCTCTTTCTCATCCTCAGTCTGACTTTTTTCTCTTTTAGCCATGTTAGTGGCGTGGCTCCATGGATGGCAATGTCTGCTTGTCGGCCTGTCGCCACTTTGGACCTGACTTATCCTGATGTGTCAGAATACTGTGGTTCTTGACCAGATACCTACAGAACTAATGGCATTCTCATCAGCCTGAGCTATACTTACGTTGAGTGCTAATTAGAAAATGTTAGCATGCTAACACACTAAACTAAGATGATGAATATGATGAACATTATACCTTCTTAACATCATCTATTATCATCCATCACTATCTTTACCATTACCACCCTCTCTGTCTCTGGACTCAATCCACACTAATCCTACCATCCTTATCATTTAGTTTGAGGAATTCTACCCAAGTAACTAAATTTAACCTGACTTATCTCATCCTTGATCCCTGTCAGCCCTCAATTTGGATGATTTGTGTTTTGATACCTTGTAAAGACACTGTCTACTCATGCATAGAAATAAATATGGATCCCTGCATCTGGATGTCATTGATCATCTGATTAGAGGGGTGAGCAGAAGCTATCAACATAACAAGGTCTGACAGGTTGGTCTTTTGGCACCACGGACCAGAACAGCTCCATTTAGTTCATTCTGTAGCAGGAAGCCCTGATTAGTAGTGTGGTCCACTGGGAAATGGAGTTGAGTCTCTGTGTGACCTGAGGCCAGTTAAAGGAGAAGGAAGGTCCAGCTGTGTCAGGCCCGGGGCAGAAACCAGAGCTCTGTTTACACTGGAGCTAAACCAGAGGAGCACAGTGGGAGTCACAGTGCTCTGCCCTGCTCCTTCCAGATCCCTCTGCTCTAGTTCATGTTCTCCTTCAAAGTCATCTCCTGCTCTTTGCAGACTGATCCTGTCCCCGTGTCCCTGCATTTCCCTTTCAATACTCCCCCTGCTTTATTTTACATTCCAGGCTATAACATGTTTTTAGTACAAGCTGGTGTGTCATAAAAAAATAATGCTGTTTGTTGTGTAAATTTAATTCAATCAAAAATATAAAATGCTATGAGGAGCAGTCTCTGAATGAAAAAAGAAATAGGCTGATGTGACAAATCACAATAAAAGAACTTAAGTAATATCAATGAAGTATGTGACAGAGCAGATTTTATAAATGTTTCTTAAAAGCTGGATGAGCCTAAAGTAATTTGTTTTGCTCATTTTAGTCCAGGAATACCTCATTTGTTCAGGTTAGAAGTAACTGTGCAGTAAAAGCAAAATTGCAAAATATGAATGAAATAAACCACAACAGCAAAATCAACCCCTGTATTAAGAAAGTGAAATAATGTCATCCCACTAGTAGATTTCTCAACACAATGAGAATGATTACAGGACTCAGTATTTGTCAACAAATCTGTGGCTCAGCTTTGCAGCTCTTTTGTCACCTGCTCTCTGCCTGTTTTTCTTGTCTTGGGGTGTTTTATGAAAGCATAACAGCATTTAAACTCTCCAACAGGAAGTTGGTGGTGGTGTGACAGGAAGCAGAATAAGCTGTGAAGAAGTAATGGTGCAGACAAGCTGTACTGTTTATCACACATGAAATCTGTCAAGTCCATTATAGCCGGCATGAGAATTTCCCTTATCAACCTTAATGGAGGCCTTTGGGATATCTGGTGTTTCATCAGGACATGCCTCAATAAAAACTACACCAGTGCTGTGGCTATGTTTGATGTTTTTCTCTCCTGGCTTCTGTATGTATATGCATGTGTGTGTGTGCGCCTGACTGTTCTGTGAGTTTCTTTGTTTAACAGTTAAAATCTGATTATTTGATTCAATTCTATGCCGTACTATTGCCGGAAGGCAAAGCTGCACAGAAAATAAAACCTCTCCCTCTTGACATGCTGCCCTACTTTTTAAGCGACTTTGACATTTTTTAAAAGCTGGTATTTAGTAGTATGCAGTACCAGTATAATGTATATGGAATAAATTAATAAATAAGTGGATTTTTGAAACGGTTACAGTGGAGATCAAGGATTCTCATGTGCTCTACTTTATCCATCACAGTTTTCTGGATGAATTAAATATCAGTGATGCTTTGCTACGGCAGACTTCCAGATGTATATTGTGAAGAAAACATTTTCTACAGCCCACATGTGAGTCACACAGCAGCAATCACCAGCATGACATGGTCACCAACCCTGCTTTCAACTCTTTTCAGTCCCTGTGTTCACTCACTCACACAGACATTCGCAATTTTATGTTCATATCTTCCCACATGTGCAACTGTTCTCTGAGATAAATGCTAACATCAGCATGCTAACACAGCACTAACATGTTGATTTTTGGGTGCAATGTTTACCATGTTCATCATCTTAGTTTTGCATCTTGGCATTCTAAAATTAAAAGTTCATAAAGTGGCCCTAAAGCTGAAGCTAACTGAGAATGGCATTAGTTTTACATGTATTTAGTAATGAACCAACATATTGGACAAATTGAAAATTTGGCCTGATAATGAAATGTTGAGGGGTCCAAAGTAATTACAGTTTGTCCTGAGGATAACATAAATGTCTGTACCAAATTTCATGACAATCCATCAAACAATTGTTGAGATATTAACACTTCTGTGCTTCCTTGCACATAGTGAATCCTTTCCAGAGATGGTTCTCAGCTGGCAAAGGGAGTGTAACACAGCCAGTGCAGAATCGCTCTTGACCTGACATTGACACAGAGTGCAGATATGCATCACGCAGCATGTTTCCGTCACATATGTGTGTGTTACATGTACAGTTACCGCTCTCACAGCTTCTTGTTGAAAACGGCCAGGTGTTTCAAATTCAACGAACTTGCACTTTTTCTTTGACGTCCACATCATTAGTGTGAAGAAGGGCAGCTGTAACCTTGGCACATCATAAGACTGATAGATGGTCTCATATGCAGTGTATAAATGGGTACACACAGATAGACACTATCAAAATGAAAATGGTGAAAACATACACAAACACACAGAAAAAGCATAAAAATAAAATTAGCTTATTACACATATTTCTCATATTAAATTCTGAGCTCACAATGTAAAGTTGTTATGATTCAAGAAACAATACACATCACATCCTCAGTTTGTTCAAATTACATAAATGTACCCTGTGGGGTATATGACCACAGGTGGTATGATTTCTCAGAGCACTACACTACACTTTTCTACTGATGAGAACAGAAACATAGCAATGCAGTAGCAAAAGATGGAGAAGAAGAAGCAGTGAGTGATATAGTTGGCTCTAATAGCTGTTACCTAAGTTCTAATTTTATGAGGAAATAACCTACCTCTGAATCACCTGTCTGGGGCATGGTTAAGTTGCCAGTATGGTGCATTTCCATGACAAGATTTGCAAGATAAAGTGTGAAGTTGTGCATGAGTAAGATGGTTGCTTTCTGAAAGAAACATCACCGTCATACACAGCGGCTCTGACTCATAGCACACTGACAGATCTAACAGAATAAGAAGCTTAGTTTTTGATCCATACCTGAGACTACACAAAACCTCAAAGTTTGAACACATGAACATACCAGTTCCATTTCTTTGCAAAGGCAGTCCACTTGCTTTGTCTTACATTAACGTAAGAGTTTTGTCAAGGAACTGTCACGATAGTAATACTCAAATTAACCTGGGATGCTTGATTTAATCAGAGTTCCTTTTGTCTAAACACCACAAATTCTCCTGGCAGGATTATGGTGGCATTGGTTTTCCCTTCCTTGCTCCTCTTGAGTCCAAGGGTTAATGGTGTCTTTATGTTTGCTTGTGTCTTTTTAAATTTGGTGGCAAAGGTAACAGCCCTCTGAGGGCTAGTAACAAGGGTATTGGTCATCCTCAGATAAATATCAGGATCAGACATTCCTCTGGGTCAAGGTCAAAGTGGAAAGGTTGCAGGTCAGATCCTTCATTAAGGATGAGCAACGGCCCCTGACAAACAACCCACAGATCAACCACTTATGGTTACAGGTTTTCCTTGTAGTGGGATTTAGTTACTGTTGACTCTAATTCTAACTCTCCTCTGTGTCGTCTGTGTTGTGCTCCTCAGACCAACTGTGTCACCACCAATCTCACATCAAACACTCATCCTGACCTGCAATAGTCTGTGATCTCTGTTCATTTGATACCTCAAACGCAGGAGGGGTCTCACACAAACACTGCTTACGTTGCACTGTGTCGTTTCATGTGTGAAAACTGAGAGACCAGCTCAAAGAGGCAGTTTGTCATTTCTATCACCAGAGGTTCAGAGTGGTTGATTTTCCAAGGATCTGTCTGTGACATCAAGGTTGATCTGTGAATGCTTGGATGTTCAAACAACAGCAAATGAGAAATATTATCCCTGTGACGTGTTTTTTATGTGCTTTTCATTTGTTAATAATCTTTTGGGATGATAGGATGTTTTGGTGAGTAACTTACCAGGGGAGATGTGGAATGTACAGCTGTGTGTCGACACCATGGACTCACATCTGGCTCCTTCTGCTTCTGTGTGTGTGTGTGTTTGTGTGTATTTTAAGCCTTGTTTGCTGTTTGATTTCATAGGAGAGACACTTCACAATGTATTTAGTGGCTTCTGTAATTTTGAACATAGGGATTATATGTCAGTCTTGTCTAATTATTGTAATCATCATTACATGGGTCCCTGATTGCTCTTAATCTCATAAATCCCTCCCATGATCCTTTGGTGTTTGGCCTCTCGAGTGTGGCAGACAAGCTAGAGGCCCAAGCTCTGAGTTGCCTTCTTAGTTGTAACTCATTTCCAAATTTAGAAATTATTCCTCTGCATCTGTATTTATAATTTGCCTTCAGTTTGTTTTGTCTGCATTTGTCTTGTGTTTTTGTCTCGTCATCAGCCTGTTCTCATGGTGGAGATGCTGTGTTGATTTTTGCTGCTTTTGATATTGGCAGGGACTGTTAGGAAGTGGTTATGTCTGTGGTAAGCCTACTGTATACAGTTCATACGGAGCATGGTGAGTCAAGCTGACCACAGACAATCCACACAAACCAACCCTCATCATGTCTGAATATGCTGTACGATGGTGGTACATTGTAAAAGACCGGAGAGCAGTGATTAGTGGTCAACCAATTTATCATTTCTCATTTATCAAGGCAAAATGACAAACATTTGCTTGTTCCAACATATTAAATGGAGACTTTGCTAATTTTCTCAGTTTCATATCAATACATCTGATGAATAAACAATTATGCTATTGAGCAAAAAATAAATGACTAACTTGATTGCAGCAGATGAGATGCTTCCATATGGGACAACCCCTAAGACAAAAGGAAACACTCAGTATTTATTGTCATTATTAATTAACCTATTCAAAGCAACTTACGCCAAGAAGAAAAAAATCTTGGTTTAGATCTGTGTGTGATGTTATGAAAGATATCTGACTTATGGTTATGGAAAATATTCATTTCCGAATATTATAGTGACTATATATTATAGTCACTATAATATTCGGAAATGAATATTATGACTTACAACTGTCAGCCAATCAGAAACTGAGATGCTTATGAGGTCAAGGATCATCATTACCTGGAGGTTACACCACAAAATAGTTTGATGTTATAGTACTTTAGTAGTTGCTGCAGCCCCTTTCTTGGTCTTGGTATGACAGTATACTCCAAACTGTCCTGACATACAGTACAGTAGGCAATAATGGAATAATGGACTAGCTGTCCATTACTGTCTTGTAACAGACACCTAAATGTGCATTATTATTATTATTATTATCAATGGCGTATGAAAGCATCTGTATCTATTTTTATTGATAAAAAGAATGTCATTAATAACCAGAGCTCACTGCACCACGTGTTTTCTCTATCCACAAAGCCAAAGAAATCCTCCATATTTCTCTCTAATCACATTAATAACTATAATGTATGTGTGTGTGTGTGTGTGTGTGTGTGTATCAGCAGGAGGAGCATGAGAAAGAGTGTTGTTTACCCAGCTGGTTTTATTTCATTTACTGTACAATGTACTGAAGGAGGCAGTGCAGATTCAGAGTGAGGCACCGGTGCGGCCATTAAGAGCAGGGAGGCAACAAAAACAACATTTCTCATTAAGAGAGGCATTAATCTGACCACTGTAGCTTGAAGAACGTGTACACTCCTAAGAACTCACGGTGTAGGTTATCTTCACACAGCACTTTGTCACAGTTCAATGAGTTATTCAGTGAAGCGCTGGCAGGTAATGATAGATGTAAAATACAAAAATGTGAAATGGCCTGCATATAGGTACTCCTATAGATACACACATGGCTAAGGCTACTGTACTGAACTATCTGAAGTCTAACAGAGTAAACAAGTGTATTTTTCCTACATGTTGTGTGGTAGACCTCCTCTTAATGAAGCCCCTCTTAACTGTATTTCACATTAACACTTATTCTCCCCTTGCAACTCTGTAATGACAGACACACTCCAGACACACTTTAAAACCAACTTGGAAAGAGAGGAATAGATTTTATTTTGGTTCAGAAGACACCATGTTGGCTCTATTAGGAAAACAGCACATTGTTGCTTGAACAGGCTTAGCCTATTTTTCTACTACATCTCTATAGAAAATGTTTTATTTCTCCTCTGTTACGTGTGTGTGGTCTGAGTGATGCACACAACTGCACAGTTTAATGTATATATGAGTCGTGTAAAAGGCATGTTTACATCTGTGCACATGATCTCAAATTTTGAAATAGAGCAGAGTACTTGAGAAGATCCCCCAGGCCGCTGAAGGTAGTTCAGAGGACATAAAAGATGATCTCCACTAAAGACTCACATTGTAAACAAGAGGCCACAGATGAACAATCACAGCAAATCAGATCCTGTGTGGGAGCCAGGCCTCTTTCCTTATAGCTTCATATAGCTTCAGATTTATGGTAATCATTTGTAGGACCCTATGTGGTGGTGCTAGGTGGTCTGGATTCATTTGTCTCTCCCATCAGAGAAAATGAATTAAGGTAAAAAGCAAAAGTGTATTTACCTTGGTCTGGGCCAATTGAACCAAACTGTGAAGTGTGAAAGAAAGAAGGAAATAGCAAATGGTTGGTTTATCAGACAGCAAGTTCATTAACATTTGACTGTTTTTTTCATGATGATCTATGCTGTTTGTTGAATGTGCACCCACACATTATCATCTAATTAGTTTCCAAGGTGTACCGCAGCTATGGAAAAGAGTGGGTTATTGTGTTGGGCGGGTGGAGAAAACAGGATGCTGCAGCACAATCCTATTGTCCTCTGCTGAAACAGCCATAAGCTATTTTGAACCTGTAAACTGTGAAGCTGAATTGATGGTGCATTGCTCCGTGATGTGTAATTGCCTTTATGGGAGCCATTCCCTTGTGTGTCTGTCCGGAGATGACGCAGTCTATTGTCTGAGTTTTGGATTTCCACCTCAATGTGGAGAAAGGTCTTGCTGTTACTCTGTTACACCCTTATTGGGATGATGTGACCTTCCTTTTTTTGTCTCAGTCTCCAGAAACTGAAGTGTTGCCAAAGTGTGCACAGAGAGGATCCTCACTTTGGAAAAACCCCTTTCAAAATTATGGGCATAAGTAAAGAATGTTGTTTGTGGACAGAGTGAGTCTGCCACCATAAAACCCATCACAGCATGTTGTAGCTATATCAAACAGCAGTTTGAAAGGCACCCCTCAGATCCACTGATAGTTAACAAAGAAATGCAGGCTTGTGCATTCCATAAGGGCAGGGAAGAGGGTCTTTTTTGTGGTGGAGATAGGGGATCATTAAAGGACGACGTCTGTATGGTTAAAAGACAGTCTTTGTGTGTGAGGATGGTCTCAATGTGGCCTTTGTCAGTGGGACTGCTGCGATCTGCTGTCAAAATGAGGAGGGAGAATTATTCTGATTCTTTATCAGCCACACTGTTGCCACTGTAGGCATAAAGTGGTCATTTTGATTTTTTTTTTTTAACAAGGGAGAGGGGAGGGTGTTGAGGAATTTGCTGCCTAAGCAAGCTATGGTATGGCTGTGTAGGTGGAGGACGTAGGCCAACACAGGGCAGGGATGTCACACGCACAGCTACATGGAGCCTGGAGCCTCTCTGCACATCTCTATTCAGTTTTACTGAATTGAAACACTCACTGATTAATCTGCAGATCTTGTAAAAGAACATTAGATCAGCGATACATTAATTCCAGAAATGACATTGATGTTGATGTCTGTTTTGCAGTATTGAAGGTGAAGGCTCTTAAAACATTATGTGTTATGCATCTACTGTTTTTTATAAATGTTTCAAATTTTCCTTCTGCTCCTGATGAGTAAGAAATGTGGTCAAATGTGGCAAAGGATCCAAAGGGAGTAGGTTCAGCTTGGATTTTAGATGTGATATTCATTTGATAAACCGCACAGAAGTTCTACATGACTCCATTTTGTCTTAATTAACGACTCCAGCTCTCTCAGATAGCTTAGGGCCTTGACACCTCTGACCTGTGGGTTGGGAAATCTCCTTTGTGTGACTGCTTGCTTTGATCATGTTATGTCCACGCTGACCTCCATGGGCATGTGTGTGTGTACTTGTGTGATGTCTAGCACAAATCAGACTATGATGGTGGGTGGTTTTTGTTGGTATGCAGACATCCAAAGACAAATTGTCCCTGTCAGAGGCAGGGCCCAGCCTCTCTGATGAATGGGACTTTCATGGTCAAATGGCTGGACGACCGTCATGAGTCATTGCAGCCGCATCCAAAGCATCCTTTCTGCACACTAGCCCCATGTACTCAACAGTGTAGACAGCGCTGCAACAGTCATCTGCACTCATGCAACAGAGCCGCAGGCATAAACAACAAGTGTATTCACAATCCACTGTGTAAACAAACACAGGCGGTCACACCTACAGTACTCTACAATTTACCCCACACTGTGCCCCATGTAAGGCACAAAAAAGAAGGCAAGCTACCAAATGTACACATACCTCTCCAGTATTTATGCACATTAAGTGTTCAGCAAATTGTTAGTTTTCTGTATATTTGACCTCTATACCCTGACCTCTAAAAGCCCATCTCTGACCTCTGTGTTGTCTCTTTTGTGTCTGACAGGGTGGGAAGAAGCACAGTGGCCCCTGTGGAGGAAGAGACTGTAGCGGAGAATGTAAATGTTTCCCAGAGAAGGGTGCCAGGGTAAGTCCAAAACTGTAACTTCTGTTCCAAATAGCTCTGTAAACACCCATCTCTATTTCTTTCCCCCTCTCTTTCTTAAGCTCTGTGTTAACCAGCTCTTGCTCTTGGTTTTCAGTCTGGAGTACCAAATAAGGCCATGATCACACATGATGCCTTCGAAATGCCCCTGCAAATTCTGATTTCCATAACCCGGCTGCCGAAGTTTTTCTGCTAGGCTTATCCTTTAAACCCAAGGAGAGCACCCATGCTGCTTTTATTTATACCACTTGTCACTCCATGTTAGCTGTAGCTGATGCTAAATAGCTGTAGCTGAATAACAATCAGAATGATGTAATGATCCTTGTCCCATGAGCTTAGTTGTCTCTGTTACAGACGCAGCTCAGCAGCGTCATGTCTTATCATGGCCTAAAGCTCTTTTGTGGAATGATGTGAACATGTGAGTCTGACATAGGCATCCAGCCGCAATGGAAGACTGTGCTGTTGAAACTCATTAGTTTGAAGTATGCATCACACTTTGTTACAGTTAAAGTGATGAAGTTCAAAACATCAAGCACTGTAAAAGAGGAGGTCTGAGTGGAGGGAGTGTCTGGAGTGTGGGAGACCAATTAGGCAGAGGAATGAAAGACAGAAAAACGAGAGAGGGATCCTATGCCAGGGTTCTTAAATCAGAGAGACAGACATAGACTAAACATGCTGAGATAACAAGCTTAGAGTGAGTGACTGGGGTTCTGCATGACTAAAACTGATTTTGGCTTCAGACATGTGCTGCACAGATCATCAGATAGTTGGACTGGGGTTCCACATAGTTTTAGGAGTGAAAATAAGTAGGGTTTTATTTGTTCTGCAAAGTCTTTCTTTTCAAAGATGAAACATGCTTTAAATAGGGAGATAGAAAAGTGGTTCCTGGGTAATGTAAGCTTATACATGCTTGTAGATGAGCTGACATAAATACCTCCAAAATTTCAGTTACACACTAAGCTTACTTGTAGTACTTCTTGTACCTGTACCTAACTGTGTGGGAGGTGACTTTATTTATGCATATGTTCACACAAAGTATCTGCTTGGAGAGAGAACTGAAGGCAGTAAATCTGATTTTAAAGTCACTGTTTATCTGCTGCGAATAAAACCACTGACAATATCTTGTAAAACAGCAGCTGTGCAAAACAATAGGAAAAATACCAAAGTAACAATAAGAGATCTACAGCACATATATACATACAGAACATTTAGTTTTGCTACCTTCCGTACATTTTGAAGACAAACCTTCTGCAGCAAAATTGGCCAGTTTCCTTTGTTTCTCTTACCTTTTAAAAAGTGCTCATAGGAACTATAAATGTCTCAGTTCAGCAGTGTGATGTGGTAAAGTCAAGGACTCAAATTGTCTCTCATAAAAATCCCTGCCTACCAGAGGAACGGCTCCTGAGGGAGACATTCTTAAAAAATGCAGAGGTGAAGACAGGATTGGTCTAGCAACTGTACTTTGGCATGCGATAAGAATTTACCAGACCAACTTTACAGTAGGTCTGACTCTTGACCCGCATGCTGGCTGTGGATACAGGAAACCCCTTAAGGAGGAAAAGAGAGAGAGAGACAGAGAAAGGAAGTTCCACATGCCACATCTGAAGGATGCAAAAGACTGATCACAAGGTCAGCAGACCACCTTTTGCTTCCTCCTCTCCTCTTTCACTCTCTCTCTGCGTCAGCCGCACGTGAAGGAAGGAATTTTGATTATTCAATTATGACGTGACAAGGACAGTGCCAAAAAAGTTATTACACGGTCAGACCTTGGCATCATTTGTGCTCTGTCTATGAAAACAAGAGAAGATAGAAGGAAAAACAAACTCTGGTCATAGGTCCTCCATTTTTTTTATACGTCCAGTCTGCTGAAGATGAATTGTAAACACATTTATCGCACACACTGATTCGACTTTTAGACTTTTTCTCACTGGAAGATAAGACTTTCTGAGAAGCCAGGCATTATAAATTTGTTTTTGTCAGTTGTGGCCTCTGATGTATTGCATGCATATTTAAGCTGTTAATTTTCCAAAGCCTAAGAGTCTAGTGTATAATATGATCCAACTAAAATTTTCCCCCTATATGCATCACCCAACAGATGTACTTGTTTGCAAATGCAATGGAAACCAAGATGGATCATCACAGATGTGTTCATCCCTCTGTCTCCTTTGCTTTATGTCTATCTCCTGTCTTTCCAAATCTTTCCCCCTGAGGAGAGTCATGGCGATGAACTCCTCACTGAATGGGTCAAACTGATCCTTCACAGCTGCCTGGATTTGTTGAGACTTGACACAGCTGTGGTGATTCGGTGATGGTTGTTAATCGGTAAATGGTGGCTGTGGACATGTCAGCATCTTGGCTCAGCTGCTCTGTGAAGTGGTAGGATTCATCATTGTCCACCACTGTGAGAAGTGTAAGGGAGCAGTTTTAAATAAATGTGTTTTTTTAATGATTTTTATATTAATAATGAATAAAATGCCTACGGAGTTTGTTGTTTCCCAAAGTGATGAACCCACAGATAATTATCACCAACTCAGCCATTCTCCTCAGTATTTCACTGACTTTCAGCTCACTGTCTTTGTTTTCTGGCCCAAAACATTCCTGTTAACTGTACTCTGCCTGTTTAGCACCAAACAGTCAATAGACACAGTTTGTGGCTCCCCGGTGAACCTAGTGGAGCATTTAGTAGCTACAGCCAGATGTTTGCCGTAGGGGTTGGTGGCTAAAATGAGACTGAATATTGGACTTTCATTCATTAGGTGGCCAGAAACATGACTCAAATAAATGCTAATGTTGCTCTGTGTCCACTGGATGTGTGTACAAGCAACTATTTGCTTACACATTCACTGTAACTTTAAAAGGTGATAATATGTCAGTATTGTGTTCACAACTTGGCCAAAAAAAACAATTAAATCAATGAAAAGTGTTTTTGTTTTTTTGTTTTTTGAAAATGAAAATACAAGATGTGAGCATTACAGGCAGAAAAGGGAAAGAATAATGTTTCAGTGAAAACAGGGTCACATGAGGTACTTCGTGAATGAATGCGAGATTCATTCTCTCAAATAGTCACCATGATAGAGAAAGTGAGATGTTAAGTGTGAAGATGGATACAAGTCTGAACAGATGCGAGAGACAGACAGAGCGAGCGTGAGAGAGACTGGAAGAATGAACTGGATTGTTTGGTGGGGACTAAATATGTTAATTTCATGGGGTTTTCTGCTTTAGGGGGAGAGCAGAGATTTGGCAAGCTGACATCCTCCATACTTACCACCCACTTCCCAGGCAGAGAGTGCATTGAAGGCGTGCAGAAAAATATCAAGCTCCCCAAAGTATACTCAATAAAGTCGTCATTGTTCTTCTGCATCATTAGTGGATTGGACTCATGAGACTGGTCATAAAAAGGGAGAACAATCACCTTAAAACGAGAAAATGAATTAGGTGCACAAAGCATCTGAAGTAGTTCACAAGACTGCACTTTATAGCTGAGGAACATGGGCCAAGTGTTGCCAAGTAAAGGGATGAGAATCCTGAGAGCTGTAAGTGAGGTTTATGGTCTGTAAAGCATAAAAAAACCAAGGCAGCATGAGAAACTGAACACAAGGTACCCTGCGTCCTCACCAGAAAACATGTTTAGGAGATCAATGCTGCCCTTTGTTGCTGGGAGTCTTTCCGTCTTCAGTTCTCAGAAACAGGGAGCGGCGCCAGGTTTTATAGAGAAAAAGAAACTTTGGATTGGATTTTTGGAAACAGTAGTGTCCTTCTACGTGAGCTCACTGTCTCTTTTCATCCTATACAGTGGACATGATGAGATTAAAAAAAAGAGAGAAAAAGACAGAGAGGATATGTTAGGAAGAGAGAGATAATGCAGGTTTTCAGGCACTGTTAGAGACACTGTGCAGATGGAGAGATGCTGTCCTTTCCACCATGGGAAAAAGCCACCACAGCTGATGAAGAAGAGGAAATGACACACATCTCAGGAAGCTGAGCACAATGACAGTCCACTGATCTTTTTTTAATATAGACGGCCTCTGTTTTTGTGGGAACAAGATTGTCTGTGTGTTTGGCTGTAGCTATTAATGGCAAAGATTTCCTTGTTCCATAAAAACAAGTCTATACCTACATTCTGAATCCAGTATCCATGACCACCACGTACTTTCCTCTCTCCTCAGGGACAGGATAACAGAACCAAGAGGAATGCTGTAGGGTTAGGAAAGATCAAATACCCTGCTGAATGTAGTGTTTTCACCAGAGGGTGGAAGCCATGTACTGATGGTTTTCAGGTTTTGACCTTGTTTGGAGGATCATAACCTCATTTTACAACTCCTCAATGTATAAAACCTTGTCAAAGCAAATCCTAAAACTTACAAATGCCTGACATTCATGGTAAAGCAAGATAATTTTCTTACTCCCTGAAGACTTTTCTATCTGACAGTAGTGAAATGCACGCAGAGCAGACTTTTTTTGCCGCAGCAAACCTTCGGAAAATGGACAAAATGCACAATTGTGTCCATGAAATAAACTCTTTCTAGCTCTTGAACTTCAGGTTGAACTCTTCTGATTAGAGCATTTGCATCTGTGGTCACTAACTTCTATCAAACATGATTTATCTCCCCGATAGAAACTAATTGTCTGACAGTAGAGGAAGACCGATAAGTTAGTGATTTGATTTGTTGGCACTATCAGCGTGCCAGTTTGTATGAGGGGCATCACATGTAAAACATTATGTGTAATGGCAGTTTTAAGCCCCTTGTTCCAAACCTGCAATCAGCAGCTCTCCCCTGACCCTGACCTTGACCCTGACTGGGCTTGTCAAGGAAGAACTACCAACTGTAGAGAGAAGATGATGTGCATGTGTGTGTGAGTGGAAGGGAGGGGAGGGTGGTTACAAACCTGCTGCTATCACTAAAACTCTTGGATGGGAGGATTTTCTTTTCCTAAGATTGTTGGAGAGAGGAATTCAGCGGGGATCACAGGCTGGCTTTGTCCTTTGAGAGAGTTAAAGCTGTGGAGCAGTGGGACATGTCTGGGGAGATGCTTAGACAGACACTAACCAGCTGTGTGTGCTAATCCACCACAACAAAGTACCAGGCAAAAGATGGAGGGAAATATCATCAGTAGCGTCGGTTGCTATCTCAGCCACTGTGTGAAGCTGTTACAAGTCATGCTTAGAAGAAACACAAACACTTAACCAGCCTGTTAAATCTCCACACCTCACACATTCCTCATGTGGCTTGTTTTGGTCTCACTATTACTGTTAGGCTCAGAACTGTCTGCACGCCGAACACACAGATCAAGCAGCAAAGAAACAATAAGCACGATAATAACAAAAATATATTGTTGAGAAGGTTACAAAGAACTTCAAACAGTTGAAACTGTACTTTAAAACAGTAGAGTAGCAGCTGAGCAAGGGTTTATGCAACTGTAATGATCATAGAAGTGAACACTGTGAAATAAGTATACCTACTTGCCTTCTAACCTTTTTCTTTTTGGCAACTTGCAGACAACAACCTTTAATCACATCAGTATTACCAATTATAGAATCTCTGTTAATGTGAACCACAAACAGTTTATTTAAACATCCAGCAAACAGAGCAACATTATCATTCATTTGGAGTCATGTTTCTGACCACCTGACAATTTCCACTCTGCTTTTAGCTCTGTTTTGGTTTCCACCAGTTCCTGAAAAAATATATCTTGGTCTTTAGGTGCTAAATGCTCCATCTGATAGTCTGTCTGTCTGCTGTTTGGTGTATTATAGATAGCGTAAGGTTTATCAGAACATTTTTTTGCTGAAAGCAGCTGCCTCCTGCATCACCGAAAGTAATGAAAGTAGTGAAATATGTGCATTCCCCTTGACTTAGAAACTGAACGTCACAAGATCACCTCATATTTCTCCAATGACATAGTCGTCTGCCTCTACAGTCAAAAGAAATTCCTTTCCCCATCCCTTTCTCTTTTTTTTCCGCTACTGTCAAAGCCGACTTTGACCCGCTGCCCTGCACTCGGCTGTGGTCCAGCTTTAAGAGCCAATAAAAGTGGCTCACTCTCACATTTAAGATGATGGGTGCTGTTTTGGAACAAGAGGACTATTGTTGTTGCAGACAAAGGAGCATCTCTTTTTAAACGACACACACACACACACACAAACATAGGGGAACACACACAAATGGCCATACTATTACTAAAGATGAGGTAATTATAAAGTACTTAAGTCATGGAAGAGAATATTTACCATTAACTATGTTCTCCCAAACAGAACAGTTTTTCTTAAAAAAAAAAAAAAAAAAAAGCCCATTCAAGACTGATGTACTCACGCCATGTGATCTGCCTGATGATAGCAGTCTGGATACAGATGGTAACACAAGACCAGTGTCTGCTGTAAAAATACATACAAGGTCACAGAAATACTGGACTCCTGAATGACTGTACCATCAGTGGCTGTAACTAGTCTGTTTTCTGTGTTGATTTTCCTTTCAGGCCGTAGGTTAATGTTAGCAGCTCTGTCCTGCTCTTTTTTGGATTTTGAGAAGTTCACACTCCACTTGTTTCCAGAGGTAGAGTTATGTTTGCAAAAATAAGTCTTCATCCTAAAAGCCTTGATTTTTGTTACCTTGAAAGTGAAAACAACTTCACAACTAAAATCTAAACTTAACCTTGATTATCATTCAATGAACCTTGATGCTGTCATCATCACATTATCTACCTTACAGCAGGAAAACAGACTAGTTACAGCCACTGATGGTACAGTCATTCAGGAGTCCAGTATTTCTGTGACCTTGTATGTATTTTTACAGCAGACACTGGTCTTGTGTTACCATCTGTATCCAGACTGCTATCATCAGGCTGATCACATGGCGTGAGTTTAACTGAGGACAAATGAATTTAACAAAGATCAAGATGACTAGAAAAAGCCTGAGATATTGTGTTTCATGTTGTGGCTGGGACGTTGTTGCCCCATGGGACTTAATCACACTTTAGCCCTGGTCACTGAGAAATATGGCAATAAGCTCCTTTTATGTCCTGTAACAAGCTGGAGCTGTTTCCTCATTATTCTCCTGTGGACACATTCTGTTGCCAGTTCAATCCATCTCCCTCTCCCAAAACACACACAGACACACACCGTGTTTTCCACATCAATCATTTGTGTCTGCTCTGTATTCTCACAATAGGAAAGCTGGGCAAACAGGGTGTTAACACAGTTCATCCTCATGCACATTTGAATTTGATTTGCAGACAGCAGTCAGGAAAAGTTATGGTCGACAAAGAGGGTGCTCAAAGCTGTAGGAAAAATGTGACCATAGTTTTGGGTCACCACAGCAACGGCATGTGTTTCCCATCAGGCCTTGTTGTGAAACTACATATGGGGGTGGCAGCAAAGGAAACAATTAGACCTCCTCTAAATCCTCTCATATTTATACCACTTCTTCAAAGACATGTTTTCAGTGCAGACGCTTTTCTCAGGAGCAGAGATCTTGCATAAGAGTGGTGCAACATTTGGTCATTTTGAAATGTTGTGTAGTTTGTGACTAAACCACCACCCTCAGTTTGACACGTCAACTTGATGATACATACATGTACATTACATACAGTATATTCAACATAATCACCCCATTCATTCAGTCAGTCACCATATACAGTACATGCACAGACCTTTGCCCTGATTTACCTCCTCTCCCCAAACCATCGAGGAATGTGTATTGCAGCTGGAATGGCAGTGGGTGTTGTATCCCCATGTGGGAAAATGAAAAAGTTTTCCAGGCTGGCAAAATTGGACTGTGGTCTGGGCCAGCTGGATGGGTCATGGGGTGTGGAAAGAGACCTTGAGGATTACATGGGTATCCCTGACACTAATGTGACTGGCTGAAGTCCATGTCAAACAGGGCCAACATCACAGCTGAGCATTTGACTATAAATCTAATTTTCCAAACTTGGATCTTCCCATGGCTGTGTGTTGTTTAATTTTTTTTAGCCATTTGTACAGCAGTTTGTAATGAATAGCACTGCAACTAACTCTTATTTTCATTATTGAAAAATTTCAGCCAAATAAACTGAGTGATTGTAGGAATAGTGGATTTGGTCCGTCCACCACTTTAGTCCAGACTAAAATATTTTAAAAATTTAATGGATAACTATACTCATGGTCCCCAGAAGATGGATCCTAATGACTGTGGTGAACCTGAATATTGCAGACATTACTTGCTAATCATCAACATGTTAACATTGCCAGTGAGCACATGTAAGAAAACTGGTATTAGTATTTAGCTCGAAGCCCTGCACAGCCTCACAAAGTATGAAAATAGCCTAATGGTCCAAGTCTTGTGACAATTAGTCAGCAGGTTCCCATAGCCCAATATGGCCACATCAGATTACCTGTTTTGGTCAACAACAGGCCATAACAGAGATATTCATTTTTATCTTATATATTTATATTTAGTTATTTTCATATATTTAAGTAGGTCAAAGTCTTGCTGAAATTAAGTTCTCCTTCCAAGAGAGACCTGGCCAATAGGGCAGCATGAAAGTCATTGTTACAACAATAAATACAACCAATAAATAGAGAAAGACAACTGTCACACATCATTAGAATATACAAAATATAAATGTGATAAAGACCACAAACGTCTTGTTAAAATGAAATAAAAGAGTAAATTTTATAATTATATAAATCAGGGAAAGGCAGCAAAGCATCATATTTGAGAGGTTTATAAATGAAGCCTATCATTAATCAGATATCAGGACAAGTTTGCAGTCAATTATCTGCTTGTAAACTCAATCAACTAATCATTTGAACACTAAAACTGTCATTGTTGTTTTTACTGATTTCCTACTAGTGATCATGTTGTCTTTACTGTAATCAGTGAAACTTATTTTGGGTCAAAATAACAAATCCTAACGAACAATACAGAAAAAAAAAAAAAAAAAAAAAAAAATATATATATATATATATATATATATATATACATATATACACACACAGTATAAATCAACTTTCTCACACTTTACCACAGCTCCTGTGGCCTCTCAAACTGTTCCACTCCATATATAATTCAATATACATACCTTTGTGCCCTTGGGTGCAATGTATAACGTCAGAGAGCAGCTTTGTTGAGGAAATTGAGTTTCCCTTGTTGGGCTTTCATAAACAGAGAGGCACTGCACTCTGGGCGATCCACTGTACGGACGGTATAATGGCATTATGTCTCAGTGATAAATGTAACAGTGGGATTATAGAAGCAGCACACCCATGATGGACCTCATTACACACAGACATACACTCAGACACATGCTGACACCTGATACAGGCACACAGGTGGTTGGTCTCCAAGGTGAGGGCAACACCTCATTTGAGATTGTGCGCCGTTTCTCATTCTTTCTCACAGAAACACACACGCACGTAAACACAGGCTGCAGCTGTGATCTGTTTAGACACACATGTGCTTGGACGACAGACTCGAGACATCTCATTCCTCCAACATGAGGCAATGGCACAGGTGTCGGGCCCCAGAGACCCCTGGGATAGCTGGAGGTTTAAACTGCTCTGTTCTCAGCCTGGGATCCCCCCCTTGAGTCTTGATCTTCAACACGCACCCTCAGTGCACATGCAGGCTCTCGCTCTCACACACACGCACAGTTCAATCTAACTACTGGTCATTAGCAGCCCTCACCCCCCCACCCCTACCTCCCATCTCTGGTCTGGATGCTGTCCGATCTCTGGCACATTCGTGTGCACGTGCTCAGTGAAAATGACACATGTGAATGCAGAAATTAGCTCAGAGTCTAAACACATTAATTCAAATATAAACTAGGCTCAAAGCAGCCAAACCACTCTGTGCTGAATGGCTAAACAAAAGAGCAGCAGACCTCCATGAGAAACAAAGCAAGTGACAACAAATGACGCATGTTAGTCTGAATGTCATCTGTTTTTATCCCTCTGCTTCATCTCTCTTTGCACACGGGACATTTTAAGCAGATGAGTCAGGGGGAACTTGTGTAGAGGAGAAAGTGAAGGTTCAAGTGATGCTTTCACAAATCTGGCTCAAGGTTTGTCTCCATAGCAACAGTGCATTTCAATTTTCTTACAGATTACTGTTTTTCATAAGTCCCTGTTCTACCTGCAGTCTGTATAAAGCCTTCTTGCTTTGTCTTTAAGTCTCAGTGTATCATTTTATATCTGCCCTGTTCTACCAACGATGCTAAGGATTTTCAGAAGTAGGACATCTTCCTCCATCCAGGGGTTTCAGAAAGCTGACCTTCCTGACTACAGCCAGGAGATCTAAACACACTCAAATAGATATCTAAACATCATCTCCAGATGTTTATTTATTCTGCCTGAGTTCTCCTCAGAGCATCCAGTTAAGGACCCTCTTGTCCTCTGGACGGAGCCCCTCTAGCCTCTACCCTTACCCATAATTCCCCCTCCACTCCTCCAGGGGAGCTGAGCCCTGTTTCCCCCCCTGGGGCATCATGAAGAAGGGATGCGGATCATCAGGAAATGAGTCCAAGAAAAATGTGTCCAAGAAAAACATTTCAGTTGGGTCACAGAGCAGTGGGACTACATCCACTAAAAGCGTCTGAGCCTGGTTGTGGGAGTCAGAGAGAGACGTTTAGTGTTTGCGTGCTGTAATTCACCTTCCTGACCCTTTCTTTTCCTTCTTGTTTCAGTCCTTGTTTCCTTTACTTCTTACTTGATTTCCTTCTTTTCTTCATTCCTTCCTTTCCTCCTCTCCTCCCCTCTTCCTTCTTTTCTTCATTCCTTCCTTTCTTCCTCTCCTCCCCTCTTCCTTGATACATCTTTCTTTTCTTGGGTTCATTCATTCCCTCTTCTTTTTCTCTTATTCTTTTCTTCTGTCTTTAAACCATTCTGTTGCCTTTCCCTTCACCACTTCCCCTTTTCACACCACCTTTCTTTCCTTCCTTTGTTCTAGTCTGCTTTACTTCCTTCATTCCTTCCATTCATTCCTTGCTCATTATGTTGAGTTAGTTCTTTCTCTTATTTCCTCTGTAGTATGCAGGAAGCAGATCCGTTCAACAATTCAACACTTACCTCCACTTCATGCAGTGATTGCCTGGCTGTGTTTTTTGAACCCAAAAAAGTAGAAATATCACAAACAAACCTGTATGCTTGGCTGAGGTGGAAAAGTTGGTGTCTTGATCAAAGCAAAAAGTAATGTATGTCATGAACCCTGTGGCTCAAATGACCACTGATGCTTCTGCTTCACTAGGGGGATGAAAAATAGCTGAAACATTATATTTGTGAAAGGAGATTAGGAAAATGTAACATCGAATTAATTCATTAAACAAACACGATTGCCACTTATCCAACACATTTTGTTCGGTTACTGGCCCTTTAGTAATTACCATGTCATTGTTTCCTCTTCCTCTGCAGTGGTTTAATGTCATGCGCATGTCATTGTTTATATCAATGCCACCTACTCCTAACATTTGCATGACAGTGTTGGATGAAAACATGCATTGATTTGCATTTTCTTTCACCAATTTGAAAGTTTGTGCTCAATTTGCCTGGAAACATGGCTCTTGATGACTGTTTGTGAAGTGAGGCCTTTAGGCGCAACCATAAACACTTGCCTTCGGAAGTGTTGCTGTTTGGATTAGTTTGTTTCAAGCATACCCAACCCTTAATTAATGTGTGTTCTTCACCTACTGTAAATATTCTTAATTAAAATTTTACATCAGTTTTGATGTCATTTTAAAGCGCTTAAGTCTTGTGTGAATTGAGCTCCTTTGTGGACTGGGGCAGGACAACAACCTTTTGCTGCCAGCAAGGGTGAATTATCTCTCTGGCAACACAGAGAGATTAAAGCACATTTTTGTAACTAGCAGGTTAGATTTCTGTAACACTCTCTTCCCTGGTCTACCAAAGAATATGATAAATCAGCTACAAATAATCCACAGCTCTGTTGCACGAGTTCTGCTCCCTGTCCATTTATGTGTGTTTGTCAGTCGCCTCTGAAGCACTGCTATATAAATAAAGTTTAATTCATACTGTAAATACTCTGCTGCTGTCTTCATCGTGTTGGCATTCTTGCAGCAGGCAGCTCACAGAGACACTCACCAGGATTTTAAGTTTATTAGGAAGAGTTTACATGACATGAGTGTTGTGTGAATGTAAAAACACCCACTTCTGGTCCATAGATGTTTTCTGTGTGGGGTATGGTGCTGTGAGCTCCCTGTCTCACATTGATGACATCAGAGGGCAAAGTTCACACTGCACAGCATCAGTCCTCCCTCACCACATCACTTTCTGTTTAGATTCCAGTGTTATTTCTGAGGAGATACAGTATATACAACCACTAGAAGGGCAAATCCATGTGAGCTAGGTATTAGCTTTGTTTGCAGGAGAGACAGAGATGAATATCCATGAAAAACAGGCATGGGGGCACATAAAGGTTTTTAAAATGGTATGTGTATCAGTCATGGACTAAATGTTATTCTTCCAATCAAACCTCTTAGTCATGCTGGAGCTAGCTAATAGAAAACAGTTGTCTAATCCAAGAAAATGAAATATGTTGGGAATATTAAGGACTTGTTCTTTTTTTAATACCACTATTTTCATGGTTGCCTCAGACACATGATATTTATTCATGATTTATAATATCTCCAAACTCTTTTCATCTTTAAATTAATGTTTTAATCATTAACTCTTCCCATTCCTTGAGTGAAAAAAATCACAAAACATCCTCTGTAGTTCCCAGTTTTTCCAGACTGACAGATGGAATAACAGAGGGAGCTTCCGGCCAGTTGTTTATTGATTTATTTTATTCCTCTCTGAGGTCAGAGGTTTGCACACTGGGCTGTGTGTTCCCATCCTGCTCTTAGTAGGTTGTTCCCAAACCGTCCACCCCGGGGGACAGTCTGGGCCCAGATGAAATTTATAGTGTCAGACAGGGGAACTTTTAATAGAACTGTGATTTAGGAATGAGAAATGCAAACACACCCACATACACCCAGGGAGAGGACCATGTTATTGCATTTTACACAGTGTGAAGAGCGGGGATTTTCTCAGAGATTTCTTGATACGGGTGACATGTCATGAAGGCACTTGCATAGGTTAAGTGTTGTGGGGAAGTGGAAATGTAAATATGTCAAATATGTCTAACTGCATGTGTTTGTTTTCATTTTATTAAGATTTATATTTATAATCCACAGATCTCACTGTCAACATTTTTTATCGGAACTCTGCTTAAGAGATAGCCTCAATAAAAACAGTTGAGAGTATGTTTGTTGTTCCTAAAGTGACAGAGACATTGTTTCTGCTAAATTTTGAAATGTAATCTTTCATTGCTGCGAGCATAAAGGCAAAAGTAGCCTAATACCTAGTATGTATGAAGTATCTGTGAAAACATGTTTTCCATATAATTTAGGTGAGCTGACCCTTTAATCTAGTATCTCCAACAATCCCCATCTTGCACCTGGAACTCTGGTATGTGTTATTCAGTTGTAAAAAGTCACCTTCCACTCCTCAGCATCACCGCAGCATTCAGTGCCTTGTTTGACTTAGAGGTTTGGTTGAAATCAGCTGTAAACCCCTGCTGTTCAGTGGGTACCAGCTCTCCCCTCACCTGGACTCTCATATGTCAAGTTTAACTGGAGGTGAATGTTCAAAATCCTCCTCACACCATTCCTACAGCTGCAAAAGACGAACCCCCGACGTCTCGTTGTCAGTAACCCATATGATATATTAAAGAAGGGGTTAATCCTTGGTAAGAATTTAAAAAATGCTGTGGTAGAGGAATAGTTTGGAAAGACAATATTTATGTAGTTTCTAAGATCTTACATTTAACTGCTGTGTCTCTGCTATTGTTAACCACTGTTTTCCTTTAACATTTTTGCCCTATCAGCATCCCATCATCCCACGCCTTAGCCTCAGTCACTTTGTTCACCTAGATGGTGTGGTTTTTCATGTGTGTGTGTCTGTGTGTGCATGGTGGTTTATACCCCTCAAATGAGGTGAGAAGTGATCAGATAAAAACCAGACACCAGCTGGCAGACCAGCATGGGCAGGGCTCGTGTTTCATTGCTCTTTTTACAATCTCTCTCCTCTTAAAAATCCTAATTTCTTGTTTCTATTCAGAATGTATATTTACCCTTTGTTTTATAGCTGTTTGTCTCTACTTTTCGAACCTCTTTGTAGTTTAATCTGGTAATTTCAGTTTTCCTTCTCACACATACCTCTGTCTACCTGTCCGTCTTTCAGTCCCTGTTATTTGTCTGACTGTGTGAAGTTTACTGATTCTACCCCACTATAGCAGTGTGCCCATTTGTCTGAGACTAAGACCTTAAATGCATGTTGTAAAGGGAAGCGACTGCTATTGTCATTCTAACCTTTAAACACATCCATGAAAGCCATTCAAATTCCAGCAATGTATAATTTTGAAAAATTCATCATCATCAGTCTGAAAATTAAGGTCTTGTCTAAAATGCACAACTTCCTTAGACAGAGAGTTACACACTCTGTCCCAAGGCGTAATGGCACCTAGATCTAACCTAAGCTCTCAGGCACACACACAAGCAGTTTTTATCCAAATAAGGGACCAAATCATAATTTGAACCATAAAAGCAAATCTTCAGATTCGCATGTATGTGTGTGTTCTTGACTGACAGGCATGATTCCATGTTTCCACTGTTGCCACAGTGATTTCACCAATGTTATTGATTCAGCAGTGATAATACCAGTAATAATTACAGCAATCAGTCCAGCGGGGTGTGTAGATAAGTGGGTTTGAGATTTTGGATATAAATAACATTAAACAAAGGGAGTTGCCAGATGAGTTAACACTGTATTATCAAGAAAGGAGACAAAACACACATATTATACAACAGAGAAAGGTGAGACAAAGGTGAGAGTGAAAATTAAACTCAATTTATATAATTGCTTGAAACTCTTGAACCTATTTCACTTAATATTAGGTCTTCTTTTTGTTATCAATTAATCTGCCAGTTATTTTCTATTAATGATTCATCATTTGTGGTGGATAATCCATGTTGAGGTCTTTGTCCAAAATCCCAAAATTTACCATTTTATTGTGACGTAAGACAAAAAAAATGCAAATCCTCACAATTAAGAGATTTTTCCTCATTTAAAGTGAAGAGGACCGAGGATGTCATATATCTGTAAAACCTGTAAAGCCCTCTTAGTCAGATTTGAATTTTTTGTGGTTGTATACAGTAAATGAAATTGGCTTGACTTGTGGAGAGAACAGGTCAGGCTGTGATCTCCTGCCTGCCTCATTTCCTTCTCTTTCCCCTGCGACTTTAGTAGATTCGACTGCTGATTGATGGTTCATCGTACCCCATTATGGAGCTCACGAGACATGAGGCTGAAGGTATGACGTAAGCCGACTGTGACGGAAAGAAAAATAAAAGGAGCACAGGCAGCTACAGTTACAGAAATAGCCAGAGGATAGCACATGTCTCCTGAGCTTTATAATCTGGTAAAGTCATGACCAGCCTTCAAAGACAGAGAGGAAATCAGACCTAAACAGACATGCATGTATGTGCGGTCAGTATCCTTTAGTGAATCCAAGGTATGTATGTTTGAAGTTCAACTTCCTCTGACCTACATGTCAGGTTCTCCATTTAGACAGGTTCAAGATTTTACTGCACCTAGCTGGGTGCTTTGTCTTTCTCGTCTGCACTCTGCATTTCTACTTTCTGGGCTAGTCATATGTTTTCTGCAATATGTCCATCCTCCTCCTGCTATATCACAATTAACATATATTCATTTTTTCAGATATTTAGTGGTTAAATGTCAATTTCTGTGCTTTTCATGCTTCTCCTCATGCATGATTTTTTCGAGTTGTTTCTACATTTCAGTTTTCTCCCCACATAGTCTGTTGCTGTCTGATTTTTAGGCTTACATGTTGGTTACACTTTGCCCAGCAGAGACAGGAGGTGAAAAAAGACAGAGACAAAGGAGGGTCAGAATAGATGCAAAGGGATGTAAGAACTCCTCAGAGTCTGAGGAGGGGAGGTTAGGAAATGCTGCATGGAAGTAGTGGGAGCAGATATGAATGGGGAGTACAGAGGTGAAGCTCTGGATGCCTGGTAATTAAAGAATGGAGAGGACTGGATAGACATTTAGCTCAAGAGAGAATATAGGAGAAGGGGAATGATGAGTGGTAGTCAGACAACAGGCTACAGTATGGAACAGGTCTGGTGAGTGTGATTTAGACATACTCAAGCTCTTAGTATGCTTGAAACAGAGTGGTCATATGACATGTGTTCTAACCATGTCCAAAAGCAAAAATGTCACGTTGTCTCCTCAATCAGTCCCAGAGAACTGTAGTCCTTTGCATGCCGTTGCCGTCTGGACATGATGAATTGTACACATGGGTGAGGATGCATGTTTGTGGACCGTCTCTTCTGGGGTGCAGTCGTGGTGTGGCACTCATGCCTTTATTTTTGAGTGTTCACTTTATCCAGCATTGTAGCTACACACTTAGAAACATCTCCCTCTTTATCAGCCATAAAAGGAGGCTTGTATTTATCAGGGCCTGTGTTTAAGTCATGCAGAAAGATAGTGAGCAGTGCACGTAGTGTACCATGCAAGTGCTCAAGGCAAGAATCTCTTATGCAGTTACACACACAAGAACTATGTGTGAGTTCATTTCAGAAATAAGCCACTTTTGAATTACAACGCCTTTCCAGATCACTGAGCTCCTCCCCGCTGTCACTGTATATTTTGTTTCACCCTCTGTGTGAATTATTTTAAAACTATTACTTTGACAGAACCATTTGTCTTCAAAAAATTAGTCTGCTTGATTAATATCCTTTTTATGAGAATGATGATTTACAGCTGTTATTGTGTATGTGCCTGAAGGGCTTTTTTGCCATTGCAACCACAGAGAACATAATGGGTTCATAACAAAACAAACAGGTGGCATTTTCCAGATCTGAAATTGCCAAATTACATTTATAATCTTGACAGGAAGGTGCAAATTATGCATTCTGACAAGATTGTTTTCTATTATAGAAAAACAAAGAATCCACATTTAATGATGGAGAGGATTGGGAATCACTGTTGCCTTCTGCTGCGATGCATACACACACTAAGCAGCCATCAATACTTGAGTTGACACAAAAAACATTGTGCTATTATTCAAATTGTTGCTGAGGGATACCCCGGCTACACCACTGTCAAAGATGTTTACATGCTGTTTTCTTGCAGACATTTGTTTTCTAAACCGTTGAGGGCTCTACCACTTTATGATTATTGCAGTTTTACCACATAGTGGCTTGGCTCACTCAGTCAGTATGTTCATCACTTTGGTTCAGGCTGAAATATCTCAATAACTACTGGATTGATTGCCATAAAATTGAACACAAACATTGACGTTTCCCAGACAATGAACCCTACTGACAATGGTGATCCTCTGTGTTTTCCTCTGGCGCCACCGGCAGATTAAAGTTTTCATGCATCCTGTGAAATAACATCCACAAGATGATGTTCATGGTTCCCAGATGATGAATCTTTGGTGATCGGTTAAGCCACCATGAGGTTCATATTTGTCTCAATGACTATTAAATAAATGGGCATGAAATTTGGTACAGATGTTAATTTTTCGTCTAGGGATCAGCCCTATCATCATTCAGCACTTGACTTTATGACCAAATACCTAGAAAACCTTTCCCATCAGCCCCAGCTGTACTTGTACTTTCATTAGCAAATGTGTGCATGCTGATACACTAAACTAAGATACTGATCATGGCAAGCATTATACCTGCTAAACATCAGCATGTTACAGGTATCATTATGAGCATGTTAGCATGTTGACATTAGCATTTAGCAACTGTGCCTAGCTTCACAGAGCCGCTCGCATAGCTGTGAACTTCTAGTCTTCTTGAAAGTTTTTTGTGTATTTTTTGTGTAGTCTGGCACACATTGTTTCATCTCAATCATGTTCCAAGATGAAACACTATTATTTATCATAAATGACCACTGAATGACCAGTATGGTGAAAGATATATTGAATCTATCATCGCATATGTGAACCTTTTGAATGCCTAATCAGTCCAGTTGTCTGGCTGTTTTCTTTTATAAATGTAAAAGCTCACAGAACAGTATATAACAATCCCATTCATGTGGTGTTTGAGTTGTTTTGACAGCACTGTCTGTCTGTTGTCTGCTCTATAGACAACAGCTGCAGGGTCGAGGTTGAAGCAGAGGAAAAAAGGCACACCTCCTGTGCCAAAAAGCCACCCATAGACAACACACGCAAACACACACGCAGGATGCACTTAGGTTGCATGTACAAGTGCACATGCATCTAGCCATCATTTATATGAGGCTTCATCTCACACTATCTGCATCTGATTTGTCTGTCAGCTTGTTTGAATTGTTATTTGACATTGTTTAGGCTCCCTGCTGTTTTATTAATTCCCTCAAGACCCTTGGCTCTAGCTGCATATAACAAGGACCAGAGCATTTCTGTCTTGGGACAAACAACATCACTGTGTTTGTTGGTTCTCACAGGAACACTGTCAGGCCCCCAAACCTCAGAGGTCATCTCTTACTGACCCCATGAACTCTCAGACCATACAAACACATCAAATTCCCATGGTATCTTCGTCCTCACATGTTTCTTTCTTTCTTTCTTTTTTTTTACCCTTGTAAGCACTGTCCATTTGTCCTGTTTCCATCCCACCAACCCTAATCTACTTTCTGACCCCCTTGATGACAGTAACAACTGAGAAACACTGGGTTTTCTTTGAGTGTGTTTAAAGCACTTGTTTTTCATCAAGGATTTCTACCTGAACTTTTAGTTGAAGCTCCTTGCCCTCACACACTCCACCTACACTGATCACATGTGCTCGATATTCACGGTCCTTGTGTGTTCAATTATGTCCTGCTGTTCTCTTTGCCAAAATGCAGCAACGATCCTGGTGATGAGAAGACGCCATGAGGAGATAAAAATGACATGTTTAAAAAATGTGGCTGAGATATGGGTCGGACAACAGAAACATACTTCCTCCACTGCCAGACTCACATTTTCCTTCCTTCCTATCTGCCCAGCCTGTCCTCTCTCTTTCATCACTGAGTATCGTAATCAAATTGTTATATTTAGCTTGTAGATTAGGGGGCTGTCTGCAGATTCAAAGAGTCAGCGATTAAAATCCTCTCTGAGCAGCCCTTTGAACAACCTTTGAATTTTGCTTGGTTACTATGAGTGTCTTTTTCATTAAAATGACCTTGAACAGCAGAGTGTGGCTTTATCCACCTCAGCTTAATCTCTTCCTACTCTATCTGTCGTATCTTATGTCACACTCTTATGTGTGTGAGTTTGCATGCATTTTGAGTCTGAGAGAGTCTAGAAAATAAGAATATATTAAGTTCTTTCTGTGTAAGAATCTCCAGTTTTGTCTGCTCATTCTGTCTTTAAAAAGTTGAAAAGATCTTGATGTCAGTCCAGTGATGTTGACATGTATTCTTTAAAATGCTTCTTTGGCTTTTAATTCCCCAAGCCTGGCAGTCCAGTCTTTATCTTCCTGCTGCATCAACAGTGAACATTTGCATTTATACTATTTGACCACTGGGTGGCTGTAGAGAGGTGTAGAGTGCTGAGGGAGTGGATTTTACTAGAGGTAGAAGAGTGTATGTCTCCCCCTTGTGATGCAAATAGAAAATCAAGTTGAAAAAAAAACATGGGAATTCTTTCTTTATTTTTTACAATGTGTCTTGTTTAACATGGTGTTGTGTGGTTGTGATGCTTTGCCTCTAAACCATTTATAACACCTGTTCTACTATCAAATCTTTTCATCTCTTCTAATTCCTCTATTTTCAAGATAGATAGGTAAGATTTTTTTTGTTACTCCAGTGTTTGCCTAGCTTTTGTAGCTTTTCAACACACATGACTGATACAAAAAACTCAAAGTGTAATTAATTATAAATCATAAATTAAATTGTAAGCAAATGCACATAAGCTTTTATTTGAAGATGATGTGAAGTTGATCAACACTTTTTTTTCCCTCCCCACTCTCAGGGTCACCCTGGGCCTCTTGGTCCCCAGGGTCCACAAGGGCCTCAAGGAAGACCAGGTGATCCAGGCATCCAAGGACCAAAGGGGCAAAGAGGCGACCATGGCCGTGGTGGCTTCATAGGTCCTAAAGGAAATGTGGTAAGATATCTTTCTCTTTTCTTTGAATAATCTAAAAAATGATTACAGTGAAAACTCTTTTTTTAGTGTGATTCTTGTTGCTCCGCAGGGAATGACCGGCGTTCCTGGGTTTTCTGGAAGCGATGGCATCCCTGTAAGTCCATCCATCAGTCTGGATGAAAGCAGTAGAAGCTCACTGTACTTTGCACTGTACTGCTTCTGCATGTAATATGTTTTGATTGTTTTGATTTAATGCTCACTCTGCAGGGTCACCCAGGACAAGCTGGGCCCAGGGGGAAGCCAGGTGCCGACGGCTGTAATGGGACAAAGGGAGAACCAGGATCACCAGGACAACCTGGATATAATGGGGCACCTGGTTTTCCTGTAAGTGTTAAACTTATCTGGAGAGTGATTTGTAATACACAAAGTTTGACTTTCTGACCATCACTCTCTGTGTTTTTGTTTCCATCTCTAAGGGACAACTTGGCAGGAAGGGAGAGAAGGGAGACTCCCTGGAGCTGAGTGTGTACATGGAGCGTTTCAGGGTGAGGAAGAGGAGTTCACACCAAATATCACTTTTGCTCTGAAGGACACCTGGCTACATAAAACTGCACTGATGCCTCAATATAGCTGCAATAAATTCATAGATAGATCTTACTAACTTCATAAATTTTTGAACTTCTATCCACAGGGAGATCCAGGCACACCAGGGGCCCATGGAATATTTGTAAGACAAATTCAATTCAGTTAATTATCTGAAACGTACTTTTCCTCAATTACAATGTTTCCCACCTAATGTCCTTCAATTGGTTTTTGTCAGGGACCTTCGGGAACTGTAGGGTGGCAGGGTAACAGAGGCTTCATAGGACCAAAGGTAAGTGTGTCTGTGTGTCTCTGTGTGTGTGTGTGTGAGTGCATTTGTTTACGTTATGAGCATGGACTTTATATATATTTTTGAGGCCTAATCTGTAATGATACAAAGTGCTCACTAAAACCCTGTTTTTTGTTTTCTGCAAGGGCCCCCCAGGGCCTCCAGGTCCCCGAGGACCAAAGGTAATATGACAACAATATAATTATAATGTAAACTAATACAGATTTGCTGTGTGACTCTGTAAATACTGCATGAAATAAATAGGAGCTTGAATTCATGAGGGCAACTTCAAGTGTTTTTTGTTTTTCTGGGCAGGGCACTATGACCAGAGTGATTAAGGGGGCGAAAGGAGAACAAGTGAGTGTTTGTCAAATGCATGACTAATTTCTATTGTTACAAGAAAATAATTTTTCATTTCATTCACTTAGATCATAAATTATCTGATAATGAAAATACAATACATTGTTAAAGATAAATTTGGCAGCAATTTTCCTGTATGTCAGCATGTACTTTTATTTGTCACTAATATTTCTGTAATTTTATTACTAGGATTTTGACTTCAGGACTTTTACTTGTAATGGAATATTTTTAATTTTCTGTGGGATTGGTTCTTGTGCTTGAGTAGAAGATACGAGCAGCTGATGACTTGTTTCTCTCTGAGCTGACTGATTCTCATTGCACTTCCTACTTACGCCACAGGGAGACACTGGACCACCAGGTCTGCCAGGAAACACCACTCATTCCCATACTCTTCCCCCCTATGGACCCCAGGTCTGTACATCACTAACATGTGCTTATCTTCATTCATTATCCTGTTGTAATGACATTCAAATACGGTCTCTAAAATAAGAATTATGAAGTCACACAAACACTGATGCATCTATCGTAAAAATAATCTACTGTCAATCTTTTAGGGACCTCGTGGAGAGAAAGGTGTGAAAGGAGAAACAGGAAATCCGGTATGTGATCAAGCATCGGTGATCTGATACATTTCCCTGCATATGTACACACATGCTAACATTCACTTACTAGAGTGTCACCTCATCTTTTCTTTGGTTGTTTAATTTCAGGCGACCAACAAAGGAGAACCTGGTGTAATGGGATTCCACGGACCACGGGTTAGCACAGTCGAATTTCTAACCATCTCAGCAAAACTCAGTTAAGTTAAGTTCATTTCACGCTGTTTTTCTATGCTGTTCTAGGGTGCATCCGGTGCAGATGGAACTCCTGGACCAAGGGTATGTTTGTGTTAAAGATGAGTATTGTATCATTATTGTATAATCAAATTTAAATTAGATGTCATTTTATAACCTGTGGATGACAACTCTCATTCAGGGGGATCCTGGTGAAATGGGACAACCAGGCAGAGAAGGACCTAAGGTGAGAGAGCAGATGATTGTGATCCCTGGTCACTGATTTCACAAAATATGTGCACTCAAAGTCACAGGAAATATTTTTATATCTGGAATATTTGTATTTAATAAAATTATGCAGCCATAAAAAAACATGGTGTCTTAAGTTTGAGTCTTGCATTTGATATAAACATTACTTCAGAGAGTTCAAACATGATGGTTTAACAGCCTGTAATGCTATTCAAGGGGAAACTAAATCCCCCTTCTTCATCTTTTTATCTTTATCTCCTTAATAAGTTAATGGCCATAGTGGAGGCCTACAGTCAGACTACAGCTGGTCAGTTTCAAACAGTGTCTACCAACCAACACAAAAACAATGATCTGAGTGGACAGGGTTTTATATAGTCAGTAATTCTGAGGAAATTAAGTAGTTAACATGCTCACGTTTAAGTTACGCAGAGCACAGAGAAGGAAAGAGGCTCAGAGATGAAAAGGAAAACAGGATATTGATAAGACACATACATATTATAACAACAGGATGTGTGGTGGTCATTTTCAAGCAGTGTGTCCACATCCAACATGTGATCTCATCTAGTCACATCTTTGTACTCGAGACTTGCATTAAAATGGTGAAACTGCATCCACTGACTCACAAAGACTGACATTAACTTTGTGTTTCAGGGAGTCAGAGGTGAGCCAGGAGATCTGATTTCATCTGGACCCTTGTGGCCTTGGTCTTCATCAGGTAAGTTGATCAGTATTTGTGAAACAGTCACAGAACAGAACTGAGGAAAAAAAAAGACACCCACTGTCGTGGTAACAGGCTCTCTCACAAAATTGCTGATGACATGAAGTGAAACTCTCTTGGGGACATTTTGACATTTAAGTTCAGCTATAACAAACCACACAGATTTGTCAGAGCAAAACGTGTTCAGGATAAATACTGATCTGATGAGGGTTATTAAAAGACTCTGGGAACCTGAGTAACAATAGAGCTTCTTGTCCTACAGAGATGTCATTTGACAGGACACAGACCAGGTGCTGTAGGGTTGTAACCTGTTGAACCAACAGTAATTAATGACTGAAAAGGGATGGGCTGGGGGTACATTAGGGCATCTCTTTCATATAGATGTGGAACCAAATAGAATTAGAAACGCTTTATAATCCTTCATATATAATCTGTTAGAGAGTTACAGAAGGATGGATCAAAGCAGTTGATGTTACCTGTTGCACAGATGCTAACAACTGTTTCTTCTATTTGCTTTGACTCGATAAGCTGGTCCCCCTGGTCCCCCTGGTGAGCAGGGTCCACAAGGAGAGAGGGGCCCAGTAGGAGATCAGGGCTTCCCCGGACCCCCAGGACGTCCTGCCGATCACTCACAGCAACAAGGTCTGTCAACAAAGCTAAACAAAGGGATTCACCATCCACACTTTCATCCACAAACTCAGACCCAATGTAGACAATGGACTGCAAAATCAGCAGACATGCAAGACATGCTGTACATATTTCAGTAGATACAGTCAGAGATAGAAACATAATGACATGAGTAAAATACTCTTCACACTGAGAAGACGTTTTAATACAAGATGAAGCCATAAAGCTTTATTTGCAGATAATGCAGTTTTTAGCAGTCACAACTTAAAATTCCAGCATAAACCTATGATAGATTCAGGCTACCAGTCTACTGAAATTAAACACCAGGCTTCATTAATGTGGTTCATTGTGACACAATATAAGGAAATTCAGACTCAGTTCTCATGAATTGTTCAAGTTACCTTCAAGTTAATCTTCTGATAAACTGATAAAGTGACTGCACTCATTCTAAATTAATCATGATCAAGAGTTTTAGCTAAGTGCCAAAAATAAAAATGTCCTTTTTAATTTCTTTTTGTGTCTGTCAGTGTGGGACCTCTTCGGGCCATTTGGTATAAAGGGCGACCAAGGAGAGAAGGGCCAACAAGGGGAAGCAGGGAGCCCTGCTGTCACTGCAGGACCACCAGGCACCAAGGGCCGCCCAGGGGCCATGGGCCCTCCAGGACCTAAAGGAACATGTACGTGAGTGAGTGAATGAGAGTGAGTGAGTGACTGTGCATTTGTTTGACACTTTTAACGTACAGTTTTTTGTATTTTATCCTCCTTTAAATTTAAGCATTATCTCCCTTTGTCCATGTGACAATAACAATAAAGATATTCTGATTCTAATAATACATTTTACTTTGTTTGTATTTGTCCCTAGGGGCTGAGTTCTTCAAGGGTGCACCAGGTGGGAGAGGAAGGCCTGGCAAAGCTGGCTTCAAAGGAGTGAAAGGTGCTGTAGCCATACTGTTTGTGGTAAAGATGATTGTTGACATCATAATTAATTATTGGTTGAAAGCACAGACATTTACACTTTTCTATGGTATTCACCTCTTTTTTTAATTTGACCCAGAGTAAGTCCAGTTTCCTAAAATACTTACTAATGCATCACATTCTGACCTGTGAGTGTATTTTTGTACACCTTTAGGTGATCATGGAGAATGTGAGTGCACTACTGTAAACTCTCCATCGGGGCCACCTGGCCCTGCCGGGGATCGTGGTGATGCTGGGATGGCTGGAGAGTTCGGTCAACAGGGTGATTCAGGAGACCCAGGTCCCCAAGGAAATGACGGTTTCCCTGTAAGGGTTTTTTTTTTTTATCACAATGAAATAAAAAAAATAAATACATTTCATACCCTCACACTTGGTTGTTTTTTAGGGCTCCCCTGGTTTCAATGGGGCACCGGGCCCAAAAGGCCAAAAGGGAGAGACAAATGTGGCCACACAGAAAGGTGCTGTGTATATGTTATTTCACCTCATTTCCGATTAGTAACAGTTACAAGTGGACCATAAAAAGTAACCTCTGTCTTGTGTGTGTATATTGTATGTATGTTTGTTGATACATAATTGTATGGATTTTCTGCATATGTTTATGCATGTGTGTGTGATCGCTGCAGGATATCCTGGAGACCCAGGTCTTTCTGGGCGAGACGGCGAGCCAGGAGCGCCAGGCGCTCCAGGCCGAAGTGGTTTGCCTGGTTTCCCTGGGAACCAAGGTCCTCCAGTGAGTCCATCAGTCACGTCCATAATGACTGTTTAACACTCTACATACTCATTATATAGATATTTACTTCCTTTTTATGTGCATTAAAGTTATCTGATATTCTCATCCTTTCTTCAACAACTGCTAACAGTAAATGAATGCAGTGTAATGATTGTGCTTGTTCATGTCAACAGGGAGAAGGTCCCAGGGGAGAACGTGGAGACAAAGGTTTCCTAGGTCTGCCTGGTCTACCTGGTCCAGCTGGGCTGATGGGAGACCCAGGTGCAGTCCTTGGGGCCCCCAAAGGCCAGCGTGGTTTACCTGGTGATGAAGGCCACCCAGGTTATAATGGGGTTCCAGGAACACCTGGCAGCCCAGGTGAGAGGCAGTTACCTGCCGCTTTCCCCCCTTTTATCTAGCCTCGATGTGGTGTTGCATATTTCTCTATTAAAGCATTATCTCTTTACAGTGAATATATCTGTTTTCACTCTACCAAGTATTTCATTTTACTCTGCCTCTCTGAAAATACCCTCTTTGTAATTTGATGCATAGTAGTGACATGGGAATGAATATTAATGGCTTGTGATTTCAGAAAGGAAGCAGCATGACAAGTATATGTTGCCATTTTATTTACTTTTCTCTCTTCGCCTCCTGTTGTCTCCTTGATGCAGGGACTGCATCCCTCAAACCAGCTGCAACTGAGCTTGTTTGAGATAATGCTTGTGCTTTTGAATAACTCTTGTTCCGAATGCCTCTCTTCCATTCTCTCTCATTTGCAACTGAAAGGCGGCTGTAGTCCGACAGGAGATGGAGGACAGGTGGATGTAACAGGTAGCTGGTATAATAAGGTTTTCAATGTATTGCTCCCTTTATAACAACTCTCTTTGTGCTTTGCTTTGTGTGCATGATGATTTTTGAATTGTTTACTATTTGAGGTATTTTATTGTATTGAGATACCAGCTAATGTAATGATAATGCCATGTTCTGACAAACAATCCACGCTGGGCAACAGACAAAAATCACTTGCACCAAAATAGTCATTTCCACATAAACATGCTTATATACAACCACGACGTTGCCTTAAATACTGTTTTTATTTCCTTCTCAGGTCCTTGTGATGCAGTCCCAGGACCTCCTGGGCTGCCTGGGCGTCCAGGACTCAGTGGATTACCAGGTTTACCAGGTAACACAATGACCAACTGTTGTTTGCTGTGTAATAGCTTTGAGTAATTTTTGATACCCTGTTTATATTTTGGGAACTGACAGGTCCTTCAGGCCAAAAAGGACCACAGGGTCCATATGGAGCAGCTGGAGAGAAAGGAGAATCAGGAGACCAAGGCATAGGAGGTCACCCTGGACCACCGGGTAAGGAGTGACAAGAAAACACTGGCCAGTAGTCAGACAGAGAATGACATCTGATCTTTGACTTGAAAATCATCTTTAGTCCAGATCATTTCCTTTCATTAATGTTTATGGTTCTCAAAAAAAAAGGTTTTGCTGGCCCACGTGGAGTCCTGGGAGTTCCTGGCTTCAAAGGTTCAGTTGGTGTCCCTGGTTTGCCTGGTGTGCCCGGCCGGCACGGGGCAGCAGGTGAGAAAGGTATTCATGGAGAAATCTTGGGAGCATCACCTGGACCCCCCGGTGACCCAGGGCTGCCTGGGCTTCAAGGAAACAAAGGCCAGGCTGGAAATTCAGGAGAGCCAGGGTATCCAGGTTAGCCATGTTTTCACACCATCACTTACTCATATTCAAACTCAGCACTTATTTCAGTTAGCCATGGTTTGCCTTTTTGCCTTATTTCAGCATTAGTGTGCTCATTTGAAAGAATAAAAGATTTGAGAATTGTTGCCTAATATTCTTATTCATACTTTCAAACCAGGAATGGTCGGCATGCCTGGCATGATTGGCTTCAAAGGTGAAAGTGGTCCTGCAGGTCTGCCAGGGGAGGAAGGGAGGCCTGGGCCAGCGGGCAAGTATGGCTACCCCGGTGACCCTGGGCAAGAAGGTCCACCTGGGCCTCCTGGTGCCACTGGACAGCCAGGTAAGGCAAACATACACGCTGACACACTCCCTCAGAAATGTTCTTGTTCATGTCTGACACCCCTGGTTCCTTGTGGATCGTCATCCTGCTCACCAGGTTTCGCTGGAGAGAGGGGAACTGAAGGAGACTCAGGCCCTCCAGGTCCCATCGGATTAAAAGGGATCCCTGGTGCATACGGTGATGATGGTCCCGTTGGAGAGTCGGGCCCAACAGGTGACTCAGGACAGTTGGGTGCAGATGGACGCCCAGGAGTCCCAGGAATGAAGGGTTTGTTCCTTAGATATTTACTTTGATAATCCATTCCTTAACCTCACAGCACCCACATGGTCACCTCAGTTGTTAAACAATATAGAGTAAAATTAAATATAAAACAATATAAAATCCATCTAGTTGTATATGATTCAGCCATTTTTCTGTTTTTGACATGTGGTGGTCCCTCTCTTTCCCAGGATTCAAAGGGTCTCCTGGCATGTCAGGTTTTGAGGGGAAACAGGGTGATGTGGGGGTGAAAGGCTTCAGTGGGCAGAGAGGAGAACCTGGACTGCCAGGCCAAGTTGGCCAAAAAGGAATGACAGGTCAAAGTGGAGAGAAAGGTGAGGCTGTTTTTTCATTTATAAAATGTTGAGAGGTTGAGACCTTCACTCAAACACTTTATCTTTCCATCTCCCTCTTCCCACAATTGTCTGCCAGGTGAACGTGGTCTGATGGGGCCACCAGGGGAGAAGCCTGAAATCCCTGCCCAGATGATTGTTGACATGAAGGGTGTCAAGGGAGACCGTGGACATATAGGAAATCAAGGATTCACTGGGCCAAGAGGTGTGCAGTCTGATATCAATAACTCCTTCCCCCTCAGCTTCTCTGTCATCCCGAGCCTCTCTTCCTCATATCTTACTCTTTCCTACAGGTGCTAAGGGTTTCCCCGGTGTACCTGGCAGCGAGGGAGCTCATGGTACTCCTGGAGATCCCAGCAATAAGAAAGGACACCATGGAGATCCAGGTGCACAGGGACTGCCAGGACTAAAAGGAATGCCGGGCCTAACTGGAAATCGAGGAATTACTGGTTTTCAAGGAATGCCCGGCAACAAGGTGAGCAGAGTCATGCTGGGAAAATCCATTTGACTTAGTAAACATCTTTGCTAATTATCATGCACACAACAGGTACTCCAACAATTTTCCAAATTAAGTTCAGTTTACTCATCCAGAGGAGCACTAAACAGTTGTATAATGTTTTCTGTGGCAAGTTAAAAGATAACTCTGATGATGTTACCTTGGTTTGGCCTTGAGACTTGAAGCAGTTAATAACAATGCCTCAAAGAAGTTAGAAGAAAACAAAACAGAGCTCCAAACAGAACGAGTAATAGACTTACATTCATCAGTTGGCTAGAAACACGGTTCCAAATGAATGCTAGTGTTGCTCTGTATCTGCTGGATATATAAACAGACAACTTTATGCTAGCTGGTTCACCATATCAGCTTTCAATTACTGCTCTTACTCCACCTCTATGCCATAATTTTGTAGTTTTACTACAAAACCACAGAAACATTTTCAATACATATCTTTTACCACAACATATGTTTGTTAATTGGTCCTCTGTTACTTTTCAGGGAATTAAAGGAAGTCCTGGTGCCTATGGTGCATCAGGAGACAAAGGAAGGAAGGGAATAAAAGGTACTACCTCAAATTGAAATTCCAGACCAATGGGGATTTAGATTTCAATTTTAAAACCACTGTGGTCAAAATATTTTAATGGTTAGTACATTTTGGAATACTATTACAGGTGATAGAGGCCCTCGTATAGACCTTCCAGGATCTCCTGGATTGAGAGGAGAGGATGGTTTTCAAGGAGTACCAGGTACATACTCATACAGCTTTTGTTACTTCTCCTCTGGTGTTGATCAGCACCAGTTCACAATTAAAGGCTTGTACTTGGCTGATATGAAATGTATAATACCCCCTTACAGGCCAGAAAGGATTATTTGGACAGACTGGGGACAGGGGTGTTACTGGTTTTGATGGTATTGAAGGGAGGAAGGGAGAATTAGGCGATCCAGGAATATCAGGATACCCAGGTAGGAGATCCCATTCACTTCCTTATTATGCACTTTACAATTTGCATATGTCGTGGTATTTTAAATGTTATGCATCGTAGGAGAATTACATTGCAACAGCTCTGACTCATGCACATTTTGTTTCTCTTCAGGCTCTGAGGGGCAGAGGGGAAGTCCTGGTAACCAAGGTCAAAAAGGCTTTCCTGGGATTCCTGGAAAAGAAGGGCACCCAGGCTTTCCTGGCTTCCCAGGAAACAGAGGTAACAAGATCAGACCAGTGCCCTCTCTTTCTTTCTCTTTCTTTCTACCTGCTTGCCATCCGTCTTCTTCTGCTGTCTGATCTATGCAAATGTGTGCAGGTTTCCCTGGTCTGAAGGGTCTTTATGGATTAGATGGACTGAAAGGACAAAAGGGTATCCCAGGAACACCAGGTATTCAACCAAATTTCAAGAATTGATAAAACAATCTCCTTGTGCACCTGTCAGCACTAGAATAGACCATTAATGTTGCAATATAAAAATTAGTCAGACACTACTTTCACATAGATTTCCTCATTGTCAGTTGCTTATTTAGTCATGAATATTTAGAAATACTTCAAAGGCTTTAAAGTAGTGAGTACACTTTTTTATAAACATCAGTCAAGAATTCTTCACTATTGGAGTGGAAACCATGTCTGCGTTTTGTTTTTTTTATGTAAAGATGTCAGAAGTTAGTCATGCATTTTCTGCTCATGTTTTTATCAGGTCTGGATACTGTTGGACCAAGTGGGGAGACGGGAGCCAAAGGAGAGAGGGGAGAGAGCGGCAACCCCAACAACCAGCCAGGTGTTCCAGGCACAGCGGGTTTGAAAGGCTTCCAGGGACCTACAGGTTAGCCACTACTCCTCCACATTCACAGGACTCCAGTTAATGTATAATTAACTAACATAATGTATGCTGCAGTGTGGTTTAACCATTTTGAGAACAATCCCATGTCTCATTTGTTCAGGCGACCAGGGTCATCCTGGACCACCAGGGTTCCGCGGCCCTGTAGGACCAGATGGGACCCCAGACAGACCAGGACCTGGTGGGGACCCTGGCTTTAAAGGACCAAAAGGATACCAAGGTGAGAAAATGAACACGATACCACTGTGAAAGGAAACACCAGTCCAAGTGACCTTGGTACATTGGCACACATCTGTTTTTGGTCTTTTGATTTCCCTGGCACAGATCAAATTTAGTTAATCTCATTTTACACCTTCAACACTAAATCTCATAACTTTATATAATATCTTCTGTAGGTTAGAATATTATTTGTCTTTCTTGAATGATTCAGTTTAAGTTTTGAAACCATGATTCTATTAAATAATGTTTAGGTGAAAACAAAAAAGTTAAGGTTCTCCTGAGCAATCCCAACTATTTCTGAATTTGATTCCAGCCAGGGATCTGGACTTGTTGGGGTTAAGGTAGAACTTACATAACTGTACCGTGTGAGTGGTTGTAACGCTGAGTTTTTGTTCATTTAAAGCAAATTAATTCAATCTAAGTGATTTGTTTCTAAGGTTTCCCTGGGCCTAGAGGATTCCCTGGTGTGGATGCTCCCCCTGGAGAGAAGGGTATAGGAGGATTTAACGGGTTTCCTGGAATCCCCGGTAGGAAAGGAATCAAAGGAGATCAAGGTTCATTTGGATACAGGGGGCCTAATGGTGTTTCGGGGAAGAAAGGTATGGATGAAATATTAAATCTTTTCAAGGATAAGCAATAGAAGGTCTTTAAGATGAATTAAATTTCAAATGTTGTGACAGTTCATGAATGCCACACATGTTAGTTTGCTATTTTGATAATACATGATATGATGATTTATAGTTGGAGGAAATGATCAATATAAAAATATATTGTAATCTGGAACCAGTGTCACAGTATCATTCTCTTATGATACTCTGGCAGTCTTTTTGTAGTTTATGGGTGTTTAACCTTTGAGCTGAACTGAATAAAAGTTATTGCCATTACAACAAATTAAGAAACTGCCTCAGTAACCTCATAGTGCAGGACCCACAGGGCCAACATTCAACACAGCACTACTAGTAACAACTTCATATCAATAAAATAGAACATAAAATATACAATACTATAAATATAATAAGCAAAAAATGGTTTCAAGTGTCAAATAACCAGTATATCACTGAAATATGCAGAATATCATATTGCCAACTGCAAAAAAACAAAACAAAATGCTAAAAATAAAATGTACTTTGAAGTGCCAAAGGTGTCACACATGCACAGTGTGTTTCTGAAAAAATGATCACCTACTACTTTATGTGCACAGTCTTGTCATATGCTTTTGTCTTACAGGGGTGAAAGGAGAGCAAGGATTGATGGGAGTTCCTGGTATGATTGGTGTGAAGGGAGAAAGAGGATCATCTGGTCCAAAAGGAAACACTGGACCCCCAGGTAAATTAATCACTCAAAATATACCCATTGCTCACTCGATATCACATATATGTGCCCTTTTGTCCTGGTCATTACATAGTCCATCCCTGCTGCAGGTTTTCGTGGGTTCCCAGGCAGCCAGGGTCCTCTTCCAATTCCCATCAGTGTGCCAGGTGAGAGGGGCCTTCCAGGACCACAGGGCATCCGAGGACCGGAGGGGGTGAGAGGGGAACGAGGGCCACATGGTCCCCCAGGGGATGCAGGTTAGTTATTCTAATAAAGCATTTGTTGTTGAGCATCCCTGAGAGAAAAGTCCTGCTGAGCAACATACACTTATCCTGTTACTGTGCAGGTTTCATGGGACCCGTTGGGCAGAAGGGTATGCCTGGGATTGGTGGAACACCAGGAATAGCTGGATTCCATGGAGAGGTTGGACAAAGGGGCCACCCCGGTCTGCAAGGCATGGAAGGTGTGTCTGACACTGTTGGGCAGTTTAGGATTACGTTCATAAACCCGGATTAAAGGATTTAAAGTAGGTGGAGATATAAGCAGAGAACCAGTTACCAAGAGGTTTTTGATTGTTATTTGTGAGAGTTGTTTTAGTGAATGAACCACGAAGCACTGAAGTGAAAATTATCAGCAGTGAGTTGAGGACTTCCTCACAGTCTAGTTTCATTATTATATATTTAGAGGCAGTTGCTAGAATCTGAGGGCAGTTAGAACAAACTGAGCCACGACTGTGAAAGCATGCTATCTTCAGATTTACTGTAATTACATAGGGAAAGTTTACAGTTATATATTAATAGGTTAAATGATAAATATTCATATCCATCATAAACAATGCTGTTTATAAGACATATGTACAGTACATAACTGAAAAAAACAAAAAACAGCTTTGGGTTCCTCATTCTTCAATAGGTCACCGTGGCAACCCTGGGATCCCTGGGTTACCTGGCATGCCTGGCCGCAGTGTAAGCGTGGGCTACTTGCTGGTGAAACACAGTCAGTCAGATCAGACACCCATGTGTCCTGTGGGTATGTCTAAACTGTGGGACGGCTACAGTCTGCTGTACCTTGAGGGCCAGGAAAAGGCCCACAACCAGGATCTTGGTAAGTTGGAATGGACGATGAAGTAGTTTAACAGTATGTTAATGTCCTCTATGGTATAAATAGGATTTTGTTACATTAGACTGGAAGAATAAATCCATTATCTGTGCACTGTGTAGACATATGCCAGTGTGAGTGCTTTACAGTCCTGTCAGAATGCATTAATTGTTCAAGAGAGCAGATTAAACTACTCTGACATTGTGTTCCAGTGGAGCAGAAGACATACCAAAGAGATGGGGCTCATCAGATCTTCCTGCTGGCAGGGTTTAATTTCAGGGCTTTTTGACCAGAAAACTTTCAGATTTCAAGAGCTCCAGTGGCATGATGAGGCTGATGAAGGTGGCCTCTGAAAATATACTATAAATAAACCTAAGAGACAAAGAGACTGGTTTTTAATGAAACTATCTCACAGTCATCTCTTGCACTGAAGCAGTGCCAGCAGTGTTCTCAGCTGTGATATACAATCCTGTCCTTGTTCGGGCCTCTAAATTAAATGTGTATGCCTGTTCAAACCTGCTTTTTGCATTGACTTTTCATGGAGTAATCAGATTTTGTCTCTAAATTAATCAATCACTGCGTAAGAGGCAGAACTCAGCTGGAAAGGTTTGTTCCTTTTAAAGGTCTGCTATAAATTTGACCATCTTTCACTAAACATGAGAAATTGTAAAACAAGAGAATGAACTGGGAAAATTTTAATTCCAACTGGATCTTAGTGCTGCTTTTAATACAGCTGATACAACAAAACGAAAGAGATTTGAAAACTAGGTCAGACTTTCCAACAGAATCAATCCATCCATCCATTAGCTATACTGCTTGTCTTTTGAGGGTTGGAGCTAGACTGGAGCCAACCCCAGCTGACACTGGGCAAGTTTCCAACAGAACCACATTACCTAAATAGGAACTACTTCATCACACCACATCATCACACAGCTGAAGCAAATTTCCAGAAGATAAAATACCTGCTCAAATTTTGAGCCCCTTTAAAGCAAAACTGTTTATGTTTTGAAAGAGGAAATAACACGTTCTTCTTATTGCAAATTAAAGTTGAACTACTACTACTGAATTACTTTTATTCCATAATTTTCAGTTGGCCATTGTTCAGCAAAGGTTACATATGGTCATTGTAAAGCACTGTAAGATCACTGCACTCTGTTCAGCTCGCTACATATTATATTTTGGACTAAAATCTACCTCAGTCTTCTGTTTACATCTTTTAAAATCCTTATTTTTTACTTTTTAAGCGTGAAATGATACTGCACTTTGAATCGAGTTTCTTAATGAAATGTGTCATATGACTAAAAGTATAATTTGGCTGTTTGTCTTTTGCAGGTTTGGCTGGCTCCTGCCTTCAACGGTTCAGTACCATGCCCTTCCTGTATTGCAATCCTGGAGACATTTGCTACTATGCCAGCAGAAATGATAAGTCCTACTGGTTGTCAACAACTGCCCCTCTTCCTATGATGCCTGTAGAGGAGGGAGAGATCAAACCGTACATCAGCCGCTGCTCAGTATGCGAAGCTCCATCAGTTGCCATTGCAGTCCACAGCCAGGACATCACCATCCCACAGTGTCCTGTGGGCTGGCGCAGCCTGTGGATCGGCTACTCCTTCCTCATGGTGAGTTCTGGTACAACATCAGTCATAAAAGTCATAAAATCAGTGCAAGTGCAACAATTTAATCATCATTTTATTGTCGATTTTTGTAATTGTCAACATTGTTGCTCACTAGTTTTGGACTCAAGCCCTAACCCCCTTCGTGACTTGAATCTTTTTTTTTTTTTTTTTTTTTTTGAAAAGGGATAAATAATTTCCCAGAACAGTTAAAAAAAACATTATTCAAGCAGGAGTAGTTAGTGCCTTTATTAGACTGTTTTCTGCTGTGAATTTGGTGCACCAGTGAGGATTTATGGCAGCAGTGTAGGTGGAGTTGACTTTAAATAAACTACAGTCCCCATGCTCATCATAATGAAGGAACATGTGTTTATTAGTTATTTTATTAGTGGAGGTCTATGACAAAGAAATAAACTATATCAGTCTTTGCACAGACACTATGTAGGATCAGCTCATTTTTGTTTTTTGTGGGATTTGTTGACATAAAGAAAAATATAGAATACTACCAGACTTGCCCTGTAAAATGCTACATGAGAGCAGTTAATTGTACATTTGTACATTTGTCTTCTCATTTCCTCCCCTCTCACCTTTGTCTCCACAGCATACAGCGGCAGGAAATGAAGGCGGAGGTCAGTCCTTGTCATCGCCTGGCTCCTGCCTGGAGGACTTCCGCACAACGCCGTTCATTGAGTGTAACGGGGCTAAAGGCACATGCCACTACTTTGCCAACAAGCACAGCTTCTGGTTAACTTCCATAGATCAGTCGTTCCACACTGAGCCAGCATCAGAGACGCTCAAAGCGAGCCAGCTCCTGACACGCATCAGTCGCTGCCAGGTCTGCATGAAGAACTTGTGAAAGACTCTACAGTAACGCTGACAGGAAGTTGGTCCATTCACAGTGGTCTAGTGTCATCTCTCTATCCATGTACTAAACCAAACTAAGGGGGATCTGAAATACTGACTTAGATCAATGTAAATGGGAAACTTTGTCCCCAAGCCACAGAGCTCAGATATACAGTGACTGTGTGATTCCTTGTGCTATAAATGAAATGTCCCACTGTAGATAAAACAGGAGAAGCCCCATAATGAAGCCAACAGCATTATGGGAGAAGTATTTTATATTAAATGTGGATTGGTGCTTACTGTCTAACTTATTACCTCAGCTACTATTACACAGATCAGAGACCATATACTACAGCTAAACCAAAGATGCCCGTGTGTATGCACTGCTTCAGTTTATCTAGATGTTTTTATTGTTTAGGGTATACAGCCCACCATAAAGCCACTAACACTGCTTCTCAGCCAACTGAAGAACGTGTCATTGTCTTGTACAACTGTTGGTTGATACTATTGACACTATTACCCTGCTTTTATTCCATTGCTCTTACAAAACTTATTTTTATAATATGACAGCCTTTTCAAGCTGTTAACTTGTTTTATGCATTTATCAACTACTGCAAAATGGTCTGTAACTCCTTATTTTTCACACATCATTTGTTCACAAAATGCACTGATAATCTTTGTATTTATACTAGCTGAATGAACTTGACCCCCTTCCCTAAGAGTTTCAAATGTATATTGTATCTAATACTTCTCATGGCACACTCATTTTTCTTAACAAATCTACTAATTATTGAACTGCCCCAAGCTGCCAACCTTGACTGTGTGTAAACAGCCTGGATCAAAGGTCTGACTGTAGCAAATCCTCGCTCTGGTCACTGATCGTGGGTTAGAGTATTTTACACAATTTAGAAAGTAGGTCAACTGTTCCACTTCATTTAGCTTCACTTGCAAATAAACAGTTTGGTAAGAACAGAAAAATACATGACATTTGATTTAATTGTAATGCAATTATGGTCATTTTCATAACAAAAATAATATCATTGGACTGTAAAGATTAAATGTTGTTTGTTATACTTGACTGTCATTTTACTCATGCGAGCTCGTCTTAATCTGACAGACCAGGCGAACTGCAAAATAAAAATCTTTATTGTGACAGCGTACATAAAAAATTCAACAGGAGTATTTACGATTTTCTTTCATTGAAAAAGTTCCAAAAGTGGTGATGAAATCTAAAGATCAGTATCGATGCAATTAGCCAGAACATTAAAGTAAATTAAAGAAGTGTGATTTATGAAAACATTAAAATACCAACCATAATAAAAAGTGAAATGTGCCACCCAACTAACAATTAGTGCTGTTAAACTGACATTTAAAAATAGCAGTGATTGACTTCTTATGTGCATTATTTGCCCACAGACACATCTTTGGGATATAAGTGCAGTTTCAGTCGTTCAGGTGAGAGGTTAAAGTGATAATACATTTGTTTCCTTTCCTTACATAGGAAATGTCTCTGGACACTACGAACTCTAGTTACTTTTTCTGACCATTTTCACATAATCAATAGTGTATATGTATGTGTGTGTGTTACCGGGAGGTCATTAATGCTATTGGGTCTCAGTAAAGGCAGGTAAGTTGTACCATCACAGTATATATTTGGTGCACAGAACGACCTCTTGATTGTCCTTTGTTAAAAGCAAGTCTCTGCTTATGGCAGCCTCTCCACCTCTTTTTGGCAGATCCTAACAGCAGGAAGATCTGGCCCGCTTGCTGCTGCCCCCCCTGCACTCCTCCAGGTCAACTGTAGGAGACTCCTGGTACTCATTTCTCTTCCTCAGGATGGAAGGCAGCACCAGATCAAACAAGGTCTCAAACAAAGTGTCCACATTATAGCCTGTCTTGGCACTTGTCTCAAAGCACATCTTCTCTGCAGGCAGGCTGCTCTTTTCCTCCAGGCCCTTGTAGCGCAATATTCTCCCATATAGAGCCATCGCATCTTCATGGGTCACCTGTTTGGGGGAGGCCGAAGAGGTCAGGGAGGTAGACAGCACCTCTGGTTCTGTCCTGTCCTCACACTCAGTTTGGTCCTCAGACATTCCATCTGTGTCCTGGGACTGCTGAGCTGTAGGGTCTGTGAGATCAGCCTTGTTGCCCACCACAGCGTAAATGCAGTCATGGTTAGCAGTGTCAGTCAGAGACAGGAAGCGCTCCTCCAGCTCAGCTAAGCTTTGCCAGTTGGTGACATCATAAGTGAGGATGATAGCAGCTGCGCCTCGACAGTACATGGAGCCCAGCCCGTGGAACTGTTCACGACCTGAGGAGATGGGGGGTGGAGACAGAGGGAGGTCAACAGTGCTGCAGGGTGTGAGGACATTTTTCTCTCTTAGGGTCTGTTTTCTTTCATTAAGTCTCTTTCCTTTCATTTAGGCAGTGAATAGACAGGTCACACTTGCATGTCATGTACTGCAAACAACAGTTTACTGTGTTTCTTGGACAGCAACCAAGGTTGTCATACAGACCCTTCATATGTGGCAGCAGAGACGGGATAATTAGGGGAGGTCATAGCCATAACAAATGGTCTGTATCTCTGTGTCTCATGGTCAGTTAGTCTGTGTGGGAAAAAAATATTCTGATATGCAACGTGAGCTAGATTAACGTGATCTAATGTTTATGATTTGATATCCAATAATATAATCTTCACATAGTATCTAAATGATGTGGTTCTATAAGGAATAGACAGATCTGCTATCTGATATCCATCAGCTCACAATATTTATATATATATATATATATATATATATATATATATATATATATATATATATTTTATATATATACCACATGAACACAGAGACTTAACAGCCATCCTGTGTGATAAGCTGTGCAGGAAGACACAAGTCATAGACAGAAATTGTGCAAGACAGTCAGCAGTTTGAAAACAGAAGTGACCTTTGTTGTTGAAATATGCAGAATTCTTAAAAGGCGACATTGTGTGTTGGTGAATACATTGCCACTGGGGGCATCTCTTGGTTGCCAGTTTATTAGGTACGCCTGGCTACAACTAATACTGTCTAATACAACAGCCCGGTAATGATTCTTCATGAAAGTCAGAAAGGTTTTTAAGAGGGGTTCATTCAACTTCATGATCATTTCAGAGGCTATATAGTTTGTAGTGTGTTGTTGAATTATGTTGCTTTATACTGAGAGGTGTTTTTAATATTATAAAAGAGTTTCAACAAAAACTGAAAATTATAACCTAGGATTTATTGCAGGACTGTTGTATTAGACTGTATTAGTTTTAGCTGGGTGTTAATGAACTGGCAGCTGAGGGGAGTACAGTATCTAGGGCTGCAACTAAGTTTCTTTCAGCTGCTGATAGTTTGTTCAAATTATTTCTTCATTCAAATTGTGAATAATGCCCCAGTTTGTCTGCAAATTCCCTGCTTTATCTGACAGTTCAAACTCAGAGAGTTTACAATCATTTATGACAGACACAAAAAATAGAATCTGGAGCCAGATGCTGTCTGGCATCTTTGCTTAAAATCTGACGATTAGCTGTTCATTAATTTTCTGTCCGTCTACTAATCAATTAATCACCTTACCATGCAATAAAAAATTGAGACAGGAAGATAGGACATCTTTTTTTAACATACTATTTAGCTGAAGAGCCAAAAAAAGAAAAGAAAAGGAAAACCTCTAACTCAGTCCTCCTTGTGCCTTTGGAAAGTACTGTTGCATGCAAGTTTGGAAAAGATAGGTTTAAGTATGGGGAGCCAAGTCTTCCTGTCATAGCCCTGTCATGTGACTATTAAGCGGAACAGGGTAGACAGCTTTAAGTCTGCATGGGGTTTTGACACAGTGCAACAGAAAAGGGCGTTATCAGTGGGGAAATAAGCAACAGACTGCCTGGTTTCAATGTGACGAGACAAACATCTAACAGATTTTAATATGACCCTTGTAACTGCCACTGTGTGGAACAGCTCAATAGTCTATGCTGACAGGTCTGCAACAGTTGCCTTGAAATGACTCAGCACCGATCTGGCATTTCTCCGTCACACTGACTAAACACAACAAATGCAACAGCATCCTGTCAGAGGTCATGGAGTTTGGGAACACAGTCAGGAAATGGCTTACTGGTGACATGGGCAGCCTCTCCTTATCTCTGTGGCTCACCAACTCTACTTTTGTGAAGTGTGTATTTGCCTAAGAGTTAAAATAATTCATGATTACACAATACTAGGAATGTAGCACAGCTCTAACCTTATTCATCAGCAGTAACTAGATGAATAATTCCTGTCACAGCCGATAGAAATGTCAATCTTAATTTATTTCAGAGACAATGAAATTTAAAACATCAGGGCTCTTGTGATCCTTGGGGTTAGCTGGGGACGGAAGTTCTGGAAAAGGAAAAAGTTTCACATTACTGCTCAGGGCGACATGGAAGATACCCAAATAAATGTCAACTAATTTGACTGCTACCTAACAAGTGGAAATGTCCATCTTTAATGAAATATTTATCGAGGGTTGTTATTTCTGAAGCTCAGTCTCAGGCAGCTGTTAACAAATCAAGGGAAAAAACCTACTCATGACAGATGACAATGGTTTTGATTAGGTCAGATTAGTCCAATATTGAGCAATGCAGCACAAGATAAGTCACAGTGATTTTACTACGTGCTGTTCAGCAAGCAGGAAACAGTGAAGCAATTTAATATTTGTAGCATGATAAATGTCTACAAAAAATACAGTATTGGTAACATGTGGGGTTAAAGTGTTAAGGAAACAGAAACATACGTGGTTGGTGGTTTTTGACCAAAATGATAACCAACTATGACTGGAACAATTACTTTCATTATTACTTTGATCATTAATAAATCTATCACTCTTTCAAATAAGGGAATTTAATACAATTTAGCTACAAAACTAATGCTAAAGTCTGTGACAAGCTTTAATCACAAATTACCAGAGCAAGGAAGGATGTCTCAAAATGTATTTTCTCAGATTTTCTCTGTCAGGCTGCCAGAAACTAAATTAATCAATTTATAAAGATGTGAAACTAAAACTACAAGACATTATATTGACTTGTCAAATAGTTATTTGATTGAGGACTTTATCTCCATAACAGGCTGCTCTATATTTTCACATTTCAAGAAAAGTTCCTCTCTCACAACAATTAAAAAAAAAACACATTTATTAATGTTATTTATTTGATTACTTGAAAGTGTGTGCATAGATTAACAGATTTATTGTGACGTTGTTTTTGAGGGTTGTTTGTCCATTAGTGTGCTGGATTATCAGTTTGTTGTTTATTATCCTGCTTTGACCTGAAGCCTGAGTTTTAATTATGCAAGACTTTACAGGACGTGTTATTGTTACACATATGAAATTGAATAACGCAAAACCAGCAGAGTCAGGTTCCCATGAAATGTGCTGCCTGTGCAGACTCAACAGTCACATGCTCAGTCTCTACAGGTCTGATTGCCTCAGGTGGTGCGACCTCGCGCTATCAGGTAAACACAGTTGAAGGAATGGAACTTGATAAGAGTTTAAAACAAACGAAGGAGGTATTACCAGCAGTGTCCCATATTGAGATGTTATAAGGTCCCCACTGCTTGAGGAAAAACGCCCCTCCGACGGTGCTGATGGTGTCTTTGAACTTCCTCTCCGTGTACCTGTGGAGCAGCGACGTCTTCCCCACGTTCATGTCTCCCAGGAGAACCACCTTGACGTCGGGCTTCTTCATCTTCGACGTCTCGGGCATGGTGATGCTGGATCGGCTCCCTGCTACAAGGAGCTTTTTTTTCGTAGAAAACAAGCACGGTCTAGCTCGTACTAATAATTTCAGGCTCCTCGCGAATTCCTCTAACAAACGCCATTTCAAAGAAGAAAGTTAATTTGTGACAACGCGATGATCCCAGTGTTGGCTCATTCTCAGATCTAAAGCCTGGATCTGAACTTCAAAAAGTAACTGAGGTAAAACAGGAAGTAGGTGAGGAGCTAAAGATTTAATGTGTAGTTTAAACCCTGCGTAACGCCTGTCAGGTTCACCTACTGGCAGGCTGTGCGCCGCCACAAAGTCCAATCCTTTTCTGTACAATCCCTTTACCTTAATTATTATCATGTCATTTTGTATTTTAATGTACAGTTTAAAAATCTGGAAATTTGGAGGACAATGATTGTAAATATTAATTAAAATCTTAGTGTCCTTGACACATTTCATGTTATTAAATGCTTTAGTCTGTTGTACTCTGGTCAGTCAATGGATCTGTCTAGCTTGACCTACAAGGCTAAACTCAGGGAAAAATCTGTGCCTGGCCGTCAACCCCGATTTTTCATACTGAATCGCTGTGGGCGGGTGGTGGTTTTCACACCACAGCTGGACCATGACATACATACATAGATTCCTCTATCGAAAAAAAAATGATAGCAAGGAATTGTGGCTTATGAAAAAGTTGATTTCTCAGGCTGTGGAAAGTCTCTTAGAGGCAGTCCAAATAGGCTTTTCCATTAAAGGGGTCATTGTCAAAATAAAACATATAGCGTAAACAATGAGTGATTAGTATTATTTATTTTTTTATTTATTCTTTGAGACTGCCATTTGTACGCGGCTTTTTTCATTTTAAGTCGACCTTTAAGATTTTAAACCAATCCCTTTTTTTCTCACTTCATATGCTGCGTTCATTTCCTGTCGTAAATTAAGAAACATTTTTGTCAAGCCATCAGAACACTTGAGGAGACGTGGGATGCATATGTTTGCATTATATGTTACTTAATTAATTAATTCAAGGATCACACCTAGAAAAAGATAGCAACTAAGAATTAACTAAAATCAGTTATCCATTTGAGGGGTTAGACCCTAACCTTTAGCTACCCTTGCTCAAAAATCTTACATAGACATACAAGGCATGTGTGGGTTGCTGCAATCCTCTCTGACATATTATAATTATTGTCCTGTGCCCTGTCTTCCACAAATCTTGTCATTAAACGATGAGCTAACCCTAAATTTATCTTTACATATTAAGCAACTTTTGTTTGCGGGATTAACTGCTGCATAAATAAATAAATTATCTTGTTATAAGGTGGAGCATCCATGGACTGTATGTTACTTGCATTCAGTCTCATTTGCGTTATATTCCTGTAGCCTCACCTGAAAGGAACTGTCTCTGTGCATACAGTGTTGTCATTACTACTACTATTACTGCTATTACCACCACTACTATTGCTAAATTACTACTACATTTTTATGTGATGTTCTCCTAGGGCACTCTAATAGTTGAATTTTTATTTTAACAAAATGGTCAGAAAACGTTTTTATTTCATTATTATGGTGATTAAATAATATAACTCTAATATAACTCTAATGCTGCAACCAGCATCTATAGAGGCCAGTCAGAGGAATTGCAGCTTTAAGCTACTTTCAACTTGGCTGCTCCTTGTTTGTTGACATATTTCAGCCCGCTGGGATACAGGAGTGTCCGAGGGGGCTCTAAAGGCATCATAAGATTTTTCTTCCTGTTCTGCTGCACTGTGTTACAGGGCGCCTCATGATCCGGATCGTTTGTGCACAGTTGTCAGCGTTGAAACGCAGTTCCAGTTTAGGTAAGAAGAAGTGGGAGAGCTTCTTCCCCTCGTGGAAAAGCTTCATGGGTCGGTGGCTGCAGTTAGAGAGAGAGAGAGATGACTGACAACATGCCGCAACTGATTCAGATGTTCGCCTTTTGCGTTATCACACTTGCGCTGTCGATTGTCGCCACATTGGTGTGCTTGAACGAGAAAGGTAAAGTGAAGGAAGTATTGTGAATTTTTATTTCGTTGCAACGTCCCGGTAGCGATAGCGTTAGCCTAGCTGTGCGCCTCTAAAGCCTGTCGGTGTCTCTCGATCCTGGTCAGGGAGTTGACAGTTGGGTTTGTATCCGGGGCCTCTAGGACCTCGCAGACACCTAGCATGGGCGGAGAACCAGGCGGAGAAAGGTGAAGTTACCCTCACAGGACTGATCAGAGGTCAGTTTTGAAATGTACCCAGTGAAGGTTAAGGGTGTGAAGGGAGCTTGAGAAGCCGATCCCCGGTCAGTTTAGCTCAAAGTACCAAGCGACGCATTTTGCTAACGACGTGAAAGGACAAACATAGATGGATGGGTTTTTAGCTAGCCCACGAAGAGTTGATCTGTGCAAGCTACTGGAATGGTTCCCAAATTAAAAACTAGAATTATTACCCTGGCAAGTCTTTGTAAGAAGCCTAAACGGGCAGATGTCGTTGTTGACGTTGTTTGTGGATAGCGGCGCCCCGCGGGTTTGATGCAGCTGGGAGCAAAGATCCAGACGTCCATCATAATCCGCAGTGTCAACATCTCCATTCAACTCCCCTGTGGTGGAGGTTACTCTTTAATTGAGCCTGCTCGGGGTCCGCTATGCAAGCAAACACAACGCGGGGTTTCCTGTGGTCGGACGTGGAGACGCGGACCTTGTTGAACATCTGGGGGGAGCAGGACATCCAGGCGGCGCTGGATGGAAACTTCCGAAACAGCTTCGTGTACCGCGACGTTTCCCGGAGGCTGGGAGCGATGGGGTTTGAAAGGACGCCGGAACAATGCAGGGTGCGGATCAAAAGCCTCAAGAGGCAGTACCTGTTAGCGAAGGAGGGCAATTTGCGGAACAACGGGCAGTATCACAAGATCTGTAAGTTTTACGACACCATGGAGAGGATTTTGAGCAACCGGCCTGCTCTTGACCCTCAGGAGTTCATAGACAGCGGGGCGGGAGGAGAGGAGGCCGTGGATGGCCTGGAAGAGGACGGGGAGGATGCTCAGGATGCATACTCCGAGAGCACAGGGGAGTGTCCTTATCCTGCAGAGACTGAAGTGAAGCTGGAATACCCAACTGTTCCCATCCCTATTCCAGTTAAAGTGACAGTGGGAAATAACAGTAAGTGTTTGTCCTCTTTTATTAGATGCATGCAGCATGTTTTTAAAATCATTTTTGATACTGTGATTAGTTAATTGCATATGCTCCTAGATGCATCACATAATGTCTCACCCCTCTCCACTTTAGGCACTTCAGTAAGACCACAGAACAGCAGCCAGTCAGCCAGTAATCTGACGGCCAGAGCGCCCAAGCGGCCAAGGAAGAGGCGTGCCAACTTCCCTATGGAAAAGCTAATGGAGCAGTTCCTGGAGCAGAGCGCCCAGGCCGAGGACAACTTCTACCGGGTGGAGGAGCAGCGCTTGCAGGCAGAAGACCGCCGCAGGGAAGCCGAACACGCCAGGGAGCTTCACATGCTTCAGATGCTCGGCCAGATGTTCTCCAGCATCTCCTCCTCCACCAGGCCCAGCTCTGCCGCTGCTCCCTCCAAGACAGCTCCTCCTGCCCGCGCGCCTGTGCTCTCTAGTGCCTCCCCGTCATGCACACGTGGTCAGTCCGTTCACCTCAGACGCCCTTCACCCCAGACAGACTGTTATGCCCAACAGAGTCAACTGCTGAACCCAGATCCTCAGGCATTAGGTATTGGTTTCAGTGTCATGTGTGCAGCCTGGAGGTGGAATGTGTGAAGAGGAAATGGAAATTACAGGCGTGTTAGCTGTAATGTGAAGGCTCAGTGAGGGAGCAGTCAGTCCAGCTTCCTCAACTGATAATTTATCATTTTTTGCAGTACATTATCATATCTGCTTTGGTTGTGTATTGATTGGTTTTGGTCGCAGAACTTTTGTAATCTCGTGTCTATGGACGGTAAAAACGCAGATTAGCTGCTGACGCAGACCTAACAAGTATTCCCACTCTTCCTTTATTTATTTTCTCAGTGTTGGAACGCCACTACTGCTTGGGGTCTACGTCACACAGAGGCATGGATGATGATATCCTCTCACTAGTAAAGAGCATAGTACCTCCTCTGACATCTAAAAAGCACAAGGGACAAGATGGACGTATCGGGATCATTGGAGGATGCCAAGAGTATGTGACACAAAGACCATCTCCCCCTCAATATAAACAGCATTCGCTGAACAAGAGTTTAATGTTTTCATCTATAGAAACATTTGCTTAATTCCTTTTGTCTTCACCCCCTAAAGCTACACGGGAGCTCCATACTTTGCTGCCATCTCTGCATTGAAAGTGGTAAATTAAAATTCTGACATCATTTAGCATTAATTTTTACAGCATCTAAAATGATTGATTATAGTTAAAGTCCTGTTTTTGTGCAGTGACTGCATTTTTTCTTGTCTCCAGGGAGCTGACCTGTCTCATGTGTTCTGCACCAAAGATGCTGCAACTGTAATCAAATCATACAGCCCTGAGCTCATAGTTCATCCTGTTCTGTAAGTACAGGATTTCCATCACTGGCAACAATATGATTATTGATAGAAGAATAGTGTGCATTTATTTACATTTAGTATGGGTATTTTTATGTGCTCACAATTCACAAATACTATGCTTTTACTTCAAACACTGGTAAATAGTAAAAGTGTTGTAATAGTTTCTATGCTGCCTGTATTCATGGTGAAATATACATAACACTTAATAACACAATCAGAATGCATCATGGAGTTGTTGTAAACCTTCATAATGAATTATAACAAAGGTTTATAACAGTCACAAGGAGTGATTATAATACTGCATAAGCTCAAATTTTGTAATTGCCTATAATTAGTCTACCAACTTTGTATGAGGTTACAAGTTGACGATCATCATGGTGCTTTCTCACTATCATTTCATAATAAGTGGAAAATTTGTTTATGGCTTGCCACCGTGCCTACTGCACAAGCCCTTTGTTTGCATTTCTGTCAGACTCTCTTAAGGTTTTGAATGTGGGTTCCAGTGTCAAATGAACAAAGAGCCTGTGGTGAAAATCAATATGATTGTGGAGTCCGCAGTCGGTGCAGTTTACAACAATTATCATCACAATGTGACAGAATAGGTGTAATTCCTTATACATTGTGTGTTCACGATTGATTCAGAAGAGTTTTTATCTGTGAAAACCAGAATTATTTACACACAAGGCTTAAAGAAGTGAACAACTTGTGAATAAGAGCATAACCAGGATAGTACTTAATAATTTATACATTCAAGCACATCTAATAAGTGCATTTTTATTTGTGTGTGTGTGTGTGTATGTATGTGTGTATGTATCAAGGGACAGTCCTAACGCAGTGGAAGAAATAGAAAAATGGCTCCCAAGACTGCACGGCCTTGTGGTGGGACCAGGTCTAGGGAGAGAAGACTTCTTACTGAAAACAGCAAAGGCATGTGGAATATATTCACTCTCCCTTCCAAATAGTCGCTTAGGTCAGCTACTTGGGCGCAATCACAAAACAGATTTTTAACAATTGCCAGACAGAATATGGTGATTAATTCAAGCTGCACACCACATTGTTACATGTTTGTGGCTCCCTGTGATTGATAACTGTGAAATTTTCTGTTTAATTTCCCAGAAAACATGGCTGCAGTAAAGAATACACTCATGTTTACCAACCCTGTAGACTTGTGAGAATGTCAAGGAGATGAGAGAAAAGATCTCAAAATTTCATGTTTCCCTGAAGACACGTGAACACTGCTGCGTAAATGACACTTTGAGTTTTGATCCATCAGTTCCTTGAGGGCAAAGTAATATAGTCATTTGACATCAGGCATATAATTTTGGCAAATTGGAAGATTTCTACTGTGGACTTTGATTAGAATGAGGAAACAGATATATTAGATTAGTTTTACATCATCTCCAACTAACACTTTTCCTCTATCTCTTCTAGGAGGTGATAGAGAAATCCAAAGCAAGAGATATCCCTATAGTCATTGATGCAGTAAGTCTTGATAAAATCATGTTCCAGCTGTTGAACAGATGGGATTTTATTTACAAAGCTATACACAGTCACTGAGTGTGTGTATGTTTCATTTGTTTGTTTTCCACAGGATGGATTATGGCTAGTTACACAGCAACCATCTGTTATTCAAGGGTACCAGAAGGGTATCCTCACACCTAACTTCATGGAATTCACTCGACTATATGAGGCACTGGTGAGTTTCTTGGCAGAGGCCAGTCAGTCACCAGCTGATTTTCTGTGATTCTGTGTATTGACGTATGTGCGTTGGTTTCTGTGTGTTCCTGACTCAGCACCATGAACCCATGGACAGCAGTGATCACCAACGCAGTGTCATGGAGCTCAGTGTTGCCATGGGCAACCTCACTCTGGTGCTAAAAGGAGAACAAGATCTCATTACAGATGGCAGTAAAGGTTAGTATCAAGCCCATATACAGTACAAACAACAACTCTGTCAGACATGCTTTCAACTTTTCCAGCCGATCATTCACCTTTTTCATTAGAGTATATAATATACCTGGATGTACTGAGACATTGTTTTTGTCATCTCAAGTTGAGACTTCTTTTTTTCAGTGATCTCATGCAGTACTGAGGGCAGTGGAAGAAGATGTGGTGGACAGGGTGATCTCTTATCTGGATCTATGGGAGTGCTGGCACACTGGGCACATGCTGCCTCTACAGCTGGAATAATCAGAAGGTAAAGAAATGTTTGGCTTGTTTGTGCACTGTGTTTTAATGATAGTATATAACACCTTTAAAGGACCACACTGATGCTTGTACATTTTTAAGCACATTATCTACAAAGTGCATAAACTTAATATTATGTGAACTATTTCCAAAACATTCTGTAAGTAATATGATTTATTTTAAATATACTGCCATTGGTTTCCATTCACTTCTCAAAAATTCAAACTGAAGCATCTTGAAAGCTGAAGTTTTACTAAAATATTATATTAGTTAATCTACATTAAATTAATCAGCAACAATTTTGATTTGATTTGATTATGTATTTATTTTATTATTTGTTTATTCTCTTAAAAAACAACACCTTTGAAGAAGTCATGTTGCACTCTGGGTAACTGCAGTGGGATTTTTTTTTTTTTTCACAAATTTCTGACATTTTAATGATTCAATGATTAATGAAGAAAATTATGGACAAAGTTATTCATTGTGACAGTCTTTAATGTATTGCTATTGGCACATAGTAATGTGGGTACCAGTCAGGTGTTAATGGATAAAACATGCAGAAACACCAGTGTGGTCCATTATTAAGAGTCGCATTGCACAAATGAATCCTTATTATTCATATAAGTGTGGTTTTATGCTTCCTAATTCATTATTTTTGTCCTCCTTTAGTGTGAATCCATCGGTGGTGGCAGCATTTGGGGCCTGTTCGCTCACCAGACAGTGCAACAGTCAAGCATTCCAGCGACATGGCAGGTCCACCACTACCTCGGACATGATCCAGGAGATTGGTTCAGCCTTTAAGAAGCTATTTGAAAGCTGAAAACAGCTTAACAACTAAAATCAAAGCTGTTCTTGTTCAAAGACTATACATACACACACAATTCTGCATTCTTGAAGGCTATAATATATAGCCTGTGGTTGGGCTGGTGTGAAATGTTCTCATCGGGTTGAATTTGAATGAAGGTCAGAAGTGATGACTATCCCCTGCAAAGACAGTCCAAATCTGGTGCAAAAAATTCCCACACTGACTGGTTGACTGGGGTGCATTAAATAAACCTTAAAAGAAAACCAAGCAAACATGGTCTTCCATCTTTCAAGTGGTATTATAAATGTATTCATAGCTAAATTTCTCCCAACCCATCAGAAACAGGTAAGATATGTGAGGTCACAGAAAAACTATAAACTTGTTTGAATTTTGAAATGAGTAACAGGACAACTTTTCTTGTTTATGATTGCATACAATTCAAGTTAATAGTTCATTTACGTCTGATGTCAAGGAAACACAGCTGCAGGAAGTGATTCTCTACCTTATAGTTTTTGCTGTTCATGGAAAGAGCAGTCATCAGTTGACTCCGGTGTCACCCACTTGCTAAGTATGATGTCATGACCAACGAAAATACAGTTACTGTTGTCCCGTGTTGTTTGAATAGATCTGAGTAAAAAAAAAAAAAAATCTGTTGTCACTCTATTGCTTTCGTTGTGATGGCAAAGAAAAGAGGAAATGGCTGCAATTGATACGTTTTATTTTTTAAACAAATGAATAAAAACAAAATTAAACAGCGGCAGGGGCTAACATTAGTCAGTTAACATAATAAATTCGCTCATGTCTGGTGTAACATCATCTCCATTGTTGAAAAGGCAGAATCTCCGATCTCTAGAGCACAGGTCCAGATTAACTTTATCGCAGTGTTGGTACTAAAACTCATAGTGAAAACAACCTGTTGAGTATTTACCACACTGAGACAGTTAATGCCCTGATTAAATAAATGTGGTTATTTTGAAGAGATGACAAGTTTAATGAACTTAAGTCACCATAGACTGTATATAAAAAGATAAGACACTGCACAGATCATGTAAATGATCACATATAAGCTGCCGCGTCATGTGTCGTCATCGGTCATGGCCATGTGGGAGGAGTGTAGAGAGGCGGAGTAACAAAGCCGGAAAACAGACTTAAACCAACGTCTGAAGCATTTCCTCGGTTTGTCAGTGCTATTAAAAACTTTATTACCGAAGAAGCTTGGATACTTAAACATGCTTTGGAGCTGCTTTTTGTCGAACACAAGTGAGGCTGGACGCTGAATACACCAGCGGCGCGAGGGTAAGGCTAAGGAGCGAAGTAGCCAGCGGCTAGCGTTAGCATTTGCATTAGCGACGAGCATTAGCATTAGTCTTTTCTTCTAATTAAATCTTTTAAACTTATTTCCACTTTCAGTCGTTTGTGTTTGTGTTTCCATAACTGAGGCGTCCCTGATATGAGTTGTGGACCCCCAACATCGACAGGTGAAAACATAAGGAGCTCTTGATAGTCTGCTTAAATCCCTGTTGTATTTGTTTACAGTCACCTTACCGACATTTCACATTTCTTAACTCTATGCTTCTCCACAAGTTTGAGCCTCAAACATTTTAGTAATTTTGTTGTTGGTTCTTAAGGACGTGATGCCTTTTCTTGTCATATGTGACAGTAAACAGCCCATTTTCTGAAACACTCCTCTAATATTTGGATAATATTCTGGTTCAGCTACAATGATTAATATCTGTCAGGGGTGTGACGATACACTCAACTCACAAGAACGAGACGAGGCGAGATTTTAACACTATTTTTAAGAAAGTTTAATGATTCTTTTATTTGACTGAAAGTCACGAAATGCAAAACAATGCAGTTGCATTTTGAAATGTCTCATGTGATTTGTTCATTAGTGTGTTAATTTTAACAATTGGTCAATGGGTGATTTAAAAATGTCTGTGTGTATAACGACCAGTTCTACACTTATTTACCTATATATTTTCAAATAAACTGTTGTTAAGACCTTCATAAATTTGGTTGTAACACATTAAACAAAAACAACACAAAACAAAGATTTTAAATATGTGTTAATAATCTTTCACTCATCACTTTACTTTTTCCTATATATTTGTTGTTGGTTCTTCAGGAGGTGACAGTCAACTGTTTCCTCTTTTCAATGTTAGCTAAATGTTGTGGTTTGGCTGTAATGTTGAATTTTTATCTGTGTTTTCATGATTAAACTGTTGATGAGAAATAAGTAGCAGTGTGTTGATCATTTTCCTTTGTATACTTCTCTTTGATTTCCTCCAGGTTTCACCACTTCATCCACGTCACCATCCACCATCACAGAGACATGGTCCATGATCGGAGAGACATTGTTGAGGATGAGGGAGACATCGTCCACGATCAGAGACGCTGTCCATGATCGCAGAGACCTTGTCAAAGATGAGAGAGACGTTGTCCGTGATCAGAGACATTGTCCCATGCTTCGTAGAGACCTTGCGATAGAATCGGCGGAGACGGGGGTCACCGATTTGACGGCATTGCCCGCGATCGTGGAGACATTGTCGATGATCACAGAGACAGCATCTATGATCTCAGAGACATCGTCCATGATCACAAAGACATTGTCCGTGATCGCAGAGACTTTGTCCATAATCTCAGAGACATTGTCCGCGATCACAGAGACGTAGTCCACGATCACAGAGTGTCTTCGTAAAATGAAGTTCTTTGAGACCAGGACAGAGGCCTCCAGGTAATTCACAAACAGCTTTACATCAACTGTCCAACACAGAGCACTGACATTAAACTGTTTGTGTTCAGCATTCAGTATATGAGAAAAGTGTAAAAATAGAAGTAATCTGCAATATAAAAATAACGTATGAGTAATCCTTATTAATAGAATTAATGTAAAAGCAATGAGCAACATCAGAAGTAAGATGTAATAGTCAAAGTAATCTGTTACTAGATGTAGTTTGCAACAGTAAAAGTTTTCTGTAAATTTAGAAGTAATATTTAATAAGAAGAGTATTATGTAATGGTTACAGTAACATAATACTAGAGGTAAGAGTAAAAGTAATCAGTAATATAAAGGCAATGCAGAAGTAATAGTAATCCAAATTAGCAGTAAAAATTTCTTGTTATAGTAAGACATCAAAAATGTCATAGTTTAGTCAGGCATAAAAATATGAAATGCTATTGTTATTGTTAAAGATCAATCAAAATAGGATTGAAAAATATGTTAACTTCAGTTTGATCCTACATGATCAGAAATTCTTAATTATGTGTATGTGCTAGATACACTAGACTACACCGTACCAAACTATCAACTCTAGAAATAAAATATTGGAGTGAGTTGTTCATGAGTGTGTTAATTTTAACTGTTGGTCAGGGGGTAATTTTTAAAAATATCTTCACAGTTTATAACAACCAGTTCTACACTTATTTACTTTTTTTCACTTATTATCTGCTGTGAAGACCTTTGTATATTTGGTTGTTATTCGTTAAATGAAAACAAAACAAAACAAAGACATTTTAAATATGTGTTATTAAGTAGAAGGTTGAAATGTGAAATAATGATTCTGTATGTAAACATCTGTGGTGGAAGAAATACTCCGATTTCTTACTGAAGTATAAACACAAGTTAAAATCCTGCATTCAAAAATTAACTGATAGTGTTTATTATTGTTGTGCGGTTCACAGTAACAGACATTGCTATGGTGATTAGTTGACAGACACACAATCAATAATCATTTGACTTTTTCCCAAATATTTGTTGTTGTTTTCTGAAACAGCCTCTAATGTTTGTTAAATTTTGTGGTTCAGCTGCTCTGTTAAATATTTATCTGCATTTTCATGGTTAAACTGTTGATGAGGAATAGGTAGTAGTGTATTGATCATTTTCCTTTGTGTGTTTCTCTTTGATTTCCTCCAGGTGTCACCACTTCGTCCACGATCACAGAGACATGGTCCATGATCGGAGAGACATTGTTGAGGATGAGGGAGACATCGTCCACGATCAGAGACGCTGTCCATGATCGCAGAGACCTTGTCAAAGATGAGAGAGACGTTGTCCGTGATCAGAGACATTGTCCCATGCTTCGTAGAGACCTTGCGATAGAATCGGCGGAGACGGGGGTCACCGATTTGACGGCATTGCCCGCGATCGTGGAGACATTGTCGATGATCACAGAGACAGCATCTATGATCTCAGAGACATCGTCCATGATCACAAAGACATTGTCCGTGATCGCAGAGACTTTGTCCATAATCTCAGAGACATTGTCCGCGATCACAGAGACGTAGTCCACGATCACAGAGTGTCTTCGTAAAATGAAGTTCTTTGAGACCAGGACAGAGGTCTCCAGGTAATTCACAAACAGCTTTACATCAGCTGTCCAACACAGAGCACTGACATTAAATTATTTCTGTTCTGTTGAGTTTTCAGTATATCAGAAAAGTGTAATGATAGAAGTAATCTGCAATATAAAAATAATGTATAAGTAATATATATTAAATAGAAGAAATGTAAAAGTAATGAGCAATATCAGAAGTAAGATGTAATAGTCAATGTAATCTATTACTAGATATAGTTTGTAAGGCATAAAATGTCAAAAATGTCATTGCATAGTATAGACAATAGTATGTCATTAAAAAAGTACTTAGTATGTCATTAAAAATATCATTAAAAAAGACCATGATATGTTTCTTACTATCCTAAAATGTCATGGTATAGTAAGGCATGTAAAGCCATCAAACGTTCTGGTTCAGCTGTAATGTTGAATATTTATCTGTGTTTTGATGGTTAAACTGTTGATAAGAAATAGGTAGTAGTGTATTGATCATTTTCCTTTGATTTCCTCCAGGTGACACCACTTTGTCCACAACATCGTCCACGATCGCAGAGACTTCGTCCATGATCGGAGAGACATTGTTGAGGATGAGGGAGACATCGTCCATGATCAGAGACATTGTCCATGATCGCAGAGACCTTGTCAAAGATGAGAGAGACTGTTGTCCATGATCAGAGACATTGTCCCATGCTTCGTAGAGACCTTGCGATAGAATCGGCGGAGACGGGGGTCACCGATTTGACGGCACTGCCCGCGATCATGGAGACATTGTCGATGATCACAGAGACAGCGTCTATGATCTTAGAGACATCGTCCACGATCACAAACTCATTGTCCATGATCACAGAGACTTTGTCCATAATCTCAGAGACATTGTCCGCGATCGCAGAGAGTCTTTGTACACTGAAGAAGTTCTTTCAGACCAGGACAGAGGCCTCCAGGTAATTCATAAACAGCTTTACATCAACCGCCCAAGACAGAGCATTGACATTATATTGTTTCTGTTGAGTTTTCAGTATATCAGAAAAGTGTAATGATAGAAGTAATCTGCAATATAAAAATAATTTATAAGTAATATATATTAATAGAAGAAATGTAACAGTAATTAGCAATATCAGAAGTAAGATATATATGTATATATATATATATATATATATATTATATATTTATTATATTATATATATATATATATATATATAATTGGTTACTAGATGTAGTTTACAACATTAAAAAATTATCTGTAAATTAATATGTAATGGTAAAAGTGATCTTAAATTAGAGATCACAGTAAAAGTAATCTGTAATATAAAAGCAATGCAGAAGTAATAATAATCCAAAATAGAAGTAAAAATGTCACGTTATAGTAAGACATCAAAAATGTCTAAAACTCTCATAGTAAAGCATAAAAATGTCTTGGTAAAGTATGGCATTAAGATGTTATAGTAAGGCATGTTAAAAAAAATCAAATGTTGTGGTTCAGCTGTAATGTTGAATATTTCTCTGTGTTTTCATGGTTAAACCATTGATGAGGAATAGGTTGTAGTGTATTGATCATTTTCCTTTGTATGTTTCTCTTTGATTTCCTCCAGGTGTCACCACTTTGTCCACAACATCGTCCACAATCGCAGAGACTTCATCCATGATCGGAGAGACATTGTTGAGGAAGAGGGAGACATCGTCAATGATCAGAGACATTGTCCATGATTGCAGAGACCTTGTCAAAGATGAGAGAGATGTTGTCCATGATCAGAGACATTGTCCCATGCTTCGTAGAGACCTTGCGATAGAATCGGCGGAGACGGGGGTCACCGATTTGACGGCATTGCCCGCGATCGATGGAGACATTGTCGATGATCACAGAGACAGCATCTATGATCTCAGAGACATCGTCCACGATCACAAAGACATTGTCCGTGATCGCAGAGACTTTGTCCATAATCTCAGAGACATTGTCCGCGATCGCAGAGATGTAGCCCATGATCACAGAGATGTTGTGCACGATCGCAGAGTGTCTTTGTACAATGAAGTTGTTTGAGACGAGGACAGAGGCTTCCAGGTAATTCACAAACAACTTTACATCAACTGTCCAAGACAGACCATTGAATTGTTTACGTTCAACATTCAGTATATCAGAAAAGTGTTAGAATAAAAGTAATCTGCAATCTAAAAATAATATATAAGTAATCTGTATTAATAGAAGTAATGTAAAAGTAATTTGCATTATCAGAAGTAAAATGGTATAGCAAGGCATAAACACTTTTTGTTAAATGTTGTGGTCCAGCCGTAATGTTGAATATTTTTCATGGTAAACTGTGGATGAGGAATAGGTAGTAGTGTATTGATCATTTTCCTTTGTATGTTTATCTTTAATTCCCTCCAGGTGTCACCACTTCATCAACATCATTGTTTATGATTGCTGAGACGTTGTCCACGTTTCTAGTCATTGTCCATGATCAGAAATGTTGTCCATGATTGCAGAGACATTGTCCATGATTTCAAAAATAAGGTAATTCACAAACAGCTTTACATCAACTTCCCAACACAGAGCACTGACATTGTTTATGTTCTGCATTCAATATATCAGAAATGTGTTATAAAAGAATTCATCAACCATATAAAAATAAAGTATAAACAACTTGTATTAATAGAAGTAATGTAGAAGTAATTAGCGTTATCAGAAGTAAGATGTAATAGTCAAAATAATCTGTTAGTAGATGTAATTTGCAACAGTGAAAGTTATTATGTAAATTTAGAGGTAATATGTAAATCGAAATGTGATATGTAATGGGACAAATAATCTAATGTGGAGGTAGCAGTAAAAGTAATCTGTAATATAAAAGCAGTGCATAAGTGATAGTAATCCAAAATAGAAATAAAGTAGTAAGACATCAAAAATGTCATAGCCATACTATGAAATTTTTGTGAAGGGTCAAAAACCATGAAAAAATGTCATAGTATACTAAGGCATCCGAAATGGTCAAAAAATGTCATAGTATAGTAAGGGGTCAAAAATGGTCAAAAAATGTCATAGTATAGTAAAGGGTCAAAAATCAACAAAACATGTCATAGTATCGTAAGAGGTCAAAAATCACCAAAAAATGTCATAGTAGAGTAAGGGGTCCAAAATCGCCAAAAAATGTCATAGTAGAGTAAGGGGTCAAAAAATGTCATAGTATAGTC